>NW_026000093.1:3617106-3716225 GCF_001458135.2 Marmota marmota marmota | reverse complement strand
AAAAAAAAACAAGGGAGAGAATTAAACAACAGCAGATGGGGTAGAGAGGGAAGATGAGAGGGAAGGGGAGGGGGGATAGTAGGGGATAGGAAAGGTAGCAGAATACAACAGTCACTAATATGGTATTATGTAAAAATGTGGATGTGTAACCGATGTGATTCTGCAACTTGTATTTGGGGTAAAAAATGGGAGTTCATAACCCACTTGAATCAAATGTATGGAAGATGATATGTCATGAGCTTTGTAATGTTTTGAACAACCAATTAAAAAAAAAAAATATATATATATATATATATATATATATATATATTGAGAACTCAATTCAGTAGAAGATTTCGTTAAGCATTTCACAAAACTAGGTTTGGGTTGGACCTCCCTTTCATGTGCCATTACACCTTGCCTTTTTTTTGTTAACAAGACCTTAAGTATTTCAGGTCATTCTTCAACGATTAGTCCCAATATAGAACTTAAACCAGGCAAAGTATTGATTAAGGAATGAATCATATTTTTCATTAGATCTTGCACTATAGACAACTTCGGGTTTAATCTAAGGTTCTTTGTGAGGAAAATATTTAGAAACATTTTTGAGGTAATTTTATCTTTGCTACTCTGACTTTAGAGAGTTCTGATACATTTGGTTATATGTAGATGTTCCAGGATTTCCTATATTAATGACTATTTAGGAGGTGGATAAACATCTAGCAGAAAACAGAGGTGACTCAATTCTTCTTGGTTACAGAAATAAGAATGATGATACGGAATGATTTTATTAAGCATCTGTGGAACTTCTAGTCTACAGCAAGATGGCCAGCCAGAAGCTCCTGTTTTGTTTTTCTATACCCACTCCAACAAAACCCCAAACAATGAATAAACACCTGTATTTCAACCAGAATCAAGACAGGAGAGCAAAAAAGAAGCAGTTGGAATCCTGTAAAGCACATAGGCAAAGGATGACCATCTACGTGAAGAAATGAAATTCCTTGCTCTTTCTACCTCAGCGCTTTTCTTGTGGTCAACTTGAGATCAAGAAGGTCTTTTCCCTGACAAAACAGGTAAACAAGAGGATGAAGACAACCTCTTTCATCTCTGAAGATATAAAAGTCTTCATTAAGAGAGTTCTGATAGGCTTTGAATGTAGGTGACAGAGCTCCCCAGAGTTCACAGGCTGAGCTACTGTTAGAGAAGAAGCTGAAATGTCTCCTTCTAACTGAGCCTACACTGCTGCTGTGCTGGGCCATCTTGGAATCAGAGCCAGTACTGGAGTGGTTTCTGCTTTGGGGGTAGGTAACCCTTGCAGAGGCCACACTACACGATATGCACCCAGTAGCAAGCAGACCTGCGGCTCTGCCTTATGCTCTAGGGCCAGACTACCCCAAAGCAGATCATCCTTCCTTTCAATGACTGATCTCCCTCTTCTTAAGGTCAAGCAAAAGTGATGCCTTTCTACCTGGGAACAAAGAACTTTAGTCAACCGGAGCACTCACATCTCCTGCACCACAAGGAGGGAGCACCAGCCTCCAGGTTACCTCAGACCTCCGGCACAGGGGAGCAGGAGTGCTCCAGAGCACATGCAGTGCCTCACCCCTCGCTCAGGGACCTTAAGCCTCAGGTACAATGGACCTGTTGCTCTCTGATCCCAGTGACATCACTGTCAAGGGAGCACCCCAACTTCTAGTGGTGCTAAGCCTCTGGCACAGAAAGACTCTTTCACCTCCCAGTACACAGAGCTCCATCCTTAGATATCCGAAGGGTTTTTTGACCCATGTGGCTCCACCTTCTAGAGCTAAACAGATACAGGGAGGCTTGTTTTCCTGGGAATCACAGGCTTGGCTGAGTTGAGCCACCACATCCTCCAGGTCACAAAGTCATGGCACTAGTCCACCTGGAACTGGGCTAGGCACCCACAGTCCAATCTGCTGATTCTCTCTGGAGAAGGCCGTCACTGCTTCCTAAGCTGCAGTGGTACTATTCCTAGAATTGCCTACCTGACCTCACAGAGCATAGTGGACCCTTGTGTCCCTTCATCTCAAGTTCCAAAGTCACCACTGCATGAAACCCCATGTTTTATTGGTTCTGGGTCCTGAATTACATCAGTAGGTAGCCTGTTCCCTGGAACTGAGCCTCCAGGGGGTCCCTTTCTCTCCATGCTGTGTCAGGATTATGTCCTGAACCCCAGGGTCAGAACCACAGTTGGTACCGGATTCTGAGTATATATCTGAGTTGCTGGGTGTGCCTCATAGCAGCAGACTCTCTTAGTAGGAGAACTACATTCCTTTGTGCTGTGGACAAAGAATAGGTACCCCAGCCACAGGTGCTGCGATAGTTTTAAAAGTCTCTGAGCTCAACAATTTATTTTCACAGCTGTTCCAAACACCCGAGTCCTGGATCCCAATGTTGTTTTGAATGCCTGTGAGTCATGTCACACTGAACCCCCACACAGTATTCCCTACCAAGTTGAATACAAGGATAGAAGGAGTACCAGAGCCCTCACCCTAGTTACTTATGCAGCCACTATCACTGCCATCAATTCCTGTAGCCTAGAAGACAGAAGTACCCATGGTCATAACCAATAATGATCAAATGAAGAAGCTCACAGAGACCGCAGCACTACATCCACGTGGAAATCGGGGTACCACATGCTGCCCCACCACCATCAGGCATCAGGTGAAGATATGTAGGTGAAAATCTTTGCAAACAAAGAGCCGCTTTGTAAAATTTGGAATCAGATACATGAACATCAATTGAGTGACACAAAAAACATGAAAAGGTGAGGAAACATGATTCCACTGGAGGAGCACAGTTATTCTCCAGTAACTGACCCCAAAGAAATGGAAATTTTATGAATTATTTGAAAAGAAATATAAAATAATAAATATGAAGCAACTCAGTGAGATATGAGAAAATACAAGATTCATTGAAATCAAGAAAAGAATTCATGCTCTGAATTAAAAACAAAGAGAGAGATACAAAAAAGAATTAGAAATCGTGAAGAATTCAATTAACGAAATAAAGATACAATTTAGAGTTTCAATGTTGGAATAAATCAAGCAGAAGAAAGAATCTGTAAATTCTAAGATAGAGTCATTTGAAATGTCTCAATCAAAAAAAGTAAAAAGAATTAAAAAGAATGAAGACAATGTACAGGACACAGGGAACACCACCAAGTGGAGAGATATTTTATTCTGGTAGTGCTAGAAGAAGGGTCAGAAGAAAAGAAAAAAAGCTCTCTTAATAAAATAATTGCAAAAAAAATTACAACATCATTGGATACATGAAGCTCAAAGGTTCCCCAACTGAGATCCCCTCTGAGACACATTTTGACCAAGCAGAGTTCAGAAACAAAGAAAGGTTGTTTAAAAAAAAAGAAAGAAGGAAGGAAAGAAAGAAAGAAAGAAAGAGAAAGAAAGAAAGAAAGAAAGAAAGAAAGAAAGAAAGAAAGAAAGAAAGAAAGAAAGAAAGTTGTGTCAAGTCATTTATAAGGGGGTCCCCTAGGCCACCAGACAATGGGATAATATATTTAAAGAGCTGAAAGAAAAAGAAAAAAAGAAAAAAAAAACTAAATGCCAAAAATGATAGCTGTAGCAAGCAAGGTAATTCTTCAAAAATGAAGGAGAAATAAAATCTTTCACAAACAAGCAAAAGCTGAAGGAAATCATCACTGCCTTACAACAAATGCTTATAGGATTTCTTCAAGTAAAAATGAAAGGATGATAATTACTATTATTAATGTATATGAAAATATAAAACTTACTGATAGAAATAAATAGACTGTCAAATACAGAACAATCCAATACTGTAACTGTGATGTTTAAATCATACATATTCTAGTTTAAAGATTAAAAGGAAGAGTTGAAAATAACCAAGACTTCACTTAGTTATTACCAAATTCACAATATAAAAATAAAAACTGTGTGTGTGGTGTAAGAGTTCAGAGTTTTTATAAGCAATAAGCTGTTGTTTTCAGCTTCAAGTGGTAGATTATAACTGACAGATGTTTTTTATAAGCTTCATGGTAACCACAAAGCCAAAAATAGCAGATACACAAATGATAAAGGGGAATCATGCTTAGAGATAAAGGAAATTATCACCATGGCACACGAGAGAGGAAAAAAGGAGAGGCAAAGAAAGGGTAAACTAGTAAATTATTACCTATCAAAATAATCATAAATGCAAATAAATCTTATAATGGAAGAAGATATGATTGGCTGAATGGATTAAGAAAAAAACATGATTACATATTTCTGTAAAAGACAGACATAACCTGTAAAAGAACACATAAATACAAAGTGAAGAAAGTAGAAGGATATATTCCTTGCAAATAGTATCCAAAAGAGAGCAGAAGTGGCTATATTTATATATGACAAAATATACTCCACGTGTGAAGTTATCACATGAGACAAAGAAGTTCACTATTTAAGTATACATTAATTAAAGTTTTTAATTCATCAAGTGGACATAACAATTATAAATGCACCAAATATTGGAGCTTGTGAATACATAAAGCAAACATCTATGGACATAAAGAAAGAGAGTAATATAATAATACCAGGGATAATTCATACTATATTGAATAATGGATATATCTAGATAGAAAATTAATAAGAAAATACAGAATTCAAATTGTCTTTCTGATTAAATGGACTTAATATATGCAGAAGTCTTCATCCAATAGCAACAGAGCACACCTTTTCCACCAATGCACATGGAACATTCCCCAAGATAAATCATATGCCAGTCTATAAGACATGCTTTAACAAATTTAAAAGGATTAAAAATCATATCTGCAATCATGTCAGACCAAAATGCTATAAAAGCAGATATACTAACAGGACAATCTTTGGGAAATTATCCAATATTAGGACGCTAAATGACATGCCCAAGAACATCCAATGTGCCAAAGAAGAAATAAAAAGAAAAACAGAAAATTATCTTGAGACATATAACAATGAAAGCATAGCATACTCAAACTTGTGAGATGCAGCAAAAACCATGATAAGGAGTAATTTTATAGGAATAAATGCCTTTATTCAAAAGAAGACCCTAAATAAATAGTTTATCATTATGCTTCAAGAAACTAAAATAATTAGAGCAAACTAAATGCAAAATTAGTTGAAAGAAGAAGATAATGACATTTTGAATATAAACAAACCAAATAGAGGACAGAAAACTCATAGGAAGAAACAATCCAATTAATCAATCCAAACTGTCAACTCCTTAATTAATTAGTCTAACTATGAAAAAAGATTCAAATAAGTAAATTAAAAAATGGAAGTGAAGAAATACACTCCTCAGAAATTAAATACATTGAAGAAAAGATAAATTAGTGGAAACATGTTCAATACTCCTGAATGAGAATTAATATTGTTCAATACTCATACTACACAAGACCACATACATATTCAATGTAATCCTTAACAATTTCTGTTCGCATTCTTCACATTAAAAGGAAATATAATCTTAACTTTCATATGTAATAATAATAAATTCCAAATGATCTAAATAATTATGATAAAAAAATCAGTGTTAGAGACCACACTCCTTGATTTTAAATTATATTACAAAGCCACTGTCATTGAAATAATACGGTATTGGTATGAAAAAAAAAAAACAATTAGTCCAGTGGAACAGAAAAGAGAGACCAGAAGTAAGACCAAAAACACACATTGCCAACTAAGGTTTGACAAGGGCACACAAAAGGTACAATGAGCCAAGGATGATTTACCCAGTAAATGGTGCTAGGAAAATTGGATTCTCACATCTAAATCAATCAATCAATAAAATTGGTTCCTTTCTTATACTATGCACAGAGCTCAACTCACAAATGCATAAAATATCTAAATATAAGACCAGAAAGTATCACATGTGCAAAAGAGAACATAAGGGGAAGACTTCTGGATATTGGCCATGGTGATTTTTAAAGATATTACATCAAAAATGCAGACCACAAAAGTCAAAATCAATGAAGGGGACCACAAAAAACTAAAGCTTCTCCACAGTAAAGGAAGCAATCAACAAAATTAAATGGCAAGCTATGGATTGGGAAGGAATGTTTCTATAGCAGGTATATAAGAAGGGGCTAATATGAAGCATTTGTAAAGAAATCATACAGGTCAACATTACAAACAAACAACAACAACAAAAAAGGAAAAATTGGTAAAATAAGTCACTGTAGATCCCTACACTAAGTGAAATTAGTCAGACACAGAAAGACAAATAACCATGTATTCTGTCTACCTTAGAAGAATGGAATGGAACAGTGGTCACTAGAGACTGAGAAGCCAAAGCTGAGAGGGATGGAAGGAATGTAATCAAGGGGCAGCAAAACACAGTTGGAGAGCAGAAATTAGTTTTGGTTTTCTGTTGCACAGTAGGGCAATTATTGGTCATAATAGCCTAACGTATCTCAAAGAAAGGAAAAGTCTCAACACATAAAAACAATTACAGTTTGAAGACATGGAGAGGCTTTATACCCTAATTTTACTATTACACATTGTGACATGCATTGAATTACCATTATATACCTCATAATTATGTATGAATAGCAAGTGTCAATAAAGAAAAATAAAATTTTAAAAAATGGGAAAAAAACTTAAATAGGCATTTCTACGAAAAGCCATAAAAATAGATAGAAATATATGAAATAGTGCTCGACATCATTAATGATCAGAAACATGCAAATCAAAATCACTACAAAAGTTCACTTCATACCTATTAAGATGGCTATTATCAAATAGCCAAAAGAAAACAAATAGTGAGGTATGGAAGATAGGGCACTCTTTACATGGCTGGTGGCAATTGAGATTGATACAGTCATTAAGTAGAATAGTATGGGTATCCAAAAAAAAAAAAAGTAAAATTAGAACTACCTCATATCAATCTCACTTTGTGCATATAACTAAAAGTAATATAACCACTATCTGATAAAGATAGCTTCACTCCCATGTTTATCAACACCCAAGATGTGAAGAAACTCAAGTATCAACAATCTGTTGATACACAAATGGATAAAGAAACTGGCACATTTTTAAACTGGAATGTTATTTACCTCTGAAAAATGAGGTTCTGTGTGGTAAAGCATCAATGAGTTTAATGGATATTATGCTAAGTGAAAGACAGACTCAAAAAAATTCATGAGCAAACTTATATGTGGAATCTGAAATTAAAAAGTCCCAAAACAATGATTTAAATATGCAGAAATAGATAACAAGATAGTGTTTACCAAGGATAGGAAGTAGGTATAAATGGGGATATATAAATCAGAGGATACAAAGTAGCAAATATATAGAGTGGACAAGTCTAGGTCTCTAGTTAATAAAATCATAATGTATATCAGAATCATGATAAGTGCGTAGATTTTAGCTGACCTTGGTACAAAACCCTAAATAAATTGCTAAACCACATTATAGATGTAAATTTTTCAATACATACGTGCATCTCCTATGTCAGGTTATAGACTTTAAAAATATCCAATAAAATAGTTTCTAAAAATAAAGAAACTGAAATTCTTTATTCTTTAATTTATTCCTATTTTAACTCATAAAAATTGCAGAAATCATTGGGAATTTTATAGAATTCTTAGACCTATTATTGCAATAATCTTGTATTTCACGTAAAAACATAATTGATTTGTGGTAACTGTAAGCTTTTTCAGATACTCAGAGAGTTAGTCAGATACTAACATAAAAAATACAAACAAGCTGTGCCTGATGATGCACACTACAATCCCAGTTATAAGGGAGGGATGTTACTGTAGGAGAATTGAAAGTTCAAGGCCAAGCTGGGCAGGTTGCAAGACCCTGTCTCAAAATAAATTTATGCATGAACTGCTGGTGTAGCTCCAGGACAGAGCTCTTGCCTAGCGTGTGCAAAGCCCTGGGTTTGATCCCAGCTAATTCAACTCTCTGCCTTTCCTGGATGGACTGCTACAAAGCATCTCTTTGTTCCATCTCCAACTGAGGAAGTACAATATAAGATTGTGTGTTATTCTGCATAATTCTCTGTATATTTTTCTGCCTTCTATATTTTCTGTATACATACACACACACACTTTGTTTTCTTTGTCTCAATATTGTCTTTCATTTATATCTCTGGATTGCTCATTTTCAGAAAGTAACTATGAGCACCAGAACCACCATTTTCTGAGGAAGCACCATTAAAAGAACTACTACTTATTGCTCATACCTTGAGAACCTTGCACATAATCTCATAAACTGAGAATGTTTTCTCTGCTCGAGTCCAGTCCCAGGTAGTCACCTTTAAAATATAAGAAAAAAAAAGTCACTTTTTTTTAAAGAGAGCTTCTATTCCCTCTTTATTTAATTTGCACAAAATGGTCCATGATAAGTGAAACTTTCACAGATCTTTTAGCCTCTCTATTTAGGAAGTTGTTTTCAGAAGGTTTCCTTATATAATTTTGATTTATCACTACTCTCTTCCTTTTCCAAATAACTTTTTATGTTATATGCAACAATTTCCATTTACTCAAAGTTTTTCATCTTATCAATAATGTGTATATTCTCTACATTAAGTATTTATATTACACATATACAATTTTTTTCTTGGTTTGCCATCACCAAATTCAATTTTTAAAAGGCATGATTTATGTTAGAGGTTCTTTCATGATGGCTTAGGATACTATGAAAACATCAGCACTAAGAAGAAATTGATATGCTTATTTATGTTTGACATAGATTTGTCTGTCTAATCATAAGATTATTCAGTTAGGATGGTAGCAAAAATATAAATGTTTGTGTGTGTGTTTCTGAACTTTGAATTTCATGGAGAAACATTCGAAATATTTGCATGTCACATTTGAGAATTCCCAGATACTCTGTATTATTTGATCTGAAAGTAATTGGGCTGGCATTTAGTATTTATATTCAATAAATATCTATTGAATGTCTCTTTTTCTATAAAGTACATGTTTCCAAAGCAATAGGTATTCCATACAATAGATATTCACACATATTTAGTATAAATCCCAGAGTATAGAATATAGATTATCAAAAATGCCATATATTTGATTTAGGAATATCTATAAAAACAAACTTTGACAGTCATAACTGATAGCTCACCAGAATTTATTTTGATTTTTTTTTGGTGTATTTTGATTTTTATCAAGGACAAAACATTCTAACTTAAACTTTTAACACTACAGAAGTTTCACTAAGTTGAGATAGACTAAGCACTGACTTGGACCATTCTGAGGTTTGTCCACTTTTACTTGTTAATAATAAATTGAAAACTTATTGTCAGTAAAACCCTGACTCAGCTTTGATAGATAATGTGTTCCTCCTACATGACTGTAACAATGTTTACCTTTGCATTTATAAAGTGCTTATTTGCTTATGCTAAGTATATTAAATGGGCTCTTTTTTAAAAGTCTCTTCGGGAATACAAGATTAATAATATGAGTGTTGGTTAATATATAAAGAACCTTTAAAATCACTTCACTTTCATTCATTTTTAATACATTAATTTTTTAAATGTGTGTTTGATAAACAAAATACAGTCAAATAGATTGGAAATATATTTTAAAATGTTATTGATGCCTTATGGGATTTTTTAATCAGCATTAGGATTTTATTCATTATTTATCACATTTAATATGTAAACAGAGACATCTTTCAAATTTTTCAGGGTTTAGAAAACTAATATTTAATGCAATAATGTATATACTTAGCAGGCTATTTCAGGAACTTTTGGGTTGGTTTGTATTCTTTCCTGTATCTTATTTTCAAAATACACCAGTAGTATTTTACTTGGTATCATTCAGATGACGTCACTCTGTTGTGGCAAGATTGGGGAACCCATAATTTTGGATGAAGGCACTTACCGGAGGTGCTGGAAACTTGTACAGACATGAGCCCCTCAGGGCTAGAAAAGTTGGGGAGTACACACGGTCTTGGAGTGGGTCCTGCTCCCGTGCTTCACACCAGCCCATGTAGACAATCTACAAGGAAATTAAATACAAGTGACTGTCCAAAGAGCTCTTTGTATTCACCTTAAATAAGAGAATGTGAACCTTTAATGAGTTTATAATATCATCCCTTATCAAGTGCTTATTTATTCAAGACAACCTGCCATGAATTATATTTTCCACTTTTCTACCAGTTCCTACGATTAAAAAAAAATATATTTCTAAGAGTCCATTGGCTCATTCATTGATTTTACAATTAGTGTCATTTTATTGTATGCAAATGAGTTCTCAATTCAAAATAAGTGAGTCAAGGAGGAAAGTCAGAGATATACTGTGTCATGATACTGCAAGAAGGAGGCTTCACATGAGCCCTGTGGGAGGGAGTCATTCAAATCATGGAGTTTAGATGAATACAGAATGTGTTAGCATTGTTCATATCTCAGATGGCAGTGACATCAATCTTCACCTCTAACTCTTAAACATAGGTAGGTCAGTTTCCAAAAGAAAGTGGTGTGATATTGATCATTTTTATCTTTCCATTATTGAATTGTCATTGGCTCAAACAAATACCTACACATTTATTAAATAAATATTACATTACTGACAATGTGTTCATAAGACATTTTATTTCTCTTTCTTAGCACAACTCTATATGGGAAGTTATACTTCCCAGCACATATAATTCACTTTGTTTCGATGGTTGGTAGAGTTCATTTTTCTCACTAGAATTTCATTTTATGTTAAAATACCTGTTATAATCAATAGGATATTAATTGAGAAATGTACAGTTGAGCTTAGTATATTGTGCTTCTCTCATTAGAACAAAAAATACATACAAAAGATAGAAAACAGCAGGTCAGAACGGAGCCCAATACACAGTGTGGAAACATGCCCATCCAACACCAGCCTAGAGGATAACACCAAGCTATCAGTTATTCTATCCTGCCTACTTTTGGGATGGTATGTTATGCAGTATTACTAATGATAACTGACTTACAACAAAGCTGAAATAAATTTTTTGTTTATTCATAGATTGCATCTTCTTTCCAATACATTGTATTTACTCTCTAAAATAACTGGATTTTCTAGTTACATAAGTCTGCATTATAATAAAGCTCTGAAATATAAAATCCCTTACTTTACAAAGTAAGGAATTATGATATAAACCAAATAGCTTACAAAAGAAATAAAACCTGTTACAATTACAATAGGAATTTAGTCCAAGCCCCTCGCTTTTAAATTTTATTATGTTTTCTAATAATTCTAATGCATGCTCTAAAATTTATTTTGTAATGCAGCTATTCATATGGTTCATAATAATATAATAAAAACCAGGTACAATAATTATTTATTGTGTATTACTTACACAGCATTTTGCATTACTTGCATAAGGCATACTTATGGGATAACATCAGAATTTTAGAAGAGTAAACTTACTAGCTGACCATCCAATAAAGAAAAATAATGACTAAACTAATTAATTAAATTAATTTAATATGATATGATTAATTTCCATTTCTGGTACCTGTGCATTAAGTGATTCAGACAACTCACCAACTAAAATTGGTTTGGAAAAGTGGGGAAAATACTATGCTTAAAATGCTAGATATTTTGTAATGAATTAAAATAAGAAGAAAAATTCCCAGTAGTAGTATGATTGAAAAAGATTAATCATGAATCCACACATGAGGTCAACTTTAGCCATCTTGGCACTTTCAATGTGGAAATATCACATAAGAAATGAAGCTGCTTTAGTCAACCTCATGAGCTGAGAGGTAAATTGTTAAAAGTCTAGATTTCTCCAGCTTTGTAGGTCTAAGCAAACACACAGTGTTTTAATTTGAGATTTAAATGCTAGCATCCTTACAACAATACCAAGGTAGAAGTCATAAACCATTGAAAAGACTAGGGCCAGGTTCAAGGGACTCAGATAACCTGGAAAGTGTCAAATTTGCAGAGGTTTGTGATAACCCTAGCTCTATCCTCCCAGCTCCCAACTAAAGAATTTGAATTCTTCTCAGGATGTTGGTAGTATATTACGTTTCAATATATTTTCATAAAAACTTTCCTGGAATATGACCAAGACCCTAAGAATATAAAGAAATAAAACATCGCAAAGGTCAGGCATGAACAACAAAATTTATAACAGAACCCAAAAATTCCAGATATTAGATTTTCTGCCATAGACATTAAACTTGATTTTGCTTGCTATGTGCAAGAAGATAAGATAATATTTTTTAGTTGTCAATGGATTTTTAAATTTTATTTATTTTTTATATGTGGTGCAGAGTGAGAATCGAACCCAGGGCCTCACATGTGCCAGGCAAGTGCTCTACCACTGAGACACACTCCAGCCCTGGAATACAAACAACTCCACTCCTAAAACACATCATAAATAGAATGTCTCCAAAGCTGGATTACTGTAGGCAAAACACTTTTCCCTGCTAGTTTTTCTAGTCTTGGCTCCCAAGATGTTGGCACCTTGGCACAAACACCTTGTGGTATGGAAAAACTCAAATTTATCTTTAGGTCTTCCTCTCCCTCTCTGCCATCAGTATAGACTTAACTCCCTTAAACTCAGACCTGTTGGGACCTGACTCCCAAGAAATGGTTTTGTCAGTGTGTCAGGGAATCTGGACTTTGCAGTGATATCACTGAGATAGTGTCCCTCAGAAAAACAGCAGTTCATTTTCTAGATTGTGAAATTTCAGATTAATAATTTTTGCCATTTTCACTTCATTTCCTGAAACGGTGGGCTTGTGAAAAGTTGTTAAACAACATGCAAAATATAAAATATCAACCCTCATTCTAAACTTTCACTATTCAGAGCATTGAATGAAGACTTCATTGGGTTTTATAATGGCTTTCTGATTTTGATAGTCCATCCAAGAAGAGAATTTGAATGTTGTTGTATAATGTTAAAAATTGTCTGCCCATGTTCTGCCTTAAATACCATGACTATGCATGAAAAGTATCTTTAATAAAGCTGGATATGGTTTGGTTTGGAAAAAAAGAAGAATAAAAATGATAGCAAATTTAGACTTCTACACACAGCAAAATTATCTTTTAAAATAAAATTCAGACATTTATACTATGTGGAGTTAAAGTAATGAAAATCAACAGTGAAATAATAATTATAGTAGTTTCTTTAATTATTAAAGAGGGAGATTTTTAAAAAAATGCAGGAGAGAAGAAGGAGTTGAATGATTGATAATTTTTGCATTGATTTATTATTGATTATAACAATATTGCTTATGACAAAAACAAAATATTCAAGACGTTTTGGTAAAGCTAATCTTATTTCCTTGACCTGTGTTGGAAGATGATTTGATCATTTAACAACATATTTGGGTAGTCAAGGATTAATTTTAAAATCTCTAAAGAAAGTATTTCAATAAAAAGGTAATTGCCAAATTAATTTCTTTTTGAAAAAGTATAGAAGAGTAAGTCAATAGTATTGAAAGTTTTTGGAGTAAGTACCCCTTAACATTCTTAAACTATGGGGAGTTATAAGGATTTTTTCAAAACAAAGTGGGTATATTTTTTACTCTTTGCCATATTAAAAAATAAAACTAGTAGTTAAAGCATATGCTTTTCCATAAAAAAAAACAATAAAACCATATATCTAATGCAGATGACATAGTTTATGAGGAAAAATTCTCAGAATAATTAGCAAGATAAGTGCATTGTTTACATTAATGTTTGCTTCAATAGAAAACAATTTCTTAGGTATGTGTGCAAGTCAATTTTCTGGTGATAACAAATATCAGTAAGGTTCTAGGAAAAAAATACACTTCTGAGATAAAATACACATGTCATCTACGTTATATGAAAATAATTTTGCCATTGCAGGTAAAATATTGAAGAACTTCCAACAGTCCCTAAAATACATGCTGGGAACCACTGTAAAGTGAAAACTTCAGCCAATATTGTCATCTCTAGTGTAACTACTTATTAAACATTAGACAAAGGGAAGCACATCTGTGAAAAGTGTAAGACATCCAAATGAACACAGGGAAAAATACCACAAATATTAGACAATAGTAGTCAATCTAAAAGAAAGCCAGAGGGGGTAAAAAGAAGCAAAAGTGTTGGAAAAGTGAAAAATGCATACTAAGGTAGCAGAATGCAATCAATGCAAGATATTAATTATACTACAGGTAAATGGAGAGTAAATTTGCTCTGATAAATATATTCACTCTGCACTAAATAAATAAATAAATAAATAATGTAAAGCAAAAACACCATGACAAAACTTTTTCCTGTCTGTATAAGGAATACCTACATTATAAGAGTATAGAAAGTTGTTAGAAAGAAGAATGGGCAAACGTACACCAAAAGAATACAAGCTCCATATAAACTGGTCTGTTATATTAGGATATAGAATTAAGGCAAGAATCATTTCCAGGAATAAAAGGGAATATTTCATAATGCTGAAGTATCAAATCTATGAAAAAATAGCAATATTTAGGTTTCATGTGTCTGAAAACACCCTTTTAAAACATATAAATCAAAATGCAACAGAACAACAAAAGAAATAGACAAGTGCATAATCATAGAAGGGGTTTAGCACAGTCCACTGAGTAACTACTAAAAGTCAAAAATACACTGAAGAATGAAAGTATTTAACAATCTAATTAAGACTGCCTAGTTTCTTATGCCTAAGATACCAGGTTTTCAACAAAAAAAAATTGAGTACAATTTTTTTTTTGAGTACACTGGAAACTATGAATAAAGAAAAAAATATGTATATATATAATCATATTATTATATTTGGATAATAAAGCATGTATCAGGTAAATTTTAGCATTGAAATAATTTGTGTTCTAAGTAAAATTAGCAAGCAAAAAGAATAACCTCCCCTACCCAAATAGTTGAAAATTTCAGCAACATATGATATATGTGTTATGCAAACCCTTATAATGTCACAGGAGAAATCACAAATGATGTTAGAAAATAGTTTTAAACCGAAAAGATCATGAAATGTGACACATCAAACTTCAGGGATTCAACAACAAAAAAAATATTCTTAGAATTTTATAGCCTATATGCATGCATTCAATATGTCTAAAAAATCCATAACTTAGGGATGCAAATCAAGAAGTTAGAGTTTAGGAAAAGAGAATGATGGTTAGAAAGAGAACCCAAAACAAAGTTAAAAAAAAAAAGAAAGAAAGTAGGTACAGACCTTAATGAGTAAATAGAAAGTATTCAACAAAAGCAAAAATAATTATTTAAAGAGAATAATATTAGTGGGAGGTCAAGCCCAGCAGTCCAGATACACTCACACCAGCCTCTGTAGGGCCAGGGTGCACAGCAGGCCTGGCCCATCCCTTTCCTGGGCAGAGCAGAAACTCACCAGAGCTAACCTCTGGTGCAGGGCTGCCTCCTCTGACCAGCAGACTACCACTGGGAGGTCAATCCTGGTGGCCCAGATTTACCCATTCCAACTTACTCAGGTCCCAGATCCAGGATGCAGTAGCATCCACTGAGGGACACCAGCAAGGTCTGGAAGCCCAACATCAAGATGAAGTACAGACAATCTGTAAGGGTACTGCAAGAATATAGGGAAGAAACTGTGTTGAGAGCCACAGCCAAGTTGGGATGGTACCTGGCATTTTGCCAGAAGGAGTGGTTGGGAGGTGACGCCAACGAGCCATTGGGATGATGGTGATTAAGTTAAGCTGTGTATAATTATTAGATAATGACTGATTGCTGTAACTGGATGATGCTAAATTGAAACAAGCTGTGTATTCAGTTGTGTATATAAACCTCTGCGTCTGGCAATAAGGTGGCTCCTGCTACCTAGGGTGCCCGCTACTTTTGAGTTCTCATGGAGTTCCTGTTGAGTTCCCGTTGGTTCTCTCGGAGTTTTGGTGGAGTTCGAGAGAGTTCCCGTGGGGTTTGGGCAATAAAGTAGTTCCTGTTTGAACCTACAAGTGGCTCGTGACTTCCCGGTTATTTTGTGCCCAGCCAGACTGCGGCAAAACTGTAATATCTCAGATCCACACTGCGAGAAAGGAAGACACATAGACAACATGAAAAAACAAGGGAGAAAAATGCCCCAAACAAAGACACTATAGTAACAGAACCTAGAACAGGAAAGTTGAGGAAATGTCAGAGAAGGAGTTCAGAAAGTTCACAATTAAAATTATCTGTGAATTAAAGAATGACCTAAATAAGCAAATACAAGCAAAACTTCATCACTCCAACAATGAGATAAGAGAGCAAATACAGGTAGCAAAAAACTACTTCAAGAGAGAGATAAAGACCCTGAAAAAAAAGTTAGAAATACTTGAAATGAAGGATACACTAAATCAAATAAAAAACTCAATAGAAAGCATAACCAACAGACTAGATCACTTGGAAGAAAGAACATAAGATAATGAAGACAAAGTTTACAATCTAGAAAATAAAGTTGACCACACAGAGAAGAAAGTTAGAAACCATGAATAGAACATTCAAGAATTATGGGACAAGTATTTTATTTTTTTTGAAGATATTCTGAATGGAGTGGTTGTCCTCATTTCCATTTCAGAGGATTTGTCGCTGATATACAGGAATGCCTTTGATTTATGCGTGTTGATTTTATATCCTGCNAAGAGGAAATGAAAAACAATGATGAAAATCAGCAGAGGGAAGGATTACACTAAAGGAAAATTTAACCAGAAGAGAAACCAAGTCACGTTAAACACCAATAATAAACAAAAATGGCTGGGAATACAAATCATGTCCCAATAATAACTCTGAATGTTAATGGCCTAAACTCACCAATCAAAAGACATAGACTAGCAGGTTGGATTAAAAAAATGACCCAAAAATATGCTGCCTCCAAGAGACTCATCTCATAGGAAAAGATATTCACAGACTGAAGGTGAAGGGTTGGGAAAAATCATACCACTCACATGATCTGTGGAACCAAGCAGGGGTTTCCATCCTCATATCAAATAAAGTAGACTTCAAACTAAAGTCAATCAAAAAGAATAAAGAAGGACACTACGTACTGCTCAAGGGAATCATACACCAACAAGACTTAACAATTATAAATATATATGCCCCAAACAATGGAGCATCTATGTTCATCAAACAAACTCTTCTCAAGTTCAAGAGTCAAATAGACCAAAACACAATAATTTTGGGTAACTTTAACATACCTCTTTCATCACTAGATAGCTGAACAAAGAAAATATAGAACTCAATAACACAAGCAATAACTTAAACTTAACTGGCATATATAGAATATTCCAACCTTCACCGAGACAATATACTTTCTTCTCAGCAGCACATGGATCCTTCTCTAAAATAGACCATATACTATGCTCAAAGCAACTCTTAGCAAATATAAAAAAGTATAGACTCTACCCTGAAATTTATCAGATCATAATGGAATGAAATTAGAAATCAATGATAAAAGAAGAAATAAAATCCACTCTAACACCTGGACACTAAATAATATGCTTTTGAATGAACAATTGGTTAGAGAAGACATCAAGGAGGAGATTAAAAAGTTTAAGAGGTAAATGAGAACACAGATAATGCATACAAAATTCTCTGGAATAGTATGAAAGCAGTTCTAAGAGAAAAGTTCATTGCATGGAGTTCATTCCTTAAAAGAAGAAAAAGTCAACAAATAAATGACTTAACACTACATCTCAAAGACATAGAAAAAAAGAACAAATCAACACCAAAAGCAGAAGACAGTAAATAATTAAAATCAGAGCTGAAATCAATGAAATTGAAACAAAAAAACAATTGAAAAAAATTGACAAAACAAAAAGTTGGTTCTTTGAAAAAGGAAATAAAATTGACAGACCCTTAGCCATGCTGATGAAGAGAAAGAGAGAGAAAACTTAAATCACTAACATACATGATGAAAAAGGAAATATCATAACAGACACTACATAAACACAGAAGATAATTAGAAATTATTTTGAAAACCTGTACTTCAATAAAATAGAAAATATTGAAGGCATCAACAAATTTCTAGAGTCATATAATTTGCCCAAATTGAATCAGGATGATATACACAATTTAAACAGATCAATTTCAAGTGATGAAATGGCAGATGCCATCAAAAGTCTACCAACCAAGAAAAGCCCAGGACCAGATGGAAACACAGCCGAGTTCTACAAGACCTTTAAAGAAGAACTAATACCAATACTTTCCAATTTATTTCACGAAATAGAGAAAAAGGCAGCACTTCCAGACTCAATCTATGAGGCCAATAACTCCCTGATCCCCAAACCAGCCAAAGACACATCAAAGAAAGAAAACATCAGACCAATATCTCTAATTAACATAGATGCAGAAATTCTCAATAAAATTCTGGCAAATCACATACAAAAACATATTAAAAAGATTGTGCACAATAATCAAGTAGGTTTCATTGCCAGGGATGCAATGTTGGTTCAACATAAGGAAATCAATAAATGTAATTCACAAAATCAATAGACATAAAGATAAGAATCATGTGATCATCTCAATAGACGCAGAAAAAAATATTTGACAAAATACAGCATCCCTTTATTTTCAAAATAATAGAAAAACTAGGGATAACAGGAACATGTTTCAACATCATAAAGGCTATCTATGCTAAGCCCCATGCCAGCATCATTCTAAATAGAGAAAAATTGAAAGTATTCCCTCTAAAAACTGGAACAAGACAGGGATGCCCTCTTTCACCACTTCTGTTTAACATAGTTCTTGAAACACTGGCCAGAGCAATTAGACAGACAAAAGAAATTAAAGGGATACACACAGGAAAAGAAGGACTCAAATTGACAATATTTGCTGATGATATGATTCTATAACTGGAAGACCCTAAAAGTTCCACCAGAAAACTTCTAGAACTAGTAAATGAATTCA
Source organism: Marmota marmota marmota (assembly GCF_001458135.2). Lineage (NCBI taxonomy): Eukaryota > Metazoa > Chordata > Mammalia > Rodentia > Sciuridae > Marmota > Marmota marmota. The sequence continues at coordinate 3,697,441 of NW_026000093.1, read as the reverse complement.
GCAATGTATCAGGATATAAAATCAACACCCATATCTCAAAGGCATTTCTGTGTATTAGTGACAAATCCTCAGAAAGGGAAATGAGGAAAACTACCCTATTCTCAATAGCCTCAAAACAAAACAAAACAACTTGGGGATCATCTTAATGAAAAAGGGGAAAGATCTATATAATAAAAATTACAGAACCCTAAAGAGAGAAATCAAAGAAGACCTTAGAAGATGTGAAGATATATCTTGCTCTTGTACAGGCAGAATTAATACTATCAAAATGACCATACTACCAAAATCACTATACAGATTTAATGCTATTCTGATCAAAACCCCAATGTCGTTACTCATAGAAATAGAAAAAGCAATCATGAAATTCATCTGGAAAAATAAGAGACCCAGAATAGCTAAAGTGAAGCATGTGACATCAGTATACCAGACCTTAAACTATACTACAGAGCAATAGTAACACAAACAGCATGGTATTGGAACCCAAACAGACTGGTAGACCAATGGAATAGAATAGAGGACACAGAGACTAACTCACAAAACTACAATTATCTTATAATAGACAAAAGTGCCAAGAACATGCATTGGAAAAAAGATAGCCTCTTCAACAAATAGTGCTGGAAAAACTGGAAATCCATATGCAAGAAAATGAAATTAAACTCCCTTCTCTCACCATGCACAAAACTTAACTCAAAATGGATCAAGGACTTAGGAATACAACAAGAGACCCGGAGTCTAATAGAAGAAAAAACAAGCCCTAATCTTCATCACATGGGTTTAGGCCCCAACTTCCTTAATAAGACTCCTGTGGCACAAGAATTAAAATCAAGAGTCAAAAAATGTGATGGACTCAGACTAAAAAGTTTCTTCTCAGCAAAAGAAACAATCTGTGAGGTGAACAGAGAGCCTACATCTTGGGAGCAAATCTTTACCCCTCACGCATCAGATAGAGCAGAAATCACTAGAGTATATAAAGAACTCAAAAAAACTAGACACCAAAAAAACAAATAACCCAATCAATAAATGGGCCAAGGACCTGAACAGACACTTCTCAGAAGAGGATGTGCAATCAATCAACAAACACATGAAAAAATGTTCATCATCACTAGCAATTAGAGAAATGCAAATCAAAACCACTCTAAGATTTCATCTCACTCTGGTCAGGATGGCAGCTATCATGAAGACAAACAACAAAAAGTGTTGGCGAGGATGGGGGGAAAAGGTACACTCATGCACTACTGGTGGGACTTCAAATTGGTGCAGCCAATAAGGAAAGCAGTATAGAAATTTCTTGGAAAATTTGGAATGGAACCACCATTTGACCCAGCGATCTCTCTCCTTGGTCTAAACCCAAAGGACTTAGAAACAGCATACTACAGGGACACAGCCACATCAGTGTTTATAGCAGCACAATTCACAATAGCTAAATTGTGGAACCAATCTAGATGCCCTTCAATAGATGAATGGATAAAAAATGTGGCATATATACACAATGGAATATTACTCAGCAATAAAAGAGAATAAAATCATTGCATTTGCAGGTAAATGGATGGAGTAAGAGAAGATAATTTTAAGTGAAGTTAGCCAATCCAAAAAAATCAATTGCCGAATGATTTCTTTGATATAAGGAAGCTGATTCATAGTGGGATAGGGAGGGGGAGCATGGGAGGAATAGACGAACTCTAGATAGGGCAGATGGTTTGGAGGGGAAGGGAGAGGCCATGGGGTAATTAATGATGGTTGACTGTGAGGATCATTATTATCCAAAGTACATGTATGAAGACACAGATTGGTGTGAATATACTATATATACAACCAGAGATATGAAAAATTGAGCTGCATATATGTAATAAGAGTTGTAATGCATCCTGCTGTTATATATAAGTAAGTAAGTAAGTAAATAAATAAATAGAATGATATTATAAATAGGCATGGTAAGACACACTGAATTGTTAATATCTACTATGTCAAATTTTAGAGTTATTATAATTATATTTAAATACTATCATAGCATTTTGCAAATTATTTTTACATTTTTAATAAAGCACATTAAGTTTTAGAATATCAGAATGTGTGTAGGAAGAATTTTCTTTAAAAATGAGTAGTCTTAGAGCAATTTTATCTGTAAAACATTAAAAAAAGAGAGTTTGATAACTCGGTGAATCCAACTTCAGTTTATACTAATTGTTTAAAAAAATGAAACAAAAACTTATGACATTCTCCAGAGAATAGAACAAATGACTGCTCAGTCCCCAACTCCATTTATGAGGTAACCTAACCTTAACTGCAAAGCTGACAAGGATCTTCATTGTTAGAAGGAAATTTTGCATTTTAATCACTCTTTAAATGAAAAAAGTTCTCAACTTATTAATCAAGTAAATGCAGTAATATAAGTATATTTAAAGGTATCAATACAATTCACAGAAACAAGATATTGAAGGATTATAAACATTATAAAAATTGAATACAATGTCTTGTAAGATTCAGTGTATTTTTCATAAGGCATTTTGTTATTTTGGAATATAAGAAAACTTCTTATTCTATGTAATGTTATTTGTATTTAAAAAAAAAAACAAGAATAATTTACTTGCTGAATTGTTGAATTTTCCTTTAAGGTCAATAACCATATAGGCACACCTATTATCATCACTAGTGATCAATCTCAGGTTTTAGCCCATGTGGTGCACAAAGAAAAGAAAGTCATTAGGTTTAGAAGAAACATGAAGTCATTATTTTTTGTTGATAATGAATCTAGATACAGAAAATACATCAAATATATAATTATAAGTAATATTTAATGTTTAATGTGTAATTTTTATTCAAGAGAAATTATGTTACTGAAAACACTAAACAAACAGTAAAATAATAAAAATTCAAAGTGAGATAATAAACAATAGTATGACCTATGACAAAGAAACACAAGCTAGTAGAAATATGGGCAATAGTATTAATGATGCTTGTCCTAAAAGGTGTTTTGACTATTGGACTTCTGGAAAACATTCAGCCAAAGTGCTCATCAACAAGATCCAACTGGAAAACATCATGCATATTCTTTGTATATCTTTCAACATGGCTACAATTAAAAAGACAAAAACTACCAAGTTTGTGGGAATTGTAGCAATGTAAAAGCTCTTCCACAGCAGATGGGAGGTGGAGACTTCATCTGTAATATAAACTGAACCCAATTGTGTACCCAAATGCAGGAGGGCACAAATACAAGAATGTTCTCAGCATCTTACTGAGTAGTCCCAACTATGCCAGAGTATTTAAAAATAGGAATAAATTGTGTACCCAACAATATATATTCTACAGATTTATATATTAATGGACTATGATATAAAAGTATACAAGTGAAATTACGTAACATGTATAAATCCCACAGAACATTACATTAATTGAAAGAAGCAGACCTATAATAACACATATTTATGAGTTAATTAAAGTGAGCTACAGTTATTTTAAATGCATTCTTGGTTGGGAAAAGAAAAAAAATGTATAGGAAAGCAAGGCCATTATTTCTTAAATTATTAGTATAATGATTACTTTAGAAGAGAGCTAGACAGCTGTGCCTGGGGAAAAATCAGTGGGGAGAGGACACCTCAACTAGCAATCTGCTTTGCCTGATCTGGTTGGTAGTGACCAGGGGTTTGATTTTCAAATAATTAAACTATACATCTGTATTTTATGAACTTTCTGTACATGTTCCATGGTCTGGATATTGTTTTTCTCCCAGAAATTAATGTGCTGGAAGCTTGGTCCCAAAGGTAGCCATATTGAGAGGTGGGGCCTAGTGGGAGATAATTAGGTCATGAAGACTCCACCCTCAGAAGGAATCAAGACTCATATTGGGAGAGTGCCTGAGATTTTATGAAAATGGATCTAAACCTCCAGATTGGATTATTAAAAAGCAAGTTTAACTTTCTCAGCGATTCTTGTCTTTCCTCTATTATGATTTGATATCATCTCCCACAAGAAGACAGAATAGGAGGCCTTAAACAGATACAGCCTCCTGATTTTGAACTTTCCTCCTTTCAGAACTATAAGCTAAATAGACCTCTTTCCTTTGTACATTTCCCAGCCTGGAACATTTGTTACAGCAACAAAAATTGAACTAAGGCAACATGTATAATATTTTATAAAATCTCATGTTTAAAATAGCATATGGCATGTATCATTAATAAATGTTTTATAATAGCATTTCCTTAAAATAGCACACAGTTCTGTGAGTTTCCAGGGAAGAGAAAATTCTGACAAATATAGTTAGATTGCCCTTACATTCTGGGGTCATTTCAATGGAATGAAATTAGTTATTATGAATTATATCATATTAATCATCATTTCTAAATTAAGTCAGTTATAGTTTTTATTCAATTTGATGAAATTTACAGCTTCTCTCATTATGACTCCTCAGTAATGACAAAAAAAAATTAAAAAGGCTTGCGTGATACATAATCTAGAATAGAAAAGATTTAAGACTCTTAAGAATGACATTTGAATTGTTGTCTTCCAGCCCCTATAATTTGCTTCAAGAAGAATTATTAAGGCTCTTGTGTAGTTATTATTTAAGAAACATTGTCATCAGATATAATTTTGTTATTTTGAGCTGAGTGTAGTTTTTGGGAATGAGTTAAAGATATAACTAATAAAAATGGGATTATCAGATCTGTAAGGGTCATTTTGTCACACCCTCTGAGCCAAAGATTCATCTTTTCATTTACCATTTATTTCTGTTTTCATTTTTATGCCAAACAAGAAAAAGGAGGTCTTCTCAATTGTGCAGAGATGCCAAAGGTACTTTTCATTTTTCATATTTTCTAAGACTCAGGTAATATATTTATATTGTTAAAAAGACATAAGACCCTTTAATAAATTCTCAGTGTGTTATAGCATATAATAGTTCTAAAGAAAAAGCATATCACGATATCTCAAAAAATGTATAAAATGGCAAATACAGGCATACTAGAAAAGGGATATTTTACAAACAACTTGAATTAAAAGGAAATAATTTCCTATGATTTTTAGATAAATACTTTGAAAGCTTGCCTACTTTAATGTGTTATTGTCTTAAAACATACCTGATAGGTGAAACCTGTAATAGGACAGCAACAATTATTTTCAATCTATTTCATTTTTTTATTTTAATTTACTTTTATAGTGCTAAGAATCTAAACCAGGTCCTCACACATGCTAGGCAAGCTCTCTAAGTTTTTAGCTACATTTGTAGCCACATTTTTTAAATTTTAAAATAGACTTTAGTTTTCAGAGACCTTTTGGAATCACAGTAAAACTGAATGAATAGTACAGTCCACACATACCTCTTGCTTCCACAAACATGCAGCCTGACCACATCCCTATCCCATCCAAGAGTGCCATCTGTCTGTTTTCTTTGGTGAGATATCTATTCAGATACTTAGTCTGTTTTCAATCAGGATATTACCCTTCTTATTACTTCATACCAGTTCTTTGTATTTTGGGGTAACAGTTCTTTATCAGATATATTTTTTTGAAAATGTTTTCTCCCAATCTGTAGCCTGTATTCTCATTCTCCTGACAATGTCTCTTGGAAAATGAAGTTTTCCCTCTCACAGAAGTCTAGTTTATGAATTATTTCCTTCATAGATCATGCTTTTGTGTTTAAAAATTATCATCATACCCAGATTCATTCATACCTACATTTTCTCCTTTGTTTCCCTCTGGGAGTTGTATAGTTTCACATTTTACATTTAGGTCAGTTATACACTTTGAGTTGCTTTTTGTAAAGGATACAAGGAGTGAGTATAAATTTGTTTTTTTTTTCCTGGGAGTGTTTCAGTTTTGTGGCACCATTTGTTAAATAGACTATTTTCTATTGTGTTGCCTTTTTCTTTTCATTTTTCAAGATTAGCTAACCATATTTGTGTGGGTCTATTTCTGATCTCTCCACTCTTTTCCATTGATATATTTATCTGTTGCATCACTGATAACACATTTTCTTGATTACTGTAGTTAATAGTAACCCCCGAAGCTGGGTCCTGTGAGCGCTCCAACTTTGTTCTTCAATATTTTGTTGGTTATTCTGAGTCTTTTCACCATTTCATATAAACTTAGAATAAGTTGTCAATACCTGCAACATAACTTGCTAGGATTTTGATTAAGATTGGAAATACTTTTTAATGATCATATGTGTATATTTAGTCTCAGTTTTTGGAGGAAAAAAGGAAGAAAGTGAGCATGTGAGATGATTTATAAAATAAAATCAATATTGCAGGTAACATCCTATTCAGAATCAATAACAAAATTGGAGCAACTGTAAAGCAAATGTTGATTCTAGCAACAAAATTTTTGTAATTCACTAAGACCTTTGGTTTTATGAAGACATGTTCAAAAATTTGTAATTTTTTTTTTCAACCAAGGTGAAGACAGACAGTATGCTTATTTGACCTTCTGAGAGTGTGGCTTCTGGTTCAGCAGCAGTAACCAGTAACTTCTAGAAATGCAAATTCATAGTCCCTGTCTCAAACCTACTGAATCTTGAAGGTCCTTTGTTGGGGAGGGGGGGAATAACTCACAATGCCATACACACTCTTCATATGATGTTGACACTGTCTCTAGCTTGGACTGATATTTATCCCCATGTAATTATGTTATATTCTCAGCAGTTGATAAATCTGGGTAAAAACGAAAACAGTGTTTGTTGCTTAAGACAGAAGAAACCATAATGAGACTCTTCTAGGACTTAAGAGAAAAAGAATTGTTGTGTTGTTCATATTTTCCAGATAGAACAATGGTGGACCAGCTTGCTGTTGATGAATTCTACCCCCAGGGAACAAGAAGAAAACAGGAAAGAAAATTTAAACGGAGGATAAAAATCTTTCAGAGAGCATGACAATGTTACCAAGGCAACAAAAACTTAAGCACCATGCTTCCGCTGCAAAGGAAAGCTCAGAGATGAGTCAACTTCACTGCCAAGTTCTCCTTCTGCAGTCCTTCATCTTATGATAGCAGCTTCAAAGGGTTAAGTAGCACATGCCCAATTTCAGCGTCCTCCAAGAAAAAAAAATCAGAAGAATAAAATGTCTCAATAAAAATGAGTCAAGTCATGCCTCATAAAGACTGGAGTCTAGTTCAAAAGCACTCCATCCTGATTGGGATAAGATCAATTGTATTTATGATTTAATTTTTCCAGGAATAAAAGTGAATTCTGTAGGAAGATAGCATCATCGAGACACACAAATTATTTCCATATATTTATATACCATGTCTATTCATGAATCAATATTTATGAGCCATATAAGTAGACAAAAATAGAATTCAGAAAACCAATAGAAGAGAGAAAAGTGACACATGCACATAAGGGATTCAGACTTCGGATGTATCAGGTACAGACTTAAAAACTATTATGATTTTAAAATTAATTTTTCATTGTTGGCACAAAATTTATGCATTCTTAATATGTAAACATGCGTATAATTTATACACGCTTAATATGTTCAAACATTAGGTGACTAAGTTAGACTCTTATATTTGATAACTAGAAATTACAAAATAATAAAAATGAATATTTATAAATGTAAATAGAAGAACAAATTCTGGGCACAATTTACGGATATTTCAGAAATTTCTGCATATATAGGTGAGGAGTGTGGAAAAGAAGTGAATTTAAGTCTTACTATTTACAAAATCCAAGAAACATAGAATTCCATGCCAATGTCAAAACCCAAGTCTTTGCTCCTTTTTCACAGAAGGTTAAACCTTAAAACTAAAAGCAGCTGCAAGTAACAGATGTTTTTTTCCGGGCCACAGTCACTTCAAACGCCTCCAGAAGGCAAGAGGATAATAATGTCAGAATCATTTGCCAAGGAGTCCTGATTTGGTGGCACCCTCTGTCCACTCTCTGCAGGGCTCCAGAATTCATCTCAATCCCTGTGTCAAGGAAGGGCAAGTCTGTGTCTCCAGTTACTGTCCTCCTTGTTTCACCTGGTTTCTTATTTTTCCAGGCAGCAACCTCAATCACACAAATTCAGTTGTCTACTTCTAATATTGTTTCCAGGAGACCACTGACAAACTGTGCCTATACTGATACTACTGCATGTACATGACAACCACTGTTCATTTTGCTAGTACCTTTGCTCTGCATCTCTGCAGGTACCTCTGGGCTGGGAGCCCTCTGAGGCACTCTGGAGTTGAGCTAAGGATTGACTAACCCCAATTTATTTTCTTTCTTTCTTTCTTTCTTTCTTTCTTTCTTTCTTTCTTTCTTTCTTTCTTTCTTTCTTTCTTTCTTTCTTTCTTTCTTCCTCATGCTCTATTCTTCTTTCCTTGTTCTCACTCCTAGTCATTGAATGCATTCAATTCAGATATTCTGCCAGGACATGTCTTATCACATCCTTTGATGATATTGGGCATCCCAGTTCACCCTTTGGACCATGGGTTAGACTACTCTCATTTTTCCAGAGTAGAAATCAAACCCCTTCCCTCATTCCCTTCCAAGAAATGTGCTCTATCCCCAACTCCATTATTATATTCTGTCAACCACTTTTTCATAGATATGTTGCCATACCATTTTATTTCTGTTCTTTCCTAAGACTTTTGCTTGAATTAATATTTCTTTAAGATACATCCTAATAAAATGAATTTCAAAGAGAGGTTCAAATGGAAAAGAAGTTAGAAAATAAGCTAAATATACTCTGGGTGCTCTGGTACACTCAGAAGTAATCTTCACTTTGGGTAGAAGGGCACATGGTTGATTGGGAGTTTACAAATGAACCTATTGTCATTTTTATATCAGCTGTGGAAAACCATCTCTTTTCCCTCCTGCCAGCTGCTTCCCTGAATACCACTGCTGAGCCAGCAATGACTGCAGCAGCACAAAGCCCCTCAAATGGGAGACCATGGCAATTACTCTGATTTGTCACCATAAAGGGTTGGCTATAAAGGCTTCTTTCAAGGCACTGAAATTAAGCAGTTTGGGGTGATGCCAGGGCTTTTGGAGAGTAGCAATCAGGAAAGAAAAAAAAAAAGATTACACCAGTGTCAGCACAAGAAAGCAGGTAGACTTGGCAGCAGGAGCCCTATGTGCTAATAAAAAATAGGATGGCCACTTTCAGGCAAAATGTGATCATGTTATCTGAAATATATTATTTATTTCAGGTTGACTTTGAGATTAAAATATTCCTAGCCAGCTTGATTCAGAATTGAAAACTTAAGATTGTTTGCTTGGATTTTTGCTGAGAGAAGTAATAAATATAATAATATCCATGGCTTTTGCTTGTAAACATAACATTTTCAGATGATTATAAACTGAACAGCAACAACAACCAATGAAGTTGTTCATGTAAGCCTCTGTCATAATCACTGAGGATAAAGAGTGAACTAAATAGGAAATGTAACTAAGACTCCATGTTAAGAGACTGAGAATAAAACAAACAATAAGAAGTCCTAAAGGAAAAAGAAAAAAAAAGTAAGTAAATCAAGGAAGAAAAGATGGAAAGTACTAGGAAGTGAGTGGGTAAAATTTTAAGACAAGGTTTAGAAAAACTGAATTACCCAGATGGATATCTGCAAGAAGAATGTCATCAGAGAGGAGCCAATAAAGGCAAAGACAGAATTCAGGAACTCTTTGGGGCATGGTGAGGCCACATGGTTTGAGAAAAAATGATTTTAATAGGAGAATAGTTGATAACAAGATAAAATAAAATGTGACTTGGATGTGCATAAACTCGTAGGCCACTGTGAGAGCTTTGGCTTTTAATGTGAGTCATATGGCAAGAAATTGAAGGGTATGAAAAGAACAGCGAGGGAATTTTGTTGGTGTTTGGACAAAAGGCCCATTGAAAATGTTCCTGTAGCAATTAAGTTGAGAGAGATAAAGGCTTGAAGTAGATGGGGAGTGAAGGAGTGTTTAGAAAGTGGTTGGACTCTGGATATATTTTGAAAACAGAATTTTGACATGTGTGGTGGAAGAAAAAAATAGAAGATAAAAAATATGTAAAGGTTTTGACCTTTGCAACCAGAAGAATGGAGGATACTATGATGAGATGGGAAAGGATGAGCACATCAGCTTGGGAGGGAAAATCAGAAACTTAGTTCTAGACATTTTAAGAGTATGGTGAATTTAGAAACAAAGTAGGAATACAAATAAATTTGAAGGACTATTCTAGAATTCAAGGCAGTGATCAAATCTTGTGCAGAATCCTGATGCATTGGTTTAAATACTTGAAACTGGAGGGATGTGTAAAAAGAGAGGAAACTCAACAAGGTCCTGGTACAGTAGATGTTTTGAGGTAGGTGAGAAGATGAGAAAACAGCAACCGTACAGGAGAAACCCCAAGCAGTTCTAATGTCATGAAAACAAAGTGAAAAGAAGGTGATCAACTGCACTGAATGACTTGGACAGTTCCATGTTCATGAGAACTGAGACTTGGCATTGGGGTAAGCAAAGAGGGGCTAGTTCATGTGTGACCTTGGTAAAGGAAGCTGCCACAGTGTGCTGAGAGTGAATCATTATTGAATTTGGTTCTAGGGAGAATAAAAGGAGGCGAATCAGAGACAATGAATACAGTCTCTCCTTCAGTGAGGTTTGCTGTAAATTAAGTAAAGGGAAAGGCGGTCATGACAAAGATCAGCTGAAAGGGAAAGGAGGGAGGGGCAGAGCAGTCTGGGTGAGCCATCCTAATGGCTCTGAGCACACACAGTTCATTTCCAGCCACAGCAGAGCAGAGAAGCAGAGAGCCGGGCAGATGTGTTCCGCTCTCCCCTGCTTGCTTCAATTCTCAGTGAAGCAGGAGGTAAAATTGTCTTTTGAGATTGAGGATGAGGGCAGTGGCACTCAAGGCTTAAGCAAACAGCATAAAGACGTTAAAAGAAAGGGAGAAAACAGACTGGGGGAAAATAGAAAAATTACTGGGCTACGTTAGGATCCTGATTGAGTTCAGTGATTATGAGTTTAATGTGAGACACGACAAAGCACCATGTCTATCTTTTCAAAATCATATTTAGTTAAATAATGACAGGCATATAGGAGAAGGAAATTTAAATTTAATCTAAATTATTTTTTTCCTGAAGGGAGAATAAGAAGTAAGAGAGCTAAGCATAAAAGCCAGAGAATGACAATAATCATAGAATTTAAGCTGGATATGTAGTATATGATTAATGAGATAAAATTAAAACTATGGACCAAAAGGTTGACAAATCCACTAGAGTATTTCGCAGTTTGGGCGCTAAAGGAGAAGCTTTGAAGTTATTTTAGTCAGTTTCCATTTTCCGTTGACAAAATACCTGATATGTAAACCTCAAGAAGAAATCTATTTTTTTTTTGTTTGTTTGTTTGTTTTATTTTTGTCATTACTTCAGAAGTTTCAATCCATGGTGGCTTGGTTCCATTTGTTTAGGGCCCAAGTGAGGCTGAAGAGCATAGAGAGAATACATGTTTGGGCCAAGCTATTCACCTCACTGTGGTTCAGAAGCAAAGAGAGCAGAGGATAGACCTGGGTCCAATGTTCTCATCAAAGGGCATGCTCCCAAGGGCCTAACTTCCTTCTAAGAGGCCCAACCTCCTAAAGGTCCCAACACCTCCCAATAGTGCCAGAGGTCAATGACCAAGACTTTTTAGCACATGGGACTTTGGGGAACATTCTGTATTCAAACTATGACAGAAGGTTTGAAATTATCACTCTAGGGCAGAATGTTTGAGATTGAAATCACAGTCACATTGTATTTACTCATCAAGACAAGGGTAGGATATGAACCCAGGAATATGTGGTTCAGGATATGTGAAAATCAAGGTGATTAGATATAGGAATGTCTGTGTTTGTGTATCAAAGGACTAATGTTAGAGATAATTACAATGATTCAGGAACCAAATTATTACCTGTTGAAAATATATCTGTAGATGTCTTGGACAGTGGATGGTGCAATTGGATTGTATATGTGTGTTTGTGTATGTGTTTGTGTGTGTGTGTGTGTGTGTGTATGTAATGGATGGATGGGTAAATGACTAAAGAATGGGAATATTTATCCATCTTTAAATTCAGTAACAAGAAAACTTCAGGAATAAAATTAGATCTGCAGGACAAAACAATTCTCCACAGGAAAGCCAGGTTTCAATTAGTGCAGGAAAGTGGAAAGAATACAGATTAAAGAACTAGAGGGAAAAAAAAAAGGTTTTTCAGATGATTGGCCTTGTTTTCATAAATGTTTTTAGCTCTACTATGTTCAGAACATGAGAGTGGGAAAGGAAAAATGACATTGAACATATAAATAGAATCAGGCAAGAAAATCTATCCCTCTTTATATAGATAAATGCACAATAAAATAATTATTCTTCGCACAGTTAAGTTTTTCATAAGGAAATTTAATTAATTTATATTATCTAATTAAATTTCACTTTTGCAGTGCTGAATCAACTTTTCAAGCAATTTGCCAAATTCATTTTTTGATAGTGGTATTAAAATGTGTTCAAGTTCACAATAACAGTACCCAAGGAATTCCATGATCAAGTAATGACTAGAAGAGATGGGCATATGGGGATTGAACATGAAGAAAGAAGATCTAGTGTGTCTCTTCATTTATAAAGAGCAGATACAGATGGGAAAAACTTTGTTGGTAAATATCTATGGAGAATCTCAGAATGATTTGTTGAAAAGACCAAAAATCAATCTTAAACTGTCATAAAACAGTGTAAGACATTATTTGTTTATTATCACAGATTTCACTTTATAAATATGTGGTGTGGGGATTAACTTGAAACATTATTTGAATATAAAAGTCTGTTTTCAAATACATATTACTGTAGCAGAGGTGTAATTGAATATTTTCCTGTCAATAATCTTCCAGTGGGACATTGTAAGCATGATTACAGATAATTCTGTTGGGAAGAATAAAAATGTTTTAGTACCTTAAACAAATAAATGTTTAAATTTATATGTAAGCAATAAAGTCAAGTCACATTTGTAACAATTCATTTTAATGTCATTGCTACTTTGGCATTACAATTTTTTTCCTCCTACATAGTTTTTAAGAAGAACAAAAAAGGATGATGTTATATACAAAACATTTCAGAAACCTGTATTAAAGAATAAGATAATAAGCAAGGAAGCAAATTACTAAAATCTGAGCTTAGCAAGGCAGTAGACACAATTTACTATTCTGGTAAAGGGCAATGACTAAAGAAACACTGTGAAAACTAAACAAGTCATTGAAATAGAGCAGTTGGCTTTTTCTTAACAGCATTTCTTTCACTAACAGATTATTTTGTAACAAAATAATTAGCTTCTCCTTCCACAGAATTTTAAACTTGAATTTCCATTTAATGTATTCCACTTTTGCATGAATAATACATTCTCCTTAATATAAGGTTGTAGTTAGCATAAATTCTTAAACAATTAAAATATAAACAGCAATAATTGAATAATTTAAAAGATTAAAACAACAAACACGATCAGCTATCATGTTTCAGCTTTCTGAGCATATAAGTTTTTTGATAATTTCATTTAAATAAACTGATGGTAAATTTAGGTCTAGAGAGATGTAATCCACATGTATAATGACATTTATGTTTTCATAGAAATCTGATACTATTTTGTTGGCGCTGATAAACTGTTACTATTTTACCTCACTCTATTTTAAACTCCAATATTAGTTTTCAAACAAATGTTCAATGAGACAAAACAGTGTCTAACTTGAAATGGTTTTTTTTCCTGCTGGAAAGAATGTCTCCTGACACACAGGATGGTTAATTCCTCTTCTGTTGCAGAGGTGGGTACTCACAGAATCTCAAGAACAGCACAAGATTCCAAAAGTAGCTGCTTTTCTTCCCTACATGAATATCTCAGCACTTTGAAAGGCATTTCTCTTAGATCAAGGTGCAATTTTCTCACCTCAGCTTTATTCCATTTGAGTACTTTTTAAAAAAACTTCTTGGAACACTACTACTTAATTTTTTTCATAAAAATCAGAAGATATGAGTGTGTGTGTGTGTGTGTGTGTGCGCGCGCGCTTCTGTGTTACTGGGGATTAATTCACGGGACTCACACAAGTTAGGCAAGCTCTCTACCACTGAGCCACTTCCATGGCCCCATACAATAACTTAAAATCTATTCTAATTTATAAATAATTACAGATTTTTGTAACTTTTATAAGGGTACCTTCTTTCCAGGTACCAAAATCTGTCTTAGTTTTCTGTTGTGGCTATAAAAATATTTCCAAAACCTATGTGCTTTAACACAGCACTAATTTATTCTATCACAGTTCTCTTGGTCATAAGTTTGAAACAGGTTCTACTGAACAAATATTTAAACATTAGCAGGCTGCATTATTTTCTGGGAGCTCTAGAGAAGAGTCCATTTCCAGTTTCCTGAGACTACTTTTGTTCCTTATCTCATGACCTCTTCCTCCGTTTTCAAAGCCAGCAACAGAGCATCTGTGTCCTGCTTCTATGATTCCTTTGTCGCATTGAGTCTCTCTCTCTTTCCCTCACCTCCTCCATTCCCTCTGCCTTTCTGGTCTATCTCTCTCTCACACACTTTCTCTACCTTCAGTCCAGAAAGACCCTCTGCCTTTAAGATTTCATGTGATTACATTTGATACATCTGAATAATTAAGGATAATGTCCCCATCTCCTCAACACCTCAATATCCTCAACTATACTTATATTTGTAAATCCCCTTTTCCACATAAGATAACATTCCTAAGGAAAAGGGATTAGGATCTTCTCATTATAATATTGACAATCCATTTGTTGAAAGAAATATAGGAAGAATCAAATTTTGAGAAAATGTGCTTGAGAAATTTAACCTTAAAATATTAGTGAGATTTAAAGGAATTACTTCACAGAGAATTACATGGTTTGATTTTTAATTAATTTTAATATCTTAAACTACTTTGACAAAATAATATTTAGATAGATAAATTTGAATAGTTTTTTGAAAAACTAAAGAAACTCAATGTTGATAGGACTAATTTAAATAAATATTGCACATCTTTCTTTCATCAATAAGGTCATTCAAAAAAAGATAATGCAAATGACTGTGTTTTACTTGCATTAGTGATAAAGTAAGCACAAAGCATTTGCTAAATGTTACATTAAAAACTCAAATTCAGTACCACTCATGTACCACAGGTTGCACAAAAAGCTCTGGTGGAATAAGATTTAGGACAACTGGGTCCTAACCCTGTTTCTAGAATTTTCTTGCTTTATGAATTTGTGTAAGCCATTTAATCATGACTCTATGTTATACTCCTTGAGAATAAGGAGCATTTATTCATGTTTGCCTTAATTAGAACCTAATGAAGTTATTACACAGAGATAACAGAAAAAGAGGTTATTGAATTAAATTGACCTTTGGGTCTTTCTCTCTCTAAATGAGAAAAGTAAACTCGAGAATTCCCAATGCTAACTCTAAATTTAAAAGTTCATAATTTTAAAGAACATGATTGCATAACAAGAAATTTTAATCATCATAATACATCTGATCCTCGGGTTAGCAAGGAAAGATACACTGAGATTTGAAATAGTTTTAGTAAGTAAGAGTAACAATTACACTTAGATGTCTTAAGGGACTGCATTTCCCATAGTTTTTTGCAGATAAAGTATGACTATGTAAACAGTCTGTACCAGTGCGATGTGAGCTGAAATAATTAGTGAACTTGCAGGCTAGGCTGCTCTACCTTATTCTTCTAATCAGATGCATTTGGTACCAATACTCTGCCAAATATAGAGTTACAAGACACAGATCTAAACCACAATGTGGACAGAACATGTCTACCAATCAGCAACACCCATCTTGGATTGTTAGGTGAGAAAAAATAAATAAACATATACAATGCTTGAGATACTATGCACATTGTAGTCTATTTGTCATGACTGGTTTTCTACTTCAATTAATATAATAATTAGATAAATCAGTATTGCTATAGTTACTTTATTTTTCTCAGAAGATAGAAGCATTATAATAATTCTTTAAAACTATTTGTATGTTATAACTATGTCCTGGTCTACCTCAGGAACCAACATGTAATATCCTTTTAAAGCCTATTGCCTTATTTGTTTAAGTAGATGATATTTATATTAATTTCTCCTTAACTTGTTACATCAGTACTTTGCTGGCTGCCTAAACTTGCCAGGTACTATTCAGTTTGTACGAAATGAAGTGATTAATTCAGTCAATGAACATGCATTGGGATTGTTTATTGTATCAGTACATTATCTATTAATATATAGAATATCCCTCTCCTCCTAAAATTAATATCTTGGATTCCATTGCCCATATGAGAGTAAATGGTACCTTGGAAGGTGATTGGGTCATGAAAATGGAGCCATCATAAAAGGGATTAGTGCATTTATAAGAGAGACCTCAGACAGTTCCCTCATATCTTTTACTTTTAAACTAATCAGATGGCCACCTATAACCCACGAAGTGGGCTCTTGACAGACACCGAATCTCTAGTTACCTTAACCCCAGACTTCCCAGTCCCTAGAACTGTAACAAATAAGTATTTCTTTATTTATAAGTCATCTGGCATATAATAGTTTGATAAAGCAGTATACTCATGAAGTTTCAGTAGAATCTACAAGAATTATTTAGAATTTCTGAAGCATTAATTTGTCTGTCAGGGGTAATAAAAAGCTGAAATTTTCTTGTGAAATTTAACTTGATGTGTCCATGCCTTGCACAATTTATTCTTCCTCAGTGAGTAGGAACCAAGACTAGGAAAGATGTCACTTTTATGCGTATGCAACTTCACAAGGCAAAGATGAAGACATATGGCACCTACAATTAAAGTTCCTAAGTGGCTGACTTCAATTTAATCAAAAACAATGTTATCCTAGAGAAGCTTATTCAGGTAAAGCATTTAGAGGAGATTGGCAACACCAGGGACACATGCCTATGGATTGTGAAGAACCAAAATCACCTCGTGGAAAGGGCCAGGTGTTAGGGAATGGCAGGCAGCTTCTAGGAGCTGAGAGCCTCAGTCCCACAACCTGAGTCGAATCCTTAAAGAAGGAACCAAGCATCAAATGAGATTATAATCTTTGCCAAAACTCTCTGAGTAAAGCTTTGTGAGACCCTGATCTGAGTGCCTAGCTGAACCAGGCCTGGATTCTTGACCAATAATCACTGTGAGATAATAAATGGTAACTAGTTATGCTGAATTTTGTATTATAAATCTAATACAGATCTTCATACTGCAAGTAAAATGCTGTTTTCACAAATACCTAAAGTGTGGGAACAGCTTTGGAAGCAGCAAGTGGGTGGAGGGTGTAAAGACTTTGAAGAGCATAATAAATAAATCTTAAATCCCCTTAGAAATAGACCTAATCAACTTTGATGATTTCCAGTAGAAATCTGGACTTAAAAGAATCTTATTATGTTGTATGATTTAAAATAGGACTGTTACCCCAGAAGCTCATGCATTAGGCAATACAGAACCGAAATACAAGGGCTATAACCTCATCACTGCATTGATATACTGAACGGATTAATAATGTGAATGAACTATAGGGTGGTAATTATAAGCTGGAGGAAAGAGGTCACTGGGGACATGACTTGGGGACTGTCTTTCTGTCTTGCTTTCTTTCTTTCTGCTTCCTGGCTTCCCTGAGGTGAGTAGCTTTCTGTAGCCATGCCCCATCATTATGAAGTTTCTCCCTTACAGCCAGCTGACGAAGGAATGAAACCTCTGAATTTTGAGGCAAAAATAAACTCTCTCCTATAAGTTGCCCTTGTCAGGTATTTTGGTGATGATAACAAAGATCTAACATTCTGGTATAGTTCTAATGTAAGATAGCCACCTCCCCCCAAACCTCTCCTGTTAAGGCAAGAATGTTCAGAAGTGAAATGAATAGACTATGAGAGCCTTGATCTTCTCAGTCCATCTTAGTTTCAGTGGATTGAGTGTATGATAACTGTAGGCATGTGGAGTGTGGCTGGGGGGAGTGGGTTACCTTCCGTATGGCCACATCTCCCGCTTTATCTCTCTCCACTTTCTGGCCACCGTGAGTGGAGTAGTGAACATCCACCATGCTTTTTCACCATGATGTGCTGCCTCACCTTGGGCCAAAAGCAATGGATTTGATCCACCATGGACTAAACCTCCAAAACTATGAGCCTGAATAATTTTTTCTTCTCCTAATTTGTTCTATTTGGGTATCTTTGGTCACAGCAACAGAAGGCTGGCAAAATTGTTTTCTTTGGTTATTTGGGCAACAAAATAACTAGAAGAGTAAACCTGGTTATCTACCTGTGGAGATTCCCAAGCAATATGTTGAAGGTGCTGCCTGGTTTCTTCTTACTGAAAAGAGTAAAATGCAAGAGAAGAGGAGAAGAGAAAGACTTTATGGAAACTACTAAACACAAATGAAACCGAGCCGGATGACTTTTCATATTCTTTCTTGTCTACAAAGCAAAATACACCAAAAGTTGGATGGGTTCTGAAATGTAGGCACAGAAAATACCCTGTGTGTGTGACTCTACAATCTTTTGCAAAAATCTCATAAATATGAAATTTTCACACAGAGGATACTTTGCAGAGATTACAGATATGACTCAGGAATATTTTAATCAAATCAGAGTGTATTTGGAAATATTAAAAGCATTGCCCCTCATCCATGTTAGAAGTACTCCAAGATGGACAGCTAGCTCAGAAATATCCATGGCTTCTGTCTAATGGAATAAATACTCTTGAAATCAATGACAGATTCATAATTAAATAAGAAACTTGTTTCTACAGAAACTGTCAGCTTGAACTACAACAGGAACATATATAATGCAAAATGAGAGGACACTAATTCTACATTCTGTTGACAGAAGCAATCTAATAAATCTGCTTAGCTGCAAATCCATGCTACATTTATGAAAAAGGAAAGGGTGACTTACAGTGTGGAATCAAGACCCAGAGGTAAGTCAAGTTGAGAGTATTATGACTAAGTCTTGAAACCCAGTCAAAAAAAATCTACTGTTTGCTAGATTTCAGAACTGTTATGGATCAGTGACAACTTTTGCTCTTACATTCCCCACTATTTGGATCATGATATCTATAATTGTCATAATACAGGATGTTTCCTATTGTTGTTTGTGTAGTATTGAAGTGCCACTTTACGTTCAGATGTACATAGATGAACAGGACTTGAGACCCAAGTTGTGTTTCATATATGAAGAAGTCTCATCTGTGCATGGTACTTTGAAGTATGAAACAATAATATTTAGAAGAGACTTTGAACTTCCAGCTGATGTTACAATGGGATGAGAGTCTTGGAAACGCTTTGAAGGGTTCAGTGTATTTTGCATTTGACCTTCCGTCAGTCACTGGGGGCTAGAGTACAGATTGTGAGAGGTCAATCCTAATAGGTGGAGAGTGTGATAGGCAATAGGTTGGGGGATTGTGGCAGAATACAGGGATGCAGATGGGTATGGCTACAAAAGGACAATGGAAAGGACTATAGAGGGGATGGATTTACTAATATCTTAATTGCTAGTTATATGTACGCTTACACATATTTTAAAATTTTCTGGAACTAATTACATGACTATACAATCTTTTGCAAAAATCTCATAAATATGAAAGTTTCACACAGAAACTGTCAGTTTCTGTAAAACTCTACAAATTTACACACAAAAAAGTAAAACTCAAGACATCTAAACAGTATGTCTGGATTGAATGAATGTCAATATCTTTTTTTTTTTGTAATACCATGCTACAGTTTTGCAAAATGATGCCATTTGGGGAAACAGGTAAAGGTACACAGGTTCTTTCTTTATTATGTCTTATAACTTTATGTGAATCAATAATTGTGTCAATAAAAAATTCAGTAAAAACTTGTTTAACAAGATAAAGCAACCTGGATAAAAAGCTTTTGTAAAAAAACCTAAAAATGAGTTCAAAGACCTGCTGCACAAGACAGGGATCAGGGGCCAGTGGAGCCCTGGCTTCCAGATGAGTGGCCCAGTCACTGTGATCATAAGCAGTGGTTTCTTCCATAGTTAGTGGAGCCCAAAAGGGGTCTTTAATCTGCCCATTGTATTTTTCCAAAAGGCATATCAAAGAGCTAGGCTACTGGCAAAAGACAGTCAGTATAAAATATAGCAAGGTTTATTAAGGGGAGCATTGGCAAGAGCTAGGAGAGCAGTCTGAGTCTGCTCACTGAGGGTAATGGCCATGTCTGTGTTGGCTCAGCATAGCTGCTTCTAAGACTGAACAGATATGGAACCCAGTGGGCACTTTCAGGCTGAACCATCAATGACCCAAGCCCAAATATTTAGAGCAACCTCTGTCCGTATAGGGCTCCACTGAGCTGGTGGCTTTGTGTCAAGTAACATAATGGGGGATAATGTTTATTCCCAAATGGAAGCTGTCACTATTTCAAGAGCCAGATAGCTGAGTTCTTAAATCTCATTTCCATTTGACAAGTGTCATTTGTTGAATCCTTCCCACCTTGTTAGTCATGGGGTCTGAGGCTGACCTGCTCCAAAATGGAACTGTCAAATTGCAGTCATAAAGTCTACCTGGGTCAGTTCAATGGCAGCAGGAAAAAAAATGCTGCTTTCAAAAGAGTGTGTACCTGGTGATTGGGTCAAGCAGGCAATGAGTCCATAACCTCAAAGAATGCCTCTGAGTTGAGGCAGCCTCCCTTTGTTAAGAGATTCCAATCAGAAAAATCAGTTACAGCCAACATAACTCAGAAGGGGTCATGCAGGTTGCGGAGCTACAAAAGCTCAGACTCTTCTGTACATGTGGCTATTCTCAGTTAAGAGTGTCCCCTCTGACACTTAGGAGACTGACAAGTAAAAGCTTATAATACATCAATTCCTGCTATATATACAGATATAGAAGTAGCTACAAAAGCACATTGAATTGGCCTAAAGGGCTTAAACATCGAGGACTGCACATGCTTTCTAATGCTGTTTGTTGAACATCGTCTCCCCACAGGATCCGGTATGATGATAGCAGGGGTACCTGTATCAATAAAACACTGCAATTGTCAGTCCTTCCCTTTCCAAAGCTCAACGCACATTTGGATGGTTATGTATTAGCTCCTTGGGAACAAAAGACCTCAGAACCATCCATACTAATAATATTTCCCCTTGGGAAGCTGGGATCTAAGAAGAGAGCTGAGGAGGAATTAGAGCACAAAGAAAAAGATGTTCTATGTTAGAAAGGAGGAGCATTTACATTCCTTTCTGAGAACAGCTCTTGCCATTCACTCTATTCTGTCATCCCTCAAGTAAGCCAGGTAAATTCACACTATTCCTACTGTCTCCATCCATTGTAGGCATGAATTTATCGTGTATAAATGCTCATGGCTGGGGTATATCTTAAACGTTACTTGAATAGAGTCAGAAATGTATGCCATCCCAGAATAAATCTATATATTTGAGGGTTAAGGACTAATAGTTTGGTCAGGAATCTACCCCAAGAGTAATCAGAAGCATTCAGTGAATCATTCAGGAGGATGTTTTTGAACTTAACTCCCAGTATTTTGTCTGACCTCTTACTCCTCATTAGCAGGCAATCAGTGAGGAGAACTTTATAGCCTATAGGGAGGGATCAATTTCAAGAATCTATTTGCTATCAATACCCATGGCCTTCTCTCAGATCTAATTAATTATTAGCAAGATGTTCATCCTTCTTCTGTCTAAGGAGCAGATATCTGTCTTTCTCTCAGCGTCACTGCCAAAGTATTGTGGGCCATGAAGTGTCACAGATGTTGCACATGAATAAGCTACCCTATCAGAGATTTATGTAGACTGGAAGAAGACATGAATATTCTGGAATCAGAGACAAAGGACTTTGTTAATTATGACACAGTAAACATCTTAAACATCAGCATGTTTTGTTTGATGTGTCTGCACACAGCACATTGCATTAACAGAGAGGATTGCTGAGTTTAAGGGACCCAAATATTTTATAATGGTCTATCAGCATGCTTCATCACTGCTTTTGTGTAAAGAATTTTGTGTCTTCCAAGACAGTAAGCAAACCAACCCTTTCCTCTGAAAGAAAACACTCTGTCTTCCAACAATATTTCCCATGCAAACATCCCTGAAAATAATGTGGAGCAAAGAGTTTCTGCTAATAAAAACTTTAGATATGCAAAAGGCCAATAAAAATGTTTTCCAGCTATTGATTTTCATTTTAAAAATGAAGTATTTCTTGCCTTCATTAGAGTAAAATATCTTATGTCTCTACTAATTTATCCAACAGATGTTCTTACTTCCAATGTCTTTTGACATATGTAGACTTAAAGCAACAGAAACACAGACCACAGAAAACTTCAACCTCATAACTGTCTTCTTTGATACCCCCTTACTTGATTTACTCCATTAAGATCTTGCTGATTACCTTAACCTGTTTTCTGTCACTATTACAGAAATGCCCAAGACTTGGTAATTTGTAAAGCAAAGATGTGCACTTTGGCTGTGCTTCTGGAGGTGGGCACATCTAAGAGCATGTCAGTGGCCTCTGCTCCCTTTTTATGAGGGTCCCAGGTTGCTTCAATTCACTGAAGAAAGCAGAAAGGTAAGCAGTGCTTTGGAAAGAGGCAAAACACAAGAGGATGCTTCACTTTCACAACTCACTCTCACAGTAACTAATCCATTTTAGTGAGAGTGAGAATTCACTCCCAAGAGGTGACATTAGTTCCTTTGTGGAGCCTCATAACTCAATGATCCCTAAACGTCCAACCACATCTCAAATATCATCATAGTGGGGACCAGTTCCCAGCATGAGTTTTGTGGAGATAAGTCATATTCAAACCAAAGCACAATCCTATATGGAACTGTCAATCCTCACTTTACATTTGGCATTTATTTCCCAGCATTGTCCTCACTACAGGGTTTTCCCTTTCTTAGTTCTTAGGTAAATGCCTATCTGATTCTAATTGGCTTACAACTGTCCCACTTGGGAACTATTCTTACTTAGAGTATAGCAACCAACCTCATTCTAGATCTACAAATTAATAAATTATTAATTAAAAACTAATAGCCTTAACTTTCCCTTGTCATATACCCACATGTTCTTTATGAATATATGAATGACAGTCTATTTCAGTTTCTGTATTTGGGTTCACTTACATTTTGCTGGTTTTATAATATTTAATGCATAACCATACATGATTTAGCATTTTTGCTTATTTATACTTTTCCATGATAGAAAGAGCACAAAATATATAATTTTCTTACGTATGTAAAAATAAAAAAGCACATGACATGATATTTATTTTATCATTTATTCCTCCAATTCCTAACCCTATGGTGAACTTTTACTCTTTGAGTGTAACTACAAATATAAACAAAGTTTACCAGATACTTGTGTTTCTTGACCTACTTTGTTCTTCAGATAGCATATCTCAAGTTTGTAGAAAATTAGCCAGTGTTCGAAAATATGTTCCCTAAACTACACAGAGTTTCTGTTTCAAGTGACTTGAGTTTAAAGTATTTCATAATGTTAAATCCCTTAACATGTTAATTCAGAATTAATCTGAGTTACATATTAGTGTGTTAAATAACAGCAAAAAAAAAAGTCTAGATTAGTGAAGTATAAAGGAAACGAAAATTGTTTTATTGTCTGGATCATCAAAAACTAGCAGAAAGAGAATTGTAGTACTAAAGAGATTCTGCACTATAGGCAATATCCAGCATGGCGTCCATTCATTAAACCCCAAATGGGATGAACCAGTCTCTTAAGCCAACGTCCCAACTATGCTTTTCTCTGGTTCTAATCACTTACATTTCCCTTCATGTATCAAGGGGGATGGATTACACAATTTGGCCAATTAAATCACACCTAAAAAGTGATAAAGGAAGCAGAATATAGCAGTTGTCTTATCTGCACATTACTTAAAAACATAAATGTTTTCACCGGTGGGGCTTGTCTTAGCCTTTTTTAATTTGCCTGTATAAATGTAATTATTCCCTTGAATAAACCTTTCAGTTATGGGACTCAGAGTTGCATATTGTTAATTTGCTGAGGTCAATGAAATGTTATAAATTGTTCCAGAGTGTAGAAAGAATGTTGCTCAGGCAAGCATACACAATGAGTTCTGGTTAAACTAGATTCAAATCCCTACAGTGAAACATAGTCAGGATCATCACTGGTGCTTATGAAGAAACAGTGTTCAAGAAAATATCCTATTTGCTCTTGGAACACTTGCGCCTATTTGTTGTACTGCGAAGAAATAAAACTTCTCTGGATTCTTGAGTGCTCTCATATAAAGCTCCAGCCTTCTGAGAGAGAAAAAGGTAAGAATGTTTGCTTTTACTTCTATAGAAATATGTTTCTTTTCATACACCATGAGAATGAAATCCGTAGCTATTTTTTTTTCTCTTAGCAACTCTGATTTGAGAACTCCTGGGAAGGCCAGATGGTTGTAGCTCAAACTAGGTCTCCAGACTTAGTCC
This sequence comes from Marmota marmota marmota, assembly GCF_001458135.2. Classification (NCBI taxonomy): domain Eukaryota; kingdom Metazoa; phylum Chordata; class Mammalia; order Rodentia; family Sciuridae; genus Marmota; species Marmota marmota. Next base: position 3,673,070 of record NW_026000093.1, on the reverse strand, counting down.
TAAAGGTGCCTGAAAAACTAGGTGCTCTTTCCCTGGATATGCATTTTAAACAGTAGAAAGCTCAGAGATTGGAGACATCTTGGGGTCATAAACCAGAGCCATCTGTGTCTTATCAGTCTCTTGGAAAGACATTTATTTAACAAAAGTTTAGGCAGACAGTCAGTATCCCTTCCATCCTGTCTCCAAGTGACCATCTGTCTATCCCTCCTTTCAGGAAAATAGTGGGATAGTTTTCTTTCATCGGTTTATAAGTTAAGGAAATCTATTGTTCTCCACCATCTCTCTTTAAGTGGTATAATCTAACTCTCAATTATAAACATTTTTTTGAACTCTCATATCACCTGAAGATCTAGGTGTAAGTGACTGGTACTGATGTTACTTTGACCTGTGGTTGTATCAACAAAGAACTTCTTTCCATGACCCAGGTGTCTCATGGTTCTGTATTATCTAGCTGTCTCATAATCTTGCAAATAAGTAACATCTAGACATATGCGATTCTTGAAAAACTGATGATATATTTATTATGTATGAAACAATTCTGTGCTATCTATATTTACATAACCTCATTCTGTTTTAAACAATCCCTTTTACAGGTAATCCCACTAGAGAATGGAGTTTGGGCCAACTTCTAAGGACATCCAACCAGAGATAAATGAAAGGAAGAGAAACTTGTTTTGTATTACTCCCAAACCCTCAGTGCAACTAGGAGCTCACAGCAAATGATTTTGTGCATTCTATTCTGTTAAAAACTCAAACTAAGATAACCTTAACACACTTTCTGTTTTCTTTAAGAAGAATTATTATACAATATTCTTCTTTATAACTCAACAATAGTTAAATACAGATTTAGGCACACATTAATATATTCCACCTCATCCTATATTTCATGATCTTGTAAAATATGCAGAACAAAATAAATAAGTTAAGTCTTTCACAAATCCCTGCTTAGCTTATATCACCTTCCTGATTCATCAACAACATGCCTTGTGGAAATTAAATCTGAGAAGTAACTGTACAAAATTTCAGATATTAAAGAAAATCAACTGATTGGTCAATTGCAACAAATATCCAATACCCACCAGGCATAGGTTCTGGGTATATGAAGAATAGTAGTATGCATTTTGTTTGCACAATAGCTAATTTCATCAGGTGGTATATTTCCCCTTCTGTACATTTTTAATTGTAAGTGGTAGCAGTTAAAATAAACAGAGCATTTTAAAAAGCAGAGAAAATAAGGGTTGTATGATATACATGACCAGAAATAGTGACAAAACGAACATGGCTCTGAAGTTGCGAAAATAAAGTGCTCTGTACCAACCTTACAGAAATGTAAATAGAGTAGGGATGTGCTCTGTAAATAGAGGCACCACACATGTAATGTCAAGGATGTGAACATTCCCTCAGCTTCTAAAAATGGTCAATACCATTGGGGATATGTTTAAATAACTTCCACTTGAAATCTGCTAAGTTCTAGATACACTCAGACATAAATTCCTTAAATAGCAAAGTGCTTAACTTGTGTTCAAAAGGTGTCTTCAGAATCCAGGCAAAGAGAGTTTGAATCTGACTTTTCAAGAATGCACATTAGCAGGAGAAGCCACTCTTTTAGGTATGACCTATTGAGATCACAAGTTCAAGCTCTTCCCAGAGAACATGATTACTCTCCACCCCTCAAAAGAAACCTACAACCTATGAAGAGCTTGAGTATGTACACCTTCATAAAAGACACCCCAAATTCCCATCTCTCTCTTAACCAATGGGAATTTTCTTCCCCACAGCCTTTTCCTATACATCCCCACAAGACCAACAATTTAGGGAGGCAGATTTGGGCTTTTTAAAAAAATAGTCTAAAATCTCCATGACAGTCATCACTCAATAGATTTTCTTCCTTTTGCAAAATCCAGAGCCATAGTCCTAGTTCCTATGTTTTGGCAATGAGTCTTTGTATCGTATCAGTCACAGAAGCATACAATGTTGGCAAACATCATTTATCTTACCAGAGCTTTGTATTATTATTTCAGTATGATTGTTAAGGATTTGTAAGATGCAATGATACATTAAACTATTTCATTAAACTAATCTAAATAAAGTTGGCTCCTCCTTAACAGCTTTGACCAAGCAAAATTCTCCTTGTTTGGGGAAACAAGTACAGAGATATTTCTGTAAACATGCTATAACAAAGGATAAGACTACCAGAAAATTTTACTTCAAAATAATAAATATCCAACAAGCAATATTGCAATAAAATTTAAATCATAAAAATTGCATGAGTTAAAAAATAGGGAAAATCCCTCTCCCCTAGAGACTAATAGATCAAAATAGATCTAGAGACCCTAAATACATAAGGTAGTATTGTAAACTATCCTCCCAAAAGCTGTACATTAAACCTCAGAACTTGTCCATCTTATAACTGAAAGTGTGTACCATTTCACCAAGACCTCCCCATTTCCTCCATCCCTCCTGACTCCGAATAACCACCATTCTACTCTCTGCTTCTAAGGTTTTTACTTTTTTAGATTCTACATATAAATAAGATCATGTAGAATTTGTGATTCTGTAGGGGAACAAATCAGATCAGTGATGACTACTAAGAGTGGGAAGATTTGAAGCCATCTAATGGGTTAACTTGCCCTTTGCAAACTTCCTTTTTGTTCTCTTTACTTTACCCAAAATTTTAAATTTTAAAGGAAAGCTCCAACTAAATGGTTAACTTCCAGAGTCAGTCATTCTTGAAAAAAGGAACAAAAGAAACAATGGTTATAAGATCACCTAATTAGTAATCTTTCTTTCGCTTTATAAAAAAGAGCACATATGGTGACCTACAGATGACATCAGAATGTACATTAAAACAATGAACCACTGCAGAATTAATGATTCTGGTGCCCATCCATTTGTGGTAAAAATACACTTCCTTAAACTTTCTGTATAATATCTTTGCTTATTATTGTAGGCTAAGATGGTCTTTAAGATGTGAAGTTAACCTGTTTTTTGATGAACTGGATTTTTGTAATAAACTTCTCCCTATGCCATTTCCTTGCCTCCTGACTAATTGGCCACCTTCATGCAGGGACCAGACAAAAGCTTTGCAGGTCAACAGACTGACTAGAAAAGGATGAGGAAGGAACTTTCTAGGAAGCTGATAATGTTCTATATCTTGATAGAGTTCTGTGTTCCATAGACACATGGATTTGTTAAAACTCAGAAAACGCACCTCTAAATTAATGCATTTCTTTGTAACTTTTACTTCCAATTCAAAATATGTAAAAAAAAAGAACATATATTCCTTATGCTATGCTTGGGTTAAAACTACCCGTCATATGAGCGTATCTTCTTCCAGGAATAACTGAACAAGAATAGACAATCTTAAGATGTGAATCCATCTTAAGAAAATAAAAAGTAGTAAAGAAATTGTTGATCAGAAAGGCCAATAAGGAAAATGTATATACGCAAAACAAACAAAAAATCAGTATAGGTAACAGCCCAGTTACCTATACTGCAAAATTTGATATGAGGAGGTAGTAATGTTCTGAAAGAATATATGAACTTTAATGCAATAGTTCGCAATGATATTGTGAAATATAAACTTGAACTTTGTTATACTTTTCAGCAAATTTTTTCTGAAAATCCCAAGGATCTTGGAGTGATAAAAGTGTCTTTTATGTGCTAATGAGATGACTAGTGACTTGGAGCACTAGATAATTTCCTAATGGGGACTGGTTCCCTGAAAGAGCAAGACATGATTGGGACTTTGAGGTTTCTCTAGGAAAGGTCTTGTTGCTCACTAATGACATATAATGTAATAAAACTTCCATAAAACCCCAAAATGACAGATTTGGATGAGTCTCCCTATAGTTGAACACATCGAGAGTGGCATAGCCAGAAATGACATTCAAGTTTCCAAACCTCTCTCTCACACCTAACACCATGACTCTCTGCCATTTGGATGTTGATGTGTGTCCTTTTTAATATCCTTTATAATGAACTGGAAAATATAAGTAAATTGTTTCCCTTGCTAGAAAATTAAATGAAGCTGGGTGTGGTGGAGCTTTCCTGGAATCCCAGTGGCTTGGTAGTCTAAGGCAGGAGAATTGTGAATTCAAAGCCATCCTCAGCAATTTAGGGAGGCCTTAAGCAACTCAGGGTGACTCTGTCTCTAAATAAAATACAAAATGGGCAAGGTATGTGACTCAGTGGTTAAGCACTCCTGTGTTCAATTCCCAGTACAAAAGAAAGAGAGAGAGAGAGAGAGAGAGAGAGAGAGAAACACACAAAGAGTAAATTAAACCTGAAAAGGGGGTAAGAGGAATCCCAGTGTGAGCTTCTTGTTGCTGTGACCAAATAACTTGACAAGAACAACTTAGAAGAGTGTTATGGTTTAGTTATGAAGTGTCCCAAAAAACCTCATGTGTGAGACAATGCAAGAAGGTTTACAGGCTAATTGATTGGGTTATGAGAACCTTAAATAAATTAGTGAATGAATTCCCTAATAGAGATTAACTGAGTTGTAACTGAAATCAAGTAAGGTGTGATAGAAGGAGATGGGTCATTGGGGGCATGCCTTTGGGGTTTATATTTTGTCATGGTGCAGGGAGCTCTCTCTGCTTCATAGTGCCATGCTCTCAGCTGCTTTCCTCTGCCACATTCTTTTACCATGATAGTTTGCCTCACCTTGGGGTCCCCAAAATGGTGTCAGTCATGTATGGACTGTGAACCCTCAAATAAACTTTTCCTCCTATAATTGTTCTTTTCATTCTTTTCAGGTCCTTTAGTTGCAACAGCAAAAAAAAAAAAAAAAAAGACTAAAACAAGGAGGAAAAGTTTATCTCAGTTCACAGTTTGAGAGGACCAGACTATTGGCAGCTGACTCCACAGCTCAGGGCACAGGGTGAGGCAGGACATCATGGCAGAAGGGTATGGTGGAGGAAAGCTATTTAGTTTATGATAGCCAGGAAGTAGAGAGAGCTTATCAGGGACAAAATAAAAACCTCAAAGGCATGTTACCAGTAACCTATCTAGTCCAGTCATGCCCCATCTGCCTATAATTACCACCCATTAATTAATCAAATTATTAATGAATTAAATGAATTAATCTATGGATTATGTTACAGTTTTCATATTTTAAATATTTACCTCTGAACATTCCTGTATTATATCACACTTGAGCTTTGGGAGAGACCCCATATTCAAACCATAACATTTCATCCCTGGGGTCCCCAAAAGCTCATGCCCATCTCACAATGCAAGATACATTTAGTTTACTTTTCCAGCATTTCCCAAAAGTCAAAGTTGAAAATTTCATGAGATTCAAGGCAAACTCTTAGCTGGGAACCCTTGTAAAGATCAAAAGCAAGTCACAGATATCCAGTACATTTCGGCAGAGTAAACATTTTTTATTCCAAAAGGGAGAAATGGGAGCACAGAAGGAAGAAAGTGAATAAAAGCAAGACCAAATTCCAGCTGGGCAAACAATTTCTAACAGCTCCACATCCAGCAGAAGTTCTACATTATTGGTATCTCTTAACACCAGGAATAATGTCTGAATTAAAAAAAAAAAAAGCAAGATCCAATCCCTTTTGTCTGATTTTAACCAATTGGTGGAATTTAAGAACATAAAATGATAAAATATTGATATACTTTAAGAAAGTCAACTTTATAAGTGAAATAATCTATAGTGGCAATACTTTTGTAGAAAATTAGTTTCCTGGAAGATCGATTTGAGAAGATAATTTGTTCTTTTTGTGTCCTTTTGTTTTAAAATTGACAAAATAATTAGATGCATTCATATTGTTCATTATCATGTTTTGATATAAAAATGGAAAGAGAAATGGCTAAATCAAGCTAATTAACGTCTCCATTACCTTAGTTTAATATGAGTGTAAGAAGTGGTGATGGTACCTTTGACAAAAAAGAGTGCAACATACCCTTTGTAATCCATATTGGTCTGCCACATTTGGAGCAATGCTCCTAATGTGTTTGGAGTCACTTTATTTAGGTTCTAGTATCTAATCCTGTCTCAGTGATTAGTTGTGTGGTTCAGTTTACTAACTTCAACTTCTTGTGTTGTAGGATCTCCATTTGTACTGTGGAATGGCATGGGATGATACGGGTAGTGAGTTTAAGAAAGGCATGTGGTTATAATAGTTACACTGGAGACATTTATGACTTTAACAGAAAAATTGTCCAATTAACGTATGAATAGTGACGAGGAACAAAATTGTTGAAAAATTTGTAAAGTAAATGCCAAAGAATATAAGTAAAGAAAATGAATAGGTCAAAAAAGACAAAAAAAAAAAAATCCTTGATTCTATGAATGAAAGAAAAAACCTTTGAGTCTTTTTTTTTTTTTTCGGGGGAGACGAAGTGTGCTGGGGTTTGGAATTAGGGGCACTCAATTATTGAGCCACATCCCAGCCCTAGTTTGCATTTTTATTTAGAGATAGGGTCTCTTTGAGTTGCTTAGCACCTTGCTTTACTGAATCTGGCTTTGAACTCACAATCCTCCTGCCTCAGCCTCCGGAGCAGCTAAGATTACAGATGTGCGCCATCACTACTGGCTTTCTTTGAGTCTTAAGCTGAGAATCACAGCACCATTGAATGCATATTGTCATGAAAATTATGTCATGTCATTTTCAGGGTGTTTTTTAGCAATAATTGTTATCATAAATAAAAAGAACTAATTTACAAATAGAGATTTCATTTTTATAAAAATGGAATGAATAAACTAAGTACTGTCAGTTTAAAAGAATGTAATATTTGGTAATGGAGGTTATGTTACAAAGCACGTATAGTTTATCTCAAGTCTACAACCTTCTAATGCAATGAAGAGATATTGGTACTACCTCAGACTGCTGTGCCTCAAAACTATCCTGTTTTCTAATAGCAATAACTACCATGGTAATTTTCTAAGCTGGCTCTGACTTAAATTTTAAAGCATCACATTCCATCTTTGTTTCCTATAACTTAAAGTGACCTCCAGGACCATTCTGCTCATCCTTGCAATGTTGAACATGGCTGATATGTGGGCAGAGCAGTCCAGACAATAAACAGAAATTCTTGATATTTGAGAAGATAAAACATTCCTTTAGAGCTGCCAGAAAAAGTTATAAAACTTACTTTCTGTTACTGGTCAACATAAGTGCTTTTTCTGCCAGAGGTCAACAGCTAAATCATCTCACAAAAGGAGAGTAAATACTTGGATTCTGGAGTGAGAAAATGGAATTAAATGGCTTTAGGGGTTACTCTAACATGGCTTTGAAAAGGAATATTTTACAGCATTAGTTTAAGGCATTTTGGTGATTTGTGCCTTTCCTTATTAGCATAGCCAAGAAAATAATTTCTGACTCATTAATTCTTAGAACTTATTTCCAGGGAAATTATCAGAAAGTCATATAAATATATATAGACACGTAGCAGAATAATACAGAAAACTCTAATTTACATTAATAGAACATTTGTTCTCTGTAGCTTTACACCACCATTGCAAATCAGGTTTCAAAAGAATATGGGAAAAATTTCCAATAAAATAATCAAGTCAAATTTTTAAAATCTTCATCATAAAAGTAGATATCAAGTAAAAAATTACATAGCACATGACGAAGAAAATATTTAAGGACTAAGATTTTATGATTTTAAAAATATAATTATATCTATACATTATGATTATGAGACTCATGTTCCTTTTTTTCTTTGAATCCATTTTTCAATTTTTCATTGGAAATAAACTTACTTTAAAATTAGTATGTTAAAATAAAAATAGCTTAAATTATTTTATTTTCTTAAAGAAAGAAAATATTTGAAAATACATGATAAATTTTGTCTTAAATGTGGTATTTAAAAAAATTTTTTAAATAGTTGTGTGAAGTAGAAATGGATACAAACAGGAAACTGTAATTTACATTTCTCATTCATTGAATTATTTTTTTTTTCTATTCTAAAACTTCATGCTCCTAAGATACTCATGCCTGTAAGACAAGATATATAAAATAAGCTTAGGAATGTAAATCCATTTTTGCTTGTACAAACTTGAATTACCAGATAACTTTATTAAATTATCTGAGTACCAGAAAAAAACCTTTATTTGTTAGATTTAACAACTCCAAGGATTGTTGAAATGTAAAATTTGCACTATAAATGTTTGTTAGGAGAAATTATACATTTGAAAATTTCTAAATTTGTTGTAGAAAAGTATTGTCTCACTTAGAGTTGTATATGCAACTTATAATTTATTTAGTGCCTTTTTAAAATTCATGCACTCACCATAACCACACTGTTTAATTTTATGGAATTAAGAAAGTACAAATTACACTAAAATTGTTTTTTAAATTATAAATATAGTTAAATGGACTACATCTTAGAAAACCCATATTCTACAACAAATACTAAAACTTACACTTTTCTCCAAGTCCAGTAAAAGTTAATTGAAACTCATAACCTTCAGAAACAAAAAGCATGGTGGTTAAGTCAATAAGATAGCTAACTAGGAAGCCCCTGTGAAATAATTAGCAAACAACAACATGGCAACTAAAATTGTTCACTTGGAGCTTCAAAACCTAGCCAAGAATCTGCAATGACCTAGAAAGTGGCAGGTAAAGAAAAAGTTGCCACCAAATCATAGGTACTTTGTGGCACTTTTATTCACCTTTCCCCCATACCCTCCCTTGTGCATCTAGGGAGTCAGATACCTAATTTTCATTTCCTTACCTGGGGTAGAAAGACAAGTTTAGAAATTGATTGCAATATTCTGGAAATATCCCCTAGAACTAGTTTCTGCCTTGCCTAACTTGGAGTTGTGGTGGGTATTATGGCATAGTTTGGATTTCAAGATAGGAACTATTAAAGGCGTTAGCAGAAGCCATGGCATTTTAAGACTGTAGAATTGTGGTTATGAAGGGAAGAAATGACAATCAGAATAGCATAATAGAAAATCTAAGACTTGAGAAGAAGAAGGGAGCAGGTGTGAAACTTACAGAAATTAAGATATTTAGAAGAATCCATGAATATGGGGGAATTAAAGGAAAAGCTCATGCACAGGCCTAGAGAAGAAACAACCCCCCAAAATCCCAAATCCTTAAGTCTTTATGCCAAGCTGATAATTAAAAGCTTAAAGGCTTTCCCTTGGAAAAATCCAATCCACAAAGACTCAGGTGGGTGTTTTTGTTGTTGTTTGGTTTTGCTTTTTTTTTTTTCCTTTTCTTTTCTAATGTCTAAAATTCAATAGAAGTTTGTAAGACATAAAAAATAAAGAAGGAAATGTGTTTCATTAAAAAGAAAGATAATCTTTGAAAGAAGGTATACAGAAATTTGAGCTCCAGATTTAATAGAGAAAATCTTTAAAACAACTATCTTACATGAACCCAAAGACTTAAAGGAAAACATGAAGAAATTTAAAAAATCAGAACACAGAAAAATCATGGATGAACATAAGTGAGAATATTGAAAATAAGTAATTATTAAAAAACAAATTATGGAGCTGAAAATTTAAATCAATGAATTGAAAAATCACAAAAGGTTTTTTTTACTGCAACTATTAGTAGGAATAATAAAATCTATAATCAAGACAAGATATTTAAAACTATTGGGCTGAGAAGAAAAGGAAAAGAATAATGAGAAGTAGGCAGACACTAATGAATTATAGGATAATATCAATCATACTAATATACACATTATAGATGCTGCAAACAGAAGAGAGAGACATGAATTAGAGAGCTGAGTTAAAGAAATAATGAATGAAAAACCTCCCCAAATTGAGGAAACAGTTGTATATACAAATAATGAGTAAAACCATATAAGTATGTATTGAAACATTATATTCAAACTGTCTAAGATTAAAATAAAAAGGCAATCTTGAAGGTAGCAAGAAAAACAAATTTCATCTTGTACAAGTAATCCTCAAGAAGAGTATCAGCAGGTTTTGCAGCAAAAACATACAATTTCATCTATTTGAGCCTGAAAGACACATACATCACTTCAACCTTCAAACATGAAATATAAATTTTTCTAAAATACACATGAAACATTCTGTGGATAGACCATGTGTGGTCAAAAAAGAAGTCAATAAATTTAAAATTATTGAAATTGTGAAAATATATTTCTGATCACAATAAAATACAACTGAACACAAGTAAGAGGGAATTTAAAAAATCTACAAATATTTGGAAATTGAATAACACACTCTTATATAATCAATGAGCAAAAGAAGAAATTGCAAGGAAAATTAGGATGTATATTGAGGCATATGAAAATTAAAATATACTATCAAAACTTACTAGATGCAGCAAATGTGAGAAAACAGAAGGCTGTAAATGCTTACATTAAAATTAAGAAAGACAAAGATGGCAGAGTAGAAGGAGAACAATTGAAAGTTTCAATTGTTTCCTGGGCTATGATTCAACCAGTGGAGATACTGATTTCTAGAGAGATAGGTTAATTGTCCTGACTCTAATGGTCAATTATATGTTGATCCTATGGTAAACAGGCTGTCTGGAAGTATCTTTTAAGAAAAAGACAACATATGAGAAACCTAAACCAGCCAATTATGCTGGCCTTTAGAAATTAAGACTACATTTACCTATATGGATAATTGTCAGAAGGATTATTTAAATAGATTTTTCCAAGAGTATTTACATTTCGGACATCCCTAATGGACTCCTTAAATGGGAGAATTAAGAGAAAAGAAGATACATATCCGTAGCCTGTAAGAATACAACTTATTGTATCACTAGTTATTGCCAGCTAATATTTCAGAGCAATAATGTGCTGAAGTTAATATTCAGGCTTTAAAACAGGTGCATGCCAGTTAACCAGACCTAGGTAAGCTGCTGGTCTCATGATCCTTAAAGTGACTACTTTAAATATTATTCCTTGCTTTTTCAATTACAGCCTTTGTGGCTATATCTTAAAACTTACAACATATGGATTTTCTTAATGTTTGACTTAAATTACTTCTAAGACCTTTCATGGTCAAATAAGTGCTGATGGAAGGATAAGAACTAAATTATAATGTTCTAGAAGACAATGTAATGAATAATGTGAATGAGCCCTCTGCTCTGTGGTTTATGGAAAGGCTTAAATGTCATGCCAATGAAAATGTCTATGTTACTATGGCCAAATGCAATGGTTCCCAATAAAATTGGGAAAAGATTAAGAATCTTCTGATGAGTGTTTGGCAGAATAATAATAATAACCTGGATATTCCAAGTTGACTGGGTTATTGAAATGATATGTTTTCTACTAATTCCTTTTGTGTTTCAACAGCAGATAATAATGACCTCAGACCAAGAACCCAGTGACTGAAAGATGTAATTCCCCAGTTGCTTTTTTTATATTAAGAAAGGGGGAATAGGTGGGAGGCCCTCACACTGAGTGGCCAGCATTTTTCTTCCTGTGATTGGTAGAGGCTCTATTGGTCACTTTCATAGTGATCTGGCCACATTCATAGTGGCCCTAGATGGCTGCCCTGATCCTAGAAATAGCAGAATGTGTCTCCATGCATAGGTGTGCCTTCCTGCAGCCCCATGGATCGAGCTACGCTCACCTGTTCCTTTGTGATATTACCCCTTTGACCTGTTTGGGATAGAATGTTCCATGGAAATGACCTTTGTGTGTCCCCTTCTCTTGCTCTACCTTTGGGTGTGGCCTTCCTAGATGTCAGTCAACCTGCTGACAGCAGACATCATGAAGCTAGACTCAGCCCCTTGAAACCTGACCCCTTGCCTCATTTGAATGGTTTCTCCTCAATAAAAGGGTCAGCATGTGCTGGCTCTCTCTCTTTCTGTGGACCTTGAAGGTCAGAGAAGCCATCACAGGACTCCCAAAGCAAAAGATATCTCTGTCTCTTGTGTGGTTACTTCGTGCAGCCCAGTTCCCCTGGAGTGGCCCTGAGTGATTTTTGTCACCAGGAATGTGGCAATAGATGATGGAGAAAATGCACTAACATTCAATTCAATGTCAGTATCATAGAGACACAGAAATTCAGAGCATTGAACATAGTATAGGGAAAAAAAATACCTCGGGAGTCCAAGTTTTCAGCTACTACTGCCATTTTTCCTCGTTCATCATGAGGTGGGTAGCACCCATGCCAAAAAGAGACTGCATCTCCAAAAAATAATTTGGCACAGGCTAACCTGTGGAACAGAGGGGTAGCCTGGACTTGAGTGACCTTGGCAAGCTGGTATGCCAGGAGTGTTCAGTGCCATTAGCTCATACAGGGCACTAATACAATGGCTGCATGAGTGTTTTCTGTTGTGTCTTCTGCTGCATTTCTGCTGTGGGGGCCCAGGAGAAGCATTAACTGACTGCCCCTGCATCCACCTATCAGGAGATATAGAGTGTGTCAAGCATGATTATTCACAAAAGGTATTATACTCAAGAGTACTCAGGCCTGGAATATGAAGCCAAGTACCATTCACTTTCCCTTTTATTTTGGCAGCTTGTGTAATTAGTTAAAGAGAACCCAGAAACTGGACAGGTGGGTACATTGGAAATCAGGGTCTGATCCCAGAAAGGTCACATTTGTGGATGGTGGAGTGCAAGACCGGTGGAGAGTTAATTGATTGGCTCTAAGAGTGGAGTTCTTGGAAGAGCATTTGCCTGGGAATACAATAGGTGGAGCTATTCTCCAGAGAGCAGATATCTCACAACAGAGTTCAAATTCAAATTGTTGTTTAGAACTAAACGACAGCTATTCCACATTCAAAACATTGCATCTACCCTGACATGGAAGGAAGTTCATCTACCTAGGTTGCGTGGAAAAAACTCCAATAGTTACTACTTCCCATTCTATCTTAACTTAAGCTGGTGGGAAGCAAAGCTGAGAGCTATTACAATCAACTTTAGTTCCTGGCTATTTCAGTTTATAGCTTAGTGAGCAACTTAAAGAAAGCAGGATGAGAAAACCTCAGCCCTTGCTATCCTAAAAGTCAAGATGCAAAGGATGTACACAACCCAAGAAGAAGGAGAAAGAAGGATGGTATGAGATAGGCAGAGAACAGCCATTTTTCAATAGCACTGACCAATTCAGTGGAGAAAATCTCTTCATTTTATAGTAAGATCTTTTTTCTTCTGTTTCTACTGAGTATGAATGCAAATTGTGTGTTCTGCTGTGTTAATTGGCTTGTAGCTATACATATACATAGACATTCCTTTTTTTCTTTATTTTTTTTATTATTTTCCCCCTGTATTCATTTGTTTCCTCTTTCTTTTATTATTTATTTATTTATTTATTCTAATTTGTTATACATGAGAGCTGAATGCATTTTAATTCATAGTACAAATATAGAACACATGGGGCTGGGGTTGGGGCTCAGTGGTAGAGTGCTCACCTGCCATGTGTGAGGCACTGGGTTCAATCCTCAGCACCACATAAAAATAAAATAAAAGTATTGTGTCCACCTACAACTAAAAAAAATATTTAAAAATATAGAGAGCACAATTTTTCACATCTCTGGTTGTACACAAAGTAGATTCTTTCTTTCTTTCAAAAAAAGAAAAAAAAACTAAGAAAGATTCCATATTATATCCATCAGATAAATGCATATTAAATTTACAAAGAAATTCCACTCTACACCTACTAGTATAACAAAAATCCAAAGCATTGATAATGACAAATTCTAGTGAGGATGAAGAGCAGGAGGAAATTTCAATCACATTCTAAGACTGTAAAATGATACAGCCATTTTTGAAGAGAGTTTGGCAGTTTCTTATACTCTTACCATACTTTCCAGTAATCACGTTTTTTTGTTAACTTTCCAAAGGGATTGAAATATCATGTTTGCATGAAAACCTGCCCACAAATATTTAAAGCAGCTTTACTCAAAATTGACAAAACTTGGAAGCAACTAACATATCCTTCAATAGGTGAATGTATAGATTGGGGTATATTAAAAAATTGGAATATTATTCTGTGCCTAAAACAAATAAGCTACCAAGCCACAAGAGATAAGAAAAAACATCAAGTTCATGTAACCAAGTAAAAGAAAACCATATGAAAGTTGCATTGTCTATAATTCCAACTACATGACATTTTAGAAAATGATAAACTATGAAGATAATAAAACATCACGTCATTGTCAGAGATTCAGGTGGGCTAGAGGAGGACGTTAGCTAGGGAGAACCTAGTTAGGATCTTCAGGATAGTGAAACTAGATTGTGTGATATTATAATGTGATTAAATGTCATTATACATTTTTTTTTAAATTGGTGGAGTATGCAAAATCAAGACTGAATGCTAGTGGGAACTAGGGACTTTGGGTAGTACTGATGTTTCAATGTGGGTTCATCCACTGGGACAAACATGCCACTCTGGCAGAGTATATCTGTAATGGGGGAAACATGCATGTGTCGAGATAAAATGTATGGGAATTGTTGCTCCTTTCCACTCAGTTTTGTCCTAAATCTAAAATTTATTTTAAAATGTATAATATATTTTAAAAGAAGAGGTATATTTACAATCTAAGTAAATTGAAATTTAGCTGGAGGAATGATATAAACATTAAAGGCAAATAAAACACAGAATAGAAAAATAACAATAAATAAACCAAAAGTTGTTTCTTTAAAAAGGGTAACCAAAATGGGCTTTTTTAAAGTGAAAAGCAGAGAAGTTTTGCATAACTAAAATCAAAATTTAAGGAAAGGCCATTAACTGATAGTATATATAAATCAGGAGAATTTTAGAATAATACCATAGGCAATCACACACTAAAACATTGGCATAAAACTAGGTAAAATGGACAAATTCCTGAAAACATTAGACTTACCACTCCTAGTTATGATGGATCAGAAAATTTAAAATAATAAGTAAATTGAATTTGTAATTAAAAACCTCCCAATTGAGAAAAATCCAAGATCACATGGTTCCAGTGGTGAATTCTTCAAACTAAAGAGTTAAGATTAACACTACTCAAACTCTTCCAAAAAATGGAGTGAAGGGAACTTGCAAACTGATTATATCAAGTTGGCAATACAATACACCAATGCCAGAGTCCCTGCAAGAAAATAAAACTAAAAACCAATATCCATGATGAATATAGGTTCAAAAATCAACTAAGTACTAGGAACTAGAATTCAACAGTACATTAAAAGTTTGTACACAATATCCAAGTGATATTTACTTATTAAGGATTCCTCTCTCTCTCTCTCTCTCTCTCTCTCTCTCTCTACACACACACACACACACTCATACATATATATAATTAAGTGCATTAGCAGATTAAGTGCATTAGCAGAATGAAGGAATAATTATCTCAATAGATACAATAATTATCTCAATAGAAAATTTCAGCAAAATTATACTGTTTCCAGGCAAAAACACTCAGCAAACTAACAATAAAAAAAAGAAATTTTTTTAATCAATAAAAGTAGGCCATTTATAAAGGTCATATATAAAAAGCTAACAGCTAAAAGTTTATTTAATGGTGAAAATTGAAAGATCTCCTTCTCATATCAGCAACAAGACTGAAAGTGCCCGTTTTTGTCACTACTGTTCAACATTGTACTGATAATTCTTCTGAGAATAATTAGCCAATGGAAAGAAATAAAATGCCTCCAAACCATAAAGGATCAAGGAAAAGTCTTCCTGTTCATAGACAGCATCATCTTATATGTAGAGAACTGAATCCCAAGTATTTTATTTTTTTGAGGATATTGTGAATGGGGTGATTGTCCTCATTTCCATTTCAGAAGATTTGTCCCTGATATACAGGAATGCCTTTGATTTATGCGTGTTGATTTTATATCCTGCCACTTTGCTGAATTCATTTATTAGCTCTAGTAGTTTCTATGTAGACCCTTTTGGGTCTGCTAGGTATAGAATCATGTCTTTCGCAAATAGTGATAATTTAAGTTCTTCTTTTCCTATTTTTATGACTTTAATTTCTTTCGTCGGTCTAATTGTTCTGGCCAGCGTTTCGAGAACTATGTTGAACAGAAGTGGTGAGAGAGGGCATCCCTGTCTTGTTCCAGATTCTACACACAAAAGACAATTAAAAGGTTAAAACTAATAAACGAATTCAGTAAGAATAACAAAATTAACATACAAAAAGCAGTTTCATTTTTATATAATAACAAGAAACAATCCAGAAAGTAAAAAAAAAGGAGCACTTAAAAGTGGAATTTCAGAAAACACTTTCATAAAAATCATCCCTAATTGATTTTGAAATATTTAATTCTGAGGGAACATATTTAGTTTTACGTATATGTAATTCTAGGCACATAATTCCTATCATGTTTTTAGAAAATTAATTTTAGTCTACTTTGAAAGTTTTTAAAATAACAAGAAAGCAATAAGTCTACCACATTTTTTAAAAAATATTATTTTGGTATCATTTGTAATGAATTATTAATAACTTTTGTAATTACAGGTAATTTGATATTTGCTGCTATATTTTTATGGATTACAGTCAGAATCATAATTTTAATAAAATATGTTATTGATAAAGTATAAACTTTAAATGTAAACTGATATTATGGTTAATTTATAAATAATAAAAATTTCTGGCCAGGCATGGTGGCACATGCCTGTAATCCCAGGGCTTAGCTGAGGCAGGAGGGTATCAAGTTCAAGTCCAGCCTAAGCAATTTAGTGAGACTGTGTCTTAAAATAAAAGAATAAAATAAAAAGGGCCAGGGATGCAGCTCCGTGGTTAAGTAAACAACTGGATTCCATCCCTGGTCCAAAAAATTCTACTTTATTCTCACCAAATAATTAAATAAAAGCATAAACTATGATGATGAGGTTGTAAAGAAAAAAGGATAAATCATATATACACACACTAAAGCACCATTTTTTCTATGTATCTATAACAATTAAATATTAGGAAAAAAAATCATATTATTCCCCAGATATGCTTTTAAAACTACATTATCTCTTTCTACACAAGCCAAGGTTTTTGGATCAAAACTAATGTAAATGTCAACATCATTTAAGGAATACTATCTACACTTTAATTCATCAAATATTTACTAACTGCTGATTATTTGTCAATTGCCATTTTATCTCTTAAGATATACTGATGCCCAATAATTGTTAACTGGGAGTTTCTAATATTCTAGAGAAACGAGTAAGTAGACCATTTATAAGAAAAGGGGGCTGCAGGTAGATTAAGCAGAAAAATCCAGGGTTGGCAAAATTACAAGACCATATATGAACATGAACCTGAGACAGGATGGAGAATTAGGATGAAGATATCAAATAGATCAGCATTGCCAGCATAGAGCAGATCATGCAAAGACTCAGAAAATGAGAGCCCTCTGCACATTTGAGGGATAGCCAACATTTTAGCAAGGCTGAAACAGAGGGAAGCAAGCCAGAAAGCATATGGTTGTGAGATCAGACAGATGTAATTCTTCATTTAGTGAAATTCCATTTTTTTCTCTCATTATCCCTAAGAATTTTACATAATTGAAATGAGTTTCATAGTCATAAATTTAAATGATATTAAAATTCCTGTTCAAATTAACTTTTAAATCAATAAATATCATATATATATAAAATTATTATATATATATTATAGTGGGTAATTGAATATATATATGGATAATTAATTTCATTAAACTTTAAAGTTTATCTTTTTCTATATCAGATTGCATGGTTACAAAAAATGGTTTTTATGATCAATTTTTCAGTTTATATTAGTGTTTAATTATACTGTTTATATAATCTATTATCTAAAAGTTAGAAAGCTATTGATAGAACATTTTGCATTTTTTGTTGTTTGTGCTCTGTTATTTTATTCCTTTTAATATATAAAGATTTAATATATAAAGATTTGTATGCATTAAATGAGATTATGTGTAATATTTTTAATATATGCAAACATCATGCACTGATCATATCCAACCATATTTCTTCCATCCTCACCGCCTTGCCTGTCACTCTCTCCAACTCTTAATAATTACTATTCTAATTTAAGGCCAACATACTTTTAGTTTCTGCATATAAGAATCTGTATCTTATGATACGTGGCACTTGATATTGATATTCTTTCTCTGTCTGGCTTATTTTGCTTCAAATTATGTTCTTTAATTCTATAACTTTACTGCAAATGAAAGGATCTTGCTTTTCTTTATAGATTAGTAAAACTCCATTGGGAGAGACAGAGAAAGAATGTGTGTGTGTGTGTGTGTGTGTGTGTGAGAGAGAGAGAGAGAGAGTGTGTGTGTGTGTGTGTCTCTGTGTGTGCATGTGCACATGTGCATATGTATGTACATATTTTCTTTGTCCCTTCATCTCTTGATGGGCACCTAGGCTTCTTCCATATCAGCTCCTGAGAAATAGAGCCCTCAATAAACATGGGTATGTAGGTATCTGTTTTGTATGCTGATAACATTTCCTTGCATATATGCACAGATTTTTTGAGGAACCATGACACTGTTTTCCCTAGGAGGTTCATTAATTTGTTACCACCAACAACATGTAAGATTTTTTTTTCTCCATACCCACACTGAAGCTTATCATTTATTGTTGTTTGCTTATTTGTTTATTTTTTATAATAGTTGTTCTACCTGGGGTATGAAAGTATCTCATAGTAGTTTTGGTTTGCATTTTCATGATGGTTAATGATGTTTAGTATCTTTTCATGTATGTGTTTGCCATTTGCGTTTCCCCTTTTGAGAAGTGTCTATTGAGATCATTTGCCCATTTTTCAGTTGGTTTACTGTTTTTATTAAGTTTTTGTGAGTTCTTTGTATATCCTAATATTAACACTCTGTAAGATGAATAGCTGGCAAGAATTTTCTCTGGGGCTATAGGTTTTCTCTTCACTCTGTTGGTTAATTCCTTTGCTGTACAGAAGCTTTTTAGTTTGATGCAATTCCATTTCTCCAGTTTTGCTTTTGTGGTTCAATTCAGAAAATAATTGCCTGTACCAATGTCTTGAAGCACGTTCTAATTTTTCTTCCAGTAGTTTCACAGTTCCAGGTCTTCCATTAAGGTCTTTGACCCATTTGAGGTTGATTATAGTACAGGGTGAGAGAGAAGGATTGTTTTAATTTCTTACATGTGGGTGTCCCAGCATCAGTTTTTGGTGAGAGGCCCTTTTCTCCAATATATGTTGTAAGCCTCTTTGTCTAAAATCAGTTAGCTATAGAAGCATGGGTTTTGTTCTGGGTTCCCTGTCCAGTTCCATTGATCATTTTATCTGTCTGCATGACAATATCATGTTGAACTGGTGCTAGTGTTGAAATCAGGTATTGTGATACCTCTGGATTTGAATTTTTTTTTTTTTCTCAAGATGGCTTTAAATATACAGGGATCTTTAAGCTTCCATGTGAATTTTGGAATTTTTTACTATTCTGTGAGGAAATACATTGGTATGCTAATTTGAATTGCAGTGACTACATAGGCTGCTTTCATAGTATGAATTTTAGTAATGTAAATTTTAACAATCCACGAACAGGGAAGGTCTTTCCATTTTTTTACATTTCTTCAGTTTCTTTCACCAGTGATTTGTAATTTTCTTTCACTTCTTTGAGATTATTTCTACGTATTTTCTGTGGCAATTGTAAATGGGTTTGGTTTCATGATTTCTTTATTGGTAAGTTTGTTTCTGTTATATTTAAAAAGCTAATGATTGCTGTATGTTGGTTTTGTATCCTTTGCTACTTTACTGCATCTGTTTATCAGTTTTAACAGTCTTTTGATGTAATGTTTAGATTTTACTATGTATTGTATCAAATCATCTGCAAACAGAGATAATTTTTCTTCCTCTGATCCCATTAGGATGCCTTTTATTTTCTTCTCTTGCTTAATTGCTCTGGTAAAAACTCACAGTGCTATGCTTAATTTGATTAATGAGAATGGATACCTTTGTCTTATTTTTGATATTAGACTTGATGATTTCATTTTTTCCATACTCATTATGAAGCTATTGGTTTGTCATTATAGCTTTTAATATTTGAATTATTATCCTTCTGTACCTAATTTGCACAGGGCATTTATAATGAAGGAATGTTTACTTTCATCAAATGATTTTTTCTGCATTTATTGAGATCATCATAATATTTTCATCTTTCTTTTTGTTTAGTTATATATCATGCTTATTGATTTATGCATGTTGAAGCATCCTTCAATACCTTGAATAAAAACAAATTAATTATGGTGTATGATGTTTTTGATGTATTGTTGAACTTAACATGCAATTATTTTGTTAAGGATTTTTGCATCTGTGTTTTTGTTTGGTGTGTGTGTGAGTGTGTGTATGTGTGTGTGTCATTATCAGTTTTTGGCAAAAGGGTAATACTGGATTCAAAGAATTAATTTTGAAGCTTTCCTATCCTTTCAATGCTATAGAATAGTTAGAGAAAAATTAACATTTATTCTTCTTGAGAAGTTTGGTAAAATTCTGGTCTTTGCTTTGTTCGGAGACTTTTCACTACTGAATCAATCTTCTCATACAATATTGGTTTACTTAGACTTTTTGTATCCACTTGCTTCCTTTATTATAGGAAATATTTGTTTAAAAAGTTGTCCATTTCTTACAGATTTTCAATTTGTTAGCATTTATTTTTTTTTAAAGATAATCCCTAATGATCTTTTGTAGTTCTATCATATAATTGTAAAATGTCCTTTTACATCTCTTATTTTATCTTATTTTATTGATTAGAATTTACTTTTTTTGGTTAAATCTCGATAATAACTTGTCAATTGTGTTCATCTTTTTAAAAAACAATGTCTTTTTTGTTTTAATAAAAAATAAAACCATGTCTGTTTCCATTGGTCTTCTGTATTGTTTTTAAATGTCTATTACATTTATTTCTGCTGCCTCTTCCTTTTCCTCCTCCTTTATGTAGGTCTTCATTTCTATAAATTTCCATGTTAGCATTGCTTTTGCTGAATTCTACAGAATATGGCATTTTGTATTTCCATTTAATTTCATTTCAAGAAATTTAAAATTTTCCCTTCCAATTTCCCCAGTGACCCAATCTTCATTCTAAAGTGTGCCATTCTGCCTCCATATATTTATATAATTTCTAAACATTCTCTTGCCAACTTCTGATTTCATTTCTTTGTTGTCAGAAAAGTCACAGGACATGATTTTTTTTTTAATTTTCTAAGACTTGTTTTGTGCCTTATAGTATGTAGTCAATTCTAGAAGCAGTTCTGTATGCTGATGAAAGAATGTATTGTTGAGAGCCACAGCTGAAGGGGCCCCAGGAAACTTCCAGCTGCCAGCAAACTTCCAGCTGCCAGCTGATTGGCTCCTCTGCAGTGATGCTCATTGGGCTGTTTCCCTGCCCTTTCAGACCACGGAGCTGCTCATTGGGGGACTTTTTTTGGCTCCGCCCATGCGACCCAGCCAATCGGCCTCAAGAGCAGGAGGGTGGGGGGGGTAGTTGAGAGGCTTGTGGGAAGCCAGTGGTGGCAGTTGGGCTCTGAGGGAATTCCTGAAGAGCTTGTGTGGTGCTGAGTGTTTGTTCTAAAAATAAAGTTCCATTCTGCTTGATAAGTGGCTCTTGAATTATGCCCAGCCAGACTGCGGCAATGTATATTATATGGCTGTTGGATAGAATCTTCTAAATGTCTTTTAAATTCATTTTGATCTATAGTACAGTTTAAATCTGATGTTACTTTATTTGAATCAGATTTTTTGGTCTGGATAATCTGGGTACTGATGACAGCAATAGGGTAAAGTTCCCTAATATTATTTTTTTAATTTATGTATCCCTTTAGCTCTAAGAGAGTATTTTTATAATATTGGGTACTCCAACTAGGTAATAAAGATGTACAGCCATTATACCTTCTAGGTGAGCTGGTCCTTTCATCATTATATAGTTATTTCTTTATTCTTTCTTAGAGTTTTATCTTAAGATTTATTTTTTCAGATGTAAATATATTTCTTCCTGTTCATTTTAGGATTCTATTTGCTTTAATATCATTTTCCATCCTTTCACTTTCTGTGTGTATTGATACTAGTGAAGTGAGTTTTTTGTAGGCATCAAATTATTTGGTCTTCTTGTTATCCATTCAGTCACTCTATTTACATCAGCAAGAGTAATTAGTCCAGGTACATTCAAGGTTAGTACAGAGAGGTACAGGCATACACCTATTACGTTTTTTAAAATTTTCTCTGGTGGTTTGAATATTCTTTATGTCTTTTTCCCTTATTCATCTTTATGGTTGGATGACTTACTATATTTATAATATTTGTTTCTTTTCAATTTCTCCGTTGTGTTTCTAATCTCCTAGTAGGGTTCATACTTTCACACACTATCATGATAATAACTTTATTTCACTTGGACATTGAAATCTTAAGCATTTTTTGTAATTCTGGTCTTCTCATTGTATATTTCCTCTATATTTTGCCTATCTTGGAAGATCTTTCTTCTTCATTTCTGAAGGATTGCCTTTGCTGGGTATAGTAATCTTGGCTGGCACTTATTTTCTTTTAGGACGTGCAACACATCATTCCATTACCTACTGGTCTGTAGGATGTCTGCTGAGAAATCTAATTTTGTCCTATAGATTTTAAAATTTTTTATGTGTTCCATACTATTGACAGTTGACTATAATGTGTTTTGGTGAAGCTCTTTTCTGATTATGTCTGTTTTGTTTCTATAAGCCTCCTTACATGGGTGGCCATGTATTTGACAAGATTAGAAAAATTTTCTGTTATTATTTTATTGAGTATGCTTTTTGTGTTCTTAACCTTTATCTTCCCCACCTTCAGTGATCCAATAATATGAATACTGTGTTTTTAATATTTCAAGGTTCATGAATGCTGTCCTGATTCTTTACTTTTTATTGATTTTTAGCTGAATTAGATATTTCGGAAAAAAAAAAAAAACCTACCTGCAAGTTCAAGTATTCTTTACTTGCTTGAAATAAACTCCTTATTGTGCATTCAGCTAAATTTTTATTTGATTCATTGTGCACTTCATTTATATTATTTCTGTTTGATTCTTTTGCAAAACCTCCATCTCTTTGCTAAGTTTCTCATTCATGTCCGGCACTGTCTCTCCAATTTCATTTCATCATGTGTATTCTCTTGATTCTCTTGAGCTTTTTTAAATCATTCTTCTAGATTCTGTTTTAGGCATTTTATACATTTTGATTTCTTATAATCTGCTACTAAAAAGTTTTAATGTTTTGAAGGTTTAGTTTTCCCTTTAAAAAATATTTCTTGTTTTACTACTTTGGGATCTATACATTTGGTTAATTAAGAATCTGTATCACTTCCATCAGATGGCCTTCTTAATCAACAACTCCTGAAGGTGTGTCTTGGACTAATAGCTTGCTAAGCAATGTTGGCTTTATTTTCAGCTGGGTATACTACATTATCCCAGAAGCTTCTGTTGCTATAATTAATGAGTCTGAGCACCAGGCACACCTTGTCAAAGTTGGTAGGCAATGTAACAATGAAAATACTCTGGCAATGCAGGCAGGTGTGATATATACAGCAGACTGGGGCGGGGGGGGGGGCGGGTTCACACTCTGTCCACTCCTATAATGGGAGGGGTGGGCCCTATAGGTTGATGGAGGTTTTCTCAGGCACTGTTGGTTCTGTTACATGTAAGGATCCCTAATACTAAGTGTGTTGGTATCAATCTGTCGGTACCGATGAAGAGTCTGAAGCACTTTTCCTGTGATCAAACAGTGGTATGAGTGGTATGCTTCACATAAGGAAACCTGATGGCAAGAATCACCTCTGATGCACTCACACCCAGTCCTTACAACATTGTGTGGTTAGTCAAGGAGCCGGGGTGGTTGGTGGAAACACACAGATGTGTTCGCAGCAGGTAGTGCTCCTCTTGACTGCTACTGTGTGACTGTGCTCCTAGGAGTGAGACTTATCCATGCACACCTAGGAATGAGATGATGACTGGGCTTTTATTGCTGATTTTTTCAGCTGTACTGCGAAACAGAGAGTGAGAGTGGTTTATGGTCAAAGTCCAGAAAAGTTTCTCTTTGGACCTCCTGAAGCAATGCCTCCCTGAGGCAGAGCTGCTCAACATCTCTTTAGCATGTCCTTGTGGTAGGGCAGTAGTGGAATCACAGAGCTCTTTCCCAACCTGTAACAGGCAACTGTGCATGGCACGCAGGGATAACTAGCAGAAATCATGTAAGTGTCTGCCTTTGGTATGCTTGTTGTGAATCTGCATGTGATCTGCCAAACTTCCAGTGTCAACACTTTGATCACTTGGTTCTTGAGAACAATGTCCTATGTTTCCCTCAATTTTGTTACACTCATGCCCTACAGTTCAGGGATCTCAGAGGGTTTGAGTAAGCATTACTTTGCTGGATCAAGATTAGCTCACAAAGCACCAGTTGCCCTGGAACGTCTTTGGGTTCCCAGAGGTGGAAATAGGCAGAGGTTTCTGATCCCTGGCTTAGTCCAAATTCCTTCTTAAGATAACTTCTGGTTATAGCAACTTGAGGGTTGGCTGGCTGATGGTGTGACATCTTCTTCCACAGGAAGGCTGCTGTGAAGATTTCCGGTAACTTTTCCAAGTAGAGTATAAGCTGTGAGGATTATAAAACTTTCCAATAGTTATGATTGCCATCATCAACACTGCATTTGCTGGAACTGTTTTTCACCTTTACCCATGCAGAGGGGAACTTGCCTGGCCACAGTTGTGGACCTGGGGTAGCAAATGCTAGAGTACTTTGTTTCTTTGACTATGCTCATGTCCCAGGTGTCTGTCTTGTACAAGGCTCGGGTTTCTATTTTGGTGATTTCTAGTCTTTAACCATTTTATTCTCACTTCAAAATGCAGCTATATACATGTTGTTCTTGTTTTTCTCTGTGGAGCAGCAGGTAAGGGCTGGGTGCCTCTACTTAGCTATGTTGAAATTCCTCTGGTTTTAACCATTGCTAAGAGTGGTCAAAGTTATATTAGCAGAATTTTGTTAAATTTGTTGGAACTGAATATTTAAAGTGAAAAATCAATGAAGTACATGAGGTTCCTTAGAAGTACATGAAATTTAAACTCAAAGTTAGATCAAGTGAACTCAACAGATATTTCTAGAACATTCCACTCAATAGCTACAGAATACACATTTTTCTCAATTACATATAAAAAAAATTTCATGATAAAGCATATATTAGCCCAAAAAACAAGTTTTTAAAAATCAAGATACCAAAGTAATATCACATATCTATTCTGATAACAGTGGAATGAAACTGGAAATCAACAAAATTAGCTGAACACCTAAAAATCAAATAACCCAATCAATAAATGGGATAAGGAACTGAAAAGACAATTCACAGAAGAAGAAATATTATCAATCAACAAGCATATGGAAAAATTTTCATCATTTCTAGCGATTAGAGAAATACAAATAAAAACTACTCCAAGGTTTTATCTCACTCCAGTCAGAATGGCAATTATCAAGAATACAAGCAAAAATAAGTGTTGGTGAGGATGTCACCAACATTGCTGGTGGTACTGAAAATTGGTGCAACCACTCTGGAAAGAAGTATGGAGATTCCTTGGAAAACTTAAGATGGAATCACCATTTGACCAAGCTATTCCCCTTCTTGGTTTATAACCAAAGGACTTAAATCAGCATACTACAGTGATGCATCCACAACAATGTTTAGAGCAGCTCAATCCATAATTGCTAAACTATGAAACCAACCTAAATGCCCTTCAACAGGAAAATGGATGAAGAAAATGTGGTACATATACATAATGGAAAATTATTTAGCCTTAAAGAGGAATGAAATTATGGAATTTACAGGTAAATTGATGGAGCTAGAAAATATCATGAGAAGTGAAATAAGCCAGTCCGCAAATCCAAAGGCCGAATGTTTTCTCTGATAAGCAGATGCTGATCCATAGTAGGGAATTGGGTAGGGAAGAATAAAGGAACTTAGGATTGTGCAGAGGAGAGTAAGGGGAGGGGTGGGACAGTGAGGATGGGAAGGATGGTAGAATGAAACGGACATTATTACCCTACCTTACAAGTTATTTTGATGAAGCTAACATTATCCTGACACTAAAATCAGATGAATATACAATATCAAAAAAATACTGCAGATCAATATCCCTAATGAACATAAATGCAAAAGTCATCATCAAAAATAGCTTCCTGATCTCAACAGCATATTTACAAAGATCCTTGACTATGGTCTAGTGGGATTCACCCTAGAGATGGAAGAACAGTTCAACATTCACAAAGCAATAAACATGCAAACCATATGAAAACAATCAAGCATAAAAATCATTATGATCATTTCAATAGATGCTGAAAACCATTTGATATAATTCAACCTCCCTTTATGATAAATACTCTCGACAAATAGATTATAGGAGGAATGTATCTCAATACAATAAACTCCATGTATGACAAACACATCACTGATATCATACCACATGAGGAATAATTAACATTTTTGTAAGGTCTGAAACAAGATAAGGATGTTCACATTATTTTTCTTTCTTTATTTTATTTTTTCCCCTAGGACTGGGGATCAACCACAGGATCTTACACATGCTAAGCAAATGCTCAATCACTGAACAACATTTCCAGCCCTTAGGGATGCTTCATTTATCACTTTTATTTAACCTAGCACTGAAAGTCCTAGCAGTCTAATTAAGAAAGAAATCAGAGCATGCTACAGGGACACTGCTACATCGATGTTCATAGCAGCACAATTCACAATAGCAAGACTGTGGAACCAACCTAGATGCCCTTCAATAGACAAATGGATAAAAAAAAAATGTGGCATTTATACACAATGGAGTATTACTCTGCATTAAAAAATGACAAAATCATAGAATTTGCAGGGAAATGGATGGCATTAGAGCAGATTATGCTAAGTGAAGCTAGCCAATCCCTAAAAAACAAATGCCAAATGTCTTCTTTGATATAAGGAGAGTAACTAAGAACAGAGTAGGGACGAAGAGCATGAGAAGAAGATTAACATTAAACAGGGATGAGAGGTGGGAGGGAAAGGGAGAGAGAAGGGAAATTGCATGGAAATGGAAGGAGACCCTCAGGGTTATACAAAATTACATACAAGAGGAAGTGAGGGGAAAGGGAAAAATATTACAAGGGGGAGAAATGAATGACAGTAGAGGGGGTAGAGAGAGAAGAGGGGAGGGGAGGGGAGGGGAGGGGGGATAGTAGAGGATAGGAAAGGCAGCAGAATACAACAGACACTAGTATGGCAATATGTAAATCAATGGATGTGTAACTGATGTGATTCTGCAATCTGTATACGGGGTAAAAATGGGAGTTCATAACCCACTTGAATCAAAGTGTGAAATATGATATATCAAGAACTATGTAATGTTTTGAACAACCAACAATAAAAATTTAAAAAAAAGAAAAACTGAGATAGACTATAATCTGAAGCCAAAGTCACTACTATTAATTTACTTAACCATTGTTTTCACATCATAAATTAAAACTTCATTAAATGCTATCAAGGATGCATTAATAATGAACCTCAGAGGTGGCTCTGTTTCCCAGGGAGAGCCCCCAAAGCAAACCAGCTACATCAATGCGGACTTGATTTTTACCATTAGAACTAATATCAAGAAGTTCTTTACATTTGTTATTGCTAGAAAGTCCAGAAAAAGAGGAAAGCTCTTTTGAGTTTATGTGGCTTGACATAGATTATGGCAAAAAATGACTAGATAAAACAAAAAGTTTACTGTCTACAGAATAAAATTAATGTCTCCATCTTTGTCAAGGAGTTTCAGTTTAAGGGGAAGGATTCAGGGGTGTCTTGTAATCATAATTATCATTAACTTTATTCTGTTTCATAAAGTTAGGGGCAACGCAGGTGTACTTAGGGTGCATGCATCTCTGTGAGGGTGGCTGCTACCTAATCTGAAATTACTGAACATGCCACCCTACCACAAACCTGTCTAGCAAATCTCAGTTGAATACAGTACATGTTTTCAAGGACCTAAAGAGAGAGAAAACGGGACAAGGGCTGCACTTAAGAGCCCAAAGGAGTGAGACAGACCTCCCTCACTGCCTTCCACTCAAATTAAGCCCAATTCTTTGCTATTCCATTACTGGTTTGTGGCCCACATTGTGTGTCAAGTGTTTCTGAAATAGTCGATTCTCTTCACCTTCTCATAAGATAATCTGGATATTCTGAGGTGCTAAAACTGAGACTTTTAAAGAACCAACTCAATAAAGAAGCTAAACTAGAGATAGTTCATCTGAGACATTCATTATCAGTCATAGTTCCCTTGGTTTTTAATCTCCCTTTTTTCTACTCTCACGTTATTCCTAATTAACAGTCAATTTCCCCAAATGTTCAACATTTTCTAGGAGAAACTGTAAAACTTAACATGATGCATAACAAAATGACAGACCTCTGGGGCTAGATGGCAGAAACAGTAAGAATTGGGTTACAAGTAGCATGAGGTCCCGCTGAGAAGGACCTGAACATCAATCCTGCTGTTCAGGAAGTTCTCTCTTTGGCTACCATCTATTCTCCACTCTTTTTGACCTTCACCACAGAGTCCAAGAGAGCCCTTTCCACAGGTGCAGCTGAGTGTCTTTGTCCTGCAAATGACTCTCCAGGGTTCAGGGGCTTATGAAGTGACATTAACAAGTATTTGCAAGACCTGCTTGGTGGGCTCCATTAGATGCCAGGTATGTGACATATTTATTGAACTCCTGGAACTCCCTCATGGGGGATCATTGTCTTAAACTTGAAGTTCTGGGGATTCTCCTCACTCATCCATTCCCTGAGACCAGGGTAGTCTCTGGGGCACTGGTAGGGTACGGAGATGATCCGAAAGATGAGAAGAAAGATGGTAGCCCAGGGAGATTTGGGAGACTTGTTGGGGACTGAATAACAGCTGTTCTCTACGCATACACATAGGTCTCCAGAAGCCCACCTGACTGCCTCTCCTCACCCTCCTATTGAGGGAGTAGGTGGGAAAGTTTGATGTGAAGTTTTAAGAAGTGAGTTGAAGCTTGTAGATATTGGCGTCTTTAATAGTTTTGCAGAAAACACCAAATATGCTATGCAAAGAATGAATGTGAGTTCTCCGGACTGAAATGACCCCTTCCACTGCAAATGCATCTATTGAAGTCCCATCTCCCCATATGACTACATTGAAAACAAGTTCTTTAATGTCAATATTAAATGAGGCAATAAGGCAATAGCTCTGTCTCAGTAGAGCTAGTTATTACTCTTCTCTATGTGAGGAGACAAAGAAGGAGAAATTTTAAAGCCAGAGAAAAAGCCTTGATCAGAATTTGATTATGCTGGTAGCCTGATCACAGACTTCTAGCCTCCAAAATATAAACAAAGTTTTGTTAAGTAATTGGATCTCTGGTATTTTGTTATGGTAGCCTGTGCTGAATGATATAGTGAAGGATATATTTACTGATGTGACTGAAATATGTCTAAGAGTGTAGAATAAATCCAAAACAACTTTCCTATGTTCATATATGAATACATGGCCAGTGTAACTCCACATCATGTAAACCACAAAAATGGGAAGTTATACTCCATGTACATATGATATGTCAAATACATTCTACTTTCATGTATAACTAAAAAGAACAAATTAAAAATTAAAATAAAAAATTTTTAAAAAGAAGTGTGTCTTTCTAAATATGTTCTTTGTTAATGAAACCCGTACCTAGGAGTACATAACCTGTAGGTATGTACTCCTAGGTCAATATCTTTCTTTTTTATTTTGTTTTTATCAAGTTGACTAGTTATTTTGAGATTCTCATTCAGTAAAGGCATGTAAAATCAAAATCACTCATCCAACAGACAAGGGATATAATATTTATAATTTACATTTTATACATGTATATGCACATTTTATTCCACTCTAATGACAGTTTAAAAATTATTTCTTTATAAGTGAAACATTTACAAAGCCTAGTAATAGCAATAGTAAAATAATTAATGCACATGTATACAATAATGTTTTCATGGTATTTCTGTTGTACTGACTTGATTTCTTTACAGGTTTAGACAATTTTTGGTGTTATATTTGGTACTCGATTTTCTGTCTTAATTTGTTTTGATATATATATATATATATATATATTTTTTTTTTTTTTTCCTAAAATAACTGTCATAGCCTCTTTAACTGCCATTATTTTTAAACTACTTTATTGTTTTAAAAAACATTAGTTCAAATGTGATGACTTATCGGAACTGAAACTATTACAAAATTCGTGATATTTCCATAAGCTTTGATACAATTTTGTTAATTTAATAGCTCATAGTGTGTTGGGTGTGAACAAAATATCACAAAATATGCTTCAAATAATAATATGTATAATTTTTCTAAAAATATTAATATAGTATACATGATAAAACACTTCCCTATTTAACACAGACATCTTACTAATATAATTTAGGTATGGACTATAAACAATCCCTAAGAATTTGATCAACCCATACATGTACATGGTTTTTAAAGTTATTTTTTGATATTCAGGAGACAATGGAGAAAGAAAAGATGAACNGGAGGGGAGGGGGGATAGTAGAGGATAGGAAAGGCAGCAGAACACAACAGACACTAGTATGGCAATATGTAAATCAATGGATGTGTAACTGATGTAATTCTGCAATCTGTATATGGGGTAAAAATGGGAGTTCATAACCCACTTGAATCAAAGTGTGAAATATGATATATCAAGAAATGTGTAATGTTTTGAACAACCAACAATAAAAAATAAAAAAAGAAAGAAATCAAATTATGGAACCAATCTAGGTGTGCATCAAGAGATTAATGGATAAAGAAAATGCATTTATACACAATGGAGTATTACTCAGCCATAAAGAAGAATGACTTTATGACATTTGCCAGAAAATGGGTGGATCTGGAGAACATGATGCTAAGTGAAATAAGCCAGTGTGAAGGTTGAATGTTTTCCCAGATATGGGGAAGTTAACCCACAATAATGGGGCAGGGTGAGGGGAAGAATAGAAGATAGAAGTGCAGTAGATTAGACAATGGAAATGGAGTTAAGAGAGGGAGGACAGGAAAAGGAATGTCAGGGGAATGAATTTGACATCTTTTGCCCATGTACATATACGAAAACAACTCAGTGAATCCCACTATCTCTTACATCCATAGAAATGAGATCCTAACTAGAATAAGTCATGTATAACTAAAAAGAACCAATAAAGGAAAAAGAAATGAAAAATACAATTGAAAAGAGAGAGGTCAAAATCATTTTGTTTGCAAATAATATGATCTTGTATATAAAAAAATCTTTAAGATTCCATTAAAAACTGTTAAAAACAACAATCAAATTCAGTAAGATTGCTAGATACAATCAAAAACACACAATTCAGTATGATTTCCATATTGTAATTATGAGCTACCTAAATAGAAATAAAAAAAAAACAATCCCACTTACAATGGCTACAAATGGGCACATATATATGTACCACATACACACACCCATAGGAATAAATTTAACCCAAAAGGTAAATAACTCTACAAACAAAACTGAAAGATACTGATGAAAGAAATACAATAAGATGAAAATTAATGAATATCCAGTGTTCATAGATTAGATGTATTAATATTGTAAAAATGTCCATGGAACTCAAAGCAATCTACAGGTACAATGCAATCCCATCAAAACGGTAATGTCATTCTTCACCAAATTAGAAAAAAAAAAAAAAAACCCTCAAAATGTGTATGGAAGTACAAATGAACTTATATAGACAATGTGATCTTAAACATGAAGAAGACATGCATGGAATATAATTGGCCTCTATGATATTGGGATTTCCCTCAACTGAGTACCAGAAAGGCAATGAGGAACCTCAGTCCTACAACCACAAGAACAAAATTCTGCCTCGCTCTTGAATGAACAAGGAAGCAAATTCTTCTTGATAACTTCCTGAAAGGAGCACACCCCAGATGACACCTTAATTGTAGTCTGATGAGCCCATGTGAGACTTCCAATCTATGGAAAAGTAAGATGATAAATATGTCCTATTTAAGCTACTAGATTTGGACCTATTTGTTATACTTGCAATTGAGAACTAAGGAAAATATGTCACTTCCCACAAACTTGTTTGAAAGAGAATGGAGAATAGAAGCCACTACATTTCAAGTACAAAGGTCAAATTAGAAAACCATAAAGAGAAAAATGAGAATTTAGTAGAATGGGCAAGAGGCTCAAATGGACCAAATCCTATGAACCATGCATTTCTATGGATACACAGATAATGCACACTTGGAAAAAATATTTGAAAATAAAAGAAATAACACACAATACCTAATAAAAACAGAGAAGTGGATACATACTATAAGTGCTCTTTAAACTAGAGTAAGTGGTCTTTCTGAAATCCAATTTTGCTTTTTGTTATCAAAAAAATTTAAAAGAGTAATTGTACTTTAAATAAAATTCACTTTTAGAATGAACCACAAATTGATATCTGAAACATTTAACATTAATATGTGCCACCATCTTTAGCAAAAGACTCTGAAGCTTTATAATAGAGTCAAACCATGCAAAAAATATAGATTCAAATTATGATAATATATTGTTAATAATTAAATATTATTAAATAATGGCTAACAGAACAAACAACAATAATAGCCATTTGCATAGAACATATTGGGGAAAATCTACCCATGTGGTTTTAATGGTTGCCCTTGGGAAGTGATGTCATTCTGATCATTTAAATATAAAGGTGTGTGTGTGTGCATGTTTGTGTGTGTGTGTGTGTGCACATCACAGGGTACAGATAGGGGTTTCTTGTTTGTTACCTTCCACTTCCTTCTTTTCTGACTCTGGACTTCCTGTCTGCTTGTGCTCCCCATGAACATTACCTCTGACTACTTCACCTTGGCAGCCAAGTTGTATTTTTTGTTTGTTTGTTTCTTCAAAATTTTCAGGGCATGTTTCATGGTACACCTTTCTCAGAGGGGCTTGCCAATGTCTTTTTCCATAGGTCTATGCCACCATTCCCTAAGATTCATTTTCTGAGCTCAAAGACATCAAAAGCTCCTCTTCAAAAGTCTTGATCTCATTTCCTTTTGATACTTTCCTTTTTTTTTTTAACTATCCCTTATCTGTGATGATTTTTTTTATGTGTCAACTGAGCTAGGCTATGGTGCCCTGTGATTGAGTCTAATACCAATCTAAATGTTTCTGTGAAGCTATGTTGTAGATGTGATTAACACTTACAATGGTTTAACTTAAAGTAAAACAAGTTACCTACAAAATTCAAGTAAGCCTGAAGAATAAAACAGACTTCCAAGAAATGTTGCCTCAAGACTTAACAGAAATTTTGCTTCTGTTTCTTGTCCACTCATCTGTCCTACAAATTTCAGACTTGCCATCTCAGTAATCACAAGAGTCAATTCTTTAAAGTTTCTCTAGATAGACAAAGACAGAAAGAGAGAGAGAGAGAGAGAGAGAGAGAGAGAGAGAGAGATATCTCCTCTTGTTTCTGTTTTCCTAGAGAGCCCTGACTAATGTATTGCGTACTTTCCTTCTTCCTTGAGTACTGGGTGTGGTTGCTCTTCCTGTAGCTACTACTTTTGTGATACCTTAGCAAATTTTTTACCTTCTTAGCTACTTATTTAGCTACCTTAAGTTTAGTTAAAATTCTTTACCCTAAACTTTTGCTGTTCAAGTAAGCAATGTTCTTTCCCTCACCTTTCAGCTAAATGCCCATCAGTAGAAAAATGGATAAGAAAAATGTGGTACATATGCACAAAGGCATTTATTTGTTCATAAAAATCATGAAACCCTGTAATTTCTGACAGCATGGATAAGCCTGAAAAACATTATTTTAAGTGAAATGTCAAGTACAGAATGACAAACACTTCATGGTCTCGCTTGTACTTGAACATAAAAAAGTGAATCTCATAGAAGATGAGAGTAGGAGAGTGGTTCCCAGAGTCTGAAGAGATGTGGGAGGAGTGGAGAGCTTAGGGGTCAGTAGGAAAATGTCACAGTCAGGAAGAATAAGTTCTGATGTTCTATGGCATGGCAGGGTGAATAGAATTCCAACCAATGCACTATATATCTCAAAATAATTAGAAGAGAGAATTTTGAATGTACGCATTGTATCAAAATGATAGATTGTCAGGTGATAGATATACTAACTACCCTAAGGTGATGATTCCCCAATAAATGCACAAACCGAAACATGACATTGAATTGCATAAATGTACAAAACTGTATGTATCAATAAAAAATAATGAAGCCAGGTTCAGTGGCACATCTGAAATTCCAATGACTCAGAAGGAAGAGCCCAACTTTTTAGCTAGCCTGGAAAGGTTAATGAGAGCTTTCTCTCAGGAAAAAAAAAAAAAAAGGAAAAGAAAAGAAAGAAAGGATTCAGGATATGGTTCAGTGTTTGATCACCCCTGGGTTCAGTCCCCCGTACTAAATTAAAAAAAAAAAATTGCAAGAAAGTTATTTCTGTCTCTTGACTGGACGGTGATACTTTATGTAATGTTTATGGATATTATTCACAGTGACCAAAAGCTTTGAAGAGGTCTTTCAGAATGATAATCTCTCACCACTCCACCTCTAACAAGCAATCTAGCACCAGTAAGAACAAAATGTCTTGTGCATGCCCTTTGGTAGGCTTCCTCCTCTATCTTGTTTTTTTTTTTTTTTAATGGCCTCTATAAAATGTTTGTCAGACTAGTTTTCTTCACAGGGAAAACCTAGATGCTTTAATTGAATGAAACATCAAAACAAGCTGACAACAAGAAGATGACATACTTCTGTTTTTCATTCTTCCAGCCACAGTTCAATTCTGTTATTGGACTTCTTTTAAATTATAGGATATTCAATATACATAAACTTCTAAATATATCACTTTTTCTAGAGAAAAATAAGTTGTACTTAAACATGTTATGAGAGGTATGGAAGCTAATTTATTAAGTAAAAATTAAATTTTATTAAACTTTACATATAATTTGGTATGAATAATGCATTCATAGTTTGTTCATGGAACAAAATACACTTTAATGTAGAGTTAGAAATTCAATAAATTTTACTTTTTAGAATTTCAGTTTTTATCATTAAAAAATGCATATTAAGGACATGCATTTTTAGTAATTTTCCTAAAGCTGCCTGTTGTTCAAACTGTGATTAAAATTCACTTATGCCTCAGTGGATAGGATTGTATAATTAAAATGAAAATTTCCACACAGATCATTGCTCATTAAATAGCTTAAAATAACTACAAATATTATCATAACACCTACTATGTATCAATTTATCAAAACAGATTTTGAGCCTTGATAAATTAATTCTCCCATTAGATATCTGAGTTCCTTTTGAAAAATAAAATAAAAATTATTAAAAAAAAACAAGAAAATCTTCATATTTAGTGAAAGAAAATAAGCTATGAATGCATTAGAGCTATAAAATAAATGATTTTTTTTCTTTAGAAATGGCAAGCATTCTAATCTAGAAAGAAATAATTTGTTACCTGTTCAATAATAAATGCTGTTTCTGTATATTTCAGAAATATGTTTATATGTTTGCAATATAATTGAGTTAAATTTTACTTAAAACTTTGATAATCATAATATCCCAAGAAACCCTATAATTCATCTAGATTTTATTATTTCTGTTTAATAAATCATATGGAATCTTGATTATGTTTTCTTGTTTTCCATTGTTTTTAAGTTATTACATAATTCCTAAATGGACATTCATTAAAAAATAAGTCAAACATACAAAAGTATATAAAATAAAATATAGAAGTTTGAACCTCACTCTCCCCCAGCAGTGGTGTCTGTCTTCAGGGTCAATCTCTTAGACATCATCCTAACATGTGGAAATAAATCTATGCATATAAACCTAAGAAAATTTAAACAATTTGAATCATTTATTACAAGTTCAGAATTTAATTTAGAACTTGATTTTTCCACTTCCAGGCCTATTCAAGCGTGGTGATATTTATAGTCCCTGTGCCAACTGTAACAATTTTATATAACCAATCAAATATTGATATGCCAATTATGTGATCTTTACATCTCTGTTATGTACCTTTATTTTTAACAATATTCTTTTCTAAAGGAAGAGTGTTGGGACAAATAATGTGTGAAATTTAAATTTTGATACTTAATATACAATTGCTGTGATGATCAATCTGAATTGTCAACCTGATTAGATGAAGAGATCCTCTGAAAATGCTTGGGATGTTTCTATGAGAATGTTTCTAGAGATGACTGGCATGTGGGACAGCAAATTGAGATAGGATTGTTCTGACAGTGGGTAGTACTTTCCCAAATGCTGAGGGCCCGAATGGAACAAAAGTGAAAGAAGGAAGAAGCCACCTCAAATAAAAGCTTATTTCTTCTTGAGCAGGTTCACCTGTTGTTATAGCCATGGCCCAAAGACATCAGACATCTCTTCAGTCTTCCAAAAAGGACTCTCACCAGTTTCCAGAGAGCTTCCTACTTTCAGTCTAGGACCAGGATTATATCACTGGTCCCTTCTGTCTTGAGTCTCCAGCTTCTATGACTGAGCATCTACTGCTTCCCCTAGCTCTCCAGTATCACAGCACAAATTTTGGGCATGGTAGTTTTTGATCTTTAGTTGTCTCTGATACAGTTTATACAAAACAATTGTTGTTTCTGTTAACTGAATAGCACTCTGTAATTGCAAAAAGAAAGAAAATGTTGCAGCTGTTTTGCTGGCATTCTGAATGCTTCTAAGTACACATAATTTTTTTTTAATTTAAAAAAAGGAACAAACTATTTCTTGGGGAGACAATAAGAAAGATGGCTTGCGGGCATCTCAGGAATCAGAAATATCCCATCTATCTCAGAATCAATGGTGTGAAAGTGAAAAGTCCATCTGAAAAACTTTTGCTGTGAGAAGAGAGTTTCTGGGCACCCTGCTCCAACAGGGAGTTGCTTCCCCAGGGTTTGTTTAACTGTATAGCCACTCAAAACCCAGAGGCTGCTATCACTTGGTCTAAGTAAGTCCAGCCACTGCTCTCAATGACAGTAGATTTTGATGTCATCCACATGGAGCTTTTGGGGCATGCATGAAAATAAGAGTAATGCAGTCATGGAGGTTTCCACTGTGGTTGTAAAGAAAGGCCTTGGAGGCTTGGCCATGAGCAATAGTCCCTAAAGAGAAGTTCATGCTCTAATTAAGACCCCAGGAAATTAGATTCTGGGTGAACATGAATTATCTGTAAGGCAACACCAGGAGCAGCAAGCAGAGCCAGCCTGAGAGAGAGGCCATCTGGGTTGCAATGGAAAAGCCATGGAGATGGAACTGTCTATTTCCTTTAGAGCTCACCACCTTGTGTGCTATATTCCAGGCATGGAGTCATGAGATTTAATGCTTGCCTTGCTAGGTTTCCGTCTTTCTTTGGTCCCATTTCTCCTTTTTCAATGACCCCATTCTTCCCTTTGGAATGGAAATATTTATCCTGTACCTGTTCCACTCTTGTATGTTTTAAGTAAGGAACTGTTTGCTTGTTGTTGTTATTATTTTATTTTTGGTTTATTATGTTTGTGTTTTGGTTTGTTTGCTTTTATTTGTACTTGTATGGGAACCTACACTAAGAATTTGCTTTGCATCTCAGAGTGAGACTTTGGACTTGGACTTTTGAGGAGTGTTGAAAATGTTAGGGATTTGGGGACACGTGAAGGAAGACTAAATGCACTTTACATTGTGAAATGGTAATGAGTCTTTGAGAGGTAGGTACAAAAAAAAAATTTAAGGTTTGTTTCTTGAATGTACCAAAAAGGCATATATTTTGAAGGCTTGGTCCACAAGTATAGCAGTGGTCCCAAGTGGAACTCTTCGTAAGTAATTGGATCCTGAGGTCTCTGGCCTCATCAGTGGATTAATCCATTGATGGGTTAATAGTTCCGATGGCATTATAGGGACATGGTGGGAACTGTAAATGATGGAGCCTAGTTGGAAGAAGTAGGTCACTGGAGCCATGTCCTGGAGGGGCATATGTTGTTATAGCACCTCTCTCTCTCTCTCTCTCTCTCTCTCTCTCTCTCTCTCTCTCTCTCTCTTTCTCCTTCCCCAGGTGCCATGAGAGAAATAGTTTTGCTCCTCCACATTCTCCTGCTGATGGTCATACTCACCTCAGGCCCAAAGCAATGGAGCCAGTCAACAATGGACTGAAGTCTCTGAAACCATGAGCCACAATAAATCTTTCTCATCTAAGTTGCTTCTGTCATATATTTTTCTCACAGTGATAAAACACTGGCTAACACAACTGCCCTCCAAAAATTGTGTAATGATTCAAACTCTCACCAACATTATGAGAATATTTGTGAATATTTAAATGTACTAAAGTCAATATTTTGGATAAATACATATTTTACAAGCAGATCACTCACATTTAATTGATGATATATCTGCTCAAAAATCTGTATTTATCAATTCATTAAAGTATAAGCAAATATAAATACAATGCATTTTCTGTCTTCTTACTTCTTTAATCATAATACAATCATAATTAATAGCACTTTTTTAATATTTGAAAATACATTATTTAAAAATATTTCTTACTTTAAGGGACACATTATTCCTGATAAATACATGAGCTCAAGATGGCTTCCTTTTATTAGATTGAAAAAGAGACTACTTCAATTTTTTCCCAAATCTCAAAATAAAGGGATTGTAAACTCAGAAAATTGTGAGACAATTCTAGTATCACCACAACAGGCTTTAACTTCACCCACATCTTTATTACGTATTCAGTATACAGAAAGTGTGGATTTGAATTGCAACAGAAGAAAATGAGATTCATCATAAAATGTGTAATTTCTCTAAGATTGGATTCTAATCTTGGATTAGTTGGATTTTGACAATTTTTTTTCCTCTATCCCAGATTTATAAGTAGGATCCTCTCATTTTATATGCTTAAGGAATAGGCTTCCTAACTTTAGAAACTGTGCCTACTGTTTTCTTCCCTATACTCAGCTTTCATTATATTGTCAGTTGCTTTACCCTCCCCAGGAAATGAATTCTGAACCTACATTATTGCTCACATTTCTGTAATAGACCTGCTCCAAGGTATTCACGTCTTCATGAGCAACTTCTAGGGAGACGAATCCTACATGTGTACATTAGAATCCAGATACTAAATGTGTGCTTGGAATTGTGCTCCATGACTATGCTGCTCTGATAATCTGGAGAATTTGCTCATTTTGACTTTCTTCTAATGATAGATTATAAATCTTGACTGTGTACCCAAGTTAATGTAGAAGATAGGTCAGGTGTACACAATAAAACCTATATACTAAAACATGTTCAATATCATAAGCCTAAGAGGGAGCATGACCATGATTCTGATTTGGATTTTGTAATTTCTTATCTCATGTATATTTTCTATTATCACATTAGTTTCACTTACAGAACTGAAGCTAGATCACTGTTTTCTAATATATATTCTAACATGTTACAGAATTTTTAAAAAATGCAAGAAAATTCCTAAATTCCCCTTATCAGTAGTTGAAATTTAATGACCTCTAAAAATAAATTTAGAGTTTGAATAAATCTTATATTTCATAATACAGAAGATAGTACATAATTGAAAAATAATGTTATTCAAAATTTGTAGTAAATCTAAAGACATGTTTAAACTAAATATATTTCCATGAGTTAATAATGGATAATATAATGTATAGCTGAAGCCAGAATTAGACAGTCAGTCAGTATAGATTGGTAAACAGAGTCAGGTCAGATCAAGGAGGCCAATTTTGAGTGAGTCCAGCAAGTTGGAGACTGTCCCCTGAGGAATTCAAATGTTAATTCCTTCAGAGCCCTTTCTCTACCCCTATCAAGAGTCTCCCACTGTTCTAGCCTGTTGCTAAGGTAACCAGTCCCAGGAATTGACCTTCCCTACAGGAAGCTATAAGGTTGTTAATTAATGTGTCCTTGGCTGCTGCATCCTGCCATTCCCCCTTCAGCCCACCTGTTTCCCACCTTTTGGCCATCCCACCTAGCATTTCCTAGGCCTAGTCAAATGCCTGGTCACCTAGGAGGATGGAGAAAGATTAGGGAAGAGGGCAGTAGAACAAGGGAAATCTCCGACCTATAAAAAGGGCAGAACACCTCGCTTCTTGGGATACCAGGATACCAGCTATGGCCCACTTCTGCCTCCCAGGAGAAGTCTATGTTACCCCCTTTTAAATAAACCCCGCTTTATATGCTTGCTTCAATGTGTTTCTCTAATGTTCAAACTTCAACATGTGAGGAAGCAGAACTCACCCATAACCAGAGCTATGATAGCTACTATGCTAAAATGATCCATCAACTTCTATTAAAAAGATAACACTTATTAAGAGATAAATGCTCTCAGAAACAATGAAAAGATATAAAGGTTTACATAATGGTTTGAAAATACATTACTAAATTATTTCTATTGAAAATTTACCACAATGTGCATTGTGCTGTCATTTGTTACTTAGGATTTGAAAGGTAGCTATTTTATATAAAGTAAATTTTAATATGATATGATATATAATAAGTATAATAGCTATTTAATTTATGCTTTTCATCTGAAGAAAATTCCAACAAAATATTATACAACAGTGTAACTAACCTTTCAGAGGGTACTGTAACTCTATAGTACCCCACTACACACACACTTGCTAGAAAGATATAATGTTTATCCTGCTTACTTAGTTCTCTTAGGGGAATACCAATTTGCATTTACTTCATGAAACAAATTCTTTGAATTCTTTCTTCCTGGCAGTCATTCCATAAAAGGAACTTGGGGGGGGTGGGGCATGGGAAG
The DNA here is from genome assembly GCF_001458135.2 of Marmota marmota marmota. Taxonomy (NCBI): domain Eukaryota; kingdom Metazoa; phylum Chordata; class Mammalia; order Rodentia; family Sciuridae; genus Marmota; species Marmota marmota. The sequence continues at coordinate 3,632,415 of NW_026000093.1, read as the reverse complement.
AGAGTGAGATGATGGTATCTGTTCTCTAACTCTGTCTCTGATAGGTTTATACAGGTTAAGTGACACTTGTTGGAAAATAATAATCTCCTGTTGAGCTTCTTTGTGAACCAAATTACTTCTAAGTAAAGTTTATAACAGTTCCTTCATCTTTCCGCTTCAGTACTACAGACTGTCTCCCCAGTAATTTTATAATCTTTTTAGTCTTACAACAACATTCCTGTGCATTTTAAAATAGTTTTTAACCTTAATATGTATGAGAGAATATTATGCATAAATGCATGTCAACAACTTAAATAAACAAAATTATATGTATGAATTCCTAGAAAGGACACAATTACTAAAGTTTACTTAAAGATTAACTGAATTGCACAGGAACTTTAAGAGAATATAAATTTTAGTTGAATTTTTTATATAAAATTCCAATTTTATATAAATTTACTGGAGGAATATTTTTAACAAATATTTAATGAATAAATAGTAACAATGCTATACAAACTCTTCCAGAAAATTCAGAAAGCGAGAATACTTTCCCATACAATCTAAAAGCCATAATTATTCTAATATCACACCACATGAATCTTCATGTTATTTGGAAATTAAATAACATTTCTAATACTTGTGTAAAACTTAAGCATCACAAATAAGTTAAAAATGATCTCAAAGGAAATGTTAATAAAAATGCACTGTATAAATTTTCATAAAAAGACTCAATGGACATGCTTTTATCTCTCAGAAACAGAGAAGAAAAAATTACTAGCAATATTTTAGTAAACTGAATCCAAAAATAAATTAAAAAGTCTAGATATGATCAACTATAATATATTTCAAAAAAATGCAAATTTGGTTTAACATTTGAAGGTAAATTAATAAAATATACGTATCAATAGAATAAAGGCTGAAATGAAAGCTATTTTTTTGATACAGAAAAAAATATTTCATAAAATCTAACATTTGTTTTTGATAAAAATTGCCTCAACAACTAAAAATAGAAAGAAACTTCTTCAACATGATAAAGGGCACCTGTGAAAAACAACCTGTTGATGGGACTGAAAAGCTGAGCCAGAGGAAAGAAGGGACACAGGTGGTCCAAAGCTTGGTGCAGCTATGGACAAGCAAAGCATTTTAAAGTTTACAGTTTGTTCCCAACCATGGAATGCAACCTTGAGGTTAGGCAGACAAAATACTAAAATAACCTTTTTTAAAACAATGCTGCATTTACATTTATATCCTTAATCTTTATCCTAGATCTACTAGTAGCTAAACATAAGATAACAGAACATTCCCCAAAATAACTCCACCACAAGGGAAGGATATGAAACATATCCACAGTTTTAAGAGGAACTTACAGCAAGTCTGACCATGTCAACTGAGCATGTCCTGAGAACAGTTTGCTATTCCTGCTTGCTCTGGCCTGCCAAGAGCTCAGAGGACATTAATTCTTTAACATCAGCAGCTCCACCACAGTCTTCTAGATCTCAGACAACTCCATCAGCAACCAGCTAATATCATGTTTTATGTTGAAACAGTGCTCTCCCCCGAGTTCTGAAACAAGCTATGAATGTACATTTTTACCAACTATATTCTATATACTACTGGATGATGTCATCATGAGATAAACAATTTAAAAGAAAAAAAAAAGTGCCCATAATGGAAGCAGGAACTAAAATTACTTTTATCTATTAACAACATAATATATACTTCCTAGGACTTAGAAGTGATTTCTAAGGATGCAGTACACAAAAGCAATATGAAAATCATTTTTTCTATATCCTAGAATGAGAACAAATGTCATTCATATTAACATCAAAAAGATATCAATTACTAAGTGATATTTATGATAAAAGATGTGTGATATTGACACATTGAATGCTGCAAAAACTTTCTGAGGGAATTTAAGGGAGGCTTAAAATTCTTGGAAATATATCATGTTCATGAACCTGAAGACTTAAAAATGATTGTGTTAACTTTTCCCATATTTAGTCATAGAATAATTGTGATCCCAATAATAATCTAATATTCTTTGAAGATTTATAAATTGTCAATTTGGATTTAAATTTCATGCAGAAATAGCAGGGCACCAGAATATTACTTTGAATAAGAATTACAAAGCTGCAGTATTCATGTCAAGATATACAAACAGACCAACATAGCACAATTGAGAGTACAAAAACAGACCCACATATACATGATAAATTTATTTTTTGATGAAAATTGATAATTCAGTACACAAAGAATAGTATTTTCAATAAATGTGCTAGAACAATTGGTTATCCCTTTAAAAATACCTTTGACCTCTCTCACTCTTAAAATAAGTATTAATTCAAAATGTATCACAGATATATTAAAAAATAGCACTATTAAAAATCTAAGAAATAACATAGTGCTGCTGTTTGCATGTATTAAATATATAGCAATATATTCCGCCAGTAAGTATAATTGCTCTGCATCAATGAAATATTTTATCTTGAGCTTGGCAAAAATTCCTTAAATGTAATAACAACAGGGTGATCCACTTAAGTATGATAAATTTGACTTCATAAAAATTTAAAAATTTTTACTTTTCTTAAAAATATTTAAGAAGACACTTTACAAAAGAAGATATACAGATAGAAAATATGCCCTTAAAGTGATGCTAAACATCATAACCATTGGGGATATACAAATTAAAATTACAGGTGGAGATAACACAATATCTATTAGAATATCCAAGACATAAAAGGCTGTCTAAATTAAGAATGCTCTTTGCACTGCTGGTATGAATATGAATATATTTCAGGTAAAATAATTTATAAAGTCGTTTTGCAATTTGTTAAAACATTTAACACACTTATTTCATATCATCCAGCTATTCCACAACAGAATATAACCCAAAATAAAATCATATGTCAATACAAAGACTTGCTCATAAATATATATGGCTGTTTTATCAATAAGACACTGAATATTGTAACAAGTATACATTAATAGGTGTATTGCTAGATAAATGATGGTATAGCATCAATGAGTTACTACTCAGCAGTAAAAGGGAATGAAATATTGATGCCCACAATCTCTTGGACAAAACAAAAAATCGTTACACAGTGTACAAGAAGTCAGGAAAAATCTTATACACTGTATCATTCCATTTTTATAAAATTCTGGAAAACTGATCTTTAGTAACAGCCTGGGAATGGAGGGTGAGGAAGGGTCAGAGGGAAAAAATCAAGATTCAACAACTCCTTTCCACAGCCCATCTGATCTCAGACTAGACTTCCCACCTCTTATATTGGAATTTGCAAGAACTTAATATCATTGCATGCCTGGAGAGGTCATTGAGAATAAGTACTAGGGAGGTTTCTTTGTGAGCACTTCCTTGTGAGGCAAGTACTGCAGGCAAGTGGTTACTTTGGCTGGCAAGAAATTTCATGGGAGATTTCAGCTTTAATTTTAAGCCTTAGCTGTATCTGCATGAATATTCCCATTACATATAGCAATATTCCATTTCTTCCAGAGTAATCCTTTTACTTTCATATTGAAGATCCTGCATTATATTGTATATCTAAACTGACAATTTAAACTTTCTCTATAGCCTGTCTATACATCCACCATTTATCTGTTTATCTCCCTACTCATTAATAAATTAATATATAAATCTCTATGTCTCAGTCTGTGTGATTGCATAGTAGTAAAGAAGATAGGTTTATTGCAGGTGTTTCTCCTACTCTCAGAATTTAAAATTTTTACTTGTTTAGTTAAAAAAAGCAAATAAAAATTATTCTAATAACAAAGCCCATGTATATACATAAATATAAAATACACACCTTACTCAGTCATGTACACAACTTTCCATCATTTAAATAACCTTCTTCTAAGTCTTCTAAAATATAGTATATTTTATCTTGATTATAATAAATATTGCTTGCAGTTAATTGTGATCTTCTTTAGTTCAATTGTAAATTAATGTTCATATCTGTATTTTCCTATGAAATTTCTGCCACTATTTTTGTCGATGCTATATAAGCAATTTGCTTTTCCAAGAGTTTATTTATATTGAAAAATTGCTTTTATGAAAAGGATCCTCTTTTAAAAGGACATCATAAAATGTCAACATATTTTATCACCAAGCATTGCAAAATAAACCTGAATAAGAGGGGTATTATCCCTCAACTATGTAACTTTGTGATTTACTATCAACACTTATACATTTATTGTATGAAGAACTAAAAAAGTTTTTTTTTCCCCTCAAGTGGAAAAAATTGACTGTCTCACTAATAGAGTATTTTGTATAACATACACATATATAGATATGCACATTTTTGATAAAGCTGAAATTGAATGAAGCATATAAGTACCCTATTAGCTAATAAATATTAACCTAGGTGATTTTAACTGATGCTTGGACCAAGACTAGAAAATCAATAGATTCCAGAAGATAAGTTGACTAGAAATCTGAGCTATTTTCAGGGCCACTATATTGCTGGAGGGGTAGAAGATAGGGTTAGATGGAGTTAAAATACCAATAAGTTTTGTCTTTAGTAAAAACTGGTTTTAACTGAAAAATTGCTCCCTGTGTTCAGAAGGCTTTTGGTGAGTAGCTTTATTTGAGAAAAGCTGATTTGGAGTATTTTCACCAATATTTTTTTTTTATGGAGAAGCTATCTTGGAGAGGGGATGTATTAGAAATTAAACCTAGGGCTTTATCCATGCTGGGGAAGCATTCTGTTGCTGAGCTATGCCCTTTTATAAAATTCTGACATATGGTCTTGCTAATTTGCTCAGGCTAGCCTGGGAATTGCCATCTCCCTGCCTCAGAATTTAGAGTAACTAGGATACCAGGTATGTTTCATCATGATTGACTGGAAAAGCTAAATTTTGGAGGTCCTTAATCCTCTTTCTTCTTTGTTGCTTCACATAGATTTTCATAATGTCCTTTAATTTCTTAATCCTCTCCCACACATTTTGAGACATTGAGCCATCTTTTATCCTTCTGTCTTCCAGCTTTGTATGTATATATTTAAATTCTCCACATTATGCAGAGTCAAACATAAATATTTCCTTATGATTAGATATTTGAGATAATATTCTTTTTTTACATCTCTTTATTTTTTCCAACTATTACAAATGACAATTATATAATAAAATGTCTGGTATAAGAGCACTTGAGGTAGATATTTTAATGATTAATTAATTATTTAGAAGCTAATTGAAATTCTAGTTTTGAAAGGTAGATTTCAGGCTAGAGGGACTTTAGTGAGAATGAGTAAAAATGATAAATGCAATAAAATATGAAAAATGATGGTTCATACCATATGTGATATAAATTTGGTTATCTAGACCTGTATGCACTGATCTCTAAAACTCTGAGAAAACTATCATGATAAGATTTTACAGTAATGTACTATCACTGCTTAATTTAACAGCAAGACCTCTGTCTGTCCCCTTCCATGCTTTTCAATAAATAGTTATCAGCAGAAGCTGAATTTCAGTATGTTCACCGTATAAATGAACCTGATCAAACTCTTAATAGAGAAATCAGATGATGTATCCCAGATGCATAAAGAAATTTTTAAAATGCTAATAAAGTGAACTCAGAAATATACTACGAGAATTTCCAGTGGACACATAATCAAATTTAGTCAATTGGTTAATAGATATTAATTTAAGCAACTTCCCCACCCCCATTTTTAAATTTCTTCATGGTTCTTTTGCATATATACATTTTAGAGCCCATGTCTTACAATTTGAATTCCTTTATTAAAAAAGAAAAACAACATAAAAGCAAATTTTTTTCTCTCCAATATATGGATTTAACAGAAAACAAGGAAGAAGGGGAAAAAACAGATCAGTAGATTGGACAAAGGGGAATGAAGGGAATGGAAGGGTGACAGGAAATAGGAAAAAAAAATAATGGGATGAAAACAACTTAACTTTGCTATTTTACTATGTACATATATCAGTACATCACAGTGAATCTCCACATCCTGTACAATCACAAGACTGAGATCCTAATTAGAATAAGACATACTCAAGGTTTGTATAAAATATACTCTACTGTCATGTACAACTAAAAAAAAAAAGAATTAAAAAATCTTTTGAATTTTCCTTTAATCTCTACATGATGTTTTTCCTGGTCATGGACTATTTCCTCAAATGGTTTATAATTTGTATGCAGACCTGTTGTTCCATGAGAGTAGTTTCACTGGAAGCTCATGTATTCTGGACTGGGGGAGAGTCCCCACAGAACTGGTACTCAGCACTGCCTTTTAATGGTCAGCAGTGACTTTGTTTAGTTCCTTTTATGTTTTGTTTTATTTTAATTTAACATAGGTTGTGGTAAAAGTCACCTGCTGAGCATACATTCAAAACCAAATCTCATAGAAAGCAGAGGAATGATCTGATCTTATACCTTGCATTCATTTTTTTTTTTTCCTATTTGGTACTTATAACAGAATCTCAGGATTATAAAGGGACTTTTCATTGCACATCTCTTAACATAACAATTATTGTAACATACTTTGTATTATTTAATCAAAAGCTATGTATAAGCATAAGTATATGTGCATATTTATATATAAGCTAACTTTTAGAAATTTATGTGAAAATTGTTAAGAAAAACTTTGTAATGAAAGCCACCCAATGTGCTAATTCCAAGGCAAAAGCTCTGTTTGAAGACTAAATCTGGATCAGAAATAGGATTATACATTTTTTATCCCAATTCTTTAGGTGGTTCACATTTTATTAAGCAAGGAATATACCCCACTCTCCCAAGATATTGTTATCACATTTTTGCAGGTGAGTTTTTCCTGTCATGAATATATATGAATGTTGAACTATAAACTAATTTTATTTCCCCAAATTCTTCATTTGTACAGTGGAAAGTAGTGAATAAAAAATCCATTTAACTCTTCTTTGGGCTTTTTAACATGCCAAAAATAATTCATTATGATTTTCAAAATTGTGAGATGCTAAGATTAAAGATTAAATTTCAGTATAATTAATATTAAAATAAAAACTTTATTAAGCCTGCTCTTACTTGAATATAAGTTTGTCCACAAAGAGTTCATTACTGGAGAACATAATTTTCAGTGTAGTGGTGCTGGAAGATAGTTTGGAGCTTTTAAGAGGTGGGGCCTAACAGGAAGTAATTAAGTCATTGGGAGTGCTGTCTTCTGAAGGAATTAATATAGTACATTTTGGACCCTGATTAATACTCACGAGAGTATCATAAAACAGCAAGCTGGCCTCTGAATCTTTCTCTGGCTTCTAATCTGACTATGTCATCTCTCCCCCTGGAACTTGATCCTGCTGTGATACTATCTGCCAGAGTATCATGTGACCAAGGACCTCACCAATGACTGAATCAATGGAGCCAAACAGTCATGGACTTTCAGCTTTCAAACTGTGAGATAACTGAAACTCTTGCTGTACACTACCCAACCTTAGGTATTTTGTCATAGTAATGAAAAATAAACTAATGCACATACGAATGCACACTTGTGCTTATTACATATAAATATTTGTTGGAATATTATATATGTATATGGGTGTTAGAATATTAAACCGCTTTGTTATTTGTTCTATATGCAATTTTCATTCAGATTCTCATTCATCTCATACAGTATCACTCTAAATCTGGATAAAAGCAGAAGTAACAGGAATTTTTACTAGATAGTGAGCTAACTATACAGTGTTGAAATAAAATGACTAGTACCTGAAGAATCTCTCAGTAGAAAAGCATTCAGCTCACCTTACTTGATTTGCAAACATAAATAAAGTGATTTGATCTGTTTCTTATAAAATTCTATATTGGAGATAAACAAAACTTAAGATAAACCAATTATAACTAGCCTAAAAGACTCAAGTAACTGGGGACTTTCCAGTAGGATAGACTCAATAAGGCAGTGCTACTTTCCTACTGCATTTCTGCTCATAAAGACTTATTCCTGAAATTTTGTCATGTGAACACTAAATCTCTTTCAATTTGATATTACCCAATTCATGAATTGCTTTTTAGTCAAACAAACCCTTTAAAAATTTTATTGTGCCTTAGTAAAATGTGTTAACATGTGGTTGTCATTGTATATACAAAAGTGGCTGTGGGTTTACCAGAGCTATAAAACACTCATAGTAAAATAAATCAAACCTATTATTAATATTTCACATGTCAAGGTTAAAAAGAGCAACTGAGGGTGATAATATAGATCTTAAAGTCATTCTTAAATCAAAGAAACATCCGTCATTTCTATTTTTGGCAAGAATTCACAAAAACCATAGATCTCCCTTTTAAAATATCTGACTATAAAACTGTTGCATCATCTGATGCGCATTACAATCTTTTCCCATAGCTGATGCTTCTTTTTATTTGAATAACTTCTCATTAATGGTATTGGCCCACTATCAGAGCTGTATGAAATCATTAAATTGCTGTTCTCAAGATGTCACTGTGTACTACCTGCGTCAGTCACCTGGAACGTGACTATAGCTACAGAGAGGGGTTTCTGGGTATCTTCAGAGTTGATGAGTCAGAGGCTCTGGCTTGAGCTCTGGTTCCTGCACTGTAAATAAGCTCCCAGAATACAATCACTTTTTCATGGGAAAAGTGGTGAGATATATATCCCTTCAACATTGGCACCTGTACAAAATATTAATTAAGCGGGTCTCCAAGAAAGGAAGGATGGAATGCCCCAGATAAAAAGATCTCATAGATCTTTTACAGTTACACAAGGTTTCAGAGCTAGCCTAAGCTCCCAATAGCAATAAGAGCATAATTTCTACAAGACATAAATTCTGCATACCAAAGAACAAATTTAGAAATTAGAAAACACTAATGAGAATAATAGCATATATTGATCACTTAAATGTGTTTATCATTTAATCCTTAAAATAAACTTGAAAGATAATTATCCATGCAAATGTCACAGAGAAGTGAACTGAAATTTAGATATGAACTTCACTTTTTACAAGTTGAAGAAAATTTTTACATTGAAATTGATTGGTGAGTTGCAAATAGATTTTAATTAATCTTATCATGTAAACATAGCTGTCTTAGAAATTTCTACTTTGATCAATGTTTTCAAATCAAAATTGATGTCCAGAATAATAAGTTTATAAAGCTTTGATCAATCAGACATTATTTTTAAACTGAATTAATTTGGATTCATTTGAAATACTGTCAACAATTTGTGAGAATCCTTTGAACTTTGAGATCAAATTTAAATATGTTTTCCAAAAATAAATATGTACTAAAACTATCTTTTGGAAACAGTCCTCCAAGTTATTCAACAATGTATGTAGATAAATTTGATTATTTTGTCAAAACATAATTTTGCCTTAGTTTATGCAGATACAAGTTCTAAAACACATTTTTTAATGTGAAGAAACACACACATCATCAAATAAGTGTTCAAATTTACATTTTCTCTGAAAGTAGAAATTATATTACTAATTATTTTGTGTAAAAATCAGATGGCATTAAGGTTATCTTGTATGAATGATATAATTAAAGATATACATGATTTACTTTTTGAAATATTACTTCCTCTTACCTGCTGGTTTACAGGAAAATTTCTGTTGATTTTTTTAATCTGAAATGATAAATAACAAATAAATAAATGAGTATAGCAAGGATAATGTAAGATCCCCCAAATTTTATGAGGATTGATATTCAGTATATTAATTATACTAATATTCTATCTAGATGCAATTAAATCATTGCATATGAAACACCAATTTTAATTGACTATGATAATTACTCCAAATTTCATCATGTTGAAAAATATTTAACAGTTTTTTTATTTATGAAAAATCAAAGCCTGTTTCCAAACTATGTTCAGTGATTGTTTATCAAAGATGTAGAGAGAAATTTTCTGTATTTTGTAATTTAAAATCATATGCTATTCAATTTATTTTAATAGACAAGGGAATAGACAAAATGGAAATTCAACTCTAGACAAAAAAAGTATATTTTGAAATACTTCCAGCCAGGATCTCAACTACCGCACAACATTTACTTTAAGACAATTTAATGAACAACATTTTATAAGAAGTTAAAATAAGTCTTCAGAGGAAGCATTTCTTTTTGTGCTATATCGTGGAAATAAACTGAAAACAAAATAAAAATGAATATCACTTTTAGTTAAATGACATAGATGACACAAAGTGTTCAAACATGCATTTGCTAATAGAAAATCAATTGTCGCTTTCCATTTGATTTATATAGAAACAATGCTAAATCTATAGGGTCTAATCAAAATAAGTACAGACTATTTTTATCTACTTTTTTGTTGTTGTTGTTGACTTACTTGCCACCCCAATCCCTTCCTTTTTCGTTGTTTCCTTTTGTCTTCCTAAGGCAATTCAGTAGAGATGGAAGACACAATTGGGTAACCATCAAACGTCTGATCTGCTATTCCAGACCAACTGGCAATATATTTATTATTTAAAATGTTTTAAAAAAGAAAAATTGAAAACGCCCCAGTTTCATGTAGGATTATATACAGAACCCTATCCTTGCTACAGGGTACTAATCATTTCAAAGTCCCCACCCCTCCCCCAGCCCATGATGACCTTGCTAAAAATCTCTAAAACTCCTAGCACACCTTGAGCTAAAATCAGAAATTTGGAAATATAAATAGAAAGAACTGATTCTTAAAAGAGATAATAGTGAATGCTAGTGGAACCATACTTTTTGCTAGTTCTTATAGCTTGTTATAAAGACTTATAAAGTTCAATTAATATTTTATGTGAACACTTAAGTGTACTATCCTGCTTTTAAATTTTAATTTTTTTTTAATCCCCAAACCAAAATTGGTTTGAATAATCATTTTTTGAATCAATCAGAGTGGTGCACACCTCTAATTCCAGCAACTCCAGGGGCTGAGACAAGAGGATCACAAGGTCAAAGCCAGCCTCAGCAACTTATCTGGGCCCTAAGCAATTTAGCAAGACCCTGTCTCAAAAAATAAAAATAAAAAAAAAAGTACTGGGAATGTGATTCAGTGGTTAAGTGCCCCTGAGTTCAGTCCCTGGAATGATGAAAATAAATAATAATCACTTGGGAAATTTGAAAATTGGTAATATAGACAGGCATTGCCAGGCAGATGGCATGGGTAAGTGAAGTGGTTGACCACAGGAATTTTATACTACTTAGGCCACCCTCAGCAGAGTTCCTGCAATTGAAATGTATTACCCAGCAGTGGCCACTGTCTCTTCCCTGCAGAGTATGTCCTAAACCATCAGCCTTATTTACCTGTCTAGAGCTGTTATAGTGTGTTTGTTATCGTTGCTTTTGTTTTTGTTATTTTTCTCTAGTAGTGAACTCATAGATAGGAACCTTGCAATCTTTATCCTTAAAGAGTTTACAGCACTGGTATTGTATACCATTATTATTACTAATATATATATATATATATATATATATATATATATATATATATATATTTTTTTTTTTTCTTTCTACCAGTTCTTGCATATTATCCAAGGGTATAGGAGTCATTGAAATGGACAAAATATAAAATACACAGAAAGTTAATTAAAGAACATATTAACACCTAGAGAGGTGGAATGAATAAGAAGTGAAATATACCAACAACTCAGAATATTCTAAAAATAACAATGAAGAGTGCATAAAATATGTTTGAATAATTATTATATTGTCATAAGAAATTATTTCTAGACTTTTCTAATATATTAAAGTGTAATAATGAGATAATAAAATGTAATAAATCATTAATGATAGTGAATTATTAAAGAGCTAACATGATTAAAATTGAAAATACTAATAAGTTGTATTCCTCTTATTCAAACAATACCATCATAACCTTTCAGCTGCACCTTTCATTTTACTCTTTTATTTGTTTATCTTAAGGCAAGGTCTTTTTGTGTTGCCTATGGTGCCTATTCTGGCCTCAAAGTCATGCTACTCCAGCCTCTGTCTCTTGAGTAGCTGGGATTACAGGCCTGCACCACTGCACCCACCCGCAGACAGCCTCTTTATAACTGCTTAATGCCATATTTTTGAACAATTTATAGCATCCCAGGATGCTGAGTAAGTACAAATATTCAGATATAATAAGTCAATACTTTAAAACTGTTACCTGTGTATTAATAAAAATATGTGGAACAGAATGATTTTGTTTTAAAAGTTTTCTTTATAGTTTTAACTACATATTGGAGTAAAATAATTTATTCATATTTATTCATGCATTAATGAAGATACAAATTTAAATAACCAAATTCTCAGAGAAATGGAAGATGGTAATGCCACTATGGTTCTTAATACCATGGCATAGGACAGTTTATCCTGGGGCCCTCATTTTGGCAGCAAGAAAAATGAATACATTCTATTCTAATTATTCTTGTAAAGTGGTAGATACAAAATAACTTTCTGTCTCCAAATTAAATCCATATACACCCAAATAAATTTTAAACATAATTCCATTTTTTCCTAAAGCAAGTGGAGTAAAACTGTATAAAGTATTCTATTTTCTAATTATTATACTACCATTTTCAAATAAAAGTACAGTTAAATATAGGAAAAGATTGAAAACCCATTGTAAACCCAAAATGCATTTGATAACCTAACCTATTACAGCTCAGCCACACAGTACACTGCAGATTATCACATCCATATCATTAGCTCAGAAAAAGATCAAAAATCAAAATTGGAAGATATTTTCTACTAAATTCATATTACTATATGCCTTCAAAAAGTTGAAAATCCTAAATAAAGTAATTGCAAGTGGTGAAATATCCTAATGTTCATCAATTAGATAGTATATCTTTTTTACATTCATAATTCTGAATTATAGATGAATAGAAAATACTAGAAATAATTTTTTGAAAAGCACCTGTTTTTATAATCATAAAATATCAAGAAGATAGCTTAACCTTAAAAAAAATAATGTTGAAAATATTTGACTTCAGTTTCAATTTGTTTTTAAAATACCATTATTCATATTATTGATATAGTGTTAAGATAATTACATAGTAAAATATATACATACTATATCATTAAAATAAAATTTATTTATAAAATAAAGTTTTAAAAATTGCTGTTTTGGGAAACAACTTATTGTAAATTATGGAAATCCTAAATCATCTGTTTCATTTTAAGGTTTCTCTTCAAATAAGAAAAATTAAAGTTTTCCCAACAATTTTTTTTTAACTTCTTGGAAACTCATGATAATTATGTGGCATCTAGAACCAAAAATTATATTACAAATTGCTAAAAATTAACGTAATCTAAAATAAAATAAAGGTAGTGTCTGAAAAAACATTTGTAGAAAAGAAAGGACAAAATTGCAATCCATACTGTAAAACCAACTGCTTATAGAGCATACTATTTAAGCTATTAATTTTCTCAGACTTTCAAAGTAGCAAAATGGTGTACACTGAGATTACCAATGATTTTGTAGAATGATTTTGTCATTCTACAAAAAAAGCACTCAATATAAAATACCACTCAGTAGAATAGATTTAGATGAATGGAAGCCATGTCAATTGAGGCTGTTAGTCCAAAACAGAAGATAAGCCCATAAATTACAAATTCATCTCTACTTGATTTATTGGAAGACCATCATCACTTACTACCAGTTTATATATATATATATATATATATATATTTTGTGTGTATGTCCCAGATAGTAGACAAAGTCTCTGTCTATGAAAATTCCATATCTGTGACTCCAGTGTCCATGTCTGCCTAATGAAACCCGTGTTTCCCAAACACACGTTCCACACTTCACACTGGATGAGAAAGTTTCCAGTTCCAAGCACACTAGGTTATCTAGCAAGGTCAGAGGTGACTCACAGGTGGACTAGCGCCCACTGAGGCCAATGTCTGTCTAGCACAACACAGTAGAGGACCACTCTAAGCGGGGAATCACAACACTTTAGACTTCAGAACCAAGGTAGGTTCATGATCACAAAAAAAAGTAAGTTTTTCTTTAATATGCATACTGATGCATTAACTTTCTAGTACTAAAGCAAACCTTAGCAATTATGTTTCCTATCAAACTATGTTTACACTAAATCCTAGAGGACCACCATTGTTCAGCTGTGTGCCGGGGCATTTCTGGGACAGCAATATTTTTTTGTTTCCTTCTCCCAACAGTCACCTTGAGTAAGAGGGTCATATCTCAGAACTGTTTTATTCTGAGGCATAACATTTAAATGGTTTCTGATAAAAACAATAATTTTATTCTGGAGACTATGTCTCTTTCTTCTATCTTTAGTTTATTTATAGCTATAGCAATTACTTTGACATTTTCATGGCTCTTTTTAGGTGAACTCATTGAAGATAGAGCTTATCTTGTTCCTCAGAATTTCTTATTTCTTGGTGACCATGATTCCTTCTTAAACATAATTACATGAAGCAAGCATGTACATTTTGAACAATTTATATATTGTGTACTACTTTGGGAAATTTTTTCTCATATATGAATCACTCCCTTAAAAGAAAACCATTCCTTCTTTTTCTTACATAGATCAGATTTTAATTATATGTTGTCAAAACATATTGGCTACTCTGAATAGTCCTGATTTAAGCTGAAACTGGTAAAAACAATTATTGCCCATGTAGAGATATAAGAAAACACAATATATATTTCTTAATTTTTCAGGAAGCCCTCTTCAGCTTTTAATAAAAAAGTAATAAAGAATCCTTGAATCCATACTAATAACTAAAGAATTAAATACAGAAATAAATAAGGGGAAGTAGACAAATACCTCAGCCGTATACATATTCTACCCACAATCAGGAGTTTAGAATTGGACTTTCTTTGGCTACCCTAACCAAACACATTTATTTAAAAAAACAATGACATGTCTAACCTCTTTAAATTATAGGTACCTTTTCAGATCCAAGGAGACTTCTCTGACCTCTGAGCAGGAAAACAAAATGCTCAGCATTTTGCTTGTAGTTCCAAGGGATTTATAGACACTTTGAAACATTATAGAGACTGTCAGAAAGAATAAAGTTAATACCATGGCACAGGAAAAAAATCTGATTTGATCTGCTTGAATCGGGAAGTAAAATGAGTCATGACTGTCCTCCTTTAGAGAGTACAGCAGCAGAAAAGAACTGAGAGGGTGTGTCCACAGCTAGAGGGCTCTGCGCCACCAAGAAGTTTTGATGCCAGAGTTATGCACAAACATAGAAATTAGTTCAAATACTTATGTACACTTTGAAAGAAGATATCTAGATTCAGGATGGTGTGGATTTACATAAAAGAAACAAAATCTAAGTATAGTTAAGTTCTTATTTTATTGAGTTATTATTTTATATATGTAAATAGATATATAGATATATATGTATATATATATATATTT
>NW_026000093.1:3606619-3616505 GCF_001458135.2 Marmota marmota marmota | reverse complement strand
TATATATATATATATATATATATATATATATATATATATATATATATAATGGAAATCGGGTATCTTTAAAGCAGATATGAACTTATTTAGTTTTATGCTCCAATTGTGCTAAGTCAATGCTTCTTCACTCATTGGACATTCTTAGAATTATCTATGATTCCTTAGGACACTATAGGCCCTTTGACAGTGGAAATTCTGTTGCTGCTGTCTTTTAATCCCAAAGCACACATTTTAATTCTATGAATAACATCAAACATCAAGAAGAATATTTAAAAAGACACCTTGCGTAATATTTGCATAAATGACATTTATTAAAAATATCCCTACAAAATTAAGTCTGTAGTACAATATTTACTTAAATGAGTCCTCCAGACTTGTTCAAAGTAAAAATATAAAGTGCTTTAATTTCTGCTTTTTCAAGGATAATAGTGAAACGTTTTCTTCTAAATGGGAATAGCAGTACCTCTGGTACATTGGACAGGCAGATATTTTCAAATATATAAAACACAGTACACACACACTTACCCCCACTCTCACCCCTTCCCCCAGATTATATTATGTATTTATAATGATAATAATTTAGGGATATCCATGAAGATTCCATGGTCAATTTACACTCATTTCGTCTAATGGAATAAGTTGAGTTATTTCTCATAGAAAGAATTGTTTATTGAGTAAGACAAAATATGGACAGAGACAGAGATATTTGGGTTTCACCTACCTGCCACTTTAGACCAACTCCTGAGGGAAAAGAAAATAAAACTCAATAAATTTGAAAGATACTAGGTGATGGGACCTTGAATTTTATTCCTCTGGTGCTCATGAAATTCTTATGTCAATCATGGTTTCAAAATGATAGAACAGAGATACCTAGGGAAAGTGCTTCAGCAAAAAAACATGAACATCCAAAATTTTGCATGCCTTCAGAAATATTTGGATTGGAGATACTGGTGGGGTCACATGCATCAGCAATATGTGCACCAGAGTCAAAAGATGGCACTCAGATCAGGAGTAAAAGACTTCACTGAAGAGTTCACAAAGATCTTTGATGCTTGATGTATGCAGGGAGAAAGGAAGAAAAAGGGGAAGAATAGTAGAATTTTTGTTTTCACTCCAAGCAGCTGAATTTGAAATGAGAAGTGACTGAGACATTAAGCATTGCCAATATTTCGGTATTAGTAGAAATGTCAAGTTAAATGCAATAGAATTTAACTGTGTTTCGCTTTTAGAAGAGACATTCTTCTGAAACACTAGCATAGGTATCATTCAGTAAATGATTAAATGTAACTTTTTTCATAGAAGTTCTTTTTATCAGCTCTTCATGATTTCTGTGAATGACCTATACCATTCAGTTATAGATGAGGTTTTGGAAATTTAGCTATCTCACTTTTAGTTTAACATAATAGTACATCATAAAGGAAGGTACACATTCCTGTGAGTTTATGTATTCTTAATAAAATGTCCCTACATTTTATGAAGAGTATTTCAAGTTAGCTCTACACCTGCATATCTTGCTTCTAGGCTAATATTTTTAAAAAAGAAAAATCTGAAATCAGTCAATCCACATAAACAGAATAAAGGGGAAAAACACATCGATTGAAAAAGAAAGGAATTTGACAAGATTCAACAGTCTTTCATGATAAAATCACTCAGAAAACTAGGAATAAAGGGAAACAATATCAAATTGAGAAAAATCATATGGGATAAACCCTCAACCTATACCACACTCAATGGTAGAAAACTGAATACTTTTCATATATAATCAGGGAAAAGGCAAGAATGCCTATTTTTCACGACTACAATTCAACGCACTTCTGGGAGTCTTAGAAAACATAATGTTCATGGCTTGTAAAAATATTAATGCACAAATTTTTAAAGTTTCCACTGAAAACAGCTTAGAATTGTTTATTAATACAAAGTTGGATACAAAATCAAAACATAAAATAAATTGCATTTTATACACTAAAAATGAATAACCTGAAAAGAAAATTGCCAATTTCATTTGTAATATCAAAATAAATAAGATACTTAGAGTAATTTAAATCTAAAAGGTAAAAAAAATTACAGTTTAGACTATAAAATACAATGAATAAATGGGAAGCTATTACATATTCATTCATTGTAAGGCTTAGTATTATTAAGATGTTAATAGTCCCAAAGCAATCTATTTGAATATTCCATGTGATATTTATCAAAATCCCAGGGAGTATTTTTGCAGAAAAAGAACAACCCTTCTTAAAATTTATATGGAATCTCAAGTGACCCTCAAATTGCCAAATAATCTCAAAAGAGAGGAATAGTACTGGAGGACTCATATGTTTTTTAATTTCAAATTTACTACTATAATAATCAAACCATTGGTATGGATCTAAAGATAGGCATATAGATCAATATAACAGTAGCCAATAAAAACCTCTCAATTATTTGGTACAATGGTTTTCAGCAAGGGTGTCAAGACCATTCAGTTGAAAAAAGTATTTTCAGTAATGGTTCTGAGAAACTGGATATACACATACCAAAAAATAAATTTGAGCCCTTTTCTTACAGTATATACAAAAATCAACTTAAGATAAACTCAAGTCCTAAAGCAAACCCTAAATTAACAGTATTTTAGGATGCTTGTAATTGACATCTTACAAAAAACAGTCAGAGAAGGAATAAATTAACATGAAATTGCTGATAATTTCTCAAATAGATAAAGCTATTTAGTTACAGATTCAATACCTCCACATTTTGCATTCTCCTTAGTTAAAGACACAAAAACTGAAAAGAAAGAAATACCATTTAAAAAAAAATAAGACTGAAAGACTACTCATGGAAAAAAATATACATGAAAATGTATGTAGAAAGGTATACATAAATTTATGTGGTGCCTTATTTAGAAATATTTTACACAAATATTAAAAAATGAATGGTCTACCAGGTTCAGAGCTGAAAGACAGGTTCATGTTTGAAGAACGTAGAAAAGGAGATCGAGACTCACTTTTGGTTTGTTTCACGATGACTCACATTATTCCACTGCCAACCCTACATACTGGCAATACAGAATGTGTGCATGTGATCAAGGATACAGGAGTAGGAGCAGCAGCCTCACAGACAAGCATCCAAACTTCAATCTGCAGACACCTGCAAGGTATGAGCACCCAACATGCATAACAGCCAAGTAAGAACCTCAAGCTTGCCACATTTAGATGTTGGGCATCGGGGTATGGAGAAGGGTTGGATTATGATTGGGCATGCAAGTGTTACCATTCAAGAGCCCACCCACAGAAGTCTTGTGTATGATGGCTCTTGTATGAAAGCTATGTCTATTGTTATCCTCACATTGTGTAATCTTCATCATCAGACATGTTTTAGAAGTAGGTGAAATTGACCTTGTCATGGACTAATCAGATGCAAAGAAGGAACTTTCAATTGAAAGATTAATATATATATGCTATATAAAAATAAATATAAAAGTGGGATATTAAAGGAGCCCCAATAAAGGATCTTCTAATGAGAGAAATATTTTAAGTGGGTTAACATTTTCACTATATAGTAAGCTTTATAAAACATATTTGCTCTCTTGAAGATGCTTTGCTGCAGGATTGTGAATTCTGATCGACCTAATTGTAGAGTCAAACTCAATTTCTGGGGCACAGGGCACTAAACAAACAAAACAAAACACAACAAAACAGGAAAGTCACTTAAAAAAGACTCAAAAATGTGCAAAAAAATGTGTGAAATGTCACTACTAT
The DNA here is from genome assembly GCF_001458135.2 of Marmota marmota marmota. Classification (NCBI taxonomy): domain Eukaryota; kingdom Metazoa; phylum Chordata; class Mammalia; order Rodentia; family Sciuridae; genus Marmota; species Marmota marmota. The sequence goes on along the minus strand of NW_026000093.1, from coordinate 3,612,768 downwards.
ATCACATATTATATGTGAGCAAAATGGGCACATTAAAATGATAATGTAATATCAATCAAGTAAATATCAACTATAGAATAGTATATTAATATTAAATATCTAATTAAATACATTAATATGTTTAACATTTTTATCACTTTTTAAGAAGTCAATCTAGCTTTATGAGAATAAAAAATTGTTTATAATCTTAATTTTATATATTTAGGGTAAGAAGTAGTCAGCAATGTTTTCACTTAATAGAGCAAAAAATTTATAGACCTCTATTATATAAATGACAAATTTTAAATGACTTGTGTGTTTAATATTATTCCCATCATAAATTATATACGAACAGCAAAACTTCTATTAATCCATTAAAACTGGGTAATCTCAGGACATAACTGTTCCTATAGGAAAAGGCTTATGATTAAATGTTAACTGAACAAAGAATAATTCCATATGCACATGAGGATGGTAATTTTGTTCTAGATGTGTGAATAAAAATATGCATTTTAAATGTATATGTAAGATACATACTCATAAATGTACTAGCAAATAAACATACCACTATATTGCTCTATGTTTCATTTTTATATTCTTCAGTACTTTATTAAATTTCTAAAAAGAACACAAAGGAGGTATATATTTTAAAATCTTTCACTAGGGAGGAAGGGAACATAGGGCGGATGGGGAGGGATTCAGGTACCTCAGGTGTGATCAGCAGTCTGGAGAGATTTTGCTAGGACCCTGCATGTTCTGTGGGCCACTGCAGTAGTCTGGGAGCCTGTTAACTTGACCCAAGCATGAGGGCAAATTTGGGGAACTCTGCTAGATGGACTGTTACAGGTGGCACGGAAATCTCAGTGTTGCTGGGAATCGCTAACACAACAGGAGGAGCCCTCCATTCTGGTGAGGCTAGGATCCTCTCAAAGAAGCCTAGCTGCCCTTTTGGCAGAGTTCATAGATACAAAAGGCTTTGGGAAAAGGATTCCTACTTTTCTGTTTCTACATTTCAAAGTGGAAGTTTATTGGGCCCACGCACAATCCAAGCTCGAATGAATAAAATATATGCATTTAAAAAATATTTTACTAACTCCAGTTAAATGGATTTCATGCTTTACTTTCTAGAAAACAATATGTTCAAAAGATATAAAAGTCCAGTAAGGATATTCAGATAAACTCTAACAAAAGGTGAGGTTTGAGTAATAGTTTAAAGGAAAGAATAAACCAAATACCCAACATGATATGAATCTTTATATTTTGGGTGAAAATGGAATTATAAAGAAATCAATTTTTTAGGTTTATACTGTTACTGAAAACAGTACTTACTGAACATAACATAGCTATTAATTTTAAAAGTAGGATTCTCCTACTTTATTAAGCATTTTCAGTATTACTTTTTAAAAATTTTATTCTGTTTTACATTAGTGAATTTTTAATAGAAATCGCTGGTATTATAGTAAGTTTTGTATATAATTAAACATTTTGAAACTATTAAATGCAAAAGATATATTTCTATATTATTAAAATCTTAAGTTCAATAGGAACTTTTTCCATTATAGAAATTTCATTGCAACTTTGAAGTTAAATTTTGAGTATTCTGGCTGGACACAGTGGCCCATGCCTGTGATCCCAGTGATTCAGAAGGCTGAGGTAGGAGGACCACAAGTTCCAAGCAAGGAACAGCAACTTAGTGAGGCCCTAAGCAACTTAATGAGACCCTATCTCAAAATTTAATGTAATAACGATTTTTTTTTAAAGGGCTGGGAATGTGGCTCAGAGGTTAACTGTCCCTGGGTTTAATCCCTAGTAGAAAAAAAGGAAAGAAAGAAAAAATTTGAGTAGTCTGTTTCAAAAATATGGGGGGAAATATAAAGTTATAGAAAATTTACAATACTTTTCATAAATATCTTTCAATTAAGAACTGAACTTATAATGAAAATTTTAATGTCTTGCAAATTACTCAACATTTACAGATTGTATTATTGCCATAATTGAACATCTGCTTAGATATTCTAAATAATATTCACATTAGCAACATCCCAGGAGAAAGACGAATATTTGTCCTGTTTTTTTTCCTCTTAAACCCATTTCATTATATGTTAGTAATGAAAACCTGTTAAGGAAATTTTAATTATTATAGATTCATAAATTTAGGATAATTGTACTACTAGATCTAATAAGATTTTGTTTGAAAGTAATTGATTAAAAATGAATCTTGGAAGGTGATGTTCACATTTATTGTAAATATTGCCCTATATCTTTATTTATTTATTTATTTTTAATTGTACACAATTGCAGCACAACTTTTCATTTCTCTGGCTGTACACGATATGTGCAGTCATACATGTGCCTATAGTAATGATGTCCATCTCATTCCATCACCTTTTCTGCCCCATCCTCCCTTCCCCACCCCCCCTTTGTCCAATCACAGTTCCTCCAGTTTTCCCTTGCACCACCCCCCCATTATGGATCAGCATCCATTTATCAGAGAGAACATTCCACCTTTGGGTTTTGGGGATTAGCTTACTTTGCTTAGCATAATATTCTCCAGCTCCGTCCATTTAACTGCAAATGGCATAATTTTATTCCCTTTTATTGCTGAGTAATATTCCATTGCACATATATAAGACACTTTTTTTACCCATTAATCTATTGAAGGGTATCTAGGTTGATTGCACAGTTTAGCTATTGTGAATTTAGCTGATGTAAAATATCAATGTTGCTGCATTATTATAGTATGCTGATTTTAAGTCCTTTGGGTATAAACTGAGGAGTGGAATAGCTGGATCAAATGGTGTTCCATTTCAAGTTTTCTAAGGAATCACCATACTGCTTTCCAGATTGGTTGCACCAATTTGCAGTCCCACTAGCAATGTATTTGTATGCCTTTTCCCCACATCCTCGCCAACACTTATTGCTTGTATTCTTGATAACTGGCATTCTGACTGGCATGAGATTAAATCATATAATAGTTTTGATTTGCATTTCTCTAATTGCTAGAGATGTTGAACATTTTTCATATGTTTGTTGACTGATTGTATATATTCTTCTGAGAAGTGTCTGTTCAGCTCCTTACCCCATTTATTGATTGAATTATTTGTTTTTTAGGTGTTAAGTTTTTAAGTTCTTTATATATCCTGGAGATTAGTGCTCTATCTGACATGACTGTGGCAAAAATTTGCTCCCAAAATGTAGGCTCTTTCTTTCACCTCCGTGACTGTTTATTTTGCTGAGAAGAAGCTTTTTAGTTTGAATCCATCTCATTTATTGATTCTTGATTTATTTCTTGCGTTTTAGCAGTCTTGTTAAAGAAGTCGAGGCCTAATTTAATGTGATAGGCCTCCTTCTTCATCTATTAGGTTCAAGCTCTCTGATCTAATTCCTAGGTCCTCGATTGAGTTTTGTGCATGGTGAGAGATAAGGGTTTAGTTTCATTTTGCTGCATATGGATTTCCAGTTTTCCCAGCACCATTTGTTGAAGAGGCTATTGTTTCTCCAATGTATGTGTTTGGCACCTTTGTCTAGTATGAGATAACTGTATTTATGTAGGTTTGTCTCTGTCTTCTATTCTGTACCATTGTACAGAATACAAGTGTATTTTGGTGCCGATACCATGCCATTTCTGTTACTATATCTTTGTAGTAAGGTCTCCTATTGTGATGCCTCTTGCTTCACTCTTCTTGCTAAGGATTTGGGTCTTTGGCTATTTTGGGTCTCTTATTTTTCCAAGTGAATTTCATGATTGTTTTTTCTATTTCTATAAGGAATGATGTTGGGATTTTAATTGGAATCACATTGAATCTATATAGCACATTAGGTATCATGGCCATTTTCACAATATTAATTCTGCCTATCCAAGAGCATGGGAGATCTTTCCATCTTCTAAGATCTTCTTCAATTTCTTTCTTTAGTATTCTGTAGTTTTCATTGTAGAGGTCTTTCTTCTAAGTTGATTCCCAAGTATTTTATTTTATTTATTTTTTGTTATCATGCAAATTTATTATTGAGATGTTCTTTTAAATATTTCTCTTACTATATTAGAAACTTTTTTTTTTCATTTTACACAATTTCATCACAACTGTTCATTTCTCAGATTTTACAGGATGTAGCATCACACCAAAAGAGCAGTCACACATGTACCTAGGGTAATAATGTCCATGTCATTCCACCATCTTTCCTGCCCCTATACGCCCTCTCCTCCACCCTCTTTGCCCAAACAAAATTCCTCCATTTTTCCCATGCCCCTCCACCCATTACAGATCAGCATCCACTTATCAGAAAGAACATTCCACCTTTGGGTTTGGGGGATTGGCTTACTTCATTTAGCATGATATTCTCCCACTCCGTCCATTTACCTGCAAATGCCATAATTTTATTCTGTTTTATTGCTGAGTAACATTTCATTGTCTCTATATTCCACAGTTTCTTTATTCGTTCACCTATTGAAGGTCATCTAGGTTGGTTCCACACTTTAGCTATTGTGAATTGAGAGCTGATATAAACATTGATGTGGCTGCATTACTATAGTATCCTGATTTTAAGTCCTTTGGGTATAGACTGAAGAGTGGAATAGCTGGGTCAAATGGTGGTTCTATTCCAAGTTTTCTAAGGAATCTCCATTCTGCTTTACTTTCAGGCTATTGTGAATGGAATAGTTTTCCTAATTTCTCTTTCACAGGATTCATCACTGATATATACAAATACATTTGTTTTATGGGTATTGATTTTCTATCCTGCTACTTTGCTGAATTCATTTATTAATTCTAGAAGTTTTCTCATGGAGTTTTTTGGATCCTCTAAGTATAGAATCATGTCATCAGCAAATAATGATAGTTTGAGTTCTTCTTTTTGTACTTGAGTCCCTTTAATTTCGTTCCTCTAATTGCTCTGACTAGAGTTTCAAGGGCTATGTTAAATAAAAGTGTTGGAAGAGGGCATCCCTGTCTTGTTCCAGTTTTTAGAGAGAATTCTTCCAGTTTTTCTTCATTTAGAATGATGTTGGCCTTGTGTTTAGCATAGATAGCTTTTATAATGTTAAGGTATGTTCCTACTATCCCTAGTTTTTCTAGTATTTTGAACATGAAAGGGTGCTATATCTTGTCAAATGCTTTCTCTGCATCAATTGATACAATCATATGATTCTTATCTTTAAGACTATTGATGTGATAAATTATATTTGTTGATTTCCGTATGTTGAAAAAACCTTGCATCCTTGAAATGGATGAACCCCACTTAATCATGGTGCACTATATTTTTAATGTTTCTGTGTGTAATTTAACATAATTTTATTGAGAATTTCTGCATCTATGTTCATCAGGGGTATTGGTCTGAAATTTTCTTTCCTTGATGTCTCTGTCTGGTTTTGTTATCAGGATGATCCTAACTTCATATAATGAGTTCAAAACAGTTCCTTCCTTTTCTATTTCATGCAATAATTTAAAGAGTATTGGTATTAATTCTTCTTTGTAGGTCTTGTAGAACTCAGCTTTGAATCCGTCTGGTCCAGGGTTTTTCTTGGTTGGTAGACTTTTTTTTTTTTTAGTTTTTTTTTTCTTATTGTTTTTTTTTTATTGGTTGTTCAAAACATTACAAAGCTCTTGACACATCATATTACATACATTTGATTCAAGTGGGTTTTGAACTCCCAATTTTACCCCAAATACAGATTGCAGAATCACATCGGTTACCCATCCACATTTTTACATAATGCCCTATTAGTAACTGTTGTATTCTGCTACCTTTCCTATCCTCTACTATCTCCCCTCCCCTCCCCTCCCATCTTCTCTCTCTACCCCATCTACTGTAATTCATTTCTCTCCTTGTTTATTTTCCCATTCCCCTCACAACCTCTTATATGTAATTTTGTATAACCATGCGGGTCTCCCTCCATTACCATGCAATTTCCCTTTTCTCTCCCTTTCCCTCCCACCTCATGTATCTGTTTAATGTTAATCTTTTCTTCCTGCTCTTCCTCCCTGCTTTGTTCTTAGTTGCTCTCATTATATCAAAGAAGACATTTGGTATTTGTTTTTTAGGGATTGGCTAGCTTCACTAAGCATAATCTGCTCTAGTGCCATCCATTTCCCTGCAAATTCCATGATTTTGTCGTTTTTTTAGTGATGCGTAATACTCCATGGTGTACAAATGCCACATTTTTTTTATCCATT
>NW_026000093.1:3550945-3605068 GCF_001458135.2 Marmota marmota marmota | reverse complement strand
TACCTGAAGCTTAATTTTGCTGGATACAGAATTCTTGGTTGGCAACCATTGTCTTTCAGTGTTTGAAATCCGTTGTTCCAGGATCTTCTCGCTTTCAGCGTCTGTGATGAAAACTCCGTTGTTAACCTTATTGGTTTACCCCTGAATGTAATCTGCCTCCTTTCTCTTGTAGCTTTTAATATTTTCTCTTTGTTCTGTATATTGGATATCTTCATAACAATGTGTCTTGGCGTTGGTCTGCTATGATTTTGTGTGCTCAGTGTCCTGTATGCATCTACAATTTGTATATCTGTTTCCTTTTTTATTTCTGGAAAGTTTTCTGTAATTATTTCATTCAGCAGGCTACTCATTCCCTTGGTTTGAATCTCTGTACCTTCTTCTATCCCGATGACTCGTAGGTTTGGTTTTTTTATGTTATCCCATATCTCTTGGATGTTTCTCTCGTGATTTTTAGCCAGCCTTTGTCAGTTGGCTAGGCTCTTTTCAAGATGATATATTTTGTCTTCATTATCTGACGTTCTGGCTTCTACTTGCTCCACTCTGTTAGTGATACCCTCAATTGAGTTTTTAATTTGGTTTATCGTTTCCTTCATTTCTAGAATTATTGTTTGATTTTTTTTTATAATCTCTATCTCCTGATAAAGATGCTTAACTTCTTCTTTTATCTGTTTATGTAATTCATTTTCAAAGTGTTCTTTTGGTTGGTAGACTTTTGATGGTGTCTTGTATTTCCTTGCTTGAAATTGATCTGTTTAAATTGTGTGTGTCCTCTTCACTCAGTTTGGGTTGATCATATGCCTCTAGAAATCTGTCAGTATCTTTGAGGTTTTCTGTTTCACTGGAGTATAAATTTTCAAAATAGTTTCTAATTGTCTTCTGTATTTCAACAGTGTCTGTTTTGATACTTCCTTTTTCATCATGAACATTAGTAATTTTAGTTTTCTCCTTTTTTAAATTAGGTTGGCTAAGGGTTTATTAATTTTATTTATTTTTCATAAAGCCAACTTTTTTGTCATTTCTCTGAATTATTTCTTTTGTTTCAATTTCATTGATTCCTTCCCTGATTTTAAATATTGCCTGTCTTCTACCACCATTGGTGTTTGTTTGTTCTTCTTTTTCTAGGGCTTTGAGATGTAATGTCAGGTCATTTGGTTGACTTTTTCTTCTTTTAGTGAATGAACTTAATGCAAAAAACTTTCCTCTTAGCACTGCCTTCATAATTCCCCAGAAATGTTGGTAGATTGTATCAAAGTTCTCATTTACCTCAAAGAATATTTTTACCTCCTCCCTGATGTCTTCTGTTATCCATGCATCATTCAATAGCATATTATTTACTCTCCAGGTGTTGAAGTAGCTTCTATTCTTTATTTTTATCAATGATTTCTAATTTCATTCCATTATGTTCAGATAGAATAAAGGGTATTACCTCTTTTTTGTGTGTGTGTATTTGATAAGACTTGCTTTGTAGCATAATATATGGTCTATTTTGGAGAATGTTCTATGTGCTACTGAGAAGAAAGTGTATTCACTCATTGATGGATTGAATATTCTATATATGTCTCTTAAGTCTAAATTATTGTTTTATTTAGTTTCTGTGGTTTCTTTGTTCAGTTCTTGTTTGGAAGATCTATCCAGTGGTGAGAGATGTGTATTATAGTCACCCAGTATTATTGTGTCCTGGTCTATTTGATTTTTTTAGTTGAGAAGGGTTCGTTTGATATACATAGATGCCTTCCCCCCTACTTTGGGGGACATAGATATTTATGATTGTTATGTATGATTGATGTATGAATCCCTTAAGCAGTATGAAAAGTCCTTCTTTATCCCTTTTCACGAGTTTTGGTTTGAAGTCCACTTTATCTGATAGGAGGATGGAAACCCCTGCTTGTTTACATGGTTCAGGTGAGTGGTATGTTTTTTACTACCCTTTCATCTTCAGACTGTGGATGTCTTTTCATGTGAGATGACTCTCATGAAGGCAGAATCTTGTAGGGTCTTCTTTTTAAATTTAAAGTGTCATTCTATGTCTTTTAATTGATGAGTTTAGGCCAATCACATTCAGGGTGATTATTGAAGTATGATTTGTATTCCCGAATATTTGGGTTATTTTGGGTTTTTAACTTGATTGGGTTTCTCCTTTGATTGGCCTTTCCTCTCTTTGCTGATTTTCATTGTTGTTTTTTTATTTCCTCCTTCTGGAATTCTTTGCTCTTCTGCTTTGTAGTAGAAATTCTGCAGAATTTCTTTTAAACTTTTGCGTATTAGGAAAGGTTTTTATTTTGTGATTAAATCTGAAGCTTAACTTTTTTGGATGCAAGATTCTCGGTTGGCATCCATTTTCTTTCAGAGCTTGGTATATGTTGTTCCAGGATCTCCTGGCTTTGAGGGTATGGGTTGAAAAATCTGCTGAGATCCAAATTGGTCTCCCCCATATGTTATCCAATTCCTTTCTCTTGTTGCCTTTAAGATTCTATCCTTATTCTTATATCTAGGCATTTTCATTATAATGTACCATGATGTGCACCTGTTGTAATTTTGTACATTTGGTGTCTTGTAAGTCTCTTGCATTTGATTTTCAAATTCATTCTTCATGCTTGGAAATCTTTTGATACTATTTCATTGAATAGATTGTGCATTCCTTTGGTTTGAATCCCTGTGCCTTCCTCTATCCCAATAAATCTTAGATTTGGTCTTTTAATGCTATCCCTAATTCTTGGATGTTCTGTTCATGGTTTATTACCATCTTCACTGTGTGGTCAACTTTATTTTCCAGATCATTTATTTTTTTCTTCATTATCTGATGTTCTGCCTTCCAAGTGATCTAGTCTGTTGGTGATCCTTTCTATTGAGGTTTTTATTTGGTTTATTGTTTCCTTCCTTTCAAGGATTTCTGATTGTTTTTGTTTTAAGAATTTTTCATTCTTGAAGTAACCTTTTGATACTTGTATTTGCTCCCTTATCTCTTTGTGTGATCAATGGATGCCTGTATTTGCTCTCTTATCTTGTTGTTGGACTGAACAATTTTTGCCTGTATTTGCTTACTTATGTCACTCTTTAATTCACAGATTATTTTAATTATGTCCATTGTGAACTCCTTCTCTGACATTTTATCAACTGCACTGTCAATAGATTCTATTATTGTAGTGTCTTGGTTTCTTAGGGGCACTTTCTTCTTTATTTTTTTTCATGTTGTCCATGTGTTTTCCTTTCTTGTAGTGTGGCTCTTACCCTAAGATCTTGAGGTGTCCCTTCAGATTACCCATACCTCACCTAGGTGTTGGGCTTCTAGTCCCCTGCCAGTGTCCCAATATGGAGGCTAATGCAACTAAATGTGATAGCAGCAATAGCGGAAGTAACTCAAGTTAGCAGTGGGGGTGTCCCAAGAAGGATGAAACCACTTTCATATATGGGGCTGAAAGGGTGGGCCTTACAATGGCTTTGGGCTGCCTGTTTGGAGACATAGCTGACTCTAGGCCCTGTCTGTTGTTCTAAGGTAGATGCTACATCCAGAGGGCTAATGGCAAAGGCTGCAATGTCCCAAGATGAAGGCAGGCTGGGTGACAAACTTATTGCAAAATAGGGAGCCCCAGTGTGGTCCTCTGCTCTATTCAAGGGTGTTGCTGGGCCTGGGATCTCACACAGGTCATCAGGGACAGTCCTGGGCCTGACCTGAGCCTGGGCTCTTACACGGTGTGAGTAGGCAATCCTAGGCCTAGGTTGATGGGGGCAGTACTAGGCCTGGTCTTGGGCTCTCGCATGTGTCTGCCCTTTATCTTTGAATCCCTGCATTTTTTTTTATTTAATGTTTAGTAGCATGGATTTTATCCAGAAACTTAAACATGATCTATATATCTTTTGATCCACAGAGAAGTACATTAGGATATTCAAAGTTATCTTTTAAAATTGTCCCTTTCCTAAGTTAAATTCCTTTAGGGATTTTTTTCCCCCTAATTAAATGTGGCCTGGTGGTTATTCTAGCAGTGTGTTCGAAGGCTAAGACAGGAAGATTCCAAGTTCAAGGCCAGCTTCAGAAACATAGCGAGGACTTAAGTAACTTAATGAGACTCAGTCTCAAGATAAAAAGTAAAAAGAGTTGGGGATGTGGCTTACTGTAAAATTGTCCCTGTGTTAAATCCAGAGTACTCAAAAAAAAAAAAAAAGGTTGGCTGTTGAATGGAGATCTTACATATTAAAAATTTATCCTAACTCTGTTCACCTTTTAATTTAAAATTTTACATACAAGTCAATTTGATGAGTGGAGTGTATGCTCTCCAAACGGATGACTGTTGACCCTAATAACAAAGCATATTTTCCCATAAAAAATTAATTTTGAAGACTTAACCAAGAAAATCATTCTTAGAGAAGCAAGAAACATGCCTGCAATTTCCTTTGAGATGTATGGCCACTACTTTTTAACAGATGTGTGAGGTCCTGGAGAGATCAATACTCTGCAGATATAAATTTACCCAATGATGAATGATACCCATGTGTGGGCACATCATGACAATATATCCATTCTGTAGCTGCTGATAACACTCAGCATTTCCATTTAAAGGCAAGACTCAAAAATGGTTTTTGTTTAGGAGCTCCCAGATCAACTCATATTTTTTATCTATTCCTTTCTCATGCCCTTTACCTTTGTTATTTTCTATGGCTGGATGCAAAAATATAAAAGCATGCCACATTTCTTTTAAAAGCACATCCACTAACTATAAGTAAGTGTTTTAAGATGATTACATATTATATTTGAATGAACTCCCTTAAATTTTATTTTTCCTAGCACAATCATTTTTTTAATTCTAAGTCATCATTAAAATACACACACATAACACACACACTACTTACTATTGTAAGTTGTGACCATGCACAGATATCTAAGTTCATATGTTCAGTACTGAAACCCTCATTGGTTATGAATTCTTCAAGCATCAGAAGCAACTATAAGCTAAATATATACTTACTATCCTCAAGAACTCCTTGGTACCACTTGTAAAACAAACTACAACAAATAATGTTAAGTATGATGAGTCTTATAATACTTTATTACAGAAGAACTGAACAAGAAAAAAAAATGACTGTAGGGAAGGATGTAGCTGCACAGAGTTATTGTCATGGGCCTCAGAAAATAATAAAATTAACTTAAACCTGTCAGTATTAATCACTCATAGGTGAACAAAATAATTCTATCATTGCTAAGTTATTATTCAGTATTCTAAGTAAAGGAAATTCAGTCCTTTTAGATAACAACTCAGGAGAGACCTTCAGGTGTGATATATGTGACAACTTTACTCCCTACTCAGGTATTTAGATTTGAAGCTCCATTGTATAATTAAAGGGACCTAAAATAACCTTAATTCAGTAAAACTCAATCCCCAAATGATTTCCTGCATAATTTCCTTGCAGCTCTTCATCTGTCTACTTAGTGCCATTTACATTTTCTCTTAAACACCATGCTGTATAGTTAGAATCGACCAACTGTGGAATGCTCAGCACCCTGTAAGGAACATCTAACAGTAAAAGGTACTTCCCTCGTCTTACTTCCTTACCACTGGAGTATGAGACGAAGTCACATGTTAAAAATGTGTTGAGGAAAGGTGTGTTGAGGAAAGGTGATCAGTCCCAAGAAAGAAAGAGGAAAAGGTAAAGAGAAGCAAGGCAGACCAACAAGAAGCAAACAAAGAGGAGCCTGAGTCACCAAGCTGGCCACTACTGCTCCATAAAACACTTTTGGATGTTCACTCAAGTGTGATATGTCTACAGTTCACTGCTGCATTTCCAAATCAAGAACTCTGCTGTTGAGCAAGGCTGAACAATGTGCTAACTAGCTTCTTCTCACTTTGGGTCTTTAACTGGACAGTATATATCTGCTGGTAATTCCCCCCACATCCTGTTCATTATCTTGAGAATGGGGCAGTGGTAGGTCCAGGGAGTTCAGCTCCTGGCACTGTGGCAAGAGGAAAGCCATGCTAAAGTTTAGCCCCAGGTATCAGGGAAAGCAGGTGAGGTGGATATGTTAGGGTGAAGTCCTTGTGCAGTACTTATTATTGATGAACTTTCTTTAGGACTAATATATGTTCAGTATTAAGCAATGTGGTAGGTATTATTGATTGATTCTAAGCTTTTTCCCACAGTCGTGAGAAGGCTTCAATGTGAAGAACTTGGGATGCTCTGGCCAGGAAGAAAGCCAAAGGAATAAGGAAGATGATACCATGACAGCATTATTCATTATTCATCAAAGCAGATGATTTGGGCTGGAACAAATATATGTTTTCTGATAATATTGCTTATCAAAATTTGTTAAAAATATTTAACATCTGATGAGTAGTTTTCTAAGAGACAAACTCAGCTATTTTATTGAAATTCTGCTGTCATAATTTGCCAAAATCACCTCCAATCATACAAAAGTAAGAATACAATTGTGAAAACTTTTCATAAAATACAGCACCTAACTCTTCCTTGCTTTCGTTCTGAGTTAAGTGACTGTCTCCACACTTCTTTAATTTCACTCACTGTAACCCAATTTTTTGTTGACACTTGTGTGTCTGACATTCACATTTTGGTGTATAAAGAAAATTGATGCAGAAAACAATAACACACTACTGCTAAAAAGTACATCTAAGGTCTCAGACATGTCAGTGGCTATAAAAAGGAAAAAAAAGATTCTACTTAAGTGACACCCATGCCTGTCAGAACCACACTCCACAACCTCTAATCACAGCTTTCAGTTCATTTTCAGTAAATCTCCTTTCTGCTAGTCTTTATTCTGTCATGACTTTCAATTCACCTACAAGCTTTGTTGAATCGTTTGAATGTGGCAAAAGCAACAGAAGTTTTTATTTTTTTCTCCTGTTAGATTTTCACAACAAACATCTTTATGAAAAACATATTTGATTTTTTTTTCAACTTGTGTTTGCCATCTCATAGAGTAGATCTCTATGGATTAAACTTATGACTCTCAAATGATTAGGTAAGTGCATAAAATATCGGAAGATGAGTGAAATAGCTGCTGAGTAAATTCAAATATCTGATTAAATTCTCCCCTCGCTCATCCCCCGTGTGTGTGTGTGTGTGTGTGTGTGTGTGAGAGAGAGAGAGAGAGAGAGAGAGAGAGAGAGACAGATAGAGAGAAAGAAAGAAATAGACCGAGACAGAGAGAGAGAGACAGAGAGAGAGAAAGAAAGAAATAGACCGAGACAGAGAGAGACAGAGAGATAGAGAGACACAGAGAGAGATAGAGAGAATGAGTCCTAAAGGGCTGTGATTATCTCGGAGAGGGTACTTATTATTGATGAACTCTATTTAGGACTAATATTTGTTCAGTATTAAGCAATGTGGTAGGTATTATTGAGTGATTCTAAGCTATTTCTAATATTCTCTATCACATTCCACTTTCAGGATTAGGAAAGGTGTGTACAAGACAATCTCATCCCCTTTTTCCCTAATCCTCAAAGATTGTCATGGAACTGAATTCAGGAGAATGGAAAGTGATCAACAGTCAAATGAAGTGTTTAGGGGGAATTTTCTCTTTGGTGACAGGGGACAAATATGCCTGGATCCACTCATTCCTTTTCCATTTGTTTCTTGTCTTGAACACTAAAGTGATGTTTGGAACTACTGAAGCACTAGCATGACCATGAAGTTGTAAACATAAGTCAAAAGCCAACACCATAAACATGGTGGAGGGAGATAATGTGGATAGACAAGAGGTGGGTTCTTGGTGGCATCTTCAAACCCCTGAAATACAGCATATTCTGCTGTCTCCAGAAATCTTGTTAGGTGGGGAAAAAGAATAAACGTTTTCTCAATCAATATACAATGTTGCTCTTTTTTAAGAATAGTATCATACAATACAATCATGTCACATATGCACACGTGTATGTATAGTTTTATAGATACACATACACATACATACACAAACTTCATCTACTTAAAAGTGACACATTTTATTAGTATGAATATGGCACACATGGAAGTATCCGAATAAAAGAGGAGATTCTTTTACTTTTTCTATTAGGCAAGGGTGAAATTCTTCCTGTTTATGAAAAGAGGTTAATTTTAGTATTGTAGAAGGAAAAATTGATTGGGATGAATTCATTGAAGAAGTAGTAGGTGAAGGAGAAATTTACATTTTCCTGATTCTTCTCACTCATTTAAAAATAAGGGAAATGAGAGCTAGGGCTTTAGATTGCTTAATGGTTTAGCCACTACTAGACATTTATTTTTAACTCATATCCAACTGTGTCCATGTATTGCAACATAGAAAACTATCTTTCAGTGACTATCTTAAAACTATCTCAAATGACTGTTCCACAGAAAAATGAAAAAAAATAAAAAAGACATGTAAACTCAGAAGAAGCAGATACTACAATTTATTGATGTCATGAATTAAATAATTTAACTTAGAATACAACAGGAAAAAAGGAAATGTATAGTTTTAGCACTATTTAAGAGGCAAAATATTGAAAGGATTTTTAAATATTTAATCTTCACAGTAACATATGGTTACTTAGCACCTATTTATGAGAAAACTATAGTCTATGCACATGACTACTAAGTGGAGAAGTTGCAATTTTATACCAAGTTTGATGATGCCAAAATTCATGCTTTTTCCACAACACAGAAATACTTAAAAAGCAGCAACCTCAGTTTGCTTTGACAAAGAGTGTTTTGAAGTTTCATTTCTTTCTCCTTTCAGTTCTAGCCTATTGGAATACATTTTAATGCTGGTTGCTTATATAACTTAATGCAATTATATAGATCTCAGTCTTTTCTGCTGCCTGAATTTTTAATAAATCTTGCTTTGTATAGGTATAAGAAATCAGTCTAGATGGACTTTTGGGTTAATTTTAATGTTTTGAAGAATTTTACCTATTCTTAATGTTTTTGTATTCTGTGAATAACATTTTAATTTTCCTACTATGATATTCAGTTACCTATCATTAACAACCTCACAGTTTTCATTTATTTTAGGTATAATCCATATCTTCATGATTCTTTTCAATCCTATCTGAAAAGGTTCTAGTTCAATTATTTGAAGATGTCTACATTTTTGAAGCATTAAAACTTTTAATAGTAATAGAATAAGGTAAAAAATATTCTATTAACTTAGAAAAGTAAATAAAACAAAGTTTACCTATGAATACTATTATTTTATAAGAGAATGATATTTAAATTACAAGGCAAAAGCCTACATAAAATAAAAGATCTGCTTTAGAAAATAAATTGAATTTAGAAAAAATTCACTTAAGCTGACCAAAACATTTCACTTTACCTCAGACCAGTGAAAATCTTGTATATTCAATGATACCCATGGCTATAATTTAATTTTTTCTTTTCTGTAAATCCAAGCCATTACTTGTCATAATTTTTTTTTGCCCATGCCATCACTTATTTTACTCTTTCTTGTGATTCATTCAACTTTTAAACTTCCCTACATTTCTTATGTACAGATTCAATTTCTCATAGCACATCTTCATGTTATCTATGGAAGGTGAAAGTTTGCATTTACTTATAAGCTTATTTCAATAATATTTTCCTTTCCCATTGTACTGTTTGCTTCATGAAGGTAGAGCTATCCATTTCTGCTCAATCCTATAGTCACTGTCTCATAAATCATGCGATGGGTCTTCAAAAAACTATTGTTGAATAAATGGATGGATAAAATCAGGGAACTGACAATCACATCAAATGTTAACATTTGATATTTGTATGTGTATTTATTTAAATGAAGTTTTATTTTAGAATGGTTTCAGATTCACACAAAAAATTACAAGTATAAATCAGAGTTTCTATATGCCACATAACCATCTTAGCATAGCTAAGATGTTCCTATCTAGTTCCTATGTGATACCACATAGTTATCATTAGCATCTTGTATTTTATTATGTAGTCCATTTGTTACAATTAATAAATCAATGCTCATATGCTATTTTTAACTAAATTCTATGCTTTATTTATATTTCTGTAGATGTTACCAAATATTCTTTTTCTGTTTCAGGATCTCAACCATGTAATGTATTGCGCCCTGTCTCCTGAGCTGCTCTTGGTTAGATCAGGTTTTCAAACTTTCCTTGTTTTCAAAGTTTGGGTTGCTAGGAGTTGCTGGTCCATTATTTTGTAGACTATTCAGCACTAATGATTCATCTGATGTTTTTCTCATGCTGAGACTGGGATTGCAGATTGGAGAGAAAGACCCCAGGGGCACATTACCATATTTTTATCACATTGTATTGGGGGTATCTATTTCAACCAAACAGTCATTGCTGATTTTAACCTCGATCACCTGGCTGGAGTGGTGTTTGTTATTTCTTTACTATAAAGTCATACATTTTCTTTATACTTTATGCACTGAAGAAAGATTCCTATGTTCTCTAAGAAATAAAGTTATAGAAGAAAATATATTTTGATATTTGTATATTTTACTATATATTAACATCCACAATATGATATTTGAATTCTTCATCATGTATCATTCTTCCCAAGGATATAGCTTCCTATTAATGCTTAATGGATTGTTGGTATATAAAAATGATACTTTATAGCCTCTGATATTGGGCAGTTGCATAAAATATCTTATTTTAATTTATTAAAGTAGGCAAGAATGATAAAATTTCAATCTTGAAACTAAAGACACTCTTCAGTATCTTTAGTATTTCGCTCAAGTTGTTTACTATGAGTATTTCTTTGAGTATTTTATAATTGGTGCAGTACAAGAACCACGTTTTGAAACTTAAGTTTGTTTGCATATAAAATACATACTTAAAATTTGAATCTTATTCACTGATGGTTCTATGATGTGCAATATGAGAACATGACCCTTGACTAATCATCATAATAAAATATGAAATTATTGAGAGTTTAAATAATAAAATATATTATTATTGAGAGTTTTTAACATATGATTTTATAGGGATAATACAAAATCAGTCAACAAATATCAAGACAATATTGAGTCTAAAAGATATTTGACCTCATGGTAATACCAACAACCGAAACTCAAACATATTATTAATACCCTTTTTATCCTAAACAGTTTCTACAACCAGAAATAGTGAGCAGGACAGGAAAAGTCTCAAATGATATGACAGAGTGGAATAGGAATGAGTCAGTGATATTTCTATTAAAAAAAAAAAAGCTGAATGCAGCATATGATATTTGCCTCTATATATTTGAGTAACTGCCAAGTGAAAGAAGAAGTTAAATTATAGTGTCTTTCCCAAGGCAGAATTAGTACAAATGGATGAAAGATACAAGACAGAGATTTTTATTCGCTCTAAGGAAAGATTGCCTAATATTGAACTGTCAAAGATTGAATTGCTGCATTGTGAAGCAGGGTTTTCTTGTCATTGAAAGATTTCCAGCTGAGAGCTATCTAAGAGGATGTTTGCTAGAGATATTCCTTAATTGAGTGGGAGATGACATAGATAACCTCCTCAGTCCTCTCCAAGGAGAAGGTTTTAGGATACATTCTTGCATACATTCTTGAAAGAATGAAAGTTGGGAGCACATTATTAATGTGCTCAAAAGTATTTGCCTTCACTTGAGATCAGATAGATGTATCACAGTACATTTATTCCTGATCTCTCTGGCAGATCGTATTTTTCTATCCTTGTCCCTTAACTCAGTGAGTTATATGAAGAAGGTTTATTTCAAAAACACCCTTGTTTTTCAGACACTTCATTATGGGGAGGTAGATTTATGAGGGATGAAAGCAAATACGCTCAGATAATACCAGGGATGTCTACCATGGACAGCACTTCCACTTTTTCCTGTCCACAGATGCTCTAAAATGAGAAGGCAACTCACAGGTTGTATGAACTTAACAGGTGGGATCTGTCAACTGCAGTGTTTGTGGGAGCTCCATGAATCTTTCTCTCCTCTTTTTTTTTTTTGTCCTTCACTTTCAGGATTCTTTCCTTCAACAGTTGATTGACAGATTGACTCATTTTTTCATTTCATTGCTTGTTCAGCATGAACTGCTAAGTACTGAAAATACAAGGACATAGGACATACTTGGTGGCCAAGTGTGACCACAGTCAAGTCACACATGACCTACTGCTCCTAGGTCAGAGCCACTGCTGCTCTCACTCCCCAGGTCAATGAGCACCCTCCAGCTTCACATCTGTATAGCAGCTTTTCTCAGTTGTGACCTCCTCCCAACTCAGCAGGTCAGCTTGAGTTTTAGATGCTAGTATTTCTTTCTGGGCCTCTTATATCACTTCTTCATCATTTTCCGTGGAAGCTTCTAGACATACTTCCCATCCAGGCACTGGAATAATAAATAGGTATTGTTTCCCAACCAATATGAGTGAACTTGACAATAAGATATTTTTTTTTTCTTTCTAGGACGTCTAATGATTATTATAAACTATTTTGCACTTGCACTAATTAATAATGTAGAATATTGTTTTCTAACTTAAATAAATGAATCCATTGTTGCCATGGAAGCAGAGACAACACAGACAGTGTTAGATTTAGATATGAGATGTGTCCCCAAAGCTCCTGTATTAATGCAGAGAAGGTTGGAAGTGAATTGATTGCAATGTGAGTGCTAATGGACTTCCGGGGTGGTATTATAAGCAAATAGGATGTGGCTGAGGATGGAATCATCTTCCATGTGGACCTCCCCCAACCCTCTCTCTCTCATTCCTGGCTGCCATAAATGAGGTAGCACTCCTCCACTATACTTTTCTACCATGATGTTCTGCCTCACCTTGGGCCCATAGCAGTGGAGTCAGTCATTTATGGACTGAAATCATGAACCAAAATACACTTTCCCTCTTTCAAGTTGGTCTTGTTGGTTATTTCATCACAGCAATGCCAAGCTGACTCACAAAGAAATCGGTACTGAGAAGTGGGGTCATGGCTCTTACTAACTTGACCATGTGGTTTAGAGGCCTTTACAGCTGGTTTGTGGGATGGATTTGGAAAAGTATGGAGAAGTAGGTGGTAGAAGACTTAAACTCTTGTAGCAAAACTTAATGGGAAATTCTGGTGGGAGCTCAGAAGACCAGATGCTGCTAAGAATGTGGATAGTACCCGTGAGGTTTCAGGGGGGAAATGAAGACTCTACTAGAAATGGCGGAGAGGCCCCTCATGTTATATTCTGGCAAAGGACTTGTCTACATTTTGCTCATAACCTTGAGACACTGTTGAAGGTTGAACTTCAAGCTGATGTTCTAATTAATCTGGTGGAGCACCAGCCTTCGGTCAGTGCCAAGGATATGGATGGCAGCTTTCAGCCAGGTTTAGCCTGAGAATCAGGAGCAGAAAGCAGGGCTGAAAGATTTTAAAAACTTTGGATTGAGAGAGCAATAATCTCATCAGTCCATCCTACTTTGAATGGACTAACCGGCTGCTCACTGTAGGCAGCTGGGTTACACTGGAGTAAGTGGGCCTCCAGGGGGCCTGCCCTGAAAAGGTTCCTCTTTTCTGCTGGTCCCCTTCCCCCTTCTTCCTCTATGTGCTGCATGGCTGTCATTAATAGAGCAGTGCTCTTCTACCACACCATTGCCCATGACATGTGTGCTGCTTCACCTTGGGCCCAGAGCAATGGAGTCAGCCACATAGGGACTGAAATCTCTGAACCTAGGAGCCAAAATAAATCCTTCCTCCACTAAGTTGTCTTGCCAGGTGTTCTGGTCACCACAATTATAATTTGACTAACACTGGCAGCTAGAAGCTATGAGAAAAAAAATCTATTCCCCCACCCACTTCATGAAAAGGAAACTGAAAATGGTTCCTTGGTGCACGAAGGATCCCCATTAGTTTCTCTCATATATATTTTTTGTTGCCTTGGCCTGAACGGGGGCCCACTTATCAGGAAATATTCAAGGGTACAGGAGGCTAAACTCAGAGATAAACTCTATATTTCTGGAAAGAGGATGAAGAACAGTAATGTGGGGATCCAGAGAATACAAGGGAATCCCCCAAGGGAGAGCATAAACGGGATACTTCAATTCTATGTGTAATCTGAGAGAAATTCTGCACTCCCTTCAAGCAGTGCACATGCGGGAAACTCCAAAAAGGCAAAGCAAATGCTTTGAAAACTCAACAAATATTGAAAACACCCCATGGAACATGAGTCAAAATTTAAAGTCTGAATCTACTTATTTTGCTCACTTGCTTCCATGGTAGGCCAAAAATGGCCTACCTGAAAGATATCTATGTGAAACACCTGGAATCTGTGAATGCTTTATTTGATAGAAACAACGTGGAGGCTTCTTGTAGATGCATTTAGGTTAAAGCTCTTGGGATGAGAGGTCACACCAGATTATCTGGGTAAGCCCTAAACAGAGTACAGTTGTCCACCTAAGAGACATCCAGAGGAGCAGGCAATGTGACCACAGAAGCAAAAATTGAAATAGTGTGGCTAAGAGCCAAGAAGTGTTGAGAGTCATCAGAAGCAAGAAGCATTCTCCACTAGGGTGTCCAGAAGTGAGGTAGTTGGCTGACATCTTGATTTCAGAATTGAGGGTGAGTTTCTAAATATTTCAAATCACCAAGTTTGAGGTAATTTGTTATAGCCGCTGAAGGAAACAAATACCACTCCATAATGCTATGTAACATAACTCTTCAAAACTTAGTGACTTAGCAAATCTTTTATTATCCCACAGTTCCTGTGGCTCAGGAGTCCAGATACGGGTTTTCTTTCCCTGGCTATTTCAGAAGACTGTAACCAAGGGTCAACTGAAGCCATGGTTTCATCCAAAGCCCTGACCAGTGAGTTATCTTCCTCCAGGCTTACCATGTATCTCACATCTAAGGAAAGGGGATCGCTTAAGGGTGGGGATACCAGGAGGTGAACATCATCGAGGATCATCTTATCAGCCTGACTGTTAAAGAGTGCCTCTTTTCCCCATATATTCAACTCCCTATAATATGCAAAATGGATTTACTCCTTTCCAAGGTTCCTGAAAGTTAACCCCCTTATAATATTGGCATATTTTAAATTTATTTAATATGAGATAACTTTGGAAATAAAATTAACAACTTTCTATCTGGCTAAATAATGAATAGCAGAAAAAAAATTTTAAAAATAATTAACTTGGAGCAAGGAGGCATTGTTTTAAGTACTGTTATTTCATTCTTTTTTTTTTTTTTTTTTTTGATATGCGGGATATAACCCAGGGTCTAGCACAATTCCACAATTCACAAAAGCACTCTGCCACTGATTTATACCTCAGCCTCTCTTTAAAATTTTGAGACAGGGTCTTGCTAAATTGCCCATGTTGGCCTCTAACTTACGATTATCCTGCCTTAGTCTTCTGAGGAGTTGGGATTATAATCATTCACCACCATGACCGCAAGTACTCTAGGAGATATGAATTCTATCTTCAGAATCAATTTGAGGCCAAGTGTAGTGGCGGTTGGGAAGGCTGAGGCAAGAGGATTAAGAGTTCAAAGCCAGCCTCTGCAACTTAGCAGGCACTAAGCAACTCAGAGAGACCCTGTCTCTAAATAAAAATATTTAAACAATGGCTGAGGATGTGGCTCACTGTTTAAGTATCCCTGGGTTTAATCCTCAGTAGCAAAAAAAAAAAAAAATGGATTTGAGTCTACTTTAGTCCAAGTAATAGCAAATGCCAGTGGTAACTGGTGGAAACAATTAGTTGTATTCCACAACATTACAGCCTCCCTTTCTAAAGTAAAAGCTTTTAAAATATGTTGGCATCTGTGCAGCACAGCTTAAAGACAAGTCCCCGAAGGAACTTTTTCTACTACATACTGTTTACTAAACATATTGTGAATATTTAGGAGCCACCCTGATTAATAATAAAATTCAATTTTCAATTATATTTTACTAAATTTTTTTTATATTCAAGGACCTTCTAGAAAACTAATTTCTTCAGAAAGAAGCTATAATTACATTAAATTTTCAAATAAATTTAGTATAAAATCCCCATTTCAAAGTTATATCACTGCTGGAAATTAGTGAACAAAAATAAAGCAAGTGGTTAGACTGTTGTTAAAGTCATTCTAACATAGGGTTTTCTGTTTGTGGTTCTATTTTTCTTTCTTTTATTCTTCTCTGTACTCCAACTGTCTTTATACTAAAATATAATTCATCATTAAAAGGTTTTGTAATGTTTTGGTTTCAACATTTCTTTCTTCAAATCATCACATGTTTATTTATTTGTCCATTCTGATGGCACTGGGGATTTAATCCAGGGGCACTCTATCACTGAGTTATATCTCCAGCCCTTTTTATTTTTTATTTTGAGACAGGGTCTTGCTAAATTGCTGAGGCTTGCCTTGAACTTGTGACCCTCTTGCCCTGCCCTCCCAAGTTGCTGGAATTATAGTCATGTGTCACTGTGCCCAGCTTGTAAGCATGTTTTATATCTTTTCAGAAGTGTAGTTTGCTAATACTTTAAAACTTATTATTTCACATGCATTTTTATCTCATTCTAAAATTTATTGCTATGTCTGATAATCTCATTGGTGGACTTTCTCAGATATTTACCCCCATTTACCCCAATATTTTCTTTTTGCACCTATTAATAACAGATACACCATTTATGCCTAAATTATATAAGCCTTCACCAATTCATAATATTGGCAAGTAAAGAAAAAATTAGTTCCTCCAAGTAGTAATTCTAGAATCTCTTTAATATAAAAAATAAGAGAACTTGAGATGTCAACTGTCTATTCTAATCAGAACTTTCCACAGTAGTCTTAATCCAACTTCTTTCTTCACATTATGTAACTATGTCAATCATATTTCATCATGGCATTATTGTGACTTCTCTGTAGCTATTGTGATTTTCACATTGTCTTTCCCTACCTACATTCAATGTCTTTTCAACACATATATTGTACTTCACATACAGGAGTGCATTGTGATCAAAAGTATTTTTACTGAAAACTGATCAGAAGAACAAAAGGACATTTATTACAATATAATCAAGGAGAGGTGAAAGAACAGAAAACCTATAATATGGCAATAATATCACAAGAAATATATGGATCTCCCAGCATTTAAAACAGTGTTGAATAAGGGTGTTATCTGCTTTCCTAAATTTCATGGCAAGTATTTGTCGTAAGGATGAAAAATAAACAGAAAATTAGGCTTATCCTTCCTTAGGCTTATAGAGCTTAATGACATTTACATCTTTGCTCTTTTTTTTTTTTTTAATTTCAAGAAAGCTATTTCAAATGCTTGTCAGTTGGATCACATCATTCTAAGTGAGCATACCTTCCAAAGAAGTTGTTTTCATGAAACTTTCCTAGGATTTTAGACTAATGATAAATTGGATCTAGTAAAAAAGTAAAGCTTTCGATTTACTGCTTAACATTCTGTTATTTTTAAAGTACTTTTCCTCATATACTTTATAGGACATGGCTTAATTTTAAGACATTCTAAATACTCCTGCAATGAAATAGAGAATTAATACTCACCCAAGGTGGTTTTGCTTGCCTTTATCCCTAGAAACATCCACATGATACAAAGGGAAGAAAAACACAATCCTCAGAGAGACATTGCATTTCTAGTCTGCCTGCCTGCCTGCCTGCCTGCCTGCCTTCCTTTTTCTGATCAGTACCTTAACTATAGTTATGATGACATCGTCAGATTACCAAAGACTGGGCTGGAAGGTGAGCAACAGTTTTTTTCCTTTTTTTTTTTTTTATTGTTGTTCCAGGAATTAAACTTAGGGGTACTTTGTCACTGAGTCAACACTTCCCCAGCCTGTTTTTTACTTTTTAAAATATTATTTAGAGACAGGGTCTCTCTGAGTTGCCTAGGTCCTCACTGAGCCTGGCTGTGAACTCACAACTCTCCTGTCTCAGCCTCCCAAGCTGCTGGGATTACAGGCATGTGCCACTGTGCCCAGCTGGTAGGCATCAGTCTTACCCAACTCAGACATGCCCAAGTCAGCCCTTATCCTGGGTTCATACCTCTGAGGAGGGCTCAGAGTATTTTTACCTATTTAGCCACCCCCCAAAAAATCCATTTATCTTTATTCATGGCATAGTGAGACACAATTTCACATCTACCAAAAAAAATATATAAAGGCAATAAGATACCAAGGATTGAGAAGGATCTATAAAGATAAGTCACCCACTGAGACTAAGAAGGTAAATCGTTTAGTCATTTGAAAAACATTTGGCATTACCTAGAAAAATTGTACATGTACACATGCAGTGGCTATCAATTCCACTCACAGCGCATCCCACCACCACATGTATGGACATTGTGATGGAATCGCTTGAAATAATCACAACTAAAAACAAGAGCATTGGCTTTAATGACTCTGCTGGTCCTCTTATTTTTAAGAAAGACTTATTTATCACAATACTTTCTTATATTTTAAGTAAAAATCTGTACAGTTACTCGGGTACAGAAGATCACTTTTATAAGAAAATCTTTGTGTAATCCATGAGTTAGTAGAGGTACATATTTCTGCTTAACCATTTATATATTAGAGTTCTGAATTTTCCTTAGGAAATCTTAATTGCTCCAATATGGCATGGGGGTAGTTTTGGACAAAGGAGAAAAGTAAGACAAGAGCATGATGATGTCAAGTACTTGATTTTCGAAAACAAATATCTGTAATGATAATACATCAGTATTCAAGGAAGAGAGGTTTATGGTTTTGTTTAGTTTGTTAGACTACACAGCTCCTAGGAGTGAGAGCAAGAGAGCAAGAGAGAATTGATTAGATTATTAAAGAGTAATGATAATAAGATGGTGACAATAAACAGACACAGAATGGGAAGAAAGGAAATGTTTGAAGTAGAAAGATACATGAAATGAAGAGAAGCTAATTCCTATAAATCTAGACCTGGCTCTAATGAGCAAGTTTCTAGATCCCACAATGATGTTTTCTTATTATTCTTGGGCCAGAAGAGTTCCACACAAGACTTCAGTCTCCATGGTAGCTCTTCTCACTGTATTATCCTATTCCTTTAAAAATTCTTAGCCACAGTCCCAAGATCACTGAAAGTAAATTAATAGTCTTTGTTGAAATTCAGTAGCATATTAGCCCAGAAAGCTTTTACTTATTTTTAACATATTTAACTTTTAATGCAAAATACAATTTTTTGTTTACTGAATGAAAACAGGTCCCTTTGACATTTGCTACGGAAGCCTACATGCCTGACCATTCTTGAATTGACAAATTGTACTGGGACTTTCAGGGTAAAGTGACTTTCTTCTAATAAGTGTCTCAGAAGAGTTTTCATGCTGAATATGAAGTGGCTTATTCTTGGAAAGATACCGAACAGCTGATGCAAAGTCAAATATATATTGAAGAATTTCATGAAGGCTGAGAAACTCTCTGATCAATATCCCTTGGATCACTACTTACTTACATTGTGCTTTGTGAGGTTTGAAATATTCGTTGCTATTGCTTGTAGCCAGTCAACAGATTCCTCGGCTGAGAGGCACTGAATAATTCCACTGCATACCCCGTCCACAGCAATGACTTGAAAGGCATTCTGCCTGCAGATATGTTAGAACATATCAGATCAAGATGCAAAAACATAACGTGTAAATACAAAAGAATCTAAAAAATTTCAAAAGCATTTTTTTTCTGTGTTTGCAATAAAATTACAAACACTCTATTATTTTAGCTTCTGTCATCTCCTCTTGACATTTTTTGGTGTGTTTTCTGACTTACAAATGGAGCACAACTCAAACAAATATCATACATGACATAAAAATCACTTGGATAATCTAAGCTGCAGAACTTAATCATTAGTTCTTCACACTCAATCTCTGTTTATCCATCTTCTCAAACATGGGTGGGAACTCAAGGTCACATCTCCTTTCTGGTCTAAATGCTCACATTCTTAATTTGTGTCAATGTTGAGAATTTCTGTAACACCAAACTTTTTTTCATAAAATGCAATGACCTATCTTACTATCTGTATGGTCTTTTATTGATGTTTGTTGTTGGTAAAGGAAAGTCAATGATGCCTTCCTGAAAATTGCTTACAACGTACTATAGAACTTAAAGTTTCTCCCTAAAACTTCAATAACTTCAATACTGAATGATTTCCTCTTTTTTTTTTTTTTTTTTTTTTTGGTCCCACATCATGTTCTTCCAATGCTTAGACATAAACTTAACAGACAGGAAGAGATAGAATCCTGGAATGAATGAAAGCTAGTCAAATACCTCAGCTTTCAGAATCACCCTGTTGTGTAACACAATACATGTTAGGAAATGCACAAACTATATTTAAATACTAGCAGATTGTGAAGCAATAAGAAACCTTTGCATCTCAGCCTATGAAATGATATGTAAATTAAAATAAATTATATATTTTCTCCAAAATTATATATCCCTTGCCCTTTTGTGTTTTGCTATCAAGCATTTCTGGGTATTAACATTATTTACTACCTCAAAGGAAAAGCCAGAGAACATATATCTGGCTCACAATTAATTCACGTTCTTCCCTTTTCTTTTTAGAACGTTTCCCATCTTATAACTGAACACAGAATTAAGCCTTCAGCATTCAAAGTACACTGCATTCAAATTATTAATATTTTTAGAGAAAGTAGTTCTCATATCCTTGACACAGCATTTTTTACTGAAAACAGGGACATGTTCAAATATCTATTTTTTTTTCTTTTAAAAATACAAAATCCCTGTAGGGATACAATTGTTATCTATCTCTTTGAAAGAAGGTTCTTTTGAATTTGTGGCAAGGAAAAAAAATGCTCAGCAAGAAAAGAATATTAAAAATGCACATGTACATTTTTAGCTTTAATTCTAATGTTCAACAGTGAGTAAGACATTTACAATATCCAGACAGAAGCTCAACCAGCCAGGGGAAATGAGAACTAATTTGGGTTTAGTAATATGCATTTCTTTCTACTAATTAGCATAACCATTGCTTCATGTGCTGTAAATCAAAGCATGCCTTAAAAGTATTCGTCCTCTCTTCTATAAATGAATCATGACAGCTAGATATTTTTAACTGATTAAAGTGAACACACTCATATCAAATCATATATGTGACACAATTCCTAGGTAGAATAATTCTGAAAAACTAGATTTTTATGAACCAAGACCTACATGTTGACATAAAACCATCTTTACATCTTATGTCAACTCTTATAAATAAATGGAAACTAACCCTTTCACAAAGCACTTGTACAGATTCTTTGATTAAGTATCATCTCTTAAAAAAAGTCTGATCATAAAGATTACAGATATTTGGGTTATGCTTCTGTCTACCACTGAACAAAGAAGAGTGTTGGCGAATTAGTCCACTTAGTTGGGCATCAGTTTCCCCAAAATATAAATGAGAGTGATATACCTTACAAATTTAACCCACATTTGCTGAGTAATTGGTAGAGTCCACCTATTTCAAAAATCACGAAGTTCTATGAATAATGTCCCTTTGAATGCTCCATTAACATGGCGAACTTCGTGAGAATGACACCATATAGACATTATTTCATTAAACTCTTAGTAATAACTGAAGTACTTTTGTTTTCATTTGCAGCCTTTAGAAAATATAATTCTTTGACATGATATAAACAATAAGAGTCAGTCTTTTTTGCATTATCTTATTTAATAATACACTTTTTGAAATCAATAGACTTCATTACTCATTAATATTCTGACACATTAAAATTTAGAAATGGTAACCATAGACTTGAGTATATCCAGAGCAAATTATGATTCTTAGTTTAATGCATTGTATGCCAATAAAATGTTGCTTAACTAAAGAGGTGAGTAATCTGAAGTCTTGAGTTCAGATCGATTTTTCTACTCTCCATTTTTAAGGATTCTAATGATTTTTTATCATTTCTCTGGCATTAAAAACTATTCTCCAATATTGCTGAATTTCAAAATAGTTTTATTTTTTAATAATACAAATTTAGTCTTCCTTGTATGAAAAATGCACTGCTTCCAATAAGAATTTGTAAGTATCTTTCAATCTAACATATGCATATACATGAATATGCAAACGTTTCTAATTAATGCAATTAATTCATGTTTTGATTCATTCTTGATTTTATACCACAGGAAGGCATATGTAGGAAGATATTAATTTTAAGAGGGTGGTAAATAGGAGAGGAAATGGCAGAGAGAAGGGCTTTTGTACATGAGGAACAAGAGTTTCAGGGACAAAAATATATCATTTGGCAAGGCTGGTTGGCCACATCCTTGAGTGGGCATCCTGGGAGATTAATGCAGGAAATTTGGCTCAGAGTGAGGAGGGCTTCAAGCATCCTGCAGAGAGGTATACAATGCACAAGGGACATGTCTGAATTTTGCATGGAGAGTTGGATTTGTGTTGTGTAGTGGTCCTGTTAGGCAAGTGAGGAAACTGTGTGAACTGATAAAATATGAAATTGAAAATAACATATTAGACTAAAAATGAAACAATTAGTCCAAGGGATTTTTAAGGATGTTGGAAATTAGTTGATTCAATAATTTTTTAATGGATTATAAAGGATAAGGCAGAGTCAGAATTCCTCCAGGGTTTTAAACCTAAGCTGTGAAACAGCTGGATTGGGGTAGGCAAAGGAAATAATAAACTGTAAACAGGAGATAATTAATCCAAAGACAAATATCAGAGGCCTGAAAAACAGTGAGAATTACAGATTACTTAACATATCGCAATGTGTATGTAATGTTGGTGATAAAGTAAGACCTACCCAGCAGGAGCTTTCCAAATTATGCTAGGACATTTCTACCACCCCCTGAAAGTGGGGGAGAGCTAGTGCTAATGGTTAAGCATTGGACTGAAAAGTTCACTTCTTTAGAAAGGTTTCTTGGTGTCCTTAAGAAAGTGGAAACGAAAAGAGAAGGAAGGTCAAAAGACAAATGAGAAGGGTATTCTTGCAATATGCACCAATGAACAATGATAAAAATCTCTCTCAAGAGAATGGCTCTGTGCATGTCAGAGAGAGGACTGACTCAAATGTACTCCAATTATGTCATTTTCCTGGTTTTATAATTATTTAGTTGGGGGGGGTATGTTGAAGGAAAGAGAGAAAAAATATATATAATTTTCCAGTTAGTGATATCAGCAGTGTCTTCTATTCTTACTGAGTTCCATTCACATGCAGCAGGTCCAGAGTCTTTTCTGCCATGTGTAGGCTACCTTGCTTCACTGTCTCAGCATTTATTTTATATTCAGGATCAAATATAAAGCTGCTTAATGAACTCCATAAACATTTCTTCCAAACTAGTTTTCTTACCTATTTTCCAAACCTTAAATCCACCAATCCCTTTCATGATTTGAAACTAGTTAAGTTACCATTCCCTCAATACGCTCAGCCCTCTTCTGCAACTGTATAGTTTCCCACAGTATTCCTTTTGAAATACCTTTATTTCCAACTCCACTGATTATCTGTAAGGTCACTGCTAGTCAATTCTCTCTCAGACCCATAGATTCTCTAGGTATAAAATAAAAAGGCAACCCGTGTCCTGTTTTTTTAACTCTTGTATTTTGAATACTTTGGACTAGGCTTCTTAAAACCTGATAATCTTTTTTTTGGGGGGGTGGGGTGGGGTACTAGGGATTGAACTTGGGGGCATGTGACCACTGAATCATAGCCCCAGCCTAAGGCTGTCTTTGAACTCTCCATCCTTCTACCTCAGCCTCCAGAGCCTCTGGGATCACAGGTGTGCACCACTGCAGCTGGCAAACCTGATAATTCATAAAAATGTGAATTGTATTATATCTACCAGTCAAAATCCAATTCAACTTTTAAGAGTTTAGCCAAGATGCAACCTATGTGTGTATGTATATGTGTGTGTGTGTGTGTGTGTGTTTAGCCAAGATGCAAACTATGTGTGTATGTGTAGGTGTGTCTCTGTGTGTGTGTGTGTGTGTGTGTGTGACTTTTTCTTTGGGATGTTTGGGGGGATTGAACCCAGGGCTTTGCATATGCTATTACTGCCCACTACCACTGACGTACATTTCAGCCCTTTTAATTTTTTTTTTTTAATTGAGTCAGAATCTCACCATGTTGCCAGGTTTGGCCTTAAACTTGGCAATCCTCCTACCCCAGCCTCCCCAGTACGTATGATTACAGGCAAGCACCACCTCACCTGGTGTCCTTGATGGTGTTTATAGCTCTTGTGTTTGTAATGAATCTCTCCCACTTGAATGCTCCTAGACTTCCCAGTTTCTAGATTGCAGTAATTGTCCTTCCTGGTATTCAACCTATTTGGTTATTTGCTACATACCATTCTTTCTTACTAGGCTGCAAATTTCTTGACTAAGGTCCATGTATATGATTTCACATTGCTCACAATGTTAGCACAGTGATCTGTAACTGCACAAAATCCCATCTCCACTTTATTTTAGCAATGCCCTTTGGGTGACTTGTGTTCTAATGTCACTCAAAGCAGTTCCACTATCAGGCTTGCATTCTGACACTTCTGCTCCTTGATTGCAGCCTCTTCCTTTCTATCACCACCCACTTAATCTTATTCTTTACCCTTTCTAATTTCTGTTGTCCACACATCTATTCAGAATATGTCTGCATTCTTCCTGAGACTGTTTCCTGTTAATCCACGTAAATTATATGGGGTTTCCTTTCCACTCTAGCATTTCCTATCACTTTTTTTTTTCACATACTCTTCTTTTATTCTAATTTGGTTTTTTATAATACTTTTTTATTTTATTTTATTTTATTTTTTGAATTTTTTATTGTTGGTTGTTCAAAACATTACATAGTTCTTGATATATCATATTTCACACTTTGATTCAAGTGGGTTCCTATCACTTTGATTTTCCGTTTTTTCCATACCTGAATGATTTTCAGCTCTGAATAACACTAATTTAATTACATTTTTCTCCTAATGCGCCAATATACCTTGGAAAAATTAATAAATTGTGCAAAAATATGTCCCAATATAATTGATACCTGGGAATCCTGGGTCCTTAATTCTTCTTATCTACTTTTATCTTTTTATCTGGACAGAGGTCAGTATTACATGTAATAATTTCTTGTGCCTACCCCAAAGTCATTTTATTCATTTTTTTGCTGTATGACCTTATTTGCCATAATAATTCTTTCATGGTGTCTATCCTGATTCAAGTTGTGAATCATGCCTACCTCTAACTCATTTTGAGAAGAGTCTTTCTTTTTGAATTTTGAATATCTAATATTCAGTCAGTTGAAACACTGCATAGTGCATCTCTATCCTATTTACTTGTATAAATTATCAGTTTTAGAAATACATGTTCTAATACTTTATCAATCAGAATTATTTTATTTCAGCATAAAACTTTCTGGAATATACTACTTCAAAAGTAATTCTTTTTTGATTGTTTTTTTTGTTGTTGTTGTTTTGTTTTGCTTTCAGTTTTCTATGGATACTCAGATTCCTTAATACACTATCCTTCTCTGGCTCTAAAACATATTAAATGCAGATGATAAGTATGTACCCTTGAATAAGTATCTTACAAACTTAAGAAATAAAACAAATAGGAAAAAATTGGCAAAATAATTACCCCAGTTTGAAAGAACCGAGATAAATTGGTCTAGAGTCGTCTAAAGTATGACCTTTTCCAGAGACAGATACTCATTCAGTCAGCCTTCCACATCTGTTGGTTTACCTCCATGAATTCAACCAAACATGGATGATAAATACTGGGGGAAAATTGGTTTCTGCAATAAACATATACAGACATCTTTTTCTTGTCAATAGTCCCTGAATAATGTGGTATAACAACTATCTACAGAGCATTTACATCACATTAGGTTTTATAAGCATTCAAGAGATTATGTAATGTATAAGGAAGAATGCAAGTAGATTATATGGAAATACTACATCATTTTTCAGAAAGAACTTGAACACCCTCGAGTTTTGGTATTCCTCGTCATTCTTGGAATCAATGCCCCAGAGATAACAACAGACAAGTGTATATATGAAAGATATGGTGGTACTTCTTTCTAAAACCTTGCAGTGCAATGTGTAATAACAAGTGAAGAGGTGGAATACACGTGAAGATTGTGCTTCACAAAGGGATATAGGAATGGCTTACGGAGTAGATGAACTCATGTAAAATCTTAATGATATTTACTTGGATATTTTTAAAAACTATTGACTATTCCTTATTACATAGAGCCCAGTTATACTGGACCTGCTGGCTGATGTGTGAAAATGGAACACAGTTCACTCTGGACCACCCTGTGCAGGACCACATGAACCATTAGAGTGATAAAAACCCACAGGTGACTCCACATAGGAACACTGGTGCCATCTCCCACTATTAGCATCTTCCTAATTGATGTCTTCTCCTCAATCAATAACCATGACTATGATATGCTCTGAAATTTTGTTCACCACATTTCTATTTTTTTCAATCCAATTTGCTCCTGTGATTATTCTTTTCATCATCAAAAAATTAATCAATTTCTCAATCCTCTCAATGTATTCTTAAGATAACCCACTATTTTTTGCTATTTCAAGTTTCATTTACAATACCTTCTATTATATTACAGTATCATAGATAGTTCCTGCTTTCTTTCTGTACTACTTTTCTGCTTTTAGACTCACTGACTTTGCATCCTCCTTAGAGCCCTTAAAATATACAGCCTCAAAAGTCAATCCATAAAATAAACCACGAATTGAGTATTTATTATGAACCTGCCTTGTATCTGGCATCCATTAGTGTAGACTCAGTTCTTGGCTTATGGAAAAGCATGTTCTCATAGGCACCACCATTGCCAACTGTTCAGATACTAAATTTCATCCTTGAGTCCCCAGTATAGCACCACTTCACATACCCTCTCCTCAGAATGATCAAGGTGTATGTTCATGGAAGGAATTAGAAATTTTGTTGTCACATGGAATTTTCTAAAGGTATGAGTACAAAGCATTGGTCTTCATTTCAAGACTATTGTTTTTCATAATGTTGAAGACACAAACAGTACGTGGTACTTCTGCCAAATAACAAATGAAATTCTTTGTCATTAAAATTCATTCAACAAATGTGTAGTGAGTTGCATGGGCTCTCTCTCGTCCAGCAAAGAGGTCCATGGAACAGGGTAGAGGAGAGTGTGGCTGTAGAGTCGCTAATCAAGACCTCAGGAGACCAAGCAGGAAGCAGGTCTGATTTTATTGTGCAGTTACCATGTATATATACTCAGACAGTAGCTAAGCAGATTATAGGTAGCCACCAATGCAATCTCTGCTAACTGTCCTTGCAGCAACCAATGGAGGAGTGGAGCAAGCACAGGGACTGCAACACATGGCTTCACGCCCAGGGCTCTGCCTATGGGGTAAGCAGCCTGCCACTCACGCCTAGCACAAGGGGAGTGGCCTTCCACTCAGACGCCCTTAAAGTATGCCAGGTA
This sequence comes from Marmota marmota marmota, assembly GCF_001458135.2. Classification (NCBI taxonomy): domain Eukaryota; kingdom Metazoa; phylum Chordata; class Mammalia; order Rodentia; family Sciuridae; genus Marmota; species Marmota marmota. The sequence goes on along the minus strand of NW_026000093.1, from coordinate 3,577,788 downwards.
CACAGTACTCCATGTACTTGTCCCCACAGTGAGTCCTTTTGAGCAATGAAATATGCTAAATAAAGAAACAAATATTATTTTTTTCCAAATTAAAATGTACACACACACACACACACGCACACACACGTTTTTATAAACTCATTTTTCACATAAGGAAAATCAAATTCAAAGAGAGTAAAAACTACCAAGTCCCCATAAGATTTACATTCTATTTTAATACCTTTGTTATTACAATATTATGCAATATTATTACCTGCTTCAACTTTTAAAGCAGATAGATATTTATGAATCAAGACCACTGATATGAAATAAACATAAGCCTTTCATCACTTATAAACTGAGATGTATCAATTCTAATTGACACAATATCATGAAAGTAGCATATCTTGGATGCAATTAATGATGAGAGGTATTACATGATCAAAGTTTGAAATTATGGCCTTTGGCAAAAATCAACAAAAAAAATAATACCTTAGATTTTGAGGGTAAATAATTTGTTGTATTTGCCAACATGGGCTGTTTATTTATCTTTCCCACCCCAACACCCACAAATGGAATCCTCTACCATTAGTTTTTATGTACCTTCAAGGAAAGGACCAAACACAATTCCTCCCACTTACAGACATTAAATCAATCTTTATCGAGTACATAAGTGAATAATAAATTAGCTCTTGAATCTGAATTGCTTTGAAAGCCATTCTGAATAGTGCTATGTCTGTAACTTCTAATGACTGTAATATTTATTAAGTGCCATTATTTCAGTTGCTAAAAGCTGTTGATGTGTTGAAACATCACAAAAATAAAAATGTAAACAGTCATCTGGACTCATCCAAATAATTCCTTTTTTCCTTGAAATTAATTTAGCTAAATTTCTTTACATAATGTAACTGGACAGTTTTTTTTTTAAAGTTAAAGCTAAAGAAAAATACAAATGATAAAAAAGAGCATTAGTGGGAATATTACGAGAATTCTTAAAGCAGAAGATAAATAGAACCAAAATAAAGGAATGAAGAAAAGCAGAAAGATTACTAGAAGGATATATTTGAATAAATAAGTATGTGCAAGAATAATATATCTTGAAACATCTAAAATATATGTATCAATGAAACATTCTCAAAGGCAAGAAACAGATGAATAAGACAAAGTGTTTTAAATTTCTAGAATTTTCTGAGAAAAAATTATATTAAACTAATAAGTCATACATGTATGGTTTAATATTTAGGCTAAATTAAAACAACAATATGTTGAGATAAAGGACTTTATCCTTGACTATATAATGGATTTTCACTGATTAAGGAACAAACTATCCATTATAAAACATGCAAAAGATATACTAAACAGGCAGTCAATAAAGGGGATGCACTGAAGACAAGTATGTGGATAAAAAGATTAGGAATACGAAAATCAGGGTCACAAGGACATATTACAACACATGTATCAGAGAGGTAAAATAAAGATGCTGACAACACTGAATGCTGACAGAGATGTGGCGAGCTGGATCCCTTATACCTTTCTGTTGGGAATGTAAAATTTTACAATCACCCTAGAAAAAAACAATTGATTCTTAAAAGACTAAACATGCTTTGTAATCCAACCCAGTAATTGTACTCTTAAGTGTTTACCCTAAGAAATAAAAATGAATATCCACATAAGAATGACTGCATAGATTTTCACAGTATCTTTATTTGGAACACCCCAAACCTGATATCCTTCAAATTGTCAATTTTTAAAATGTGGTATGTCTACATCATAAAATGCTACTATGAAAAACAAAAGGAATGAACAATTAAAAAAATGCAAGCACTTGGAAGAATCTCAAGGAAATTTTGCTGAGAAAAAAATACCATCCAGCAAAGCTACATAGTGTTTTTTTAAATTACAAAAGAGAGATAAGGAACAGAACAAGTTTTCACAATTAGAGACATGGTGGGATAGAAGGCAGGTGCCAGCAAGGTCAGAGGGCTAGAGATGGACTCTTGTGGAAACAGAGAAGTTTTGTAGCTGACTGTTGGTAAATACAGGAGTATGCACATGGAATGAAGTTTTGTAGAACTGAACAGACACACACACATACACACACAGACACATACATGCACACCAAACACACACACACACACACACACAAAATCTGAATGATCTGTAGATTTTATCAATTCCAAATTCCTAGCCATGATGTTGCACTATGCTTTTGCAAGATATTCCATTTGGAAAAATAGGTAAAGTATATAAAGTCTCTACGTAGTATTTCTCATAACTGCTTGTGAATTCATAATTATATCAAAATAAAACATTCAATCACAAAAAGTTAGTGTTTTGTACAGCAAAAATATTAGTAGGGTAGATGCAGTCCCAGATAGATCAGTAATCACATTAAAAGCAACTAAACTAAGGAATCTAATTAAAAGACTAAGATTGTTATTTTGGATTAAAAATAAAAAGGAAAAAGGGGAAATCCAAATATATACAAATTGGAAGAGATAGCTTTAAAGAACTAAGAAGAGTTGAAAAAGGAGTTTATAAAATTTATAGAACAATATATAATCTGGTTAGTATTTATCCTAATGGAGATAAAATATACTTGAAGGCAAGGATATTTTCAGAGACATAGGTTGTATCATAAAGACAAAGTTACACATCAGGAATAATTCTAAATCTTCTTGTATACACTAACATAAAGTTAAATATATACAGTGAATGCTGACACACACTAAAAGGAGAAAAATACTATCATGGAAATGGGAGACTTTTAACACATCCCTCTCAATACTTTGCACCATAAAAAAACACAAAAATATCATTAATAATACTAAAGCTCAGAACCACTCAAAACCCCATATGACCTACTAGAAATATGTGTGACATTGTACTAAAAATGACAATATTCAGCCTTTCTAAAGGCATATGGAAATGTATTCCCAATTCTTCATCAGCTGGGTAAAATCAAGCCTCAACAAATATGAAAGGATTGAAATCATCCAGAATGAAATTATACTAGAAAGCAATAACAAAAGTGATAATTAGAAAATCCCAAATTCATTCAAAAATTTGCAGTACACTTTAAATATTCCATGGGTCAAAGATGTAACAAAAAGTAGTCAATATCATTAAATAAATAAAAGGAAGACAAGAATATCCACATTGGTGGATTTCCAATACTGGCTATTCTAAGGAGATGCTCCCTAATGCACTTACAGGATCTTGGACAGCCACAAGCAGTAGAGATGACCCTGCTAGGTGAACCACAGGGCTGCTTGCCTGGCAATCTTGGGCTTGAGGAGTGACCAGATGGGCCAGTCCCCTAGATTTCCTTATTGCCTCCATCTATCCTAGACTTGGCCCTTTAGAAACATGCTAAACGTTGGCATGAGAGGGCATACTATGTTAAGTTTGAGTACAGGTCTCTTCTTTTCAGTCGACAAGATACAGAACCCGCGTGAACTCACCGAGTCAAATCTGTGCCTGGAACATATTGGGACAAGCGGGAGTGAAGCAGAGGGATCAGTCTGAGGTCACACCATCGCTTCTCCCATCTCAAGCCTGGAGATGTTGGCCATGAGGAACATGATAGGGTGTCCTGAAAAGAAAACAAATATTCAAACATTCAGATTCATGTTTGCTTCCCTGCTTTGGGTTTCTGTGCCAGAAACTCATTTCATTTGTGGGTCACCATTATTGTTGTTTTTTCCTTCATGTTAAATATTTTTAAAGACTTTTTTCTTCCTGAGAAGAAACTTCAACTGATTTACACTAAAATTGTATTTGTCAACCTCTCTGTTAATGGAATTCTGCATGAAGGTGTGGAAGGATTCATTCAGATGAAAAAAATGCTAGTGAAAATACAAGGGGGTGCAGATGTGGAAGGGAGGAAAGAACGTGCAGCAGAAATGAATCCACCGAAGAGTGGAAGAGACAGGCAAAGCAGCAACTGCTGTGAACCAGGATGCGAGAAAAATAAAAAGGAGCCCGTTATTCTTTCAATTAGACAAGATTTTCTGAGTACCTGCTAAGTGCTAGACAAGCATCATTATAAGTGCATATAATTTATCATTTACTTGCAAATATTTTTGAATGAATGAGCCTTTCTATAAAACAGCTTTCAAAACATTGCTCAAGGAAGTTTTGGCTCATTGTTTTAGCTTCGTGTTTATAAAACCTGACATTTTCTTGTATTGTTTTGATGTCATATTGAGGCAATTATTGCTGGTTTGAAATTACATGTAATATAAGTCTGGATGGGCGTCTTTTTTCCTCCCTCATTTATTGAGGAGACGTCAGGAAATTTGAGCATTTCCACATTGTTTTATTCCAGATTCATTGTTAAAATAGTTTTGCAACAGTAGTTGACATAGACTGTAAGTGTGTTCTGGTTTCATTTGACCAGAGAACTGCTGAATTGTCACATGTATTCACTAATTTTTGAGTGATGGTGTTAGAAGAATTTATTTTAGTCTAGATTTGAAGTTGTATTGTATAAATATGTTTGAGCATTACCTTCAGGAATTAATTTCCTTAAATGGAAATGAACTAAATGGAAAAGAATAATATTATGTTCAGAATGTACTATCTTTGGGGTTGCTTAAAATACTCAGAAAGTTTAACTAGCTAAGCTCAGCCAGTGAAGGGAAGGGCCCCTGTTGGGGACTCATTGAACTACTTACTCAGCCTCTGAGACTCATGTCCTTTGTTTAAAACAAAATTGCTTATAATGATTATCTGGTGATTGTGAAGACAAAAAAACCAAGGTTTCATATGAGGGATGTTGCAGATGGTCAACATGTGACATGGGGTCAGTTGGGGAAAATTCAACAGGATGGTGGCTCAGTTTCCCAATGAGAACCAGACCACCCAGGTTTTAATCCCAATTTCCCAACTGTCTAGTCCATTAACCTAAGGTCAAGTTATTTAAAATCTGTGTCTTACTGTGCCTATTTTCAAAGCAGGGATATTAAGAGTCATAACTGGTAAGCTTATAGTCAGTAATAAATGAAGAAGCACTTAGACCAAAACAGTGCACCGAACTTCAATGCTAATTTCAGTACCTCTAAGAGCTAACAGAATTTTTACATTCACCAATAACAACAGGCTGATTAGAAGAATCATTTAGTTGCAGTAAGTAAACACTGGAAAGTAATGTGTTTTCAAAAGAAATAACCTTGAATAATGGACAGACCTATTTCTAAACATGAGGTTTCCAGGAGAAATCATTACTACTTCTAGTAATAGTACTACTACTGTTGCTTATTATCTTTCTCTATAATTGATTTTTTTATCTTCTTAAACACTTTGGAACATCTTTGCAAGATAAAGATATTACAATGCTCATCTTGCAGAGGAAAAACCAAAGCCTGTTTATTTTAGAAGCAATGAGTTATTACTTGCCACTCTTCTGCAAGAGACTACATGGGGAAACAATTGCTGTGTGCCAGACTTGAGCAAACAGACTGGTTTCTGTGGCTAGGCCAGAGCGTCCCAGGGTTTTAAATCAGTCTTTCTACTGGTCTCACATCATATATAACAAATGTCAGTCCATTTGGGAGGTCAGTTCTTCATGGAAGATGTCATGGGTGGTCAGCATGGGATGTGGAGTATCTTTGTTATTTTGGTTGTTATAGGTGGTCAGCATGTAAAAAGTCCTACATCACAGCCTACATCATCCCACAGCTGAAACCCACTCCCAGCAACCTGTACACATGCATATGCCTGAGAAGTTCTACAGCTGTCAATTCACCATGGCAGCCTGCCAGTCAGTGACCAACTCCAGGATTCACTCAGACCCAAACCTCTCTAATTCCAAAGAGAAATCTCAGCACAGCATTTATATTCATTATCAGAGGGGGAAAAATGGAAAGAATAATTCAGATTTTTTTCAGTTCATTACTTTATATTTTTATTACATATTTTAGGCAGCTTATTTAAAAATGAATAAACTCATGAATGAACAGGATAGAAAATATTAATGAGCATAAAAATATGGGCAATGGAACATTGAAGATGATAATAATCATGGAAAGGTGAACATAAAACATTGAAGATGATAATAATCATGGAAAGGTGAACATAAAGTTTTACAAAAAATATTGATAGGTATCATAAATTGGCATATATGAAAATATATGTGTTCTTTGGTATTCCTTTAGAATATTGATTTGATATTTTATATATTAAAGATATATAGAAGTCACTTTCTCTTAGGCTTGCTAAGTTGAATGTTTTCCATGTGAACAGCAGAGCATACATTTGGTTTGTAGTCTCTAAACTTCTTAAATTCAACTAAATCAGGTGTTCAAAATCTCTATAGCCCTTGCATCCTATTAGAACACTAATATATATTAGAACACTACTGTTCTTTAGCTGCTTATTTTAAAGTTATTTCATGAATTTGTCTGTAGCTGTGATTTTTAAACTTTTTGGGTCAGGAATCATTATTAATGGCTTCCCTAAATACCAAGAGAAGTGTTTCCATGATTCTCAGCAAGTTTTAAAAATCTTATACATTGAGATTATCTTCTTTATTCTGAATGTTATCTAATCTGAATGTACATGCATCTTGATTCTCATCCTCTAAAACATTATAAGCACCTTTATAATAAAGTTTCCTTAGCATTGTCAAAGGACACTTCAATTGTAATGCTAAAAATGAGAATAAAATATGCTTCTTGCAAATGAGAAGAAATAGCTCCAATTTGGAAAAAAAAATGTGGCAACTGGTATTTTGAATCTTATACAACTGGATTTGTTTGTAATATCCATCTATAGAACTACTGAGTAATTTTCTCCCTATAATTATAGCTTTCTAAATGATGACATTATTCCATAGTTGTTTCTCTGTACAACAATAAAATGAGTTGAAAACAAACCAGAATAATTCCTTCCCTTAGACCTTTTGTTCTGACTTCTCTGTTCCTCATTATTCTAGAGGAGTCCAAGGACATCAGACAAGCATTAGATCCACATTACCAAACAGCTTTCCCCAATTTTGAAGTAAATCACAAATATTATTATAATTTTTTTTTCGGGGGGTCTTAGGAAGACAGATGAGATGGAGATGGAGATCCTTGTGAGAACAACACATAGAGGGAAATTTTTCAAAAGAAACCTATGAGCACTGAAGGAACCAAGGATGAAGTGGCAACACCCTGGCCAAAAATGAAACTCCCTGAAGGAGGGGCATCACCCCATCTGCTCAGCCATTGGAGGGACCTGCCTTTGTCTTCCCACCCCCAGGGCCCACTGACTCCCCAGCACAGGGCTCCTCATGAGAAGAGTCAGTTGTGGGAAGAGGCAGCCCACACTGCAGCTAGGGGCAGGTGCACCAGCGTGTAGGAGGAAGTCCAAGGGCACTGAGAGTGTTAAAGGAATCACATGGAGGAAAACAAAGGGAGTGGGCAAAGAAATCTTGAAAGCTAAAGGATTAAAGAAATGGGGCCTGGGAGTGTAGCTCAGTGGTCAAGCACTTGTCTAGCATGCATGAAGCCCTGGGTTCAACTCCAGCAACATAAAAAACCAGAAAAAGCAAACAAATAAAAAACCTTGGTTGGAGAATTTAACAAATCTGTTGAATTGAGAAAGTATCTGATGGGAACACGGGGGAAAAATGTAGTTTTCACATTAGAGACACTAAAGTTTTAAATCATTCAGATCTTTCTGTTCTCAGGTTATTGGTGCTTTAAATATTATCTATTAGAATGAAAAATATCAGGTAAATATAACCATATGTGGTTGGTGTTATAAGATATCTTTAAATTTGTAACAATAAACATTGGTCTTGCCAAATCCTCTCTATAAGTGGAAAAGAGGAAAAAAAACCCAGAAAACTTGGTGACTTAAGACACTCAGCTAAGGAATAATTATGGTGCAGGAGGGCACAATTAAGAGCATTTGGACTTGAACATGCAAAAACAAAAACAAAAAAAAATGAAATAAAATGCCACAATTCAGCAAACTGAGGATGAATCATGCAAGTCAGAAGGAGAAGCTAGAGGCTTTGTATATTTTAACACATGGAACAGAGAAATAAAATATTACTTAAAGTCAACTGGCTTCTCTTCCTAAATGTGAACCCAGGGTATATTTGTTAGATCTACATATTAGCAGAGAGAATTGTTTTATTTTTGAAATGTGTTTTGAAAATTGAAATGTAAGAAATTTCAAAAATACTTATGAAATAAAAAATCTACTCACTAAAACATACAAGTAGAAATAAACACTAAAAATTTATTGAAGTCTAGGAAACAATTATGTTCATTTTATATACATTTTAACATAATGTGTAGTAGGTTAGATTTTGTCACCTTGCTGTAATTCCCTGATAAACAGAAAGATTTCTAAGAAATTGAACACATGATAAAGAATTACTTTTAGCTAAATAATTAAAAGAGAAAATGATAAAAATTATGCAAATAATATATAGCATGGACTTACATATAATATAAAATGTTCCATAATGATTGCATCATGTTATTTGTGACCTGTCCAAGTTAAAAGCTTTCATAACAAAGTACTTATTATAGACAAACCTGAGAGGAGAGGAATCTCAAAAATAAATAAATAAATACATACATATATAAATAAATAAATAAATATAAAGTAGAATATGATCACGGGCATACTTATTTTTTCTTCCTGACTTATTATATTACATAATTGATGAAAGGACAAAGAATTTAATATTTACAAAATAAATCAGATTTAATAGTTATTTGTCTATGAAAAATGTGTAAGCATATGTGTATGTATATATATGTATATGCATATGTGTGTATGTGTGTATATATATATATGAGTGTGGGTATGTTTGTGAGTGGGAGTGTGTGTTGTATATACACATATGCTTGTTGGCATGTGTGTGTGTGAGTGTGTGTTACCTCCTCATTAGTCTTAACTATGCCTAGGACATCTTACTGTATTGTTCGGATGATAGTTGAGATGCAAGCCACTGTCACAAAGAGGAGAAGAGGTACCACTGCTCTGGTCACTTGGAGCACCTGCAAGAGACAAAATTGTAATATCCCACCAGTTAGGATGCCACACTGTTCTAGATGGTCACAGTCCACATTAAAATTTCTTTAATTCTCAGTAATGACAAAAAAAAAATCAGGTTCTAAAATAAAATTGCATTTTCCTTATACCCAAGAGTTTTGCAAGTAAGGTATTGGGGCACTGCAAAATTTTGTTTCTCTACAAAGTTTCATTTTGTGTCATGTTTCAACCTACTAGCAAATTTTATCCTTAGAAACTAATTTTCCAAGTTGCAAAAACTTTTACATATACTCTGTCTTTAAACCCGCTCTTATACCTTCATTGAGTCTGTCTAATTTTGTGAAATTGTAATGATCCTCATGAGAAACTCAGTGATATCTATTTTTTTAAATATTAGTAATGTTTATCTTAAAGACTTCTATTTTTTTTCAAGATACCACAATTGAATAATCCGACCTTAATACAGGTCAAATTATAAAACTTATTTCTTGACTTCTGATTATTTTTTCTAAAATATTATCATCTTTGTGGTTGCTAATACTTAAATATGATCTATTAATGTCCATCATTTCTAATCATTATTTGAAATATCATACTTATGTTCAAATGTCACAGATAGATAGGTGACATCTCTATCATAATCCATTTGTTCAAAATATAAAATATTTTATTCTCCTTTTTTATTTCTTACTATAAAATTGTCTTTTTGCTATTACATTGAAAATATTCCCTATATAAGAATATAGAATTAGCAACTGTGATCTCAACACAATTGTTATAGTATTGTTACGTGTGTGTCACAAATACTTTCTTTAATTCTTTAGAAAATTTGTAGAAACATGCAACACAGCTGAAAGTGATGCTGCACACCTTTAGTCTGTGCAGAATGAGGCAGGAAGATCGTGAGTTGGAGGCCAGCCTCAGCAACTGAGCAAGATCCTCAGCAACTGTGAACGAGACCCTGTCTCAAATTTTTTAAAAATAAAAAGGTCTTGTTATACAGCTCATTAGTAAAGTGCTCAGGTTCAACCTCAGTGCCAAAAGAAAAGGGAAGAAAAGGAGGAAAATAAAAGAAAACAAAAGAAAAACATGAAACCCTTTCATACTGAATAATGAAGAAATTTTGAAAAATCTGAATAGACAAAACCAGTAAGGAGATTGGATCATGAACTTAAAACATCTTTAAAAATATTAGCCCAGGACCAGATGGTTTCGCTGGATAACTCTACCAAACATTTAAGGAAGAATTAACAATTAAAAAAAATGAAGAGGAGAGAATTTTTCCAACCTCAAGACAAGCATTATTCTGATGCCAAAGTTAGATAAAGATACTACAAAAAATTAAAAAACTATAGGCCTGTCTGTCAGGGGTTGAGGTGGGGGAATGAGAAGCTGTTGTTTAACATATACAGAGTTTCAGTTTTGAAACATAAGAAATTTCTGGAGAATTGCTGCATAACAGTGTGCATATAGTTAACAGTACTGTATTATATATTGCTTAAGAGGGAAGTCTTACGTGTATTTAGTACAATGGAGATATGCTCACTTTGGAAATATGTGTGGCAATTTATTAATAAATTAATTATTCATTCATCCTGTCACTTAACAATTACTCCACTAGATTTTTATTGTAGTACAATAAAAATTGTGAAGTTGCCCAAAGACTTATAAAGATCATTTATACTAGTTTTATTATTAATAGCAAGATACCAGAAATAGATGTGGTATTTTCAACATAAGATTACATTAATAAACCTAAATGTATTCATCCAATGAAATATTACATAGCAATATGAATGAACAAACTACTGAAATGTATAGCTTTGGTGAACCTAAAAGAAATTATTCATAATAAAAGAATCCTGACATTAAAAAAAAAAAAAAACCTAAACAGTATGATTCCATTCCAAAATGTTCTAGAAAAGGCAAAATAGTGATGGGAAATTATGTTAATGTTTGTTCCTGTGGCTGTTGCTTATTGGAAAGAGTTACTGAGGTTATGTTGTGATTGAAAGGAATGTGCATTAAGAAGGTGTTTTCTCTTTCAGAACTGAACCAAGTGTGCATTTACGATTGTTGAATTTTGTTGAAGGTAGATTATTCCTCAGTTAAACATATATTTATCAATTTTGAGAAAAGTAATAGAGGATATGCATTTCATTTCAGCAAAAAAGAGCTAAGAAACTAATAGATGAAAAAGTAAGCCCTAATGTTCATCATGTCAGCTTAGGATTTGATTTCCTTAACATGACTCCTAAAGTACAAAAATAAAATCAAGAATCAATAAATGGGATGGATTTGAGCTGAAAAGTTTCTTCTCAGCAAAGAAAACAATCAGTAATGTGAAGGAAGAGCCTACAGAATGGGAGAAAAATCTTTACCACATGCACATCAGACAGAACACTAAGCTCCAGGATATATAAAGAACTCAAAAAACTTAACAGCAAAAGAACAAACAACCCAATCAATAAATGGATTAAGGAACTGAACAGACACTTCACAGAAGAAGAAAAAAATCGATCAAGAAACATAAGAAAAAGTGTTCAATGCCTCTAGCAATTAGAGAAATGCAAATCAAAACTACTTTAAGATTTAATCTCATTCCAGTTATAATGGAAACTATCAAGGATACAAGCAACAATAAGTGTTGGTGAGGATGTAGGGGAAAAGGTGCACTCAGACATTACTGGTGGGATTGTAAATTGGTACAACCACTCTGGAAAGCAGTATGGAGATTCCTTAGAAAACTTGGGATGGAGCCACCATTTGACCTAGCTATCCCACTCCTCAGTTTATATCCAAAGGACTAAAAATCAGTATACTACAGTGATGTAGCCACATCAGTGTTTATAGGAGCTCAATTCACAATAGCTAACTGTGGAACCAACCTAGATGTCTTTCAACAGATAAATGGATAAAGGAAATATGGTATATATACACAATGGAATATTATACAGGCTTAAATAAGAAGAAAATTATGGCATTTGTAGGTAAATGGACGGAGCTGGAAAATATCAGGCTAAGCGAAATAAGCCAATCCCCAAAACCAAAGGCCAAATGTGTTCTCTGACATGCAGATGTTGATCCATAATGGAGCGGAGGTGGAGGGGCATGCTAGGGAAGAATGGAGAATCTTTGGATTGGGCAGAGGGGAGTGAGGGGAGGGGAAGGATGTTGGAATAAAAGGAACATTATCACCCTCATATTACATATGTATATGTATGACTACATAAATGGCGTGACTCTACATCTTATATAGACAGAGAAATGAGAAGTTGTGGTCCATTTGTGTACAATGAGTTGAAATGCATTCTGATGTCATGTAAAACTAATTAGAAAAAAACTAAGAAAGAGAAAAAATATATCTGATAAAGAATTTTTTAAAGTAACTCTTATTTAAATTATTGCATTTCCACAAAGGAAAATCCTTCCTTCAAACTTTCTACTTTTTTTCAGGACAACTTATGTATAAATTCCTACTTAACTAAGTGCATCATTTCTCAGCTAAATAAAATGTATTTATCAAATATTCTGAATAAAATTCAATACAAATACGAAATGCAAAATGATGTTTGTTATGATATTGAAACAAACAATGTTTCTTCAATTACAGGTTGTAAAAGGACTGTGTTGAATACTCTGAAACAAAATAACATTTGCCTTTTTTTTTTTTGGTGCTGGGGATTGAACCCAGGGCCTTGTGCATGCAAGGTAATAAGCCTTAGTAGAACACCTTATGATTAAAATGTCAATATTTAGGTAGTCATCCTAATATCCAGACCAATGATTGCCAATTATTGGTCAGAAAATAGTGCTTTATAAAATGAGTGTGATCATGTGAATATTTTATCCATTCTCTAAAAGTGCTTACATGCACAGTCTTCATTCAATGGGAGTTTAAGGAAGGCGGGTGCTCTTTTTAAAAATGAAACAGTTAGAGTCACTTCTTCTCCAGCATTTCGAAGAACCTGAACCTAAAAATAAAAAGAATTAAAATGAACATTTATCATTATTCTTATAATTTTATATGATTACAAAACATTGAAATTATTGGTTGTCTTTTCTACCTCCTATCTCTCTTTATTGGTCAGAAACATTTTTTTTTGAAATCAGAGGGAATCGATGACTCTACATTGTAATAATACAACCTTTGATGTCCATCCTCACTGTTTTTCTTGGTGGTCTCCTTTTCATATATAATGTGCACTTCCATTCACATTTATTGAGGTCTTCTTGGGCTTATGGTCTAAACTACCTTTGCCTAATTAGTGGTACCAGGACACTCAATCAGGAAAAACTCTTTCCACCTCCTTGGACAACAACAGCATGGGATCTCAGCCACAGAAATAGCCTTGAACATGGTCTAGAATACATATTGTAGATCTGGGAGTGTGACACATTGGTAGAGCACTGGTCAAGTATGTGCAAGATGGGGTTCGAAGCCCAGCACCACAAAAACAAAATATGCATTGCAAATGGAACCATAGAGCACAAAACTCTGTGTGAAGCAATGAATTCTTGCTAAAAAAGAAAACTATTGAGACACATCACTGCCTATCATGATAAACAAATTGGCAAAAATGCAATAAAAATCATGTGTCGACCAGGAGTATCACTTTGAAAATATCAATTTGAAAGAGAAAAGATAATCAACTAACAACATTGAGATAAATCACATATTGGAATTTTCTGACAAAAAAATTGTTTTCAATATGATTATTATGTGAATTTAATTTATTTAACATAAAACACTGTTGTATCAGCAATACTAAAAGGGGAGAATTTCCTTTTTAATTAATACAAAGTAATTTGTGATATCTGATTCTATATTTTTTCCTAGCAATTTTGACATGAAAACTATGTTTATATAACTAAGACCTTCTATTCTAAAGAAGGTAATTCAAATGAAAACTTACCACAATTTGTATAATCATACCCAAATATATGTGGAACAGTTGGATATTTGTTTAAGAGCATATATGACATAATCTTCATATGAAATGTGAGAATGATGGTAATTCTAAGAAGTGAGAGGAAATTGAAAAACCTATGGAAATACTATTTTTTCTCCAGCTGCAAGTGAAATTGAGATTCAATGGATGCCTATATCCACTGTGAATTTTAAGTTGATAAAAGAAATAATTCACCTGCTAAATGAACTGACAGCAGAGTACTCAAAAATCTCTACATCTTTAGTCTTAGTCACATATGAGTTGAGTTTCCTAGTTAGGAGAGAATGGCAGGTGTGGTCTCACCTGTATGTCCACCCCAATGGACAGTCACATTCAACAAATCTGGGCAAAGGCACAGATGGTATAAACACCCAGGGAGACCAAAATGTAAGTCTACTTACATGTCTGACAAGAATTTTAATGCAATCCTAATAAAAATGTTTCACAGAGGAAATACAAATCTTTTAAGTAATTTTTAAATGAAAAATTACAAAATCCCAGCAAAGAAATTTCAAGTTATAACAAAGATCCAACTGGAAATTATAGATCTGAGACCGAATAACATAATAAACATAACATAATAAAATAATTTCTGTATTAGCTCAAAAATAGAGATGAGGAAGGATAGATCTAATGAAAATGAGGCTAGAACAGTAGAATTTACCCAAAATGAACAGCAGAGATGATATAGATTTTAAGAAACCATAGATTCAGTAACCCACATGATAAGAGCAAAACATACAAAGTTTATATCAAAAGGGAGATGAGAAAGAAAATTAAGACTGTAAAAATATGTAAAAAATAACTGAAAAATTCTCAAATTGGGTCATAAACATGAGCCCACAGCCTTAAGAAGTTTGTAATAAACACTGAAAATAATGATAGTGGAAAAGAATTTTCTCAAATTGGTATAGGAGACCTATAAAAATAGTAACTTCATTATAAATGGTGAAAGATTGAGAGCCTTAAATCCATGGGTTAAGAAAAAATAAAAGAATATCCATAGTAACCACCTTTAGTCAAAATTTTAATTGAGTACTATTCTAGGATGAGGGGATAAGTACCCAGATTCAAAAAGAAGAAACAAAAATCTTTTTTTTTAATATTTATTTTTTAGTTGCAGTTGGACACAAGACTTTTATTTTATTTATTTTTATGTGGTGCTGAGGATTGAATCCAGGGCCCTGCACATGCTAGGCGAGCACTCTACCACTGAGCCACAACCCAAGGCTCCCCCCACTCCCAAAACAAAAATCTTTATCTCCAGATGACATGATAATTTATATAGACAATTCAGGGGGTAAAAGTATTAAAACTAATAAGTGATAATAGTTATTTTTAGCAACACTGCAGGGTATGAGATAAATATACAAATAACAGTTATTTTTTTGTGTGTCTTAGCTATCAGAATTTCTTACTTAAAATCTAGCACCATATATAAAAAGCACAAAATGCAAAATACTTATGTATTAACATAACAAAAGTTATGAAGTTCTATACATGTAAATCTCCTGATTATTTCTAAGAGTAATTTTAAAATTTGTAAGTAAGTGCACCAGAGAACTCAATACTGGTAGGATAAGGGCAATTCCAATGGGAAGGCAGCACTATTCTGCAGAATTTGACAACTGTATTCTAAAATTCATGTAAAAATTCAAGAAATATAGAATACACCATCTCTGAAAAGTTTTGTTCTTAACAATTGTTTTTTTTTTTTAATTTATTTTTTGTATTGGTTGTTCAAAACATTATAAAGCTATTGACATATCATATTTCATACAATAGATTCAAGTTGGTTATGAACTCCCAATTTTACCCCAAATACAGATTGCAGAATCACATCGGTTACACATCCACATTTTTACATAATGCCCTATTAGTAACTGTTGTATTCTGCTACCTTTACTATCCTCTACTATCCCCCCTCCCTCAACAATTGTTAACATTACTTGATTTCAGAAATTATACAAAGTATCAAGCCATGTGAAATTGTCAAAAAGGAGAGACAGATGAAATTTGAAGAGTGTGCAGAAACAGGCACAAACAGAAATTTAAAAAAAATAATAATAATTTTCAACAAAAGTCAAAGAACAATCTTCCCAATCAACAGTGCTTTGGGAATCTCAGGTGTAATCATTAAAAATAAAAGGAAAAAAAAGAATTTCAACCTGTACCTCAAACTACATACTAAAACTACATTAAATTGAATGAGAGACATAAATATAAAACGTAAAATTATAGAATTCCTAGAAGTGAACTTTGAAGAAAATCTTTGTGACAGTACAGTAGAAAAAGATTTCTTAATTATTACACATAAACAACCCACAAAAGAAGAAATGATTAAATTGGAAGTCATAAAATCTTAACCATTCTGTTGTATGAAAGACACTCTCAAGGGAGCTACAAGCTGTGAGGAAATGAATCTTTATCTGATAAATTATATAAAGAATTCTCAAAAATCAATAATAAAGTAAATGATCCAGGAAGACATAGGCAAAGTTCTTAAGCATATATGTCCCTAAGAAACTTATATTGATGGCAAATGAGTGCATAAAAATATGATTGACATGATTAGAAATCAGGAAACTGAAAATTAAAACAACAGTGAGATACCACTCTAATTCTTCTGAAATGTCTAAATTATAAGTGCCTAAGATACTAGGCTTGGGCAAGGTAGTGGAGGAACTAGGAATCTCAGGTGTTGCTCATGGTAATATAAAATGCACAACTTTAGAAAAGACCTTGGAAATTTCAAAACATTGATATGTAAACCTACTATAGGATCCAGCACATTTATTTTCAGAAATTTGCCAAGTGAAATGAAAGCTTAAATCTTTACAAATATTTTTTCACTAATGCTCATAGTAGCTGCATTTGCAATCCTCAGAAACTGCAGACATCTTAAATTTCCATCAAAAGGTGAATGGATAAATAAACAGAGGCATACTTTTATAACAGAATATTATTCAACAATAAGAAGAAATGAAAATGTACTATTGATTTAACTATAAACTGAAAGAATAGGAAAGAGTATAAAATAATTACACTGAGTAAAAGAAGTCAGGTAAAATACTCCCCATAATGCAATTTTATTTATATAAAATGGTAGAAAATGCACACTAGCCTATAGTGTTACAAATCAAATTAGTTATCTCACTAAAGGGAAGAAAGGAAGAAGTGAAAGAATCATAAGGTGGCAAAATAAAATGGTAGGGTAAATGAAAAATTTGATCTTGACTATGCTGTTGATTTTTGGATAGTGAGCTGAGAATAAATCTCAATAGAGTTTTAGATATAAGTGATAACAAACATATATGTACATGTATACCCAGATATATAAAACTGTCAAATTGTGTACTTTTTAAAGCATGTATAAGTTTATTGAATATAAATTGCATTCCAATATGAGTGGCTTTATCAACACAAAATATTTTTAAACAATGCAAAAAAAAAGTATTTCACTATATTAAAAGTAAAAAGAAAATGTAGAAAATGATGCAATAATTTTTATAGATGTAAAAAAAGTTGATAAAACCTTTTAGAAAACTGAGTACACACACTATTATCCTACATGTTAAAAGGATATCTACAAAAAAACTTAAATATCATTGTTAATGGTGAAATTATTGAATAATTTATCTCTGAGTTCACAATGAGGTAAAAATGTCAATTATTCCTTAATATTTTTCTGGTCTTAATGCAATCAACAAGAAAGAAAATAATATGTAATAGAATTGGGAAAAAAGGAAATTGTAATTATGCAGAGATAACAGTATTTTAAGGATGGGAAATATTTAATAACTTATAGACATTATTACATAGGATATAATTGGGTCATTAAGAGAGCTCACTGTAGAATATTAGGTACAAAATTGATATGAAAATATCATAAGATTTTGTTAATATTAACAAATTTAACATGAATAGTTAAATCAATAGAGGAATATTTTATATCATGATTTGCTATATACAATAACAATATTATTTATGCTTTATTTTTATATAAATTCAAGACACACTCAAAGTCCAATTTTGATTTCTTTTTTTTTTTTTTGGCTTACTTTGATCTTATTATTTTTTCTTATTGATTTGCACTGACATGATAGTATAAACACAACATTGATATCATCAATAGTACATAACTGACTGGAGAATTTTGACAAAGTGAAATATAGGAGGAAGTGGAATAAAGCAACTGAATTCTCATATTCAAAGTGTGCAATAAATAATATGTAGGGTTAAAAATAAGTGCAAATATGACATGTGTAAGTTCATTTGAGTACTTAAGAAATAGTAATGGACAACTGTTCTCTTTTATATCTTTACATTTGTGCTTCAACCTTGAAATTCTGTTCAAGTATAACTGAGAAACTTAAGAACTTTAAAAATCCATAAAATCTCACCATGGACAGATTTTGCTTTGAAATAAAAAGCCACAGACATATAGGTATTTGTCTGTTTTGAGCCTTTGACTCATAATCTTTTCTTAATTAATGTAGGGATATTAACCTTTTCAGTGAAGAGAATTAAGATAGTGTGTATTTTTTTTCAGGTTTTCTCCTATGCTTTGAAAGCACTTTCTATCAGTCTAATATTGTCAAGTTTGAAAACACAGTTTATACAACATAAATGATTGAAAATAGATATTTCCTGTAAAATCAGAAATCTGCATCAACAAATCCCATTATCATTTTTTTTTGTTTTCATTCACATTTTATGATTCCAATTAGCATAGTTATTCTCTCAAATTGCCTTAGGTTAAGTACCTGAGCAAAACAACAGAGGTTAGTGAATGATAGCAGTCAGAATGGAAAAGGGAAATAGAATTAGTGACATTTATGGGTTTAATATTAAATTCATTACAAATCTAACAACTCAGTTTATCAACTGGGTGTCCTTATGTTCTACTTACTGGTAAAAAGGAAAACCTCATAAAATCTTTTGTTGTTCTTTGACTCTTTCTTCTGTTTCCTGGGAGGCCATTCTATTTTTATAAGGTTTCAAAGAGGAATTTAGGTACGAGCCACCATTCATGTGTGTGATCACAAGAGGGCCAGAGCTGGGATGGCTTTCACTTGTTGAGAAAGAGAGTATGGCTGCTTTGCTTGGGGCAATAGGGAGCACACATCAGGACACACACACACACACACACACACACACACATCTTCTGAGACTGTAAGGTAGTGAGGCAGGATTTTAAGGATGTTCATTACTGGCCTCACTGGTTTCAGGAGAAATAAGAGAAGAATATTAACTATTGCTTTTCGCTGATGACATTGAGGGGAATGGTCACCTAGCGTTTCACCTTAACATGGAGCTCAGTTCATTATTGCCTAAAGTCCTGAATCTTGGCTGTAAATGATCTTAAACATGACATTGAGGACTGAGTTTGACAAGTTGCTTTACAAACTAAATAGAAACTGTAATGTGCTTTACTATTCATTTACCCTAAAATAACCACCTCATGAATGCATCAAGTAAATGGATCCTTTCTCATGCATTGGCTTATGAATGGATGGAAAATAATTGATAAATAAATGAATATATAAATATCTCTATCTCTATCTATCTATACACATATATCTATATACACATATATATTATAAAAACAGTATAAGCATTTTTCAGTTCAGAAAATAAAAAACAATATTGTGCTATGATTATATAGTTTTATTTCTAAACAGAAAACCCTAAAAAAATCTGGAAATTATTGTCACTAAAATTAATTTCAAAAATTATTATCAGTATTTCATCAACAAGTGAAAGACATATATTTCCACTAGATATTTAAAATACTTTAGAAGGATATTTGGTCAAATTGAGCAACAATTTCTAATAAAACTGCTAAGGAAATGAGAATAGAAGCAACCCACTGGCCTGTTCCCTGCTTAGGGCTGAGCCCAGCATGCTCTTTAAGTAAACACTTGCATTGGTATTGTTCTCACCTCCTTCTATTCTTTGCTCAGAAATCTCAGCAGTGATTTCTTTGCTCACTAACCTAATTAATACAGCTCGCTACATACCTCTTTCTTTGCTTGCCTGCTTTATCTGTCATTTTCCATGCAGATAAGCATCTCCCAAACTGCCCCATCCTGTGCTGACATGTAATCTACTTACAGCAGATATAACCTCTCCTCTGCCCTTGTCTGTCTCTGCCCTTGAAACCTGTGCTATACAATGGCAGCAAGCTCTATCTTGTCCAGAGATGTATTTAAATAGCCTCAGGTGCCACCTTGTTATATAAGTTCAATAAAGTTGATTTCAAACAAATAAAAACTGCCCTAGATGTTAAAACGATAAAACCATACTGATTAAAATCAGGTATTATCTGAAGATGCCCTCTATCCCCATGATTTTTCAATAATCTTTGATGAGTTTTGACAAAAAGGAATGAAATTAAAAAATCACTTTCATAGCCATTGAGAATTTAACATAATCTCTCTTTATTAAAAATACCACTGGATGATTCTTAAAAAATCCAATAGACTCCACTGAATAACAGTTAAATTAACTAAGTAACTTGTTGAAGTCCTTCAATCAATACTAGAAATTAAATACTCTTTTTTCTGAACTTGGCTGTGGCTCAGTGGTACCGTGTTCATCCTGCTTGTGGAGTGCCCTGAGTTGAAACCCCAACACAGCCCAGCATGGTGGTGCATGCCTGTAATCCCAGCAGCTCTGTAGGCTGAGACAGGAGGATCATGAGTTCAAAGCCAGCCTCAGCAAAAGTGAAGCACTAAGCAACTCAGTGAGACCCTGTCTATAAATAAAACACAAACCAGGGCTGGGGATATGCTCAGTGGTTGGGTGCCCCTGAGTTCAATCCCTGGGTGCCAAAGAATAAACATAAAGGAAAAATAAAATTAAATTTCAAAAATCCCAGCACAGCAAAAACAAACAAAATACTACCTTTTCCAATTCCAATAGTAAACACCAGAAGAAATATGGAAAATCAACCCTACAAAATCCTTAGGGATTTAACTAATAAGCATAGATTGCTTTGAAGTAAATTTAAAATTCTTTAAAGAACAGAAAACAAAATTTCTCCCTTGCCCTCATAAGCTGCATACTTATTGAAATGTTCTATAAAGCCAAATTAAATGAATAAATAAGTTTTAAAACATGTCCACACACATACACACACACACACACACAAACACACACAAGAAAATCTTAGAAAAAAGAACAGTTGTAGGGATAGAAGATTCGAACTTTCAATATCTGAGCATGCTATGAAGTCACATAATAAAATTGATACCCTATTGATATTAGAGAAGACAAATCACTGGAAATGAGCAAAACTCCAATAAATCTTAACATACGTGAACTAGAAATACTTGAAATATAGGATAAGAGATTTTTTTTTTTTAAATTTAGTGTTTAAAGAACTGATTATGAATGTTGCCAACATATCTGATTATTCTTACAGAAGAAAATAAACCAGCACAGTTTTATACAATGTGCTGATAATAAATCCAAGTAGATTAAAATGTTGTATGTAAGTAATACCACAGGAATAATCATAAGTAACTATAAAGGATAAGTCAAAGAAGAGAAGAAAGTGTTAAAATGGACTTCAAACCCAGAACTAAGAAGAGAGACCTACATCCTTAAGTTACATCTGTAAAGCTACATAGTAAATGGAAATATTGCAAGTTTTGCTTGTTGTTTATGTTCTGCTGAGTTAATGACTTCTTTCTAAGAGATATGAATAAAGTAGATTTCTGTTTATGTTTGGGTTTTAACTTCTTTTTTTTTGGGGGGGGCACTAGGGATTGAACCCAGAGGTATTTTATGTTACTTAGGGTCTTGCTAAATTGCTCAGATGGACCTCACACTTGTAATCCTCCTGACTCAGCCTCCAGAGCAGCTGGGATTACAGGCGTATGCCAGTGCGCCTAATTTCTATACGCAGCTCCTATCCAGGCCACCATTAGCTCTTGACATCATGCTTTTGAATGATCTTAAAAGAAAATTTCTATGGTTTGAAAACTTCCTAAGGTTAAATAAATAAATAAAAACAAAAAAAAAAACAAGGAAGAAGATAATATTTACTATGTCACTCTTATCTGGATTAAAACGATGAAGAAAAATTAGCTTCATTCTTACATCATGTTTGATAAAGATTATTTGAGACAGTAGAAACAAAACTATACCAACATGTAAATTACACATTTTATGATGGCAAAGCTCCAATTTACCTCTCTTGAATATTGCTGTCATCTTTAATGAACTGAAATACACAACAAGTTCCTAAACAGTACATTTTCAGAGATAAAAACGACCCACATGACATGCAACATTGTTAAAATATTCAAGACTTTCTTAAAACAATATTTTCTCTACTGGCAATTGGACCATACTATTTAACTAATATGTTCTTTTGATTGTTAAATTTGTTCCTGTGAAAAGTCTTACAATCAATTGAATGGTTGATCACTCACATTTATTCAAATAAATAAGAGCACAATATACTAATTATCATTAAAAATAAGAGCTTATACAGTTACTCTAAGTGCCTAAATACAATACAGCTTTAGTTTTATAAAATAAAGCCTGTGAAACAAACAAAAGTCATATTTGACTTTACAAATGAGTACTTGAAAACACTGTAAAGCTAAGTGACTTGCTCCAATATAGCAGACAATACATGACAGAGTGGACAAGATGTCCATGTGTAAGTGACTTCTCCCCTCCTACTTTCCAGAAAGGTCAATGGGACATCCATGTTCCTACCTAACTGAAACTTAGTACTCGCTGATCAATGCTTCCCAATACTCCCCTCCTCCTCTCATCTCCCCAGCTTCTGGTAACCAATATGCTACTCCCAATTTCTATGAATCAATTTTTGATAGTCAATATAGGAGTGAGAACATGCTGTACCTGTCTTTCTGTGACTGGATTATTTTACTTAACAGAGTTCTATAGGAATAAGGGGCTCTGGGGAGTTTTGCTCTGTAGGATGACTACAGGTAATAGTTAGGTACTATGTACAAGAAGCAAGAAGAAAGATTAGGGAATGTTTTCACTATGAAGAAATGATACATGTTTCAGGAGATGAATATGCTCAGCATGATTTTAAAAGTATATATTTAAGTGTAATACTTTACCAGGTCTGCATAAATCAAAATGTTAGATGGAACCTTGTTAATATAGACAATTTCTATGTTTCTACTTCAGTTAAATTTTTAGATAATTTTTTTAAATAAGTCAAAAGAAAATATTACACAGTTTCTTAAAAAGCATATTCTATTCTAATATCAATTTTGAAATGATAATCAGCACATATCAACCTCCATCTCCTTATTTATAGAGGACAGAGAAAACCAAGAGAACATCTCCATAAGACTTGCAATATTTCCATTTACTATGTAGTTTTACAGATGTAACTTAAGGATGTAGATCTCCCTTCTAGGTTCTGGGTTTGGATTCCAGTTTAATACTTTCTTCTCTTCTTTGACTTATCCTTTATAGTTACTTATGATTATTCCTGTAGCATTACTTACAAACAAAATTCAAACTGTTGAAATAAACTATCATACAGTTGAAAATATTGATATGACTGCATCTAATGCAAATAACTTAGCACATATTTACCTTAAATTCATAAGTGTAAATCCATAGTTATATGAATGCCTATTTTATAATTAGGGTACCAGAGTTAAGTAGAATTGTTGAAGGAAGAGAGAAAGCAACACTTTTTCCTTATTTATTAAAATTCTGTATAAGATTATCTCAAGAATAATGAATTGCCAAGAACTGAAAAACAAAGCTAAACACTATCACACCCACATTCGATTTACAGCTGCAGAATATGGTTGCTAAATATTTGTTTAAGCATATTATCACAAAATGTTTGCAAAACAGAGAACTAAGAAGTAAATGTTTTAGTACTGCTTACATTGCTCCCTGTCATATAATGTCATTTCAGTCTATTGCATGAGTCATTTAAATATGTTATTCTGAATTTTGAATCCATCCCCTGCGAACACAGATAATCTGATACCATAATCAGCACCGTGGGGACACTGTGGAGTGGGCTGTACCAGAACTTCCTATTAAACTGAAGTCTTCCCAGGGAAACACAGCTGTGCCACCATGGAAAAGCAATGGTTTCTTTGGGAACTCCGTAATTCAAAAAACACTTAAAAATATCTGTGCATGTCCCAAATGTATCGTGTTAAATAAATAGGAAGAAAATAGTCTTTCTTATGTGTTGCTAAATATTTAAAGAAAAAAATAATCCATTCTATTATTCAGTGATTACTCTAAATTTCAGTCTTCCAAGCAATCTGTCATACACAGAAATGTCAGACATATAATACTTATAAAATCCATTAATATATTTATCGAATTATACAAGATCCATGGACTTTATGTGATTCTTCAAAATTTAGTATATGTTTGGAAATCAGGTATGCCTCCTTCTTTATTTGGAAATGAGTGAGGATAGCTAAGGATGACCTTTATCAAATTATAAAATCATTGCCTTTCTATTTTGTGACTTCAGATTGTTTTCTATTCCTCTTTTCAATTTTAAGCCCTACTTTTGTTATCCAACAGAGTCCAAAAGGACCCTTCCATCATCAGTACCTAAATGACAAAACAGACAAACCCTTTAGGAACTCTCATGTGCAATCCTTTGGGTTTCAGACTCAGATTTCATTCTCATTCCCGTTCCTCTTCAAACCAAATCAATCATTATCTCATTCCAAGGAATCTCCAAAAGCAGAGTATGATACTATGTTAAACATAGTTTGTTTCCAGTAATACGAGAATCTTCAAGTACTATGATTGCATTTCAGCAGAGGCCCCTGCAATTTATGCATCTTGTGTGACGTTCCAGCAATGGTGTAGTCACAAGGAATTACATCTCATTAAAGGAACTGAAGTAAATGCCAATTTCAGAAGACTTGAGGTCATTCATTTGAAACATAAGATTGAGACAGTTTACATCCAGCCAAACATTTTAAAAGAATGAGTGTTCATTGAGAGTGTGTGAACTCACAAATAATACTTTCAAATAAAACAGCATTTCAAGAAACTACTGATTGTAATTCTCATAAACATTGCCTTTACAAAACAGGTGGTGAGTAGGTGGGAATGAGAGAGCCGGGCTCCCAGCCCATATGGAGTATTAAAGGCATAAGACTCACGCGTCTTTAAAAATTCCCTTGTTCTTACTCCACCTGCCTTAGTTATATTTGAAGTTTTGAGTAGGATAAGGGTTCTGTTTGTTATTAATAAGAGGAAGAAAAGGAGCTACTTTCACTTCTATGTCTAATATTTCTCTGGTCTCCATAGCAACGTGGGGTTGCAAAGCCCCCAGGACAGAGCTACTCCACAAATACAACCTGGTGAGAGGAAAGAGGAAGCATGAGAAAGACATTTTGACAGCTTGATTGGGGCAACAATTTGTCAGATCACTGGACTGGGAAATCACTACAATTCTGCTGACTCTGTTCCTATCTCAGCTTCATAAACCAGGGACTGCATAAATACATCCGTAACATGTTACATGCAGGGTTGAAAATCTAGGACCTGTGCTGTTTCCATTCACTGCTGGAATTGACTGTCTCGCTTCCATTTCTGTGCAGAAACCACAAAACTGATTAATAGCAACAAATATAGCATTTTACAGGAAACAATTAAGAGCAATAAAGCATGCCTACTCTTTGATATTGTTTTGTGAAAGAACCGGGAACAGAATTCTTAGACCTTTTCCACACCACTCCTTGAAACTTTCTTTGATGTAAGCAGGAAATATATACATAATCTTGTTTCAGCAGCAGATAAGGAAATAGATGAATATTGTGATTTCTTTAATTATTCAAAAGTAATATAAAAACATTCATCTGTTGATAAGCACCTAGGTTGGTTCCATAGCTTAGCTATTGTGAATTGAATTGCTATAAACATTGATATGGCTGCATCACTGTAGCCTGAGGATTTTAAGTCTTTTGGGTATATAACAAGGAGTAGAACAACTGGGTCAAATGATGATTCCATTTCCAGTTTTTTGAGGAATCTCCATACTGCTTTCCAGAGTGGTTGCGCCAATTTTTAGTCCCACCAAAAATGATGAGTGTACAATTTTCTCCACATCCTCACCAACATTTATTGTTAATTGTATTCTTGATAATTGCCATTCCAACTGGAGTGAGACACATGAATGGGAGAGCCTACAAAATGGGAGAAAAATCTTTGCCACCTGCACCTCATATAGGACATGAATTTGCAGGATATACAAAGAACTAAAAAAAAATTAACACCAATAAATAAAAAAATAACCCCCCAAATACCCAAAGAGCCCATTCAACAAATAGGCAAAGGAACTGAACAGACACTTTTCAAAAGAAGAAATATGAATGTTTAACAAATATATAAAAAAATGTTCAATATGTTTATCAATTAGAGAAATATAAATTAAAACAACAATGAGATTTCAAAACATAATTTTGTAAAGAATACAAAGCTGTGTTTAACAAAGTTTTGCCATCAGGCCAATGTGACAGGAAAACTTGAAAGATCATTAACGTTGTGTATTCTTTATGCTGTTAACATATTCATGCTAGGAGATTGTATCTTATCTATTTTAATGATAACTGCTAGTTTGTTTCCATATATTTTCTTGAATCCTGTGGTGTTACATATTAGAAGCTTGTTAAATTGTCTCAGCTTATATCACACTTAATAAATAATAAATCAATTTCAGTAGACCAATCACTACAGCTTCCACTGCTGTAATGGGTTTTGACAAATATCTCCTTTGTATATTTTTTGAGGTACATCAGCAAAGAACTAAAAGTGGCCCAATCCATTACAAAGTTGACTGCACATCTGATCCCAGGCCAGTCCCCAAATTAAATTTGCTCATGTTGACACACGGCTCAGGAAAAAAAAAAAAAAAAA
>NW_026000093.1:3455043-3550934 GCF_001458135.2 Marmota marmota marmota | reverse complement strand
AAAAAAAAAAAAAAAAAATATATATATATATATATATATATATATATATATATGCTTAGCTTTTATAATCAGAATAAACATAAAATTGTATAGACTGAAGGAGGTCAGGGGTGGGAGTTAACTACTAAAAATGTTATATCGAAGGATATGCAATGTCTTATAAGTTAAAAAGTAAAGCATGAGTATTATACTTTAAGACACTCAATAAGTGATTCTACTCAGCAGTAGTCTATCCTCAGGTAAGGTCTTTCTATTGCATAAACTAGACAGTTAATAATGGGTTGATTTTTATATTGTTTCTTTGTCTAATTTATTTTCCTAATCAGCTAACATTTACTAAACGTTGAAAAAAAAATGCAACAGCAATCATTAAAGAGCCCAGGAAAACTTGAAATACAGGTAAATATTTGTAATTGTCAGGGTCTACTCAATGGAAAACCAACTCAGGAATTCAAAATGCAGTGATTTTATCCAGCTATCTTAACTAGGGGAATGTGAGGCAATGTGTAGATTTGCAAGAACAGAAACCCACCACCAGCTGCTATGAAAGACAGCCTGGGAAAAGGATGTTCCCTGGGCCCAATAGCTACACAGGGGTCTCCTATGAAACAGAGAAACGGACCCTCCTTGGAGAGGTATGGAAGTGTGAATGAGAAAAAATAAGAAGCCACGAATTTCCCTCCAGTGGAAAAAAGGCAGAAAACAGGAACTGAGAAAACCCATTTTAAATTCGGCAGGAGAGAAAGCATTTTTCTATGAACACACAACACACTGCATGTTTGGAACCCTTAAAAGCACTGTAGACACGTGCATCAGAGGAGTTTCACATTCAGGGCAGGAAGCCAGATGATCACAAGGGTCCCTCAACAACCAGGCTCTATTACATCCTGAAGAAAAAATATAAAAGCCAAGAACTTTATCTCCCAGTATATTTTCATAAGAAAGGTTATTTTAACAAAATCATCCGCAATCCTTTAACTAAGTGACATGTACTTGTTAAAATTTGGGCTCTGAAGCTAAATTCCATTAGTTCGAATTCTATTTCCACAATTTTCCAGCTGTATTACCCTAAGCAGTTGATTTAATCTCTATGAAATAGATTTTTATCAGCACTGAAATAACAGTAATTGTCATATCTACCTAATAGGTTTATGTGGATTCAGTGCTTGACTACTAGCAAAATACTTACGGAAGAGCTTGATATTTTATATTTACTTGATAAATGTTAGCTCTCGTTACTCAAAAAAAAATTTACACACATCAAAATAAGAATGTTTTCATACAAAATACTTTATAATGAAATGTTCATGTCTTCCTACAATGAAAATATTTCAATCAAGGGAATGATTCAGTAAAAATATATAACCCCAATGAAATAAACATGGAAATATCTAACCATATGCGCCCATTCACTTTCTCATTTTAAAAACTACCAGAGAAACTCCAGGAAGCCCTCAACATTTAAATAACTTAGCTGTTTGAAATTGTAGGCATCCCTAAAAGGATTGGGGAAGAGAGTTTTAGCCATGCAGGCATACTAAGTATTTCAGAGAAAAGGAAGGAAGACAAAATTTGAGAATATGCTCTTGGTGGATATAGTTTGTAATTAGAATGAAAGATGGGTAGCACCAGACATTTTCAAATTCAAGATAGCAAAAGGAGCTGGGCACAACTGTGTACGCCTGTAATTTCAGAGGCTTGGGAGGCTGAGATAGAAGGATCACAAGTTCAAAGCCAGAATCTGCAATTTAGTGAGGCCCTAAGCAACTTAGGAGACCCTGTCTCTAAATAAAATACAAAAAAAAAAAAAAAAAAAGGCCTGGGGATGTGGTTTAGTGGTTAAGAGCCCCTGGATTCAATCCTTGGTATGAAAATAAATAAATAAATAAATAAATAAATAAATAAATAAATAATTTCAACATAGTTTTCCTATATACATATATGATAAAACAGTAAATTTCTTTGTCTTTAGTATTATATGCATTTAGAATATGATGTCATATTTTCATTCCATGTTGAGATGCCCGAGAACACTAAAATGATTTTTAAAGTTCTTTTTATTAAAAAAAAAAAACACTTTAGGTACCATTTTTTTAACAAGGATTTTTTTCTGGTAAGGTAGGTTAAAAGGTATAAAAAATATTGTTATTGTCATTGTGTTCTCTCAGATTAATTCAGAGGTGGGTAATGAGATGTTAATAGTGTGGTGGAAGTCTGGGCGACATGGAGCATGCCTGTAATACTAGCAGCTTGGGAGGATGAGGCAGGAGGATCACAAGTTCAAAGCCAGCCTCAGCAATTTAGCAAGGCTCTAAGTAACTCAGTGAGACCCTATCTCTAAATAAAACACAAAAAAGTGGAGGGGAATGGGATGTGTCTCAGTAGTTATGCAACCCTGGATTCAATCCCCAGTAACAAATAAATAAATAAAATAAAACATAAAAAATAAAATAAAATAGTATGGTTGAAGTTTTCTAGGTTCTATCCTAAGATTTAAATGCACCCAAGAAGTGCTAGGTGCTTCTCTCTTGGGTCTTTTCACATTCCAGGGTAGCTATTGAGGTATGTACTAAAGCCAGGTGCGTAAAGGAAGATAACTGAAAACCATGCAAAGGGAGAATATGTAAGTCTACAGTTGCCAGAGTTACTGATTTTTTTCAGTAACTGAAACTATTTTTTTTCTGAACTTTTATGTGATTTGTAATAATATTTTACATTTACTTGTGGTAAAATAAACAATATAAAATTTATCTTCTGAAATACTTTTAAGTATGCACTTCAAAAGAGATAAGCAGAATAAAATTATTTTTCAACAAAGTGTTTATATCTTTCAAAATGTAAACTCCATCTGCCTTTAAAAACATCTTTATTTAACCTTTCCTTCAGCCCCTGGTAACATCAACATATTTTCTGGGTTTTTTTATTACTATTATTATTACTATAAATATCTCATGTAAAGTGGAATCATATAAGATTTATATTTTTTTGCTGGATAATTTCCCTCAGTAAAATATCTTCAGTGTTTATCCATATGGTGGCATGTGAAAGGATTTCCTTTCTTCCATTATATATAAGGCTGAATGACATTCAAATATATATATATATATATATATATATATATATATAATTTCACATATTCATCCTTCTCTGAATGGACATTTGAATTCATTCTAGGAATTAAAATGTCCATTGGCTATTTTGAATACCACTACAATGAACATGGATTTGCGAATATCTCAGTGGCATAGCATGTGCTCAGCATGTGCAAGGCCCTCGGTCAATTTGCACCATGAAGAAAAGTATAAAAGAAAGAAAAATGAAGCTAAATATCAAATTATATAAAACATAACAACATTGTGTGGGGATAAAAATCACCAAGAAAGTGATGAGTATAAAATTTAGATCAGCAGTTACATTTGGAAGTCAATGATTAAGCTAGATCTCACAGTAGGGCTACTGGATGATAGGTCAAATTATTTTTTTTTGGTATGGTAATGATTAAAAAGTTATTTGCCTTATAATAATTTATTAAGCTATAGATTTATTGAAAAAAAATGATGTATTTGCCTTTTACTTAACCACAAAAAACACTGAATGAAATCAAATCAAAATAACATTTGAATCACACTCAAAGATTTCACATCTGTTCTCCTTTATACATTGCATATTCGTCAATTAAACTCTTCAAAAACCATAAGCTTCACCTATGTAAGGTGTACAACTCAGTGTTGTTTATTTTTGTAGATTCAGAGTTGTGTACTCACTATTGTCTAGTTTAGAATTACTTTATCAATCCCTCGAAAAAAACATAACCATTAACAGTTTCTGTATCCCCCTTTTCTCTGTGTTTGGTAACCATTACTCCACTTCAATAAATTTGTCTTGTTTGGTATTTTGTATAAATGCAGTGATGCCACATGTGGTTTTTCATGATTGGCTTCTTTTACTTACTACCATGATTTGGACATTAAATTTCCTCGAAAGGTTCATTTGCTTAAAGATTGGTAACAAGTCTGTGGAGCTACTAGGAGGTGGTGGTTTTAAGACGCAGGGCCGGGCTGGGGATGTGGCTCAAGTGGTGGCGCGTTCGCCTGGCATGCATGCGGCCTGGGTTCGATGCTCAGCACCACATACAAACAAAGATATTGTGTCCGCTGAAAACTAAATAATAATAATAATAATAATAATAATAATAATAATAAATATTTAAAAAGACGCAGGGCCTATTTTAAGAAAATGACATCATTGAGGTCATGCCTTTGAATGCCAATATTTTCATTCAAGAAGTTCACTCTATCCCTTTGCTTCTCGGCCACCCTGGAGTGAACAGACCTCTTCAACCCCATCCTCCCAACATGACGCAGTGTACTGTCTCAGGTCCAAAGCAATATGGCCAAATGACCATGGACTGAAACACCTGAAATAAAGAACCAAAATAAACCTCTCCTCCTTCAAGTTGATTGTTGTACATATTTTGTCACAGTGATAGCAAATTGACTAACATACTTGGTATGTTCATCGGGTCTATCCAGGTTCTAATATGTGTTAGTACTTAATTCTTTTTGTTGTCAAATACTATTCCATTATATGGTTATATTGGATTGTGTTTATTCACTTACTAGATGATAAGTTGTTTCTAAATTTGGCCATTACAAATCATGCTGCTATGAACACTTTCAAACAAGTTTTTGTGTGGAATATATATTATTTATATTGGGTACTACATAAACTCAAACTGGAGGAAATCAAAGACACAGAGGAAATTCTAAAGAAAGAGTGATAAAAACAACTTATAAATAGTGGAAGAATAATTAGAAGTATAGCTGCTACTCAGGAGAAACCAAAAAAGCAAAAAGAAATCAAAATATTTAAAGGATTGATGGAGATAACACACATGCAGAATTCTATATCCTGAGAAGTAATTATCATTCTGTAGTGGAAGAACAAATACTTTATCAGATAAACAATAACAGAAAAATATCATACCAGTAGACAAACACTGAAACAAGTGGCATACAAATTTCTATAGGGAGCCAGGCTCAGTGGGGCACATCTTCCATCCCAATAGCTTGGGAGGATTAGACAGGAAAATTGAGAGTTCAATGCCAGCCTCAGCAATTTAGCTTGGACCTACATAATTCAGTGATACCCTGTCTCTAAAAATAAATATAAAAAATGGCTGGAGATTTGGCTCAGTGGTTAAGCGCCCCTAGGTCCAATTCTGGGGCCCTCTCCCCCACACAAAAATATCTATAGGGAATAGAAAATGATATGTTAGAGGCTCAAATCAACATAAACAAAAGAACATCAATAAAAGCCAGAATGGAAATAAATAAAGGCTCTTGTCTTCTATCAGTTTTAATTGACTGGAAATAAAACTGTTTAAAATAGTACTGTAATGGTGGCTATGGTAATGATATAGGTAAGTGAAATGAATGATAGTGATGTCATTATAGATGGAAGGGGTGAAATGGAAATATTTTGTCAAGAGATAATTATGCTATACATAAATCACTATGGTGCTATTGGAGAGGACACACATTGTTAAAAATTCATGATGGAAATTCTGAAGCAAACACATTATTATTGAATTATGATTGATACCACAAGATAAGAGACAGAACAGATTTAATAAAATGCTTAATTTAATCCCAGGATTTAAAAAAAAAAGAATGGAGAAAAGAAAATAAAGAAGAGATACAACAAATAGAGAAAAATACAAACATGGTAGATGCAATTTAGCTATGTCAATAATTATATTTGAATGGTAAACAAATAAATTAAAGTCAAATATCGTCAAGGGTATATAAACCTAAACTCTATATGAAACATAACTTAAATGAAGACTTCAATAGGTTTAAGTTAAGGGATAGAGAAAAATATATGCATTGCAAACATTAATCAAAGATAGCTGCAAGAGATTTTAGTTGTAGACAAATTAGATCAGGGAAGGAGAACTATCAGAAGTATTTTCCATTAAATAATGATTAAATTAAGAATTAAGTAACAATAAAGGGGTAGAATCTCTAAGCAGACATAGCAATATAAACATTCAAAAAATAGAATACCAAAATATGTGTGTAAATACTGCTAGAATTGAAAGAAATAAGTATATCTATTTAATTATAGTCTTCAGCAGTACTCTCAAAAATTGATAGTTCAAGTAGGCAGCATTTCAGTGAAGATATTCTTAAACTGAGCAACACTATTATTACATTGTTATAGTTTCGTAGAATGCTTCTTCTAAACATGGCAGAATACATATTCTTTCCAAACTTACGTAGAAAATTCACAAAGATATGTCATAAAAAACAAAGTTTAATGAATTTAAAGGAAGAGTAACATAAAAAGTATGTTTCCAGTCAAAAAAAGAGTTTAAACCAAAAATTGATTACAGAAAGCTATCTAGAAAGTCCCCAAATATTTGGAGATTAAGTACAGCCCCACTATATAACATACCACTCAAAGTTAAGTTTAGAAAAAATACTTTAAAATATTTTGAGCTAAGTAAAAATTAAAGAACAATTTATCAAAATCTGTGGAATGCAAAGAAAGCAGTGCTGAGGTAGAAATCCATACCACTAAGTGCATACATTACTAATGAAGATTAAAATCAATGTCTAAGCTTTTACCATAGGAAATTAGAAATTGAAGAGCAATTGACGCCTAAAGGAAGAGTAAAACAGGTAATGAAAATTGCAGAGGAAATCAGTGAAATGGGAAAAATATATCTACTTTTTTAATGATCAGTAAAATTGATAAAACTCTGTGATACTAAAAAGAAAGAAGGTACATAGAACAAATATCAAAAATGGAAGAGGGATTATTCATAATGATTCCATGAACAAGAAAAGGTTAACAAAGGAATCCTGTGTAAAATTCTATGCCCACAATGTTGATAAATTACTTGATATAGGTCAAGTATTAATATTCCTAAAACTCATGCAAGGAGAAACAGAAGTTCTGAAATGGCCCATTAGAAATCAAACTAATAAATAATAAAATTACAAAAAGAAAGCACTAACCCTAGCAATTTTTTCTAGGGAGGTCTATCATACATTTAATGAAGAAATGATAATTCTCCACTATTTTGTCTGGAAAACAGAAGCAGAAGTAGCACTTTTTATCTCATTCTATAATAGCATTAATCAGATATCCAAAAATGCTTTGAAAAAGCAGTAAAGAAAATAAATCAAGACCAGTATTTATCATGAATATAGCTACAAGAATCAAACTCAGGAATATATAAAATAAACACTACATTGAATGAAATTTATTATAGTTTGGCAAGGATGACTCACCATTTTTAATTTAACCAATGTAATCAATGACATCAAAAAGCTACAGAAGAAAAATCACATGGTCATATCCATCAACACAAGAAAAGTATTTGAAAGAATTTAACATAGTCATATAAAAAGGTGTACAAACTAGTGATAGATGTTTAACTTTCTAACTTGATGAAGATCCACAAAAACCATCTAACTTTAATGGTGAGAAACTAGACATCTGCCCATTAGTACCAGAAAAAAAGGTGAGGACCTTGCTCATTCTACTGTCCGAAGTTTACTAGAAGTCCTGACCAATTTAGTACAACAACAAAAATAAGTACAAGTAAGTTATATAAATTGTATAGAAGGAAACAAATGTTAATCTTTTCAAAGACGACATGATGATCTATGTAGAAAATCCCACTGAATCTACCAAAACCAAAACCAAAACAAAATTTTGCAAGACAATAGGAAAGAAAATGAATATATAATAGTTGCTGTCTTTCTTACAAACAATTAGAATTAAAGTTAGGAAAATAATCACTTTTATGATAACACTGAAGATTAGTAATATGTAGATCTATACCCCCCAAAATATGTACAAAAATATAAGTGAAACCCAGGCCCTGGTGACAGTAGACAATTTAAATGAACAGATGCTATATGTCCTGGATTAGAGCCTCTGATATTGTTTAGATGTTGCCCTCCCTAAGTTGACCAATCAATTTAATAAAATCTCCATCAGAATTCCAAAAATTATTTTGTAAATATTTAAAATGAATTCTGAGGGCAAAAGTTTTAAAACAGCCAACAGAATGCTGAGTATGAAGAATAGACTAGGATATATTCTTTCTGATTTCAAAACTTACAAGAAAGCTATAATAATTAATGTAGCACAGTATTGTCAAAAGAACAGGCATACTGATTAATAGAAAGAAACAAAAAGACCAGAAAGTGTCTTACAAAAAAATATAGCCAACTGATCTCCAAATTGAGCAAAGGCAATTCAATGGAAAATAGCTATTTTTTTTTTTGACAAAATTGTCAAAACTATTGTAAAGCCACATGCAAGGAAAAAAAAATACAACTTAGAAACAGGTCTTACCTGATTCACAAAAAGTAATTCAAAATTATTCATGTAACTACACTGAAAATATAAACTATAATTTTTTTTAAACAGTAGAGGATCCAATGAAAACAAGTTTTTAAACAAGAGAGCAAAAGATAATTGATAAAAGAAAAAGTTGATGATCTAGAATTTATTGAAATTAAATATTTTATTCTCCAAAAGGTAATTTTAAGTGACTGAATATAATGGGGCATGGTGTTGTACACCTGTAATTCCACCTATCAAGGAGAGTGACTCAGGTGGAACACAAATTCAAGGCCACCCTGGGCAACTCAGCAAGACCCTGTGTCAAAAAAAAAAAAATTACAAAGGTGAGGATCTAGCTCAGTGGTAGATACCCCCTGAGCTCACTTCCCAGTACTTAAAAATAAATAAATAAAATAAAATAAAAATAAAAAACACTGAAAATCCAAGCAGATAGGGTACACACATGCATAAAATATTTATAAAGCATATTTCACATAAATTAATTATATTCACTATATACAAACAGACATAAGAAAAGATGCAGAACATCCCTTGTCATTAAGGAATTGTAAGTTAAAACAGAAATGAGGTACCAATGGGAGGATGTGGAGCAAGCGTGGATTCTCACTCACTCCTTGTTGGGGGTATGCACAGCTACTTTGGAAGACACTTTGGCAGTGTCCTACAAAGCTAAAAATAGCCTTGACACATAATGAAGCAATTACCCTCCTAAGTTATATCCAATTGATTTCAAAACACATATCCACACAAAACCTGAACGTAAATATTTATGGCAGCTTTATAATCATCAAACATTGGAAGCAAGTTTGATGTCATGCAATAGGTGAATGAATACTCAAACTACACTCATACCATGGAATACTGTTTTTTGAATCAGCTTTTAAGTCAGGAAAAAGCTGTCACAAATTTGATATTCACTTTACTAAGTGAAAGAAGGCATTATGAAGGCTATCTTCTCTAAAATACAATTATATGGCATTTTGGGTAAAGGAAAAATTATAGAGACAACAAAATAGTCCTGGCTTCCAGAAGATCATTGGTTGGGATGCTGGATACAGGACAGACAAATTTTTAAGATAGTGAAACTATTCAGTTTGATATTGTAATGATGGATTTGTGATTATTGATAGGGAACAGACAGACAAGAGCAATGGGATCATTAGTTAAAAGATTAGTTCTATAGACAGAGCTTACTGTACTGACCCCCTCATGCATTTTTTTTAAAGGTAATTTACCTGAGGCTGCTCTGGCCCTGTCCTGGGCTTACGTCAATAGGATATGCTACATTCCTCCCCAAACACCTTGTTATCTACAGGAGAAATGGTCCAAAGGCTCCTTCCTCTTTATAAGAAGAGCACAATCAGGCTGGGGTTGTGGCTCAGTGTTAGAGTGCTTGCCTAGCATTCATGAGGCACTGGGTTCAATCCCAACATCACATTAAAACAAACAAACAACAACAACAACAACAACAAACCTAAATGAACAATATAAAGGTATTGTGACCACATACAACTAAAAAAATTATTAAAAAAAGCAAACAACAACAA
Source organism: Marmota marmota marmota (assembly GCF_001458135.2). Taxonomy (NCBI): domain Eukaryota; kingdom Metazoa; phylum Chordata; class Mammalia; order Rodentia; family Sciuridae; genus Marmota; species Marmota marmota. The sequence goes on along the minus strand of NW_026000093.1, from coordinate 3,540,999 downwards.
CAACAACAAAAAAAAAACACAGCCACCCTGTAGTGGGAGGGGTAACTTTTATGACCTTGATATAGTCCAGATTCCAGAACTCAGGATGATAGGATAATTAAAAGCAAACACCTCCCAACCATAAAATCTTTAGGAACAAGTTCCAAGTAGAATAGTCAGTGAGGGCCAAGGAAATCAGAGTTGCCTTAGAGCTTTAGCATGTTGTTAAAATAGTAAAATCTCTTTATTATGGGTAAAATTATTCACAATGGGAAACTTGAAAATCTCATGCCATCCTGCTGTCAATCATGGACCTCCCATGAATGATCTGAATACTTCCCTGGGACTCCTGATTAGATTGGAGGGCAGGAGGGGTATATGGTTTCTCTGCTCTAAAAGAAGCCATTCTCCCTTTCTTTGTGCAAGTGTCCTTTATCTTTTTCCTTCTAATAAACTCCTGCCTGCAAATATGTGAGAATGAATTGAAATTCTTCAGTCAAGAATTTTAGAACCTGTAGATACAGACCCCCCATAAAAACTTCAGCTCTGTAGTCAGAACTTACCCTGTAACAGTGATATGTAGTTTTCACATCCCACTGTATTTAACTTGAAGTTAAAGTGTGCAAGTCTTTTAGAAAATTTAAAAAAAAAACTTTTATATGATTGAGAGATATCATTATGAAATGCAGAATGTGACAAGAGAACCTAAATGTATTCCAAATCAGAAACAATCTCTCTTTGGGAAAGAATAGCAGCTCTAACCTATAAAACACTGGGAATGACAGAAGCCTGGGATTCTAAAGGAAAAAGAAAATGTACACAAAAGACTTCAACCCTTCTTGATAATTGTTTCCTATTGAGAAGTGGGTTAACAATCCTGATCCTGCTGCACAAGTTTATTGGACTTGAACAATTAGATGAAATAAATAATAGGGAATGTAGTTATCAGTTGGAGTGGGTGGTCACAGATAAGAAAGGGAAGAGAAGAGGCTCTTGTGGTACATATGATAATGAGCTGGGTTGGAGAATCAGTACAAACTCCTGTTTAGCTTAAATTAGAAAGTTATCAATAGAAACATGCACAGATAAATGCATATGAACAGCTTTGTTATACACATATATATTTTCTTCTGTCACCTGAGAGAGTATAGAAGTCATTGCCACTCCAATTGCATTGAATACAACTAACACACAGCTTTTTAGGTTTATGGTATTATAAAATACATGTTTGGTATTTATCCCTACTTCCTGACAGGATTTCTAAAATCCTTGGAATCTCTGGAGTGATCCTATCTTTTTATATGCCTGATGGTTGGGAGCCCCAAGGTAGCTTCAGAATGGGGACTAATTACCAGAAAGACCTAGTCAGGATAGGTGGATGAGGGTTTTTAGCTCAAACTCCCCAGCTCCTGAGAGGAGAGAGGCGATAAAAGTTAAGGTGATCACTAATGGTCAATGATGGGATCAACATTTGCAAAGAAGGTTGGATAGCTGGATATATGGAGGCTCCAAGATGGTGATACATCTGGGGAGATCATGCACCCTTTTCCTTACTCCTTGCCCTGTTCATCTTTTTGTATCTTTTGTGATATCCTTTATAATAAACCAGCAAATGTGTTTTCCCTGAGAACTGTAGGCTACTATAGCAAATTAATTAATCCCAAGGAGAGGGTTGTAGGAGCCTGAGATTATAGGCATTTGGTCAGGAGCACAAATAGAACAACCAGGGCTTGCATGTCTCTAAGGGGTGGGGGATGATCTTGGGAACTGAGTCCTGAATCTGTGGGATCTGATGTGGTTGCCACTGGGTACCATCAGAACTGAATTCTATTTGAAGACACCCAGCTGGTGTCTGCAATTGCTGACTTATTTGCTGGTGGGAAGAAACCCCAACACCTTCTGAGGTCACAGAAAGCTGCTTAGAATAAAATACAGCAGGAAGTTTTCATGGTCTGAGATTAGGAAAAGAAATATGAAATAAGATACCACAGATAATGAAACTAAAATGTCAAAAAAACCTGAACTAATAATAATAGGAAACTTTGAGATTCAAATAACACCATAAAGTAATTGAAAAGACAATTTCCTGGTTGAGAAAAGGTATTTGCAAACAGTATATATGATTTATAGTCAGACTATACAAACAAACTCTTTAAGCTAATAAGAACTTAACCTAATTAAAACAAAAACATAGGAATATCTCATAAACACAAGAAAGGATATTCAGTATTCTTATTAGGGAAATGCTAATTAAACTCAAACTGTGATGCTACCACATAGGAACCATCATCGATAGGTAGAAGTGCTTTTTTAATATCTTCATTTTATTTATGTGGCATTTTGTCTATACTTGAAAGAGTATGTGTTAAATCTGTTTAATTTTCTTGTATCATTCCTTTAACAATTATAGCTCCATTAATTTCATATTTTCTTTTCTGAATTCTATTGGTTTGATGTAAAAATTATTCAGTTAAATATTCCTTTTTTTATATTGTCTGTCATTTTATTTCCTTTTGAGAGGATTGTCAGCTTGTTTTGATATTTTCACATTCTACATTTCTTTCAATATTGCTGTCAAAGTTTTAATATTCCAGAGTTCTTTTTTCTCTAGATGTCCTTTTTTAATATTTATTTTTTAGTTGTAGTTGGACACAATACCTTTATTTATTTATTTTTTATTTTGTGCTAAGGATTGAACCGATGGCCTCCCACGTGCGAGGCCAGCGCTCTATCACTGAACCACAACCCCAGCCCCTCTCTAAATGTTCTTTTTATGTATAATGTTGGCATTATTTCACTTACAAAATAATTTGCCATCTACCTGAAATTATTATAACTTCTTTTATGATGAAACTTGATTTCTCTGTTTCCTCTAAATTTTTCATCTTTCTGTATATTTCAGTCTCTGTTTTGATGTGAATGTTTTTTTTTTTTTTTTGTTCATATGTGGGATGACCCTTTAGCATCAGTCAATATTTAAAACTCAGACACCAAAAAGTGAATTATCAGCTTTGGGTTTAGAGTGCAAGGTTTATTCACTACTGGGCTCCACACTGGTATTGCTAATGAGAATCCAACTTGCATTGAGTTGCATTGGGTTATTTTCATAGGTCAATTACAATCAAGAAGAATCTTACAACTTCTTTCCTTAGTGGAAAAAAAAAATTAACACTTGGCTGCCTGAGTTCTGAGAGCTCAATGAAGGCAGAGGCAGTGTAACTTACTGTCCAAAAGTACATCTCACTTTAGTTTAGTGCCACATCTCACCCATGCTCTCTGCTGTGCCTCAGAGACAACTGCTGAATTCCAATCAATATCCTGCTCTTGGTGACCCCTTCTCAACTCTCCCTGTTAATGAGTCTGCTATCTCAAATCCCATTTGATTGAGTTCTACAGTGAAAATTGCTGGGTTTGGCTTTGCCTACAGCCTTCTTAGGCTCTCCAGGACAATTCCCCCTCATCTATTTCTATTTTCAAAAAAATTAACTAAAACCTTTGCCTACTTTATTCTCTTTTTTTTTTTGCTCCCTTATCTTTACTATTATTACCTTACAATGATCATTTTTTTGTTATTTAATGTTTTAGGAGTGAAGAGATGTAAAAACATCTCATTTAATCCCAAATCTCTGCACTGAGTTGCTTAAGATTGTACATTTATAACTTAGAAAGGCCTTAAATTTCTTATTTTGACATGTAATTCTGAAAGGATCAGGTATGCTTTTTCTATGCTAATATTATATCCCAAACCAGGGATACAAGACATTTTTTTCAGAGTTTATTTCCATGCCCATTATGACATACACATAACTGGTATTATTTCCTCACTACTGTTAAATTCATTCTTGCACACAGAAATGTGGTCATTTCTACAGCACAGTTCCCACAAAAACTGATTTATGACTCTGACACATCCATAAAATAAGAACATAGGATATGTGACAGATATATTTCTCCCAGAAGCCATCCAAAATTCCACGGGAGTGACCACGGATGGATGGATATTTAACATCTTGGGATTTTTCCTCCTTTCTGATACTCTATCTCTGACCCAGAAATCATCTGTTACCCAAATAACCTTCCATATTAATTTAGACCATTCTGGGATAACTCAGAACTACTTCAGAACGTACAAGTCCAGAAGCCTCTTAGTAAAACTCCTGGTAGAATACAGGGTTAGATGTGAATCCTAGATGGTTTCACTCTACCTTGGGTACATGGTGAATTTCCTACAATGTGGAGGAGTCATGATATTTTCTTTCATTCATAGAATCTCAAAGACTCTATCTCTGAGAGTGAAAGTTGAATGCATAACGCATTTCTGATTTACTTTTTCCACTTTCCCTACTCTCAACCTGCACAGAAGTCATCTCCCTGTCAGTGTTCCTCAGTGTGTTCATGTGGGTAGCAACTAGGCTTGCTCTTTGTTCACTTTTTTTTCTTCTCTGGTTACTTCTATTGAATTTTCTTGTGGCTCTTCCTGACCAGCACTGCGGCTGCCTCTGGGCATTGTGGCTGCTTTTGCTGGGTACCATTTACTTCACACTACACTACAGTGGCAATAAAATGGCTCTGAGACAGGTTTTCTTGAGGTTAGCAATGTGTTACACATTGCATCCTGATACTTTAAAGATGTTTTTCCTAAAACTTTTTTCCTACAGTTTTGTAATTTTTTGTTGTTGTTGTTATTCTAATGAGCTCTCCCCCAGGGACTCAAACAAAAGTCCACAGAGATTAGGGTGTCTGAAAGAAGAAAAACTAACATAAGCAATCATGGCAGTTTTCCAAGTCACTTCTAAAATTGTATGGCTGTTGAATACACCTTTTGTTTGTAAGTACCATCATTTTGGTATAGTCAGAGTTTTTTCTCTGTTTAATATCTTGCATTACTGTGGTACATTTGTTATGACTGATGGAAATTTATTGACACATTGTTATTAATTAGGCTCTGTAATTAGGTCTGTGAGAGTTGTAATGTTCTACAGTTTCATGGGATTTTTCCAAATTTTCATGTTCTTTTAAAATAAAAGAATTGAGCATTATGGCTATAAAAGTCATTAGGCATTTACTTACTTTCAATTCTCCATCTTTTGGATGAGAAAATGAGGCCAGAGTGATTTAGGTCCACTGTCAATAAGACACAGCTCAAAGTTTCTGACAATTTTAACTTAGGTCTCCAAACTTCAGTCTCATATGCCTTTTTTTTTTCTTGCTTTTCAGATTGATTTCATGATCATTTAAAAAGTAAAACGTCAACTGTATAAAAATTTTATAATTTGTTTAACACGTAATTTCCCTCCTAATTCCAATCTCCGGAGCAGGAGTGTGTCTAAGAGAGTTGCTGAAGGTCAGACGAGAAAACAGACTTGTCCGTATCTACCCGAGACATCTCTGTCCTCTCAGTGCAACGTGGTCTGGATGGTCTTCTTGCTCTGGATCCTGTGTCCATTCCTATAGGCAGAAATTGGCCATGGCTCTACCAAGTCAAAGGTTATAAGGACTGATTTTGTTGCTTTCTTGAGAAGCGGGATAGACTATTAGGGCTTTGAACTATGCTGTCTATCTTTGTTCAAAAGAGTAAAACTATAAATAAGGATTTGATGATCAGAAGAAGCCAACAGAATAAAACATGCATGTCATTAAAGTGTATCTGGGCCTTCTTAACTCATACTCTAATTTGGGTACAGACATGTAAATCCAAAGAAAAGCAATTGGTAAGGATATCACTGCAAATCGAAGAATTTAAATAGGCCATGTTCTGGACATTTCTTTTCAAAATCAGTCACAAGCATGGACAGTATTTCTTATATATATTTGTCTTTTCATTTAACATGTCCCAAACCACTAGGAGATATTGAAAGTTAAATAATTTTATATTTGGCTTTCCATTTTTGGAGTTAAGTCAAAGGAGAAAGAGTAGAATAAATTTTGAATTGTCAAGAAAATATTAATCAATGAGAGCTCAAAATCATTTTCTGTATCATGAACAATGAAGTTAGAAGTTAGATAAAGCACAATATGTAAGTCAATCACCTTTTAATCTTTTCTCTAAGGTCTAAAATGATTTGTGTGCCCAAATCACATTCTAAGTATGTTCCTCACTGATGCATAAAAGCACTTTAACTGTTTCTGTATATAAATGAGAGCCTCAATTTCAGATGATTTGACATAACCCTTGTAATGTTTTTTTTTTTTCCTAATTGATTGAAACTAAAAAAGAACATATCCTTTTTATTCTAATGGGAAAGTCTGAATTAAGTGAAGCACATATCATGATAGTTATAACACTATGAATCAACATTTTACTTTTTTTTGTCAGCATTTGTTTTCTTTTATGAATATGTGATTTCAACTTATGTAATTTTAACTACTTATTCTGCTCTTGGAAAATTAATATTTTTTAGAGTATCATTAAAATCACAAATTCAGAATTGAGATGTTAATTATTTACATTTCAAATTATTTAATATCTTATAATTATGAGAACCATAGAAACAATAAGGAGATGAACATCTTTTGTGGGGACCCATAAATCTCCAACCTGAAACCAGAAATGTTTCTTTAAAAGAAAGCTTCTGGAATCATCTATCCATTCATCTTGCTTTGCCCAGTGATGATCTACTCTATTTTAAAAAGTCTTATTACATAGAAACTTCAGTTATATTGATATTTTTGGTAAAGGTCAGAGTGCTTTTTAATTCAGCAACACTTTTCTTCAATGGCTAACTCTTATTTCCTATCACTTTTAGTGTTTATAAGTAGATCACCATTTTTTTTTTGCAGTTTCCACTTTATTGTAAATCAACAGTTTTCATATTGTTCCCTCCTAATAATTTCCCCCAATCTTTGTTTGCTTTCAAAATTATCAAATTCTAAAATACCAAGGCCTATATTCCAATAAGGTTAGAGCTATTACAAAAGATTCAGTTGCGGTGTATTTCACCCAGTGTCACTCAGAAGTTTTCTGATAAGTGATCAATTTTTTGTTGAGCAAATGAAAAATATTCAGTACTTGATATAGAGATTGCAATCGGTTTAATGTGTTCAGGGTTTGGTGGTAAAGAAAGTGGTATCAGTTTTAAAGTAATGAGCAACAGTAGATCCATTTCTCCTTGAAAAATACATTGGTACGTTAGGGACTTCTGGTGTCTTGGAGGTAAAACTCATTCATAGACTACAGAATTTGTTCATATCAAACATAAAAAAAGAAAGAAAGAAAGAGAGTGCTCCATCTGGATGAAAAAAGGAGCCTCACTTTCCAAAGGACTGTACCCTCTCTCATGGATGCCTACTTTGGTCTCTACCTAAAATTGGTGGATGGAGTTTGGGATGCTGAGCAGCAGCAGCAGTAGCTCTGTCACTGTAGAGACCACCCACAGAGCAGCATTGGGGGTGTTATGGTTTGGATGTGAGGTGTCCCCAAAAGCTCACATGCAAGAAGGTTAAGAAAAAAAATGATGGTGCTATTAGAGCCTTAAACCAATCAGTGAATTAATCACCTGATGGGATTAACTGGGTGGGTCTGGAGGCAGGTGGGATATGGCTAGAGAAAGTAGTTCATTGAGGGTGTGGCTATGAAGTATATATTTTGTATCTGGTGAGTGGACACCTCTCTCTCTCTCTCTCTCTCTCTCTCTCTCTCTCTCTCTCTGATCATTATGTGAGCTGCTTACTTTGCCACACTCTTCTGCCATGTTGTTCTGCCTTACCTCAAACCCCCAGGAATGTAACCTACTCTCTATGGACTAAGACTTCTGACTCTGTAAGCCCTCAAATAAACTTTTCTCCTCTACAATTGTGCTGTTTGGGTCCTTTAGTCACAGCAGTGTAAAGGTGACTAAAACAGATGGTAGGAAGACACGGCCCAGCACTGACAAGGAAGTGCCCAGGAGCGATATAAAGGAGAAGAGGGACACTTATGAAGACACAGTATTTGATGGCACAGAATGATGGAAAACCCTTCTGAATAGTAGTTAGATCCCAGGAAATTAATTTATGTTGCACTTAATTCACATAAAAATATTATTTTACTGATGAGTACTAGAGACACTGAAAGTTAAGTACATTTGAATGAAATGACAATGTTAGTAAAGCATCAGTCTAGGATTTGAACACAATTGCTTCTGGGAGTTAAAGCCTTATACACACACTATTCCCCAGCACCAAGCCACACAAGTATTGATTCTAGTTTTTCTTAATTAGGAAATTTTGTGCATCTCTCTTCCTCAGTAATCTCAGTGAAAAGAATGCTCCAGGTGTTATGTGTGATTCCCAGAATTGATTTAATTGTAAACCCAAACGGATGTCATGAGGAACATATAAATGCAAATATTTCACTGATTGGATTTTAGGGATTCAGCTGCAGAACTTCATCAAGAAATCTACTGTGTGCTGACAGTGACCTTTGTGGGATCCCCCTTCCAGATAGATCAGAGCTTATAACTTCAATGTAGAAGTGGCAGCTAAACTATTGTAGTCTTCTTAAAAGTGAAACTGATCAGGGCTGAATGTAGAATTTCTAACAATGTCAATAAATAGAGTAAATGAGTCCAAGCAAAACACACAATCAACATGTCATATCTGTCCAATTTATTTTGGAATTTGAAATTCTATAAGGAATGTGGTACAACAGCATGTTGCTTCAAAACTACTTACATCCATTGAGCTTCTGTGTTTGTTTGTTTGTTTTTTACAACCCATATAAATGGATTCTTAAACATTTAATTAATACCTTGTTCCCTCTGAGATATAGGTCCATTCACTTAGGTAATAAGCAGTGAGGACAAAGTCACCTATTTGCTCTTGGAAAGTCAAATATTGGAAATAAATAAGAACATTAATACATATATATATATATATGTATATATATATATGTATATATGTATATATATATATATATATATATGTATATATATATATATGTATATATGTATATATATATATATATATTCCAAGACTTGGAGGGTTAAGGTTCTCAAAAATAAATTTATTATAAAAAAACCATTAAAAATTTGCAATACAATTTTAAATTCTCTTTTTTTTGAATCAAAACGAACATCATCTTAAGTGGCACTATTAATGCATTCTAATCTTCCATTCAACACTAATCTGTTTAATCAAAGCTCTATCACAGTTTGTTTAAGCACACCGCCTGCCTCTGAAGAGCATATTGCAAGCCTGATTCCAACTAACAGCATGTGGCTTTCAAAGAGAATGCACTTTGTGTTTATTCCCTCGGTAATGAGTTGAAAATCATTTTGTACTTAAAATTAAAGATTAAAGTTAGAAGTATCTTTGCTTCAATGTCTATATTTAAAAACTACCTGGGATTCTGAAGAATAGAGAGCTCTGAGCTATGCTCTTCTCTTGTTTGTTCAAAAATTCCTTCTAAAATGCTTCTTTCCTCTGTACATATTTGTTGAAATTTTTCAGGCTTGAAATACATGTTTTATATTATTTTCAGCACACAGTGGCAATCCGATAAGCATTTGAGAAGATAAAGTCAGGTGGTGAATAGTAACAAACCTCAATCAGATACTTATGCTATGTGCTCATAATCAAGAAGCCTTTGTAACATCACTACTTATGAAACTGTGGTTTTCTCAAGCACTTGAGTTTGCCACTCTGACATTTGGAATACTTTAATGTGGCAGAATGGTTTTCTCCAAATAACTTTTAACAGAGGAGCAATGTATCCAAAACCCAAATGAACTAGAGCTATGAGAAGAAAAAAGGAATATAGTGTTCTTCATTTTGTTTTATCCTCTAGTATAAACTTTTAATTATAATTTCTCCTCTACACCTTCCCAGATGAGCTGAAACCCCAATTCAGTGAAGGATCTATAATAATATCTAACAAACCACAACATACGTTCTCCAAATGCCTAACATTGTCCTTTGTGTACATGTTTTTTTTTTTTTTTTTAAGTCATTTCACCAGCTCCAACAGACCTTCTTCAACCTCTCTGTCAAAGTACAGTTTAAAAGTCACCTACAAGGGCTGAGGTTGTGGTTAGTGGTAGAGTGCTTGCCTTGCACATGTGAGGTACTGGGTTCGATCTCAGAACCACATAAAAACAAATAAAGGTATCGTGTCCATTTACAACTAAAAGAAGTTACCTACAATGGACCCACTTAGAAAAGCTGCTAAAATCCAATTTCATAAACCCATCCAAACTTGCTCAATTAGAATACATACATCTGGGACCTCAGAATTACACAATGAGAAACATTCAAGAAAATGCCATGGTAAAAATGAATGGCAATTCTTAGTGCTAAACCTGCCTACTTCGAGATTAAATCTCTCTCTTCTCCACTCCCTGCATTAGAATGCACATGGACACATGCACACACACACACACACACACACACACACTACTTAAATGCTCTTCCATTTGTCAATACAACTATTATACAAAATTTTACAGAAATAAATTCATTGTTTATAAACTCTAAAATGTTTGCAAGGATTTAGAAACATATTTTCTATAGAGACAAACCGGGTGGACATCTACTGGGAGAGATTCATGGAAAAACTGTGGAAATATAGCAAATGACCATCCTAAAGTATTTCTTTGAAATACATTTCATACTGCATACTACTCAGTGATTCATTTCAAACAGGAAAACATATCAAGTAGAAGAGCATTTGAAAGTTTGATAGCACACTGATGAATTTAATATCTTCCTAATAAATGCAATGATCATTTTTACCAATGTATAAAATTCTTATTTGAACATTCAGGAAATAATAACATTAGGAAAATGTAAACTTACCACTTCTTCGTGTCTGCATTTTCTCACATTAATCCCATTTATCTGCAAAGCAAAGAAAGCATATTTTCACATAGCATATTATAAACTAACTTAAGTTTTTGGTTGCATATAAGATAATAATGATAAAATACATACCTGTAGAATTGCATCCCCAATAAAGAGTAGTCCTGAAAGTTCAGCTATAAATGAAAAATAACAGTTGATTATATACTGACTATTTTCATCTGAAAAATAAGTTGTTTTATTATCACTAATATAGAATAATGAAACAAAAGTTAAAAGTTTTACATTACTATTATCTTGAAAGATCCACAAAAATGAAAATTCAAAATAATAATACGATTCAACCCATTTTAATTACTGAAACACAAGCAGAGATATTTCTACATAGTTCCATCATTTCAGATCTTACAGTTGCAAAATATCAGTGAGTCATCTGAATGCCTGGCCTAGTTTTTTCATGCACTTATACTCATGGTGTTTCTGTGAAAAACATTTGAGAGTTAGATACCCAATCCACCAGCTAAGAAAATGGAAATAGTTACAAGTTTATTCATAAACACTACATTGTTTAAATAGTTTTAGTTAATGTTTGATTGTACCTAATATATACATGGCTACATGGTTTATTAAAGTTTATCCTTGTTCTGTTTCTGTGATGGTATCCCCCAAATCCGATTCTTATTGCCTGATTGTTGGTATGGAGGAGCTCCCTAGTCATATACCAATTGTTGAATCACTCTCAACAGCAGTTATAAAGAAATGGCTATTAGAGAATAATGAAAATTTACCTCTTTGCTCCTTGGAGATTTTTGAAATGACAACTGGAATGTTATGCTCTGCTCCTCCCTAAAAATATAAAATCATATATTGTATTTTTTAATGTCAAAAAAAAAAAAAAGAAAAGAAAGGAAGAAAGAAAGCTTTCAATCAAGAAACTGTACAAGCTATGATGAGCATGTTCTGTGGACACCAGGCAGAATAGAAGCAGGTAGCACTTCCATGAAACTTTATCAACGAGTTTGGAATTCTGCTCATATATTCAATAATTAATATCAATTAATTTGGAAAGTATTTTTATTTCTCAAACAAGACTAATAATGTCATTAAATGTACATGGACTTTGATGCCCTTTGTAGGAAGCTATCCATCATGGGAATTATTATTTAGGTTCCCAAACATTAGATGATTTCATATTTTCATTCTCTGGCTAAGTTATTCTATGCTGGTGACCAGACACTTTTAACAGTGCAGAGACCTTCCTGAGTACAAAGTGACCAAAGAGATTTTTACTTGCATAAATGTATAACCAAAGTCAGGTTGTGCATATGCACACTGGGAACTGACATATCTGCATTTTCTTAATTAGTATTAGATTCCTCTTTGTGTGAAGGCACATAATAAACAAATTATACAACAAAATGCACTGCCAAGAATACTGCAGTAGTGTTTTGTTGTTGGATCAAATGAGATAGGGAGAAAAAAAAACATATAACCTAAATTCACGTAAAGAAAAAGAATATAAAAGCTTAAAATAACTGCAAAAAAATAAATATCCTGTTTCATCATTGTGATAAGGATGAAAGCAATAGCTGAAAAATACAGGGAATAAAATTTTGTATAGAAAAGAAAACCTATCACTTTAAAAAGACAGTTGAAAAACAATCTAAATTCCATTAGAGTTGTTCTATTTTTAGAATATATAATCCTCCTGAGCATTTTCTTTTCAGGAACAAAAAAAAATTATTTTAGAACTGACATGTTTGTTTTCCCCATGAATGTCCATTTTTAACACTGAGTATACTTAAATAGAAGACAGTCATTTTGCTGGAAAGCAGTAGTATTCAACTTTTTCTTGACAAGTAAAATCCTTTCCCCTGCTGAACTATTAAAAACAAACATGACACGTGAGATAATATAAATTATCCTGCTCAGCTTGAAATTAGAACTCACTTCTCAATACTTTTTTTTTCCCCTCTCTCTTACCATTTCCCATTAGCCCAATATGCATTTTCCCCACCCTCACTGTGAAGGAAGTCACTAGCATAAGTTAGAATGGTTCTTAATTCTATTCCTGCCTTATAGTCATTATATCTCTATAAGCTCTGATCCTATCTCAGATGATCCTAAAATGATTCTCTCATCTGATCAGAGTGAGAATGATTAGTGACTGACAGTGTGATAAAAATTAAGTGCTTTTTTTTTTAGTATACAATAAACACTAACCAAAGGGTAGCTCCAGCTTAAAGGCAGACTTCTAATGCAATCTATCTTTAAAATTTATTAGTGAAATCACATGCATTAAAATGAGATTAGAATAATCCATTTTAAGACCCTTAATATACATTAATCAGAATTCTATTTCTAATCCTTTGCACTCATTTTATTTTTTTTCCATTATACTTATCAACTTCTAACTCTCTATAATTTTAATCCATTTCCTACATTTATTACTTATCTTCTTTCTCCCTCTCCTATCCCTAACTAGAAGTTGAGCCACACAAAGCCATTAAAGTTTTTTGGTACTTTGTTTTGTGCATTTATAAAATCTCAATGCATAGAATAATGTCTTTTAAAAAAATCCTGAAAATAAAGGTTTTTAAACTCAAAAGAATGGGTACTAGGGACAGGGGATGTGGCTCAAGCGGTAGCGCACTCACCTGGCATGCGCGGGAGGAGCACATAAAAATAAAATAAAGATGTTGTGTCCACCGAAAACTGAAAAATAAATATTAAAAAAAAATTCTCTCTCTCTCTCTCTCAAAAAAAAAAAAAAAAACAATGGGTACTAATTAGAATAAGAGATATTCTGTACTAATTAGAATAAGAGGTATTCTGTACTTATATAATTTTATCAAAAGGGATTCTACTACTGTCATGTATAACTAAGAAGAATCAATTAGAGAGAGAGAGAAGTGGGGGTGGGGAATGTCTGCAGTCCTAGGCTGTAGTTACTGATAATTTCTAGAGATACTTGGAAAATGGAAAGGATATATAGGATGCATCTACAAGCTTTTTAGAAGAAAAATCTGATTAATTCAAATTAATCACCAAGTTAATTTTTAGGTACTACAACAAGATGAAATAAATCAACCAATGAATTGTAGTTTATATGTATTTGGGGACAGAAACAATATTGTTTATGCCAATTTTGTCTCTATGTCTTCTTCCCTTAATCTGTTTTTACATTTTGTACTTTTCTCTCATTCCACTAGGAAATCAAAATTTTTCTTAAGGCTTATATTTTTTAAAAAACAAATTACAATGGAAGGACAGAAAGATGCTGATTCCTGGGGTCCTTCTAGGGAACAGGCAGCAGGGATAGTGATTTTCTGAGGTTAACTCAATGCCAGTTGTTCCTCAACATTCATGTTTATAGCTATCTTTTAATGACAAGATGTAACTAATCCCTATTTTGTCAACATTTCTCTGGTATGTGTAAACTTTATCCTGAAATTAGAATGGCTTGGGTCCAAGTATGGTTTTGTTCTTTTGTTATACTTGTTTTTGTTTTGTTTTGTGCTTTTAAATCAGATATTTGGAGCTCTGAAATAATTCTTAAACTAATCTCAGAAAATGACTTTATTGATTAGATAGCAAATTTTAGAACAAAACTCAGAAGATAGAATTCGAACCTTAAATGACTCTGCTTTCATTCATTGGATGAAATGTGAAGAGCAGCCCAGCTCTATTAAAGTTAACTAGATTTGGTTCAGGAACTAAATGGGGGGATTTAAGATTTTTCAGGTAAGAGTCAAATAATGTGGCTTGCACTCTTTAAAGTAGGTAATAAGCTTCCCATTACACTTAGAATAAAAATCAAAGGCCTTAACAGCCCTTTGTTGTGTAGCCTCAGCTTTCCTGCACAGCACAAATCCATAGCTCCATCATTCTGAACACCAAAGGATGCCAATATTTACTGGCATGCTTTTCCCTTATTCTTAACCTGGTAAGCTCCTGCCCATATTTGAAATTTGTTGAAAAATGTTTCCTCCTCCAGTATTTCTCTGCCTGATGTAAATTCACTTAGGTAGCATTGAATTATGGCTGTGATTTTTATTTATTTACATAATAATTTGATCAGCCTACTTTCAGACTGGAGAGTAAATGGCCTGAGGTCAAGACAGGGCTCCTTACTCTCTTCTCCTGGCCCAGGGTTCAGAACATAGTTTGGAGAAAGTCTGGATTAATCAATTACTATTATTCCAGAGAGTGTTAGGATCCAAGACTGAGGAAAGTGATGCAATATTCCAAACTGCAGCCCAGATATCAAGGAATACATATTTCAATTTTGTAATGTTATTTTTCCAAAGCAAAACTCATGTTATAGCTGTCTGTGTAGGAACAAGGTTATAGATCCTGTCTAAAGCATTTGAAGGACTCTACACAACAATTTTGCCAACAGGACTGTGAAATACCTCTGAATCAAACTTTGAATATTTTTAGAGGATTGAAAATCTTAACACATAACTTTTTTTAATTCAATATTTTCATTATCCTGATCAATCAGCTCAGCAAGCAAGCATATTCTGGGCTCTGGAA
Organism: Marmota marmota marmota; assembly: GCF_001458135.2. Classification (NCBI taxonomy): domain Eukaryota; kingdom Metazoa; phylum Chordata; class Mammalia; order Rodentia; family Sciuridae; genus Marmota; species Marmota marmota. The sequence continues at coordinate 3,525,705 of NW_026000093.1, read as the reverse complement.
AAAAATAATACGTAACGTTACCACTATTCTTTCATCAAGAGTAAAGAGAATTCTTGTAAGCATACAGCAACAAGATAATTAGAGTTAAGAGATGAAGTGGACAGGTATGGGAGAGGCATCTAAAAATATCCTCTGAAAGAATATGGGAAGTACCATTATCCATTTAGATGCCATTATTATCTGCCCAAAATTTTGTTTTGGTAAAAATCAATGACCTTTTCTATATAGTATACGTTAACCTTCATATGAAAATCCCAACTAAGAAAATCTGTAGAGATAGAAAATGGATTAGTGGTTGCTCAGGGCTGAGGTGGGGTTGCAGGTCTCAAAGATTTATAGCAAAATGATATGAGGTTTCTTCTTAATATGATGGAATGTTTTGAAATTGAATGTTCTGATAGTTGCTCATATCCATGAGTATATGAAAATTCATTGAATTCTACACTTTAATTCAATAAATTTATGGTATGTGAATTTTATCTCAGTAAGGCTGTTTAAGTTTTAAGAAATGGTCTTTCAAGTAAAGTGTTCCTGTGGTTTTAACTGACCCTTGGGACTAATCCATCATCCTGAATTAAAATTGATTATCTGACTCTTTTCTCCCTATTTCTATGTTGGAAATGTACATATTCATTTTGTCTATTGTAGACTTGTACTGACTCAAGCAAAAACAATTGAGGGACAGAACCGTTGAAATAAATGTCCACTTATATCAACAGTTATTATTTATAGATTTACTCAGAAATCACAAAGTAAAACACAAAAATTTATTGCATCTACAATAAAGGTACATTTTTATTTGTTAAATTTGATACTACTAATAACTGTCAATATAGGAAATTAGTTGCTTAATCCTGGTTATTTTTATCCATTCAATTCAATTTTTTAAAAAATCATATCATGAATAATAGTGGAAACATGGCTTGTGTCCTCAAATGTAGATGTTAGGGATAATTTAGTCCAGGTTTTATAAATATAGGGCATAGTTTCTCAGACTAAGAGCTTTGTCATGAGGTTGAATCCCAGGTTTGCTACTTATAAGAATGGGTAAATTACTGAACCTGTTAATATTTAATCTTATTGCCTCTGGAAGGAATAACAATAGTAATATACCTTGCTAAATAATAAAGTCAAATTAAGAAGAACATGAAATATTTATCTCAGAATATGACTCTAGGTTATAAATATCAGCAATTGTTTATAAATAATAAAATGATTAATGGTAATAATCATTATATTTTTGATAACAGGGATTGAACCTAGGGGCACTCTAATACCGAGTCACATGCCCAGCATCATTTATGTATTTATTTTTATTTACTTATTTATTTTGATACAGGAACTCACTAGGTTGCTTAGGGCCTTGCTAAGTTGCTGAGGCTGGCCTTAAATTTGCAATCCTCCTGCTTCAGCCCCCTGAGTTGCTGGAGTGACAGTCATGTGCCACCACTAATTATGTCTTTGATATTGTAGAATTAATGTTTCCAAATAGAAATCACCTTTGAACACACACACACACTTACTTAGAGAATATTAATCACTTATTGTTTACATAGGAAAAGTTATGTTTGCTGAAAAATACTGCATAAAATATGTTTTCTAGTAATGTTTACTACATTCTTTCCCTGGAAATATCCAGAGGTATAATGTGCACATGAGTGGTATTGTATTTTAAAAGATATAGGAAATAAATAGGTCTCCAAAGGGCAAGACAGTGGGTTGTTCACAGTGACTGTCCTCACAGTCATTCTGCTAAGACTGAGAAAAATACAAGGTATTAGATCCTGTGTATGATTCAAAATCTTGGCAGTATGTTTGGATGTAGTTGTAAAGACTTATGAGTTATTTATAGAAACTGTAATTCCCAGGATGGTCCAGACAACAGAGATGAACACTAAAGGAAGAGTTGACCAAAAGGGCTACAGGGGTAGAAGACAAGCCCAATGCTCAAGGAAGAACCCGATAATACCAGTAGGAATTCTGCTACAGCCATGGAAAACCGGCCAGGTCCAGAGACCATATGCAAGACCAGCATGGATGCAGAAGACCTGTAGGAAAATATAGATGATACCCTAGCTAGCTTGATTAATCTGATCAATTCAAAGGAAGTAGGTTCCTTTTGAGAACAAAGACAAGAATATGCAATTAGCAGGAAAAGTTTAGTGGTTCTTTTGCCCAGATACTGCAGAAACCCATGGGTATGGATTTTGTGGAAATTGGGGAAAATATCAATAGAAGAGCTTGATCCTCTACTGAGATGCAAATAAAAGCAAAAACTAATACAAGGAATGAGAAAAAAACTCCACAGTTTCTTGCATTGTGAAAGATATTTTAAATAAGGAAGAGTGAATAATGAAAATAATCAGAGTTCATGGTTAAAGGTGGATCTAGGGTTATAGCAGGTATGAGAATGTCTTAGAAAAGCAACCCCAGAGTAAAAATAGCATAAATCAGCAAGGCTTCCTGGAGAACTGGGAGCAGAAGTTTGAATGTGTAAAAAGCACTTGAAGGGGAAGCTAGGCAACTTCACATTGGGGTTTTGGAGTCGGGGTCTGCAGATAAAAGATGGTCATATAAAGATACTTAAAGGTCACTTTAAAAAAGTAATGGTCCAGGTATTAATGTGCAAGACACACTTTCAAATTTCATTTCCTTACATCTGGTTTCCTAAAAGATATTTTTCTTTTTCTTTCTTTGGTACTAGGGATTGAACTCAGGGGTGCTTTATCACTAAGCTATATATCTTCAGCACTTTATTACCTTGAGATGGTGTCTCACCAGTTGCTGAGGGGTTTTGCAAAGTTGCTGAGGGCTGGCCTTGAACTTGTCATCCTCCTGCCTGAGCCTTGTGACTGTGATTATAAGGATGCACCAGTGCACCTAGCTCTTACAAGACTTTGTAAATAGCAATGGCAGAAAAACTACAATAAGGAACAAGAAGGCAGAGAAAATAACACGATTCTGGCATGGGCAAACTATCCACAACAAAGGAGAATCGCTTTATTTATGAATTGAGAACAAGTTCTACACCACCAGAAGACAGGAGTGAGGACCAGCCTGTGCGTGGCACCTCTCAGATCAAGACATCCTCCACCAGCTGCATCGGGGTGCAGGACTACCTCTGAGCTCAGGCCACTGTTTGTGATTATTTTGTTTCTATTTAGAATGGACATGGATATATAGGTAATTTTTGTCTTTCTTTTTCTTTTTTTGTACTAGGGATTTAACTGAGGGGTGCCTAATCACTGAGCCACATCCTTGGCCTTTTATATTTATATAGTTTATTTTGAGACAGAGCTTCACTAAGTTGTTTAAGGCCTTGCTAATTTGCTGATGCTGGTTTTGAACTTGTGATCCTTCTGTCTCAGCCTTGTGAGCCACTGGGATTACAGGCATGTACCACCACGTCCTTTTTGAATAGGGTACGATGGTGCATGTCTGTAAAACCAACAGGTCAGGAAGCTGAGCCAGGACGATCACTAGTTCAAAGCCAGTCTCAGAAACTTAGCAAGGCCCTAAGCAACTCTGCGAGATCCTTTCTCTAAATACAATATAAAAAAAGGGCTGGGGATATCTCAGTCTTTACTTTTTCATGCAAAACAAAATTATTACCAAATGTTGGGATTTTGGGGTATCTAGGGAATAAATTTATCTATGAAGATAAATAATTACATTAACTCAATGAAATTGATGTTTCAACTGTTTCTGGATGGCTGTGTTCCACACTGAGTACTTAATACTTTTGAACATTATTTAATAAGCATTTTAAAATAATTAGACAATTATAATTTCAAATAATATGTATGGGCCAGACACTGTGGCACACGTCTATAATCCCAGCGGCTCAGGTGGCTAAGGCAGGAGGATCACTAGTTCAAAGCCAGCCTCAGACAAAGTTAGGCACTAAGCAACTCAGCAAGACCCTATCTCTAATTAAAATTCAAAATATGGCTGGCAATATGGCTCAGTGGTTGAGTGCCCCTGATATCAATCCCTGGTTGCCAGCCTCCCCCCACACACACACAAAAAAAATTGGCATGGCTTGCAAAGATGAGTCTCAGATTTTATAATAAATTCCTAAAAATGCAAACCAAAAATTTTATCAAGGATTAAAATAATAATAAAGAGGGCAGTATATAATAATTGAAAAGAAAATAAATTAAAACTTACTTAAAACCATATTTTAAAAATTAATCATTTTAAAGATTTAAATGCAATACAATTTCATTTTTGCTAAATCTATTTATTTTTTCTTGTATTCCTTGGGATTTCAGGAATTTTTTAGAAGTCAGCTATCCTCTATATGTTCTAGGTCTCATTCTAACATTAGTCATTCAAGGAAAGATATCAAAGTTCTGTAATTAAACTGAATAGACAAACAATGGCCTCAATTTCTAACCCTCCTGCACATATTTTTTTTCTTCCAGAAGTTTCATAATTGTCTTATACAAGGTGGAGAAAGTAAATGGAGATAAAAGCTGATTTGCATAATCTCCAACAGTACCATGGACAGGGACATCAAGGATTTATGAACAGAAGCTTCAGGGATGGCATGTTACCTGCAACCTAAAGCCACCGAGGCACATCTATTAAAAAAAAAAAAAATGCAGTAGGAAAAAAAAATCCCACACGAGAATCTTCTTCACAAAGTTGCCTATCGACTTTTTAAGCACTGATTACAATATGGGAGAGCTGAGGGATTATCATCAGGCACAGTGGAGACTGTCAGGAAAGTCCCGGGAGCTGAGATTTGTCAGAAGCACTGAGCACTGTCTCAGCTGACTTCTCTAAAAATGTGCGATAGAGAACCTTAGTGCTTTTGACCAAAAAGAATATTTGTCACTACTCAGTCAAGATTTTAAAAAAGACTTTTTTTTTTTTTTTTTTTTGGTATTAGGAACTGAACCCAACACCACTTTACAACTGAATCATCCCTATCCCTTTTTTATATATTGCATTTAGAGACAGTATTATCTCACAGAGTTGCTTATGGCCTTGCAAAGTTTCTGAGGCTGGCTTTAAATTAGTGAGCCTCCTGCCTCAGCCTCTTGAGCCATTGGGATTACAGTTACGCTCCACCATACCCTGTTAAAAAAGAGTGTTGGAAGGTAAAATGAGGTACTCTGTGTCTGAGTTAAGTGCAATTCACTTGAAGACCCATAGGAATCATAACTATTTTTGTAAATGCCTTTTCAAGTTATCTACCATACCATCTTCCTTTGGCTAACTCTAGTGCGGACATTAAAGCTTTAATTAATAATTCTCAGTATAAAACCTGTAGTGTGAGCCAACAGTGATTCCTTAACTGAAGTAAATAAAGACAAACTATTTGTGTGTATATATACATAATTATATTATTGGCTCAGAATTGCTTCTGACAGCAATAAATGATTCAACATAAATTCTGCTTCTCACTTAGAATGTTTTGTAATGTTCCTTACATGGAATTTTAAAATTCTCAGATCTAAAGAACATAGTGTTAATAGATAAGCACAGCAGTTCATTCAATTCACATATGACAAAAAAGGTATTTGTATCATAGTCTTGCCATTTAAAATAAACAATCATCTTTTGATATGGGTTAACAGAATAAAACATCGTTTCAACAAGAAAAACTCAAACAAGAAATTGAAAATGAAAAGCCATAAAAGCATTCCCTTTGGAATAAATGAATACCATTCTAAATAAAATTATTGATATTTATTAATGTGTATATATATAAGAAGTTTGAAATAATTTCCTTTTTGTTAAATATCTGAATTATATGGAACTGATCAGAGTTCAGATATTACTTTTGTAGCAACTATTTTTAAGGATAGATACACATAAATACTTGAAAATTATTTCAAGTATTTGATATATGAAAATATGAGTTTATGAAAATTCAAGTACAATTCAGTGTAATCAATGAAAAGCTTTAAATAAAGGAAACTTTTTGATGCTTTAAAAACTGTCTAAGCTAAAATGTGGTATTTTTAATCAAAATAAAGAATATTTTATTGTTGGGTTAAAAAATAAATTGCAAAATGTCTCAGACTCTGCTGATAAAATAAAGTTAGTGACAAGATCAGGAAAAATGTGTAACTCAAATGAAATCATGGAATTTCTATTATCTTCAGTGGTACCTATAAAGTCTTCAAAATAATCAAAATAAAGATCTTAGCAGGAAAAAAAATCAAAACCAAAATATCCTTACTACTGATAATGGAATCCCCACGGCATACTTGCTATATCCTGCAATTTGTTCTGCATGCTTCCCTAGTCTTAGCTGGAATATGAAATATGCTTTAAAACTAACATTTTATATAGCAATGCTCTCATCCCTGACACTATCATGCTTTTGCAAATTGATCTTTCCTCTTGGTTATTTTCACAAAGTTGGCCAGAATTGATATTCACAAAGTTCAGAGTTCTAACTTTCAAGGGTCCATAATGTGAACTATGTTAAAATTTCATGAAATGTGTACCTGAGAATTATAAATGATTTTCAACTCATATAAGTAAATGTCTAAGCCAAGAATCAATATAAATTTACATTTTATTTATCTATGTAGAATTGTAGTATTGGCAAAGGCATTTAAATTGCTGATTTAGCTTCAATTTTTACACAATCTCCATTCCTTTCATAATTTCTCTTTTGCTTAAAATGATAATAAGTTGCAGGTGTAGTACATCTCTAATAGTCAATAACATACAGAAATGAAAGCCCTAAAAGTTTTATGATAAATGAAATGGGGGCATGGTTAAATAAGATATATTTACTTCTTTAATAAAGTTATCAGTTAAAGAAAAAGAAAACAGAATAAAACTAATCCTTCATATACTATCCGGTCTTTTGTTAGTATGAAATTTATATCTCTTCTATTCACTGCAGGTCAACATTCCTTCCTCTGGTGGGTAAAAGGAAGAGATGTACATGGAGTGTCATATTTAATGCAAAAGAATAAACCAGATAAAGAATGTTAATAAGTTATATTCCATGCTAGCTAAATTAAAATTCTCAAAACTTTTTCTCAAATGTCCAAGCAAAAGATAAAGGGTGGTCAAAGTTTTATGAGAACCTACTTAATTGACAACCCACTCTAAATATTAAGAAGCTTGCTGTAGCTAATATTTTCTAATTATTAACTGGCAAACATTAAAATACACAAGAGTTCATCCCTTACACTTGGCCTGTGTAAGGATAGACTGGAAAGGTGGGCTACCTTTATGCTTAATCCAAATCCTCCCACTGTTTGTCTTCTGATGGTCACCGTTCTTTCCTGAAAGACAGGATTTTTAAGAGTGGTTAGTGCTTCCTAATACTAGACTTTCATACATTTTATTCCTCTGGGTTTTGTTTTTGCTTTAAAAAAATCTTTTTTGACAGCAAAGCAACTCCAAACTTGTAATTAATAGAGCATTTTATAATTTTTAAATTGCAGGTCAATAACTTCTCAAAATAATATTGTTATTAAACTCTGATAAATTAAGTCTTTTTCCATAGTATTTTGGGACATATTCTGAATCTTGATTTTTAGACTTCCTACTTTTGTGCACTCTATTCTTGTCTAAGAAATGGCAAGCTTTTGATAATGTAACAGTAACTCAGTGTCAGTAGTAAATATTCATTAGCCGAGGATTTATCTCTGCCTCCACCAACTCATACTGTTTTTGATCTGAGAGCTGAGCAGAGGAGATCCATGCCCCACCCAGCACATGAATGATGCATATGATGTCTAAGATCAAATCTGTGAATAAGCCATATGCAAAATCTTTAATTGCCTATTTGGAAAAAGAATGAATTACATGCCTAAATAAAAATGATAATGAAATTGCCAATTTTCAAAATCACTTTCTCTTACCCTTTTTCAATGGAAACACTACTTCCATTACTTGCTTATGTGATTTAAAGAAAAAAAAATCACAGGGACAATGATATGAGCACAAAGAGTCTTATTTGGACAAATTCTGTAATTTTCAATTAGAAAAATCAATACTGCTCTGTTTTAAGGCCATCATCTCTACATAATGCATACTCTGGGGGAATGCTGATGGGTGAAAGCTTTTATCTATAACCTGGTCTATTCACATAAGCCTTCTTGAACCTGCTGCAAAGCATAGCCATTTGATGAACCCATCCATTCTTTCCCCTCATCATTTGGAATATATATGTATATATAATATGTATGTGTGTATGCATATACACACATATGATATATAGATATATTGTATGTATTACTATATACAATATATTCCATATATACATATTCATATATAATCTGAACCCTGTATTTCCACAAATACTCAATTTACCTGGCTAGATTTTATATCTCCAAATGTAAATTTTTTTCTCTTTCGTATGGATGAATTATTTCCCTCACTCCCTTTTTATGTGTGAGCTATGCAAAACACATACATTGAGGAATAATTAAGAGAAAATTTGAAAATAGTGTGCTTCCAGTGGCTTTTGCTAAACCTTTTGATAGGACAGTAACTTATCACTGAGTTGTCAAGCTTCTTTTTTGTCAAATATTTAGTTTTTATAAATAAAACATGAGCATACTTTAAGAACAAGATCATTATACCATAAACTAAGTAATATTATCATGTTATTTATTTTTAATTAAAAATGAAATTTTTAGTGGAGATAAGTATAAAATTATTAAAAATTGTAAGTGCACATGAGTAGCACTTGGTAATATAAATTATTTTCCTTTGGCCAATGTGCTAAGAAATTTAATTTTTTAAAATATTTATTTTACTTAAAACCTTATATGACTCTTATTACTTGACATTCAAATTTTTCAAATGAACATTAAAATTTTATGCATACAGATAAGTTACATGTGTATTATAATTTATGTGATCTTGAATTATAAAATATAGTATTAAATGATACCATAAATGCTACTTTTTTTATTTCAAAGCCTTCTGTTACATTACTCACCACCAGTGCCACCACATGTATGAGAGGATTCAGTGTTTTAGAATTTATATTGCAAAGACTATGCATATAAACATTTCTGCAGGTACCAATGAAAAACAGGTTCAATAACATTATATATATATAAAATTTAAGCTGAGTGTTAGTAGTGTCCTTTTGTTGAACAGGACAATCTTTTAAAATCGATTAATTTAAAAATAATTTTTTATTAAAAGATTTATTAAAGGGAAATTGAACATTGCAAGCAATATTGAAATTGAAATTGGAACCTATTAATGACTCACATATCCACAATTTAATGTATTTGTCAAATTACTTAAGTTCTGTGAGCCATTGTTTCCAAATCTGCAAAATGATGATAAATAAAACAGTAACAATTTTTTTTAAAGTTTAATATTTGTGATGTGCCCTGGTAACTAGTAGATATTAAATAAATATTAAGATACACCCTAAATCTGTTATTCTAGACAGGAATAGTCACTTAAATATCAAATTAATCTTTATCCACCTCACATTTAAATAAATATTTACATCGTAGAATAGCTCAAACACTGGAGGACTCAAATAAGAATAGGTAATTAAACAGTGATCTTTATTCTTATAAAACAGATAGAAAAAATGCCTTCAGAAGACTACCCATCAAACCGAACTAAAGTTCTTTGATGTCAGAAACTATTTCCTTAATTATTTTCTAAACTTAATTCTGATGTACACTTGATACCATAAAATATATGCAAAGCCAACCAGGGCAGTCAGCTGGGACAACCTATGTCAACTGTCTTAAAACTGCTGTCAGAGAAAATATCCTTTAATAAGCAAGCCCCATCAACTAAAATTTCTAGACATCTTGCAAAATAGTCTCAAGCCACGACAGCAACTTGGACAGTGATCTTGGTTCAGCTGCTCAGTGTGCACGGAAATGCTTTTTCTCTGGTAGACGCAACAAGCATACCACTATTATCAAAGGTCTCTTTGCTCATTCTCTCCAAGTCTGCCTTCTAATCTTTGGTGGCGAATATTTAGAACAAGTTCCAAATCAAATACAAAATTGCTGATGCAGAGAGGAGTTCCCACAGTCAGCAGAAACTAACTGCCCCAAAGCTCAGTAACAGCACTTATTTCCATGTTGTTCAAAGGCTCCCACATAGGCGCCTGCGCACGTACACTCCAGAATGCACTGAGGTATGGTATTGCTGCAGAAGCTACTTTTACTAAAGTTGAGTGTGTTGGACCAACCATACTTTCTGTGGGTTGTTTTGTTTTGTTTGGTACCGGGGATTGAACCCAGGGGTGCTTAACCACTGAGCCACATCCTGGGCCCATTTTATTTTTATTTTGAGACAAGGGCTTCCCAAAATTTCTGAGGTTGGCTTTGAACTGGTGATCCTCCTGTCTCAGCCACTCCAGCAGCTGGTATTACAGGTGTGTACCATTGCATCTGGCCAAATTACCTGGTGTTTTAAAAGCAAATTTTTAAATTGGTAGCTGCAGGCAGCAGGAAGCATAAGAAGGGAAATAACTCTGCACTTTGGCTCCTTGCTGATCTCTAGTTGTTCACATTTGTGTCAGCCCTGCCACACACTTTCCATGTCTCCATATGGGGTTCTTCCCTCCTGTCCCCCAAAACATTTAAAGGCAGCATTAATGAATTGCATCAACAATAAATTCATGATTTATTCTTATAAATCAGAGAATACCATAAACTGAAGTGTTTTTCATCGCATCTTTTGTTTTTTAAAAAGACACAATACCTTTGTTTATTTTTACGTAGTGCTGAGGATCAATCCCAGTACCTCACACATGGTAGGCAAGCACTCTACCACTGAGCCCCAGCCCCAGCCCTTAGTCACATCTTGAATGTCCTAAATATCATTGCCTGGTAAGAAGAACTGATATTGTTATCTTATTTTTTAAGACACAAAAATTCAAACTGGTGCTCCTGTGAAATCACATATAGAAAATATCTTGATAAACCCTTCTCTTCCTTACATTAAGCAAAGAATAATAATATGTGGTTTTAAAAGACTTACTGCACACCCCATCAATTAGCATCAATGTGATAAGAAAGTTTGTTTTAAATACTAAATGTGCTTTATAGAAAAAATTAGCATACCTGCCTTGGAGACTATTATGTTTCACACAACACACACATGCACACACAAACAGACGACATGGACCATAGGAGATGAGAACTATACATTCTACAAAATGAATGCCGTCAAATATTGCTGGTACAGAAATTCCTGAAATATGGATATGAGAAAGTTAGGAAGGAGTGGAAACAATGCACACACTAGAGAGAATAGCAATCAAAAAAGTGTATTGAGGGCTGGGGATATGGCTCAAGCGGTAGCGCACTCGCCTGGCATGTGTTCGGCCCGGGTTTGATCCTCAGCACCACATACAAAGATGTTGTGTCCGCCGAAAACTAAAAAATAAATATTAAAATTCTCAAAAAAAAGTGTATTGATTTTATGTGAAAGAAACAAGGAAATTACAGCTTAAGAGATAGGAAATGCCATTAGCGTCCTTGACAACTAAGGAAGAATAGATAAAGTGGTGAAGGTAGAAACAATAATGACAATAGTTTCTAATTTTTAAATACCTACACATGTTATTATAGCTCTTATAGCACTTGCAATTATTTATTTTAAATGTGTGTGTGTGTATACACACACACACACACTTTTTTCTACTATAGGTTTTTTTTTCTCATATTTTTTATTGATGATTATAGTTGTACATCATGATGGGATTTGTCCTTATGTATAAGTACATGCACACAATATAACAATAGAGTTTGGTCCCACCCCAGCACTTCCAGCTCTATCTGTGCCTCCCACCCTTTAGTCCCTTTCTTCTACGAATCTCCTTTTAGTTTTCATGAGATCTATCCCTACCTTCTCTATCCTTTTCCCTCTCAAGTTTCCACATATGAGAGACAATATATGACTCGTGACTAGAGTTTGACTTAACATATGTTCTGTTTCACTTAACATCATAGTCTCTAGTTTCATCCACTTACCTGCAAATTACACAATTTTCTTTTCCTTTGTGACTGAACAAAACTCCATTGCATATAGTTACCACATTTTCTTTATCCATTCATCTATTGATGGACACCTAAGCTGGTTCCATAGTTTGGCTATTGTGAATTATGCTGTTATAAACATGTGTGTGTGTATCACTGCAGTACGATGACTAATTTTTCAGGATAAATACTGAGAAGTGGTATAACTAGATTATATGGTAGTCCCACGCCTAGTCTTTTGAGAAACCTCCATACTGATTCCCATACTGGTTATAGTAATTTATAATCCCACCAACACTGTAAAAGTGTTCCTTTTTCTCCACATCCTCTCCAGCATCCTCTACACAATTCTGAAGGTGGAACATGTATCTTTTCTCAGTTTTCTCCCAAACATTTAGCACAGGGTCTAAATCAAAGTTAAATAATCATGTTAAATGAAAAAAGAGATGGCCAAACATTTTTTTTTCCAAAAAGAATTTGAGAGTTTCTTCAAGAGTCAAACTTAGTTTTATATGATCCCAGAATTCTAGTCTTATTAACCCAACTGACTTGAAAACGTATTTACAATAAAAATCCCTGCAAATGTTTATAGCCATTGTATTCATCATTGAGTGACCAACTAAGATGTTCTTCAACAGGTGAATAGTGGTACAACTGTATAATGAAATATTATACAGCAGTTTGTTTTTATTGACACAGAAATGCCTTTTATCTTGGTAGCTGTTCAAAGGCATAGAGATAATGTGTCAATGTAGGCTTCTCAGTTGTAACAAATGTATCACTCCAGTGAGGGATGGTGGTAAATGAAGTCTGCTCTGGAAGCCATGAAAAGACACAAAAAACTCAATTGCATATCACTCAGAGAAAGAAGCCAGTTTGAAAAGACTACATACTTGGATTCTCTCTATGTGACATTCTGGAAACTACAGACTATGAAAGCACTGGTGATTGCCCAGGGTTCAGGGGAAGGGGAAAAGGTTGAATAGGTGAAACACAGAGGATGTATAGGGGAATGGAATTCTTCTATGTGATATCACGATAGTGGGCACTTGCCTCCATACATTTGTTAAAAGCTATTGAACTTTTGAGCACAAAGAGTAAATCTTGGGCTGGGGATGTGGCTCAAGCAGTAGCGTGCTCACCTGGCATGCACAGGGCACTGGGTTCAATCCTCAGTATCACATAAAAAGAAAGAAAGGAAGGAAGGAAGGAAGGAAGGAAGGAAGGAAGGAAGGAAGGAAGGAAGGAAGGAAGGAAGGAAGGAAGGAAGGAAGGAAGGAAGATGTTGTGTCCACCGAAAACTAAAAAATCAATATTAAAAAATTCTCTCTCTCTCTCTCTTAAAAAAAAAAGAGTAAATCTTAATGTATTTTTAAAATCATTTAGGCAATTGAGGTATCCCAACAAGAAATATAGACTGCAACTAAATGAACTAAATGCATTACAAATATTTATTTCTATTTCAATGACTCCCAGCACACGATACTATGTTTAAGTTGATAAAGTTGTATCATATCAAGGTTTGGGTTAGCAATTTTAATATTGCTGTATACATTTAATAAAATGAGAAAATTCAATAATGAATGATGTATGGGGGAAGTCATATTTCTTACTGATGGAATGAGAGTTTATAAATAAGCAAGGGCAAGAAAGCTAGATTGGGTAATGGAAGATAGAGACATCTGTATAAACTCATGTTTTACTTATTATAAATATGGATGGTTATTTACAGGAATGATGATGGATATGTGGATCTATACAACTTATATTTTCTTGTTTTCTAAAACATCCTTTTTGAGATATAATGTGCATGTCATGAAATTTGCCATTTAAAATGTGTAATGCAATGACATTTAGTATGGTTATAGAAATATGCATCCATCATAATTAATTTTAGGATTTTGTATCATTATTCTAAAGAATAGCCATACCCTTCAATTACTATTCTGTATCTCAGACCTAGGCATTCACTAATTTAATTTCCGTCTCTCTATATTTTCATACTGTGGACATTAACATAAATGGAATCATACAATTTGTGGTCATTACTGTCTGGCTTTTTATCATAATGTTCTCAAGGTCATCCATATTGTAACCTGTGTAAATACTCCATTTTTTTTTACTGATAAAATAACACTTAACTTCATAGGTAAATCATAGTTTATATGTATATATTCCCCCATTGATAAAAATTTTAGTTGTTTTTCCTATTTGATTATTATGAACAATGCTGCTGTAAACATCTCTGTGCAAGTTTTCCTATGGAGATATATGTTGGTTTCTCTTTGACATATAACAAGTAGGACTGGGAACTGCCAGACTGTTTTCCAAAGTAGTGACACCATTTCTCATTCCTACCATCAATGAATGGGAACCAATTTGAACACAACTTCTGTAATGCATGTTATTATCTGGCTTTTTGATTATAACCATTTTAATAGTGATTAAATAAAAGCTCATTGTGTATTTGATTTGAATTTCATTGTAATTTTTTATTTTTTTTAAATTTTTATTGTTGGTTGTTCAAAACATTACATAGTTCTTGAAAAATCATATTTCACACTTTGATTCAAGTGGGTTATGAACTCCCATTTTTACCCCGTATACAGATTGCAGCATCACATCGGTTACACATCCACTGTTTTACATATTGCTATACTAGTGTCTGTTGTATTCTGCTGCCTTTCCTATCCTCTACTATCCCCCATCCCCTCCCCTCCCATCTTCTCTCTCTACCCCATCTACTGTAATTCATTACTCCCCCTTGTTTTTTATTCCCCCTTTCCCCTCACTTCCTCTTGTATGTAATTTTATATAACCATGAGGGTCTCCTTCCATTTCCATGCAATTTCCCTTCTCTTTCCTTTTCCCTCCCACCTCTCACCCCTGTTTAATGTTACTTGATATATACACAAACTTCATATATACACTTATTGATATACACACACATATGTATATATTCTTAAAGAATTTTCATTTGACCATTTTTTGATGGCCTATTTTATTCTCTGTTGCAAGAGTTTGTTATATATTCTAGATAAACATATGTTTCCATCTTTTCATTTTCTTAAATGTCCTTTGAAGAATGAACATTTTTAATTTTTGTGAAGTATACTTTAATTTTCTTTTGTTTCTCACATATTTGGTGTAACATTGGTAAAACCATTGCCTAATTCCTTGTTATGATGCTATATATATATATATGTTTTCTTCAAAGACTTTTATAGTATTAGCTCTTACATTTCAATATTTATTTCAGTTTGAACTGATTTCTGTATGTGGTATGAAGAAGATATTCAAATTCATTATTTTGCATGTGGATATCCAGTTGTCCCAGCACCATTTTCTGAGAAGAAGATGGGTCATCTATTGGTCTTGGCAATCTTGCTAAAAATCAACTTACTGTAAATGTAAGAATTTACTTCTGGACTTTCAAATCTATGTCATTAACCTATGTGCCTATTCTTATGGCCATAATTATGTCTAGAATTCTGTCTATTCATAAACAGTTTTAAAACCAGATGTCAATCTTCCGACTCTTTTCTTCTTTTTAAAGATTGCTTTGGCTATTATAAGTCCCTTGCATTTCCATAATGAATCTCAGGATCAAGTTTTCTATACCTTCAAACAAGTTTGCCCTCTACTCTATTTTGTTTCCTTATTTCCTTTCTTCCTTCCTTCCTTCTTTTTTCAGTACTGGGGATTGAACTGAGTAGTGATTTACCAATGAGCTGCACCCCCCGTCCTTTTTAATTTTTATTTCGAGTCAAGGTCTTGCTAAGTTGTCAAGGCTGACCTCAAATTTACTATCCACCTGCCTCAGTCTCCCAAGTAGCTGGACATACACATGTGTTGCCCCGTTCTTTCCTAATTTTTCACACTAAGACAGTAATGGATCTATCATTTCTTTTTGCTTAATCTACTCTTTGCCTAACTCTGTCAGGGGACTTCTAATTGATTCAGATAAACAGCTATCCCAAAGGCTGTGTGAAACAAAAACTCAATGAATTTGATTATCTAATCAATCATGCTTGAATATGTTGTCTCAACAAGACTTCTTGGCATATTATAGAAAGCACATCTGAGTGAATTTTTTGTCTTAGAATATGTTCAAATTGCAAGGTAAAAATATTTTAATATTATTTCCTTTACTAGAGTCTCCAACAATATCATTTTCAAAAAAAGATTCATATCACTGATAAATATTGATATTAATAATAGTAAAAATCTGTGTTTATATTTCTGAAATGTTTAATATTTTATTTACTGAAATAACTAAATGGTCACCTTTGTTATAATGCTGATTTACAAGATAATTATAGTAACACACACACACACACATAGATAGATAGATACATAGACAGATACACACTCTTTCAGCTGAGAGATATTTAAAAAATGATATCCTGTAAAATATGTGATTAAATTAAATACCCTTTTGATCTAGATTATGATGTTATGGCTAGAGGCTGGCTGATTCCCTTTCCTGATATCTGATTAAATCTACATCCCAACCACCTTGTTCACATTCCAGGGTGTTAGTCATCTGCCCTAATCACTTCAGAACCACCCATTAGGTAACCACGGAAAGTCCTTATACCATGGAGTGATACTGTAATAATTCACACTAGCTAATCCTAACTCTTTGGCTTGCCTATCCCATTCCTTCCCATGAAAACTAGAATAAAAGCTCTTGGCCACAGTTTTCCCTCTACCTTCACCTGGTAGCCGGCCCTGGAGCTTCCTCTGACTGGCTTTGCTGTAACAAGTGGTAGTATGATGGAATCACATCACAGGTAATAGCACTAGGGTTCTTGGTTTCTAATATTACTTCCCAATAAAATGAACCAGAGCTCCCAGGAAAAGCAGCTGATGTGAGGACTTGGAAAGAAAATGTATAAGATAAGTCTGAAGCATTTTTTAGGGATCAGGATATGAGGAATTGATAAAAAAAAATTGAGGGACAAAATTAAAGGGATCACAGAAACAAACTTAAGTAGCAACCATTGACAATTGAAAAACATAATCAGTAAGGTTGTATCCAATTTTAGTTCTATGCATAAATATCCATGATCCCTCATTGATGTAACCAAATTGTCTGGATAAATAAGTGGCAGAAACAGACAAAACTACAGCACGATAACTAATTCCAATTAGTTATGCATATACTTCATCCTCAAGGAGGTGAGGTACAACTCCCAGTTCTTAACTGTGGTCTGTGCACCATGGTTTCTCTCCAGAACATAGTGTACATAGGGTAGAGCAAGGGTAAAAGAAAGACTTCACAGAGGAGAAGCCTCACAAACTACCTGCACCTATGATTGAGGGAGAGTCAGCAGACTCACTGATCCTAGTTAACCTGGTCCCCCAAATATATGACTTCTCACTTATCTTGAGAAAAACATCAGAAAAATAACTCAATAGTGAGGTAGCGTACAAATACCTGACTGATACTCCTCAAAACTGTTAATATCGTAAAAATATAAATATTTTTTAAACTGTCACAGCTGAGTGCTTAATTACAAACTTTTAGAGAGTCAAAATTTGATATTCACAAAATTATTACTTTGAAATATTATTCATACATGAGCTAATGACGATGATTACATCTCCATCTTGTATAATCTTTAGCATTTCCTGAAGTTTTATCAATGAATTTTAAAAATTTCCCAATATTCTATATACCTATCATGAAATCCATCCCCTCCATTTGTAAAACTCATTTAAATAAAACAACAATGTTTTGATCATATGATTACATAATCTCTAATTTTCTGTTTAATCTGACTATATCGCTCCTGAATTCATGCATCCTCTTGTTCCAATATGAATTCACTGAGATTTAACATGTTCACAGTTATCATCCTACAACTTCTATTCTTCCTGTTCCTGGGAATTTGTGTAACATTTTTTTTTCAGTTTAGGTTCTGTTTCATGGCTTCATATTTGCTGCTTCTTAATTCTTCCTTGCATTTGTTTAGTAGTGAGCTTTCCTTTTTCGTTTATGTGTACCATCCAAATGACGGTGGAAGCCATGTACACGTGATCAAACTTCAATTGGCGACACCGTAAAGATGTGACTGAGTGGTCTGAGGAGCTTCCAAATATTGGTATCTAAAGGGATATTTTGTTGGGATTATCTTTTTTATTCTCAAAGGCATCTTTTATTGATGTTCTGGGTATTCTGGGAGGGAAATGAACATGAGGGAGGGTTACTGTTCATCTTACTGTTTTAATGCCTTGATTTTCTGTACAATGTCTCACCACAACCTCAGCTGGACCTCTGCTTTATTCAATCCCAAAGCAAACATCATGATCATTTTCTGTGAAAACTGAAATCTGTGAAAGGAGATGTGGGCTGTGGTAGGATATCCAGTCAGAGGTTTCAGAAGTTCCTAATAGTGTGGGCACCCAGTTCTTGATTTCCACCGCTGAAGTTAAGGACTTGATCATTTCAAGTTCGTTCCCCCAACCCTGCCTTAGGTATTTCGATCTTAACTTTCTTTTACTATATGTTGATGATCTTTCATCTCATAACTTTGTTTTCTTTTCCACAGGATTTTTTATTTTTAATATCTCTTGGTTTTTCTTCCCTAGTAAAAAATTTTATTTAAACTGTGATTTTACACTGAATTAAACCATAAATGTGAAGGGATATGTAGATTTTTTTCATATGTCCTATTTGCTTTGTGCTTTTTCTTAGAGTTTATCTATCTATCTATATATATATTTTTTTCCTAAAACTATAGAGCTCCACTTAATGTATTGAGCCCTCGTTAACAGATTTCAATGGAGGAAATTTTCTTCAGTTAGCCTAAGTGTACACATTTATCCTATCTTTCTTTGAGATAGTATTTTTCTGCTGGTCTTTAGAAGGATGGTTTTCAACACCCTCTAGCAAGAATATAAGGGGAAAGGATAAACATGTGAACTCCAAATTAAAATTAAAGATTTTATACTTCTGTTAAGGACAAAATAATTGAGTGAGTTAAGGAGAATGTGAGAAGAGGAAAAAATGTTAAAGGGAAAAATCTGTGCCTGTTGGATGTTCACAGTGTAGTAGGACAGAATAATAGCAGAAAATATCTAAACAAAAGTTATGCCAGAGAATAATTTGGGGATAAAGAAGGCCTTTTGAGATTACATTTGAGCACAGCCTGAATTTTGAGGGAAAATAGTAATTTTTGTGTATACCTGGATGAACAAACAGTATTCCAGGAGTTGGGACCATCAAGTGCAAAAGTTTGATGTGAAATTTGCTTAGGATGTTCAGGAATTAAAAGAAGTCATTGCAGCTCAAGGTCAATAAGGATGGAGAAATAGAAGGTGGGGTCACACAGGGAAGAGCAAACCCTATGCAACACTACATCTTGACAGCCAGTTCTTAGGTATTCTGTGGGACATAGAACACCAGGACAGGATTTTAGACACAGAAGTAATTTGGTTTAAAATAGTTGGAAGGGGCTGGGATTGTGGTTTATGGGTAGAGTACTTGCCTAGCATGTGCGAGGCCCTGGGTTCGATCCTTTGCACCACATTAAAAAAAAAAAAAGAAAAAAATTGGAGATCAATGGGAGGTGGGCAGTGCTGAGATTGGGAGAATCAATTTGGAGGTTATATTATTCTTCAAGATAAGTGTTGATTATGACTTGGAAAAGGGAATTAGCAGTGGAAATGAAGAGAGATGGTTAGATTGAGTATGGAGTATGTTAAAGTGGACAATTACATTGAACATTCTGATTTTTTCTTCTCAGATCTTATGCCTTTTTATTTCCCTAACTTGTTTATTTCACTGGCTAATACCCCCAGAATTACATAGAATAGCAGAGGAGAGAAAAGACCTCCTTGCCCGAATTTAGGGGGCAAGCATTCAATCCTTCAGTAGTAAGTATGTTTTTAAGCTGTAGATGATTGTCAGTGCTCTATAAAAATAGGTAGAAGTTTCTATTACTAGTTTTCTGAAAGCTTTTAGCTTTTCATTATGAACTAATTTTGTTTGTTAATTTTTAAATTAAAAAAAAACATTCTAACATCTTTGACATAAAAAGAAAAAACACTCATGGCATACAATTATTTTTATATCTTGCTGAATTCTATTTTCTAATATTTCATTGAGAATTTTTGTGCCCTATATGCATTATTAGTATTGGGTTGTAGTTTTCACTATTTTAAAAAATCTGCTCTTTTTAGTTATACATGACAGTAGAGTGTATTTTGACATGTTTATGCAAACATGGAGTATATCTCATTCTAATTAGGATCCTGAGTCTTGTGGGTTGTACATGATGTGGAGATTCATTGTGGTGTATTCATAGAAGTAAATAGAAAAGTTATGTCAGATTCATTCCACTGTGTTTCCCATTCATGTGCCCCTCCTTTTCTCACCTCACCCTCACCTTGTGTGTTAGCATCCACATATCTTTGTCTTATTTTAGTATTATACTAATATAGGCTTGAAAATTGATTTTCTGCAAGACAATCTATAGGATTGACATCTAGTGAAGATATATGGGTCTGGAAATTTCCTTTTTTTTAATAGTCCTTTGTACAAATTCAATTTCCTTAATAGTTACAGGGGAAAGTCAAATAATTTATTTTACATTGGGTGAGTTGTACCAGCTTGTGCAGAGGAATTAGTTTGTTTTAACTAATGTGTTAAACATATGTAAGAAGCATTGCTCATAGTATTATTTTATTTTAGATGTATATAGGGCCTGTAGTGATATCTCTGTTGTTTTATTTCTAATATTAGTTTTTCAGTCTTTTTCATTTTTCAAGTCTTAGGAGAGTCTTGTCAACTTTATTAATTTCATCAAAAAATAGGTTTTTCTCCCACTTGATTTTATCTACCTATTTTCTCTTTTCATTTTGCCAAGTTATATTCATACTCTTATTATTTTCTTCATGCTTTTTGCTTTGTTTTTGTTGGTTCCTCTTTTTTTCTAGTTCCTTTGGATGGTATTTTAGATTATTTGTTTGAGATGTTTCTTTTTATTTTCTAATACATGCATTTCATATTAGTTCTCTCTCAGTTCTACTTTATCTACATTCCACAAATATTCCACATTCAGGTTTTCATTCTCCCTCAGCTCAGTGTATTATTTGTTTGTGGAGTTTAAACACCAGTTCTCACTCTAAAGATCAATAAATCCTTAGAGATTTAAAAAAATGGGTTTAAAACAACTCTTTATTTATGCAATACAGGTAATGGTGCATACACACTTCCAAAATAGTGATATGATATAAAACTAAAATAATTTATCTAGGCTATCCCATAAATTATGACATGCTAAGCATAAACAGATGTAAGATAATATTTGAAACATACCAAACTTAAATAATCCCAATTCATTTATTAGTTATATTATTGAAAGCCATAAAGGAATTTAAATAAATCATTCAGTTTTCTTACTGCACACAACACAGTTCATATTCTTAAGAAGGCTGGAAACTCTCCTTCAGATTCTTTCTTATTCACCTAGAACTTTAACAGGTTGGTCATGTGGATCCAAGTCTACTCCACATTGACCATAGGAAAGTAATGGTGTTGCCGGCAGTTTTAGAATGGGTTGAAGCACAGGAAGTAATGAACCACTCCATACATGTACACATGCACAACAATATACAACATCTCCATGGTACTCCAGGAATATTCAATGCGACAGTGAACTACCTCACAAACTACAGATTACCACTGAATCAATGTTCAGTACAAAGGCAATATCTATAATGATCACTACAAAAAGTTTAAAATGGATTTGGGTATTACAGATGTGGAGGCAAAAAGTACCATCTGAAATAATTAAACATTAAAAATTACCATTGTAGATAGAGGTGGAAATATTGATCTACAAAGAAAATGTGATTATATTATGTGCCTCACTATTTAAGCACTGAAGACAGGTAGCAGTTTGCTCTCGTTATGAGCAATGTACTTATCAGTCAATATCAAGCACAATCACATGCACTGAAAACAGAATGGCTTAAGTTTTATGTTGGAAAGGAGAAAAATATATCATTTTTTTAATTAAAAATTTCTACATCACAAATGATAAAGTTGCTCCGTGAA
This sequence comes from Marmota marmota marmota, assembly GCF_001458135.2. NCBI lineage: Eukaryota > Metazoa > Chordata > Mammalia > Rodentia > Sciuridae > Marmota > Marmota marmota. Next base: position 3,503,679 of record NW_026000093.1, on the reverse strand, counting down.
GAGGAATCACAAAAGCATGATTAATAATAATGAGTGACTTTGACCAAATGTTTCACCTATTGACCTACTTGTATGTTACTATAATTTATTTGCATAAATTATGTTGACCTTATTTTTACATTATTATCTATTTTCCTCTGCAGTGTGAACCAATCACTTCTAGAACAATGCATGTTCAAATCCTATTTAATCTATCAATTCCTATTTAATCTCATTTAAATATTACATATTTAATTAAAATGATATTCTACAAAACATTGTAAAACATTATAATTCTATAATTCTTATAATGTCCCTAAGCTTCTTTACATCACTATCATATTTAGAAATCTTTCATTCATAAGCAACAAACTAACTCCTTTGCATACAAAAAGCACTTACTCAGTCATATAAGGTTATTGTGAGGTGAGAAGTTTGTTTTCTTCTATACAAAAAGATTATTTAACTGGCTTAAATTGCACATCCAGGATCAAATATTTAGGCAAAATGATTTAGAAGGAGGAACAAACATCCATATCAGTTCATTCATTCATTGTCTTAGCAAACATCTTCGACCTTAAATGAGGCAGTGGAATCAAAAGAAACACACATTCATATTTAAAAAGCAGAAAAAAGACAAGAGATGAAACTTTTTGTTTCCCTCTAAGAAAAACCTAGGTAATAAAATATCATTTAATTTTTTTCACATTAAATTATGTAAAGTAGGGGCTTTCTGTTTTTCACTCACAAGAATCAAAATTCAGAGAAGGCAATTAACTCACATGGCCCCCTACTTGCTAGCTTTGTGACAGGTTAGAAACCAGACCTGTCTTACTTCAGAATTGATCATTTTTTCCTTCTAACAAATAGAAAAACAAAGCAGATAGACAAACAATATGCCCCAGCATATGCATACACCCCAAAACTAACCTTGGGTCTGACATGGTTTTTCAATAAAATATACTTTCTAAGATAGTATGCGATAAAATGATGGATAAAATAAGTAAACAAGAATAATATCAGATGTGTAGCTAACATAATAAGAAAAATGTCTCCACTGTCAGGAATGATGACAAAGTACAAAATCTATAGGAAAGAAGTCATTAAATATGAAGCAGGTTTCATTCACCCACCCAAGGTTACCACTCTAAGGTCTCAGGCCAGGGGAGGAGCTGCATTGTAGTCACCTCCTTGTGTATGTCTACTTTATTTAGTGTATATGAAAAATTACTCCTTATGACCAAATTCTTATAGTAGAATACTCGCTCATCTTGCACTCAACTCTGGATAAAAAAAAAAAAAAAAAACAATTTGCCCAAGAGTTTGTGAACATAAGTTGGCCCACAGATGGATTTGGGATGAGATTGACTCTACTTGTGTCCTGAAATCCTCAATGGAGAATTTAGTTTAAAGACTATCTGGGTCGCTAGTATCCCCAGGCACCTAGTAGAAACAAATGCAAATTTCTTTGTAACACATTTACACAGTCAAATTGCTACAGAATTTCCCCAGAGAGAGCTGAGAAACAGGAATTCACAGTGAAAAAATCACAGGAGGAAATACAGCAGCCCAGTGAGTGATGCGGCAGCAAAACAAAAGGGACAAATGATAGATCTCCAAAGATGGCAGATCCCGGAGCCTGGCTATACCACTTAAATAGGATTGCTTAATTTGGCTGATAGGAAAAGATACAAATATATAACAGTGATATAAAATGTGATGAGACAAATATAAAGTGGGATAGAATAGAGGAGCTGGGGTTGCAGCTCAGTGGTAGAGCACTTGCCTAGCATGTGTGATGCACTGGTTCGATGCTCAGCACCGCATATAAATAAATAAATTAAATAAAGGCCCATCAACATCTAAATAAATATTTTTTTTAAATAGGATAGATAGAACTTCTAGAAATGTAAAATGCAAACAAACGGAAGGAGAAATTCAATACACCCTTCAAATAATACACTGAGTTCAACCAAAGAGAGCTGAAGAGTAATCTGAAGGAATTACCTTTGGTATTCCACAAAGGGACCAATAAGTGCAAACTCTGAGAAGAGTAACAGAAAGAAAAATCAACAGAGCTTATCTAACCTCTGACCAAGAAATGGCATTGAGGGAAGAAACAGAGAAGGCAAGATAGGCAGAATTTTAGTAAATGGCTGAGAATTCCATAAAATTGGAAGAAATACTTAACCCGTCACATTCAACTCCTGTGACTCCCAAGCAGCAAGGAAACCTTAATATAGATGCATCAGTGTGAAAATGCATATCCCACAGAGCAGGGTGGGATGGGCAGGGGACAGGCAAGGACTCTTAACTCTTCAATGAACTCAGCAGGAGGAGAGAACCCCTACAAACAAAAATACTTAGCTACATGGCCAACTTTCCCAAAGTCTAAAATTCAACAAGGGGACTGACTGATCAAAACATAATGAAATAAAGGATATCTTCAAACTTTTTAAAAGTGAAGTGGGGAAAAAATCAACTAAATACTATTAAATACTATCACCTATCTATTATCTATATCCATCTATTTATGCATCTATGCATTTCTATCTCTTTATTTACAGTATACACACATGAATTTATGAATATAGCTTAGGGACAGACATATAATTTATGTATAATGAACAGATAAAGACAATTAATTGTAAGCTTAAATAAAAACCAGCTTTTCCATGTGGGAGCAAATTAAATAATGAGGGATTTCTGAGGACCTGGAAGGTAGGGATAAGAAAGTATTTCTTAAACTGGTAAAGGGCACATTGTTGTTTGCATCCTTCTTGACTTTTATACTCAAATAACATAATACAAAAATTAGTTTGTACAAATATGCTGCATATTTTTAAGTCAACTCATCAATAAATTTGTAAAAATAAACAATATAACTCATTAGTAAGTGTAACTAAGGATTATCTATTTTCTAAATCAACTTCAGTTCTCATACTGTTGCCCATCTCATGACAAAAAAAAAATTACTGATGTGTATTGAAAGAAAAGGCAAAAAAAAAAAAAATGCTCTAAGCTGTTTGGGAGGTAGAGTTAAAGCTCTCTCATTATTAGTTTAATTTCAAAAGTTCCAAACTTTACTTTTGTAGGTTAAAATAAAAGTAGATAGTTATTTTTTCCAGTTTGTATTTTGAAAAAAATATATAAAAATGTCTAAATGTACAATTTATAATCTTAATCTAAAATTAACTAAATGCATGCATATGCTACACTCATTTTTGGTCTCTCTGTCCAGATATTGATGGAGATACTGTTTTTACTGAGTCATTTCTGAGATAGTTGTCATTACACTTCACCCCTAAACTAGTCCAGCCTACATTTTTTAAGATTAAGTGTTTTTCCAATGTTAATTTTCTCCAATTATCACTCTAATTTAATTTGATTGCCACCATAATCTAATGTGTCATGCATATTTATGCATCCCCAATTGATTAATAATATCCTCCTACTGTACTCTGCCCAATGTAAAATCAAACTGATATACAGTCAGCTCTTCATATCCACAGGTTCTGTATCAAAAAACTCAGACAACCATGGATAGAAAATATCTGGAAAAAAGTTACATCTCTACTGAACATGCATACATTTTGTGTCCTTATTCTTTAAGCAATGCTGAATTATAACAATGTACATATCCCTTATAGTGTATTTATACAAGTACAGGGCTGGGGTTGTAGCTCAGTAGTGGAGTGAAATCAATACTTTAAAAAAATAGTAAAGATGTAGAGATGATTAAAGCATATAGAAACATGTCTTATTCAACTTTGCACAGCTATAACCAAATGACTGACAGGAACGACTTAGAAGGAAAGATTCCTTTGGGTTCACAGTTTCAGAGGCTCAGTACATGGTTGGTTGCATCCATAACTTTGGCTCCTTGGTGAGACTGGAACATCAGGCAGAAGGGTATGGAGGAGGAAAGCAGCTCACCACATGATATCCAGGAAGCAGAGAAAACTCCACTAACGAGGAATAAAATATAACCCTCAAATGAATGCCTCCTGCTATACCCTACCTTCTTCGAGTTACCACCAATTCAAGTGGATTAATGTACTGATTCGTTTATGGTTCTCATAATCTAATTTTTCACCATTGAATGCTCTTGCATTGTCTCACACATGAGCTTTTGGTGAACACCTATACCATAAGATGTGTGTAGGTACATGCAAATACAGAATCCCCTACACCTTGATGGAGTCATGTTCTGACATACCCACCATTAATTCGAAAGTGCACTTAATTTATATAACCTACTGAACATCGTAGTTTAACAGCACAGTACCGTGATAGGGTATCAGTCATTGACCCTGGTAATTACTTGACTAATGGAAGCTGCAGCTCACTGATGCTTACCAGCAACATGGGATTATCTTACAATAGCATTTAGCATTTAGCTAGTCCAGTGAAGAATCCAAATTTGAAACTCAAAGTACAGGTCCCAGTAAATTCAAAATTTGAAGAATGGTTTCTACTTCATATTTATTAAGTCAGGTCTGTCCTCACTGTGCCATTTTACACCAGGGACTTTAGCATATGCAGATTTTGGTATTCACAAGGGTCCTGGACTCCACTCCCTTGCAGACCCTGGGATGACTACATCCTGATGCTATTTTACCTAAAGCCTTAAGATGAGTTCTACATCATATTATTTCAATACAATGCTCAGAGAAGGGGTGATCTTCTGCTCTATTGAGAAGAAACTGTGATTTTGTGTAATTCTTCCTAAGTTTAATTAATTCTTAAATGAAGATTTGTTTTGTTGTATCATTTATCTCCACAGTCCTTCTCCTCCACCGGTTGCCTCTTGGCCAACTCATGTGCTCAACAATATTGAACAAAATACAGAAGGATGGAGAAAAAAAAAAGGGCTTTCTTGTGTGTCTTTTTCTATATGCACACCTTTCTATCATTCTCCTTCCCTTGTTGAGCTGCTGTCAACACTTCTTCATGTTTCCTGTACTGTTCTATATTGATCTGGCTTCAGGCTGTTCCACACCCTTGAATCAGTCACAAATGGAATTGGCCGAGACCAGATTACAGTAGTGGGAACATAGTCTATGACTCCTTTATAGTTCACCCCTTGAATCAATTAGCTTTCTCTCTTTCCAGCTTAATATCTCCTCCTCACTATAAATCCCATCACATGCTATTCAAAGGTTGGTGCTGTGTAAGTGCAGAGACTACTGGAATGATTAACGTACAACCACACTCTCCAGAGTCTCATGGTTTCTTGGAGGAAGGAAACATGCCAACAGAGAAGAACAGTAAATGCCATCAGGCTTGGAGAGAAAAATGTGAACAGTTTCAGTGGAAACTCCAATTACCCCCAAGTCTGTGAAGCCAATACTGTTTTGTTCATTTATTTTGAGCTCCATATCCATCTATCATTCTCTGAGGTTTTGTCCTGATGGAGTTCTCAGGAGCAACTCTAGCTGAACATATCTCAATTCAACTTTTATCTTGCTGCCCCCTGAAATCTCATCTTCCTCCTCAGATTCTTGCTTTACACTACAGCCCACCAATCCACTTTGTACCCTACTGAAATCCTACCCTACCATTAGCCACTAACAGTGTCCCATGAGTCACAATCCTTAATTACCAGATGCACTTTCAACACTTGTTAACTGTGTACACGATTTCACACCTGATTAAACTGTCTGTTCCCCTCATGTATCTTACAAATTTTACCTTATATTTAAGAAATGGTATCTGAATTATATCCTTTGGAAGCAGCTCCTGATGTTGACCTTTGCATTCTGTGTAATTAACATGTGTATACATATCCACATTTTATCATGTTTCATATGAATAAAGGTATTTGTTGAATCCTTACTATGTGCTTGTTTTACATGCATTAAATCATTTATTTTTTATTTTTTTAATTTTAAAAATAGAGAGAGGAGAGAGAGAGAGAGAAAGAGAGAGAGAGAGAGAGAGAGAGAGAGAGAGAGAATTTTTTAATATTTATTTTTCAGTTTTCGGTGGACACAACATCTTTATTTCATTTTTATGTGGTGCTGAGGATCGAACCCAGCGCCCTGCGCATGCCCCGCGAGCGCGTTACTGCTTGAGCCACATCCACATTAAATCATTTAATCTTTATGAATTACCCACTTAGTTAGACTATAATGTGTTTTACAAGTAAAGAAACAAAGAAAATATTATGCTTCTCATTTAGTTATAAGGAAGCTGGGAAATGAGGGATGTCAGTGGCCCTAGTGGTGAAGGTTGACTCCTAATAATGAAACACCACTTAAGGTATGACAGAGAGATTTCCAGCACTGCTTTGCGAATTTAGCAATCTCTGTAAGACAAAAAGGAAGGGACACTCTAGGCTTCAAGATTAGGCTATTTTATTATCTATTAGAAATGTCCACTCTCTAGATGGTAATGGGCTACTATTACTATTAATTTTTAATTGGAAAATACACCCTTTCCTAGTATTTTCAGCCCATTTGGAGGCATCTTCCCCAAAAGTTCAAAAATGGTTGAGAAACACTTTGTTCTTCATATAAAATCAAACATAAATAGTGATTAATACAGAATTAAACTGATAGCTTCTCTATCTGTCTTAGTTCCCAGTGACCCCATGTACCAGTTAAAACAGATTTGGGAAAATCAAATTTCTATGTTTAAGACTGATCAAATTTTATAGAATACAGTCCATGGGTCTACAAATAGATGCACAGATAGTTAAACAAGTGTGGTATACATATACAACAGAATATTATCCAGCCATAAAAGAAGGAAACTCTGTCATTTGTGAAAGCTTAGACAGATGTGGGGAATAGTATAAGTGAAATAAGCCAAGCATAGCAAGGCAAATTCTGCATGATCTCATTTATGTGTGGAGTCTAAAAATGTAAATTTCATAAAAACAGAGAGTAGAACAGTTATTTCCAGGAACTGAGAAATCGGGGAAATGAGGACAGGCCCAATCAAAAAGTGTAGATGAATTTTTCAATTATCAAATGAACAAGATCTTGAGATTTAATGTACAACCTGGGTAAAAGTCATTACACACTATAGTATGAGCCAACCATCAGAGTGTACATCTTGAAAACAGTCATGTACTATGTAATGTTTCAGTCAGTGACAGACTGTATACATAAAGGTCCCATAAAATTACGTAGCCCAGTGAGGAAGTATACAAGTACACTCTGTGGTGTTCCTACAAGAACATTTCTCAGAACAGTTCCCAACAGCATGACTGTATATACGATCTTTATTGTCAATTAAATATTTTAAGTCTCAAAACATTTAAAAAGTCAATCATTGTCATATGAGCATTTTAAACTATATGCATATGTGCATGTGTGTACACACACACATACACACACATACACACACATAATGTGTATGTCATGCATATATGCATGCACAAACAATGATCTCTTTGTTGGACTCCAGTGAATTGCTCTCTGATGTGGGAAAATGAAAAAAAAAATCATCCTTTCACACTCCTGGGGGAACTAGTATGACTCCCAGGTTAAATGACAGTATGCTCTTTTAAATTTACCTTCAGGAAATTGTGTTCTCACTAGTGGGATAACTAATTATGTGTATTCTCCCACAAGAAAAACAGGAGGGAGTCGTGTTGATACTTAAGTCTAATCATGCCAGCAAAAACACTGCTGTGGGATTGACTATACACACAAGATGTACCTGGCAGTTCTGCCATATTTGTGATTTAATTTCTAAGATTTTCTTATGTTTTTTTAGCAACATCTTTTAAACTCGTATCTCTGTGGTAAAACACTCAGTAATCTTGGATTGATATTAGTTCTATTGAACTTCTAAAACTATTCTTGTTAATATTTAAAACTAGCAGAGGCTAAATTTAATCCTTTTTCTTCAGGGCACATCAAAGGGGATAACAACAAGAGGGCAGTCACTGTCATCTCTGATTAAGTATGGCAAATGGTTCACAGGGACCACAGGAGCTGGATGTTTGATTTCGGATCATCAGGGGGAGATGATGGACTTCTTTTATGTTTAGCTGATGGTTTAACATATCTATCTGACAACTGCAATGTTTCATTCTGATCCTCACTCTCTGTACCTATAGATTTGAATCATTGCTGTCTACATTCTGTTACTCTTTCTAATTATCACAGATGGTACAGGCTTCATCTGATACGGACTCAAAGCTGAAACTTCAATTATAATCTCTGAACAAATCGCAGCATCTTCTTGTAACATAGCTCATGGAAATCATGGAGGTAAAAATGGAACCTTCCTTTGCTGACAAAAGTCAAAGTAAATGCATGGGATCTTTCAGTTTTAACTCTGGCTATGTCCGGTAAATGAAAATGTTTACATGCCTTTCTAAATGATCTATAGTTTACAAAATTTTCTGCATATAACTGGAATAAAAGTGTCAGATATGGGGCTGGGGTTGTGGCTCAGTGGTAGAGCACTTGCCTAGCATGTGTGAGGCACTGGGTTCGATCCTCAGCACCACATAAACATAAATAAATAAAAAAAGGTATTATGCCCAACTACAATATAACACATATATTTAAAAAGTGTCAGATATGTAAATGTGCTAGATTATTTTTCTTCTACCCCATTTCTGTATGCCCTCATACTCTGAGAGTTACTGCAAACTCATAGATGCCCCTGTTCATTTCCATCTCCTGTCTGATGCAGGTTAATGTTAAATCATCTTCATAATGAACTCACTCTGATGGAGTCCCCAGAGCTCAGCTCCACATCATTTGCTAATACAGTTCATCAGGCTGCAGTATTTCTGTACTGCCAATTGTACTCAATGCAGTTCTGTGTGATGAGTCTCAGAACCCAGTTTATGAGGTAAATTCTCTTCCCAGGGATCCCTTCACCTTATCCTCCCTTCCAATAAAGTCCTGCTCACATACCTACCATCAATTTTCAATCTAGATTCCTGCAACTTAGCTCAGTCCTAGTAGATATCAAGGATTTCAGAGCAAGGAGTCATCAGGATCACTCAACATGGATACCTGGGGGTTGTCCAGTCTCTAGTAATGATTGAACTATAGATACTAACATTTTGCCTGATTGTAATCCTCCAATTGCTCAGTGTTTTGCATTGCCCTCTAAAAGCTTTTTACTTACGCTCATATATCAGTGTTTATTTTTTATGGTCAGTAGGTCAATGTCAGGTCTCAGGAGTACACTGCTGCCTCTATTTCTGACATGGATATATTGTCAGGTTCATCACTAACTCCACAGCCCAGGATTGCTCCACTGCCACACATGAGTCTCATTGTCTAGGAGCTTTCTCTTAGCATGAGCTGGGAATACCAGAAGTTTCAGGTAATAAGAAATCTACAAGTAGCCTTCAGCTCATGAGTTGGGTCTGGAAACATAAATATCTACTTCCTCCCTATCATAGAATAGGAAAACTTACGTTATATATAAGTTTATATTCTTTTGGTGATTTCAGCATGGTAATCTTAATTTTCTCCCTAAAGATTAAACACCTGATGACAATATTATTATTTTCAGACTATGGTAGACAGTCCAATGAAGCACTTGAAATTAAGGAATAGTGAATAGTTGTAGAAAAAAAAAAAGAAAAAGCATATACAATCATCTCAATTGATAGAGAAAAAGCATCTGGCAAAGTTTAACACCTATTCACTATAAAATTCAACACCAGTTCAATGCTCAATGATCTAGAATAGAATGAGAACACCTTACCATAATAAAGACCATAAATGAAAAGCATTATATTCAAAGCTGAAAAATTCAAATATTTTTCTGTGAGATCAGTAATAAAGCAAAGAAGCCTACTTTAACCATTTCTATTCAACATATTACTGAAAGTTCAAGCCTGAATAGTTAGGCAAGAAAAATAAATAAAAGGCACCCAAATTGGGAGCGAGAAAGTAAGTTGATCTCTATTCAGATATGATAAAAACTTTTGTGTAGAAAACATAAATATTCTTCAAAAAAAAAAAACTTTTCAAACTAATGAACAAATTTAGTAAAATATCATGGTACAAAATCAACCTGCAGTATGGGGTGAAGGTGGGAGTTCATAACCCACTTGAATCAAAGTGTGGAATATGATATATCAAGAAATTTGTAATGTTTTGAACAACCAACAATAAAAAATTAAAATAAATAAATAAATAAATAAATATTGAAGGCAAAAAAAACAAAACAAAACAAAAAAACAACAACAACAACAACAACAACAAAAAATCAACATGCAAAATTCACATTCCTTTTAATGAACAATCCAAAAAGAAATTTAAGAACACAATCTTCTAACAATACAATCAGACTAAAACAGTAAACAAGTGAAAGACTTGTACACTAAAAACACCAAAACACTACTGAAAGTAATTTCAGTAGTAGCAAACACTACTGAAAGTAATTTCAGTAGTAGCAAACACATAAATAAGTGGAAAGATATCCCATGCTCATGGATCAGAAGTTGTAAAAATTTAAAACTTCCATAACATTCAAAGTGATTTACAGATTCAATAAAAGTCCTAACAAAATTACATTGGCATTTTCTGCATAAATAGAAAAATCTACTCTGAACTTCATATAAATCTCAAGGAATCCCAGATAGTCACACAATTTGGAAAATGAACAAAGCTGGATGCCACATACTTTCTAATTTCAAATTTCTTAATAAATATACAGTGGAAAATGAAATAGTGTGTTACTGGAATAAAGACAAATATAAAGATCAATGGATCAAATGGAGCACAGAACCACAACCTTGCATATAGTAGATTATTTTTCACAAGAGTTTCCAGATGCAGATGGTGTTAGAAAACTAGTTTCCAAATGCAAAAGAATCAATGGACCCTTACCAAACACCATATACATAAAATAACTCAAAAGAGAAAGGACATATAAGTAAAACTATAAATACAAGAAAACATACAAGAAAGATTGATGACACTGGATTTGACAATGGTTTCTTAGATATAGCACAACACCCAGTTAAAGAAAAAATAGAAACATTGAATCTAATCAAAACTAAGCTTTTTTGCATTAAAGAGAGCTATCAACACAGTGAAATGGCAATCCATAAGTTAGGAAAAAAACATTTGCAAATCACAAATCTGATAAGGGATTACTATGCAAAATAAAGAATTCCTGCAACTCAAATAACATCACCAAAATGGGCACAGGATATAAAGAGACATTTTTCTAAAGAAATATATAAGTGGATAATAAGTTCATAAAACAATGATCAACCTTACTAATAAATAGAAGAATGCAAATGAAAACCATGAGATTCCAACTCACACTCATGTGAATACCTATTATCAAAAACACATAAAAGAAAAGGTTTGGAGTAGAATGTGGAGAAATTAAAAGCCTTGTGCACTACATATTGGAACAGAAAAGAGTGCAGCTACTGTGGAAAATAGTGTGGCAGTTCCTTGAAAAAATTAATCAAAGAACTATTGTTTTACCTATTTTATTTTGGGATAGATACACAAAAGAATTAAGTATTGGGACTCAGAGATATTTGCATACCCACATTCAGGGCAGAACTTTTAGAAAGATCCAAAAGGTTGAAGCAACCTTTTAGATAGTTTTTCACTGTTGAATGGGTAGGTAAACAAAGTCGTATATATATACAATGAAAATTAATATGTCATAACTGGAAATGAAATTCTGAGATAGATGTATCTCAAAAATATTATGATGAATTCTTTGAGATAGATGACCATCAAAAACATTATGCTAAGCGAGATATAGAGAGGGTCAAATATTCCATGATTTTGCTTATATAAATTACCTAGAATATCAATATATGGAGGGACAAAATGTATGACAGGGATTATGAGGACTAAAGCAACTAATTAGTAGAGGGTGACAAATATTTTGGAAATTAATAGTGTGGAACTTGCGACACCAATGCATGTACACTTTGTCACTGAACTGCACATTTTAAAATTTCTAAAATGGTAATTTTTGTTATGCGTAATTAAAAAATTTTTTTAGTTGTTGATAGACCTTTATTTTATTTATTTATATGCAGTGCTGAGAATCAAACCCAGTGCCTCACACATGGCCAGGCAAGTGTGCCACCTCTGAGCCTCAGCCCCAGCCCCTTGTTACGTGTACTTCATAATAACTTTTTAAAAGTTCAGCTGACCAGGTTTGCGTGGTTCTATTTCTGGACCATCTTTAATATTCCACAGGTTGATGTGCCCGTATTTATGAAAATATCACACTGTGCTTATTTTTAAAAACTTACAGCAAATTCTGAGATCAGGACATATAAAATTTTCGTATAAAACATTTTCTCCTTATTCAAGATCATTTTGGCTATTACAAGTCTTTTGTATTTCTAAGAAAATTTTACAATCAACATGTACAGTTATAAAAATATGTTGGGGTTTTGAACTAATTTGTTATAGTTAAGAAGATATGATGACAACTTGTCAATATTTAGTGTTCAATTCATGATCATGGTCTATTTCTCCATTTACTTCCTCATTTCATCTAACTTTTTTTTTATTATGGTTTTGTAGTTTCAGGGTAGACCCCATATACATTTTTTGTTACATTTATTTCCTAATATATTATATTTTGACATACTATAAATTGTATTTTTTTTCTTTTTTTCCATTGCTTGTTACCAGCTATCGAAACACAATTCACTTGGATTGTCATCATTATTTCTAGCAACCTTGCCACACTTGTGTGTCATTTTATTTTTTTGTAGATTTATTTGGAATTTCTCTGTTTTACATTATGAAATTCACAAATAACCCAATTTTTTAACTCTTTCCTTAAAATTATTATGCTGTGTATATCTATTTCTTACTTTCTGTACCAGGTAGAACATATGGAATCTCAGGTAAAAGTTAGGCAAGCAATGATCGCCAGCTTGTTTCAGCTTTGCAAAGAAAGCTCTGTGTTAACCATAAAGTTAGTGAAAAATGATCATTACGTTATTCGTATTTTGTTGAAAGTCCATCACGTTTTTATATTTGTTGGCATTACAATTAAAAGTTTCCCCTTAACTGTATTTGAATTTTTCCCAGAATTCTAAGCTTTATTTATAGGCACAATTTATCTTCAAAAAGGAGACTTGGTCTATGTGTACTAGTGTCTTGACTGCAAAATTTAAATCAATACATTATTTCAATGAAAATACTGAATTTTACCCATTACATTTAACTGATCCAGGAACTGTGTGATTTATATATTCCAGAGACTTGTGAATATACCTCTTCTCAAAAAAAAAAAAAAAAAGGAAAAGAAAGAAAAAAAAATCTATCACTCTTCTGTTATTAACCAAGAGGAGGAAAGGGCAACCCCATGGAAACAGTTTAATCAGCTTTGACATCCAAGTCCATGATTCAGGATGATTTAAATGGTCTGTGACAAAAGAATAGTTAACAGTCTGCAAAATGTCCATTATCTTCAGTTAGCAAAGGCCTATTGATTTAGGACCTTGTGTGACTCCCATAGGGTGTGAGTAAGAAGTGATGTGAAAACTCCAATTCAGCATTATTCACCACCAGCAAAACACTCGGAGGTAAGTCTGTTAGGAAGGTACAAATTAAATCTTCATGCTAAATAGTTCTAGATGTCTGGGGAAATCAGGGAGCAGAACGTTTGATACTATCTATAATTTTCTTCTGAGATCACATATGGCAATCCTGTTAAAATGATGTCTTTTAACGAGGTTGTACAATGAATGAAAAACTCTAGAAATTGCCCTGTTTATGATAAAATCTGTTTGTTAAATAAAATCTAAGCTCACCTAAGGATGTCTTCCACAGCTGTACTTCTTTGCTAGAAAATACACCTATCTGTTTGTGTAGTAATTTATGACTCTTTCTGAAGCACAGCTTGATATATCAAGAGCATAGAAAGTTGTAGAGAAGAGCTGCCTAACACTTAGGTATAATTCATTATCATGGAGGTCCACAGAATCCTTCAGGTATAATCCGAGAGTCAGTCATTCACCACGAGTTCAGTGACTGCTACTGAGACCCTCCTGCCTCACTGGCATTGGGAGAAGGGTTCAAAGTGATGCTAGATAAAACAAATGCATGCGACACAGTCTGGCACCTTCTCAATTAGCCCTTGTCTGAGAAGGTAGGATACACTCTCTATGATCAGAAAATGCAAGTGCAAGTCACTCCTATGAAAGCTGAACGTCCTTGTGATGACAACCCGGAGCCCACAGACACCGAGCTAGAGGTGATGTGTTTGTGGATCCAGCAAAGTCCTCAGACAGGGGTATGGCTTAGCCTTATGAACAACAATTGCATGTAGGACCATTGACTAGGCTCTGAATGAACAAGAAAAATATACGTAGAGTGTTCTGTGAATAAATATTTCTTTAAAAAGACAAAAATGAACAACTTAACAAAAGGAAGAGCTACTTACACCAGAATAGAAAGGCTCACCAGACACACAAATCACATCCTGCTCCTGGATGATCAGAATATCTTTGGCTAGGTGCAGCCGGACTTTGAAAGGCTCCTGATTACCATCCTGCAGCAAACAAATCCCTGTCTTTGTCTTCAGAGAAAAAAGAAGAAGAAAAAAAAGAACAAAGTATAGTTATAGGTTATAATTTTATGGCCTATTTACAGCCAAACCCATTAAATAACATTTCACAGCTGGGAAATATATACTTTGGTGAGTCTGATATTTATTACTTTATTGTGCAGAGAAATGGTAAAACCATTTTAGACAAATTAGATGCATGGATTATGGACATTATGTCAACGATGCCACATGAAATTTTGGAAACTAAGAATTATAGCAAGAGTACTATACTATGTTTGAAAAATAATAAGAGTTTATATGAATACTTATTTATAATTTGAACATAAAAGTAATAGTTTTATTGAGATACAATTAACATTTCATATAACTTGACTTTTTAAAGTATATAGTTCATTTTTTATAATATTCAGATGTACAAGCATCAAAATGAGCAATTCTAGAACATTTGGAACATTTGTAAAATAACTGCATACCTCTGTCTCTCCCTGCCCAAGCCTAGACAAACACTAATTTACTTTTTGAATACATCATAAAATTTGGCAGCTGGACACATACCTACTTAACATATTGGGGACTGAACTCAAGAGAAATCAACTACTAAGCCACATCCCCAGCCCTATTTTGTATTTTATTCAGAGATGGGTCTCACTGAGTTGCTTAGTGCCTCGTTTTTTGCTGAGGCTGGCTTTGAACTCACGATCCTCCTTCCTCAGCCTCTGGAGCCTCTGGGGTTACAGGAATGCTCCACTGTGCCTGACCCTATTTAACATTTAGTGTAACTGCTCTATACTGGCATTCCTATTTGTCCCACACTTTGTACTTCAGATGGAATGAGGAAAAGTGGTAAGTGAATTATCTAAATTAATGATGTAAAACAGATCCTAATTTAAAGTCCAAAAATTTTTGTTCCTAAATGAATCAACGTGCTTCACATATTTTTGGAAAATGTGAAGAAAAGACTGTGAGGACTTCTGAACCTTGTACTACAGAGCTGTAAATCACAGACTTCATGATCACTGAAGAAGACTGGATCTTGTCAGCCTCAAAAACCTTTATTTTATTATAGTCACCCTAGCAAGGGCATTTAGCATTCCTATTTGTCATGTTATGAACCAAAATTCATGTCAAACAGAATATAATCTCTAATTCTTATTATGAACTAAAAAGTCAACAGGAGCAATGACTACTTCAGAAATGCCTTTTTTTTGTTTGATCAATTACTGAATCATTCTTGATGAATGGATAATACATAGGGAGGCACATTTATCCTTAGTGTTTGAGAGGTGTATTACCCCAGACACATGATACCAGATTTTCTTGTGTAATATAATTTTCCATGAGGATTCTTAGGAGTTTCTTTCTTTGGAAGAATTTTCCAGAATGTTGACAAGCATATATTTAGATACTGCAGCTTCCAAAGCTAGCTCTTTCTGCAAACTGATTTATCACATGTACTGAGGCACACCATTTTACCCTCTATATCACATACAATCATACACCCGCCTATAAGTATTTTAAAGGGTGCATGTCTTTTTTAGGAAGTACAGAAGCTTTTTTAAGAGCAAGGACAACATTTTTTTTCTCATCTCTGGCAGCAGCACTCAGCAGATGCTCACTAAATCATGACAATTAATTTATTCACCAGTGTCATTCAACTGGATATGTCCAGAGGACAAAAATATTTCAGAACAAGCAAATTATACTTCCCTTAGTATAAAACAGTTTTTCTGAATTTTCTCATGAACAATTCTTTCATGCTTTCAGTGTGATCTTGGCCGGGGACCAACCCAGAGACACTCTAAGGGACACAGGGAGGAGTAGGGGTATAAAATAATACATCAAAGCCAAGTGATCATAATTGAGCACATTGGACAATTTTTTTCAATGAAGGGTAGACTCTGGGCCAATTTGTTCCCCAGACATGTAATGGAATAGCTGGTAATCACAAGTAATGCTGTTTCAACTTCAGGATAAGAAAGGGGCTTTTCCCTGAGAGCCCAGAAATATATTATTGTTACACATCAAAGAGATGTACAAGATCAGCAGGGAAAGGTTGGAGAGCTCCACAGAGCCAGGAGCATTCTCTCATCTCATTTCTGATGTGGTCCAAGTTAGCATTGCTCAAGTAATGTGACAAACGTCCCCAGTTTATTAAATAACTTTCTGAAAAACAGAATACAGATGTTTGAGCTCCCGATCGTGTCCTGAGATATCAAGATTTACAAAAAAATAATTAAGCAGATTTTCATTATTAGGAAACACCCCACCACCAATAAAATGTCTGTTCTGCTTGTGCTCAGAAAGCTGAGGACAAATTGACATTAAAATATACTTTACCACGAAAATTCAGCTGGTGCATGTGAAAATACATTTTAAATCTCACAAATGCATGACTTTTGCAAATATTGTATTACATTAGCTGAGAATCAGACATGAATTTAGACAAGTAGTCTTTGATTTCAAAGTGTTCTTACTTATTACAATAGTACATAACTGGATGTGGTTGTACTGTAATCCCAGAGACATGGGAGACTGAGGTAGGAGGATCAATAGTCCAAGCAAGGCTATCAAGCTAGATGAAATAAGCCAATTCCCAGAAACCAAAGGCCAAATGTGCTCTCTGATATGTGGATGCTCACACAAAATAAGGGAGGGTGGAGACCAGATGTTCATTGGAGTAGACAAAGGGGAAGGAAGGGGAGGTAGGGATGGAAATGGGAAAGACAGTAGAGTGAATTGGACAGAACTTTTCTATGTGCATATATGAATACACGATCAGTGAAAATCTTCATCAGGCACTGCCACAAGAATGGAATCCTAATTAGAGTCAGTTGTACTCCATGTATGTACAATATGTCAAAATACACTCTAATGTCATGTATATCTAAAAAAGAACGAATTTTTTAAAAGTAGAGTTCAAGAACTGCCTGTCTGAATACAAAAGAAAAATAAATAAAAGGTCGAGGGATGTATGGGGATGTGGCTCAGTAGTAGAGCACAACTGGGTTCAATCCACAGTACCACAAGATATGTATATAAATATGATGTGATGTGATACATGAGATGGCAGCATTGTATAGAGGGCAATGAGATATTTTTGAGAGGAGGAGGTTTCAAGGAGGACTGATAGAAGACGTGTGTAGTTCTTCTGAAAAATAAATTGGGGAAGCAATTATTAAGAGGATCCAAAGGTATTTTAATCAATGGGAAAATTGAATATGCCTATCTCATGGGATGTAAGAAGACGGAAGCAAAAAGCAATTTCAATACTGGGCTTTGTGAGCCATCAGAGGAGTGGGAGAAGAAGTGCTGGGTGAAGATTAGGCAGGTCCAGGCTCCTGTAGAATGTGGCAGGGGTTTGAAGATGATGTAGATACCCTGGCAACATGCCAGTGATGAAATAATATGCTCACATTTGTATGTTCTAACTAATTTCTTACAGCAGTGCGGAAGATGGAAAGTAAATGGGAAAGTGAAAATATGTAACTGTTATCAGAAGCAAACACTCTGGGTAGAGGATGTTCTGGAGTGGTAAACAGCTACACTTAGAGTTCCTTTAGGACATTAAAAGAGTAGGAGAAATTGATTGCAGGGCACTCTCCTGAGGAAGAGCATAGTGGGAGCATGGGGATTCTCACTAAAAAATATGGCCACATATTTCATTTATTTGTTATTCAGATGTGTTTACTAAATGCGAAGAAACAGTAATTTGCTTTGCTGTTCAAAAACACAGTGCAATTGCTTTCATAGATAGGACAAGACCAGAGATGAAGTCAAAGGGCTGAACTAAAGCCAGGCTCCTGAAACCAGGTTCTGTGTTCTGTACTAGTTGCTTTGGACTCACTTATACTGAGGTTATTTAGGGAGATCTTCCCAATTATCCTGCATAAGATGGTATAGCCCTTTGCATCTTTCACTGGATAGAATTTTGGTTATCAAAATATTCCAATGGAGCTGAGGTTTTAGCTCAGTGGTAGAGCATTTACCTGGCCTGCTTAAGTTCCTGAGTTCCAAACTTAGCACAAAACAAAATGAATGAAAATAAAAACAACAAATAAAAATGCAAACAATAAAAATAACAAAAACAAAAAACTAATTTTTATGTAGTGTGACTAATTCTGAAAAGGACAATATCTTCTTGCACCAGCTGCTCATCATGGGTCAAAGCAATGAACACTGGAGATAAGAAAGCACACTCAAGATATCTATTATTAATTAATTATCTGTGCATTTTTCCCTAAAGCCATGCTGCTAGGGAACATAGGACTCTATCTGATGTGGGAGGAGATTTTATCTTCACTCCATTATGATTTCTTCAGAGGATAAGAATTGGAGAAAAGAAAGTGGGAGTGGCTGTTAATGCTGTCCAAACTAAAAGAAACCACAGCTACAACATCTTCAGAGGTCCAAGGAACCAAACTCTTTAAAATTAGAAATCGTCTAAACACTTATTGGCCTTCAATATTAGTCTCAACTTATGACATACACCATCTTCCTTTTTCTTTATTAACATGAAGCAATTAACAATTATTAATTGCATGTAAGTGAATAAATACATGTAATATGTGTTTATGTATAAAGTGTAAAAATATCTTACAAAATTATAAATTTTAAAGTACACATACAAATTAAAATTCTAAAGGATGAAATTATTCATAAAAATGTTATAACTCAAATATTATTTTTCTGTGCCTGATTAACAATCCTATTTAATACCTGGATTTTACAGATTCCACATTGGACACCGTTTGCACAAATAAATGATTAAAAAGTGACATTTCTTAGTTATGTAAAAGGCAATATTTTAGAATGCTATGTTTTCTCCAAATCAATTAAATGTGGTTATAAATTTTCAGGAATTTACTTTGTTATAAAAAGAAATACCACATTTAAACTTTTTAAATTTTATACCTGCTTCAACTTAGTACATAATTTGGAACTTTAAAAAGTAGATCTTTATCTACTTTCTTCTTAAAAATTAATAACAGTTAAATTTATGTTCTTGTTGCTTAAAAAACACAAAATGTGCTTGCATGGAACTTTAAAGTCTATGTTCTTTAAATTTTGAAATGAAAATCTGCAATATCCTACGTATGAAACCAGGCAGAAACAATAATATAAAACGGCAAATACTCTTGCAGGTATTTCTATATTTTGGTTGACAAATACAAATTAATTTGTTTTGTAAACCTGTGGTCTTAAGTAATATGCAATTTATTATACAGAACTACATCACAGCAGTCCTGCATTGAATATTATTCCAGGCAATGTGCTTCAAACTCTATTTTATCTTTTACCTGCCCCCTTTCTGGATTAATTTGAATCCTGGCTTTCTCCTTAGCTGAATTCTAGTCTTTTGTCAAGTACTGTATAAGGCTTTTTTCTATGTGAAGCCTCTGAAATCATTTCATCCAAGGATGAGTCCTCACTCTTTTGAACTCATGCTTTCATAAAATACTTATGTGTCCCTGGAACTCATCAGTACTCTATTTTGGCATCACATGTAATGACATCACGAGTATTTAGTTCAATATCAACATTATTTAGCTTCCTCTTGTATATTGTTATTACAAGATTTTAATAATAGGCTATTGCTCTTTTCATTACTGATGATTATTAGTTAATAGGACCTAATATAGTAGTTTGATCCTAGCAGACTTTCTTTCAACATTTGTAATTGTATTGGGGCTGAAAAAATAGCACCCAAAATACTGGTGCTTTCAGACATGCCTCTGATTTAAGGTCCCCTCTGATCTTTCCTTGTTTTTCTACCTCCTTGCACAGGGAGAGGCATTTTTGGAAATTTCTCATATCTATCCAATCAGATGTCCCCAAAGAAAAAAACAATTGCTTTATATTTTCTTCCTGAAATTGTACTAACGAGAGAAGGCAAAACTCTGGTTGCAACAAGGTAGATTCAAAGCAAAACATCATGCCTAGATCTTAGAAGAACTTTGTCCTGGTCCCATATGTCTGCCCACAAAATAATTTATTAGCCCTCTGGAATTACCTGGATTGCCTATATCCCTACTCGCCTCTCCTCTGTAAGGAGAATGGTTAAGCTTCAACTTTCTCACTTTTGCAACTCCCACTCTGTGTATGGATCTCATGTTCTGGTACATTAAAATATTTGTATGTTTTTTTCCTGCTAATCTGTCTTTTCCAGTTTATTTCATGTAGTGAAATTATAAAACATTCAAGGAGGAAGTTAGAACTACAACTGGAACATAGTCATAGATTATATTTCATCATAGAAAGAACTAAAATTATGTACATGTACAAATTATTGCACATAGTCACGTGTTATGTAAAAGTGGATCTAAGTCTGAGAAGCACACTATCAGGTGATTTTTATCATTATGGGAAGCTCATGTGGTACTCACATAAGCTGAGATGATTATGAAGACACCAGGTGACAAAGTATTTTGTCAAAGAGTAAAGTGCCATTATTCAGTGCAAGACTGTATATGTTAAAAGAAATATGTAGCTTCATAATCAACATAAAGATGTAGATCTTACTTTAATAAAGGCAAATATGAAAAGTGAGGAAAAATGAAAGTAAAAATTGTCTAGATCATACACACTTTTTCTGGTGAAATGTTTTTAAAAGCAGAATAATGGTAATCAGAGGCTGACTATATGTATACTAAATAATGTCTTGTTATGTGTATATTTTTCTGCTAAATTGTATATTTTATATTTGTCCCTAAAGCATTTTATGTAAGTTTCTTCCTTCATTTTTGCTTCTCACTAGACTTCTAAATCCCAGGTATTTTTTTAATTGCAACATTTTGTTTTCAAGAGCAGAAGTTTCTTAATAAATCATTTATTGAAAACGGATTTATATTAGATACTGAAGGTGCTTTTAAAATGATATCATGTGTTCATTCTTCTTTATGTTTTTACAGAGAAGAAACCTCCTGACATCCACAATGCAATAGTCTGCCTTGATCTCATGTGCATCAATATCAGGTTTTCATTCTTATTCCTTATTAGTAGTCAAGAGAAAACAAAAATATGGAAATAATATATTCCATATATCTTTGACTCTAATATAATTTCCAGCAATGACGTACGCTAGAGAGAGCTTTAAATTTATTATTTCGAGTTCTAAGTTACACATTAATAGCTTTACTTTTAATGAATTAATTAAATAGCTCTTGATATTTCATAAAATGTCTAGATTTCCTCACGGGCAAAGTGACAGTTACATATTTGGAGTATCTTATAGTTCCATGTTCCTGCCGATCTTGCCTGTGTGCAGAAGACACATGGATACTGTACTGAGCAGCTTAGGAACTCTACTCCCAACTGGGGACAGAGTCACCAAAGGCTCATTACAAGAGAAAGAGAACCTACTGCCATGGAAATGAGGGTACACAGGTCACAATAGAATCTGATCAGTATCCCAAATCAACATGTCAAAGCAATGTTATTTAAAAGGAGACCTAGGAAAACTTATGTCAGTCTCTGAAGTCCAACATATATAATTTGTTATAATAGTATTATCTACTATCCATTTCAATCACATAAATTTTGTATGGGTCCCACATGTGTCTTATTCACACCAATATCCATTCAGATTAAATGAGTGCTTTGCTACTCAAAAGAAGATAATATTTGATGAAAACAGAACATTTTCTACATTCGAAATTAAGAGTATGCAATTAAAATTAGATATGAAATAATTTAAATTTAAGCTTATACTATCCCACAAAGCCTATAAAATGTTAACTAAATTAAGAAAAATGTATGAACTAATAGGTGCTGAGTTTAAGACATGAATAAGTTATTATATATTTTGACCTTAATAGTATTTAGTGTAGCATGTGAGAAAGATTTGTAAACAAATATGTGCTAGCATACACATATTTAAAAAGTATACGTAAATGTTTAAAAATGAAAGAAGCATAAAAATTAAAAGATAAAAGTACTTTACTTGTTTTCTAAAATAATTTTACTTACATTTTTAACTCAACACTAATGCTTACAAAATTTTAAATACATTTTTGCAATCAGTTTAGAGAAAAAAATAAGCAACTGTTTATCGCCGATTCCTGAGAGAAATTTAAGTACATGACATTTCACTAAAAGGAAAATCTTCACAAATGTTAAAGACTAAAATTTATGATTTCTTTGGCTTGATTTTAACACTACCATAGGTAATCTAGTTATGGCTGGTTTTTGGTTGAGTCACACAAAATAAAAATACTTTAAAATTTGAAAGCAAATGCAAATTTTTTTTCCTAAAAATATTTTAATTTTACCCGAAGACTGAAAAAAACAAACACAAAAACCTTCAATTGTTTGAATGACTCAGGCTTCGTGAAAAAAGATAGCCTTTTTTTTTAAGACAGAAAGGTTACGTTCCCTGGGGCTCCCATCCAAACACTATGGAACTGTACACTTGAGTGGTCTTTAATATCCTTGAAAGAGTAATGCATCACTTTCACTCATGCCAGAGTGTGATGGCAGCTTTGCAGAGAAACTGAATTGTTATATATTAATACTTAAATAATACTGAAATACTTAAGTAACATTAGAATCAAAACTTGTAGGATTTTAGTGCCTCCCCACCTCAAAAAAACAACAACAACAACAAAAAAACCCTTAATTGCCTTCCAATTTATAACCATGTATATGAAAAGAATTTCTTCCAGCAGCTCCTCTCACCATACAGTATTTAGTTGATGGAAAGGAGCAATTCAGTTACTAAATATGCTCCGATCTTCCTAAAGAGTTAAAATTCAGGGCTTCCCCAGGCATACTTTGGTTTTCTAACTTTACTGAAAGAAAACGTACTCTGGATGTAAAAGGTGCCTATCACTCACTCATCCTCTGCCTAAAGCAGTGTTCCACCCACAAAAAGTGGGGCCCAAGTCTGTCCTGCTTATATAATGTGTTTTCCTCACGCAAAAAAGCAGAAGGCTATTGCACCTACCTCCTCACAGGCGATTCTGAAATCCATGTGCTATGGCACCGCAAAGGATGTGATCTGGAAAGAGAGAAATCATAAGCCATTAAGCAGAGCATTGAGTGTCAGAGAAGAGAACATTGGTAAAGTGTAAGAAGTGGTGAAGCCGATACCATAGGAAAACTGCCTTTGCAACTACTGGCACGAGGGAAGGAAGGAGATGAAAAGGTCTTCATGCCCAGCTTTTGTGAAATATGTATACACTGAAACTGTTTGTGTGATGGAGAATCTGTATTTCCACGAATCTCTACACCCTGCCAGGCATTCAGACATGATCTACAACAGGACTAACCTCTTTTCTCAGGGGTTAGCTCATTGCCACCATTCATTTTGAACCCTGAGTTTGCAGGTGGGAAAGAAACTTCAAAAAGGAGTAATTAGATGTTGCTTTTCATCTGGTTATCTCTCAAAAAAAGGTTGACTGATCTTTCTCTTTTTAATTAAAAAGCTACATGCATGAATAATTCTCCCTGGAACTTAAAATTTTATTCATAAACAGTATGATTCAAGGAAGCTCTGTATCAGAGTGCATAATATTAATATAAATCAATGTATGAAATATATAATACAGATTTTCATTTAAGGGTCAATGTAATACCTGCATAATGGATGTAGATTTAAATCATATGAAGGTTTTTTAAAAGTTCTTTTAAAGAGTTTTGTTTCATTTTATGATTTTAAAAAAAGTAGATGTCACACAAAATTGATACCCATCTACTATGACAGGAAACAATGCATAGTCAAACTGTATTCATTGAGTAAATGAGACTTCAAAGTACAATTTCAAGATACTGCCCCAAATTACTCTCAGTTTTAAAACAGTAAACCATTTTATCCTTCTTTTTACATTTTGTTGTTGTTTGATAAGTTTGAGAATGCTCAACTCAAGTGAGTGGGGTAAAATAGAGAGGAAAGTGTCACTCACACTGGCACTGAATTAACGGATCATTTTTCTTTTTTTTTTTTTTAAAGAAAAGATCGGTTATATTTTGTAGAAACCAAACATGTTATTTAATATTTGAAGTACTTTCCCTGGATAAATCTTGTGGATTGTGAGCTTGTCTTTATTTTACTGAAATGTATAAGTGACTGATTAAAATAAAGTTGGTTAATGATAAATCATTTGCAAATAAAAATGCAATTTTATGAAAAATTAATCATTTGATGATACAAATTACTTAACATTTTAGTGTTCATGTGCATTTTGTTAATATTTAATAAGTTGTTATTATTGAAGACTACTTTTGAAGAACCCGTAAATATCTGCCTATTTCTAACCTAGATAAAAAGTTATCCCTTTACTGTAAATGCAGGAAAAATTTAGTATTTATTCCTTATATAAAAGTAGGAAGTGTCCGGGTTGGTGTTGTGGTTCAGTAGAGCACTTGCCTGGCACGTGTAAGGTACTGGGTTCGATTCTCAGTACCACATAAAAATGATAAAAGTATTGTGTCCATTGACAATTAAAAAAAATATTTTTAAAAAAAGTTGGAAGTGTACAAACATTTTCCTGCTATCAATTGTAGACTACAGAAATTTATAAAATATTAGCTAACTATCTAAACTCAACCTCATAATTAGTTTCATATGCCAAATTTTATTTTGGTATATACATTTTAAGATGGCATTATTTCTTAATAAAATGGCATATTTGTGCAGGGGCTGTATCTTTTCCTTTACTATTTTAGCCTATCTTCCTATTTTTTAAATTCTAATTTTCCATCCTCTTTCAAGAAAACATTACATAATATTAGTTGTTTATTCAGAAAAGGGGCTATTAAGGGATTCAGAATATTTTAATTATTAGGTAACAACATTTTATAGCACTCATAAAACTATTTCTAGCATATATAAATTATAAAATGAATATCACACTTAAAATGTGTATCTTTTAGCATAAGCATGCATACTAGAAAGGTTTTAGATTTATAAAAAAAAATGTGAAAGTACCTGAGTTTCTATAAGCCCCACAACCATTTTTCTTTAGTGTTGAGATTTATAATATTATGACTATGGTGTGCAACTAATGCAACATTATTAATACATTGCTAATACCTAAAGGCTAATCTTCTTTCATAGTTCCATTATTTTCCTTTTGTTCTTTTTCTGCTACTAGGTCGGTCGCACATAAGGTATCAGATTTTATTTAGTTATCCTGTCTTCTCAGGATCTGCTTGACTGTCACCATTTCTTTGAATTCCTTTGTTTTTAAAGATTGGGACATTGAGGAGTTCTGGTCAGGGATTTGTAAATGTTCTTCCACTGGAAGTATTCTGCATTTTTGTTTTCATAATTAAACTAGAATTATGGTTTAGAGGATAAAAAAAATGAAGTGATAAAATGGGCATTTTCATTCCAAATATGTCCAAGGATAAATTCTATCAATGTGACAACATTATTAGTGTTTGTCAGAGGTAGTGTTGGTCAGATTTTTCCATTGTTGTTTCTCTTTTTTCCTTTCTTCACCCTGGGCTCAATCAACATTAGTAGACCTCACATAATGTGTGGGTTTTTATGCTTCCCATCTTTTAAGATAGAGTATCTACTTGACTCATTTGGAATTATTCTGCACAAGAGATATATTCATTCTCCCACATTTATTGATTAATTCAAACATTCCTCTAAGAATTCTCAACTGATGGAGCAAGGAAATATATATGTGCCAATACATGATATTACTATCTATAAATATTTCTGTATATGATCTGAATTTTATTAAATGAATTTGGATTTCATAGTGATATTCCTCTTGCAAACATAAGAGCATGCTATTCTCCTCTCCTTTCTTATTTGTACATTTCTATTCCAACAATGTGAAATTTATCTCCCAATTCCCTGTCATTCATGTAATTTATTGTGTATTTGCAGTATACATGATAGCTATATCAGCATTGCTAACTCATAGCAATATGGGAAACAACAACAATACATCAACTACAATAAAGCTTATTATTCATTTAATAGTATAGAATACACTCTATCAAAATTGCTTATATTGGGTGAGGCATGTGACTTAGTGGTAGAACACTTGCCTAGTATGTATGAGGGCCTGGATTGACCCTCAGTCTCCCTTTACACACGCACACAACACACACACACACACACACACACACACAGTGCAAATTATTTATGTCAACCCCAGTGATAAATGAATAGAAGTGACCACATGCTAGTTTGCTAGTTTCTTTAGAGATCTCATATGTTCCCTCCTGCTCTCTTATACTTCTGCCCTTGCAAGAGATGGTCTTCCTCAAGGAGCTGCTGCCCATTTGGCCTGGCCTCAGAATTACATATATGGAACAAAAGTTCTTTAGATGACCCACAAGAATTAGGGGTAAAACAGAACCACCCCACATCCATACCTTAAACAGAGATGCCATAGTCAAACTGCAAATCCATGAGTAAAAATAATGCTTAGTATTTGTGGTGATTAGCTTTCTATGCCAACTTGGCTCAGCTATGGTGTCCAGTGGTTCAATCAAGCACTGATCTAGTTGGTACTGTGAAAGTATTTTGTAGAAATTAATACCTTCATTCAGCTTACCTTATGTAAAGGAGATTATTCTCAACAATGTGGATGGGCCTCATCGAATTCATAAAAAAAAGCCTTAATAATAAACACAGAGGTTTCTCTAAGAAGAAATTCTGTCTCAAGATTGCACCATCATCTTCTGCCTAAGAATTTCCAGCTTTCTGAGCTGATGAAAGATTTTGAAATTGCTAGCCCTGATAATCATTTTAGCCATATACACACCAGTTCAGTTGACCTCTAGAGAAATACAGACACAGACTGATACAGATTTTGCTACCAAGGATGGTTCTAAAGAAACAGAATCCTAAAGATTATGAATTGGTTTGGGGGGTTTCCAGAATTGATTTGATAATCTGATTAGATTTAAAGGCACTAAAGACTCTATTTCCAAATTAATGAGAACATTGGTAACCCATGACATGCAGAGACAACAGAGATGCACAACATATCACTGTTGGATGCTCTTAATCACACACCTCTGCAAGGCAAGTTTCTTGGTGACCATAACTTAGGACATTTTTGTCAGACAGGATAATGAGTTTGGCTGCCTGCTTTTAATTATGCCTGAGAGGGGAACAAGGATGAGCTAAGGATTTAAAAGCCTAAGTTAAACATAACATGGACATTTCTATGCCTGTTATAAATAAAAACTATCTCCTACAGCTACCAGACTCGGATTTCTGAACATTAAATACAAAGTGTGATCCTTCTAGGGGTTAAATTATATCACAAATAAATCTCTAAACTCACAGGGTATCTTCCGTGAAAGTAAGGCATTAATTAGGAACAAATAGATGCTAAACATCAGAATGGAGATGTGTAAGAAGATTGGAATAAAGATGGGGCCAGGGAATCTGTAAATTCCTCTGAGTCTTCCTTATCATTAGAGTTAAGGCCTCACTGATGTAGACATCCAAAAACACAATGCTCCATGTCCCGAGGATCCAACTACACCACCCATCTTTGCTTCTATACCTGAAAATAGAGTCCTGTCCCAACAGGTCCCACAAGGAGAGGTACAAAGTGTGCCCCATGAGAAAGTGTACTAAACTCCAAAATAATTGCATATTTTTTTAAAATTTACGTAGAATTCTAGGGAACATGTTTGAGAGTGAATATCAATGATGTAGGATAATGGAGGAAGGAAAATACATTTTTATAAGGTCAATAATATAGCTCCACTAAGTGGAAATTCAGGATTTAATATTATGGTTTTAGAAAGAGCTTTCACAATTTGCTTAGTCATTTGGCTTAAACATGGACCCCAAAATGGCCTACACTAAATGATATCAAAATGTCAAAATAGCTTTGAAATATTGCAGAAAAAGAAATACAAACACTTAAGAGAACTGAAATATAAGAGGAGACAAATCTGTTCACTTGTGTTGAAATGGTCGGAAAAATTCACCTTCTAATATGACTGTGAGGAATAAATTCATTAAGGGAGCTCACCACTATTGAGGAGTTCTGTGGTCACTCTTTGTAGGGCAGAAATAAGTGAGAATTGGTGCCACTGAAGTGGGTCCTTAAATGCAATGGTAGTAATTGGACCGTGGAATCCAGGGGCCAAGGAGCAGCAATAAGTCACCAAAGAAAAAGAAGGTAGGGTTACAATCATGGATGGCAGGGGCAAAGCAGTAATCACAATAGTTTGATTCTGGGAGGACTAAAGTGTTGATAGGTTGATCATTTGTCTTTAGACATGAACTACTTGATCTTCATTTAAAAAAATTTCTAGGTCAAGTGAACACAATTCTAATATGAATCACTAGAGAGTCTCAGCCCTTCGACAAATTCCCAGACTTTATATAGTCTAGGAAGCTCTTGAGTAATGGGTAGCCTGGGTCCCCTTAAAGTAAAACAGGTATTCTGTCAAAAGTTTGCACTATTGATCTTTCTCACGTCTTTCCCCAAAGGTACCTATGGTCTTTGACCAAGATAAAAGTACATTGGGGAAAATTAAACCAGACATTTTGGTAATCTCTGGGCATTGGCTCTGAAGTCAAAGATCTTCTAGAAAACACAAAATGTCGCTGTCGTCCACTAGTCAGAATAAGGGCTTATGGAGGTCATATGACCAATTGAATTTTAGCTCAAGTTCAATTCCCAGGAGGTATACTGGGTTCCTGAAACTATCCTGTGGTTATTTCCCCCATTCTCTAATGCATAATTAAAACAGAGATGCTCAGGAAATGACTGTATCCCCACTAGTTCCCAACTAAATCAGTGAGTGTGTTAATCTGACTCATTTATATAGGTGATTCCAAAATCTGCTGTTTTTTCCAGGTGTCCAGAACAAGAGAAGGCTCTACAACAAGGCCGAGTATGTTCTATAAGCTCTTCTGTTGTTGAGCCATGTGATTGAGTAGATACAGGGTACCTGAGGTGGCAGTGGTCAAATGACCAATTGATGAGGGAGTCATAGCTCAAGATTTAGAATGTTGAGCAGAGTCTTGCTGTACTATGTTAAATTTTCCTTCTCAGCTCAACCCTATAGTCTCGTGAAAATTTATCTAAAATCAGATGGCTGAGGAAAAGTTGGCTCAAGTTTACAAAGGCACAACATGTAGGCATGATATAAACGTGACAATTCCCAGTACTACATCCTTTTTTTGGACATTCCTGAAGTGCAGTGTTGAAGGAAAAACTTCCCTCTACTCACTGGGAAGAACTTCACATAGTGCACTTGATTGTTCACTTAAAAGAAGAAGTAGTATTTGTATTATTTAACCAGCATATCTCACCACCCCAACTACTGTTTTATATTGACTCTCTATATTTTATTTTTAATTTTTTTAGATTAACATAAATTAAGAGTATGTGATATTTTTGTTCTGTGCCTTGCTTATTTCACATAGCATATTATTTCTGAGGTTCATTCCTATTACAACAGATGCTAAGATCTCCTCCTTTTCAAGGAACAATAACATTCCATTGTGTGTATTGCATTTTGTATGTATGTATTCATAGTTAATCCATTCCTACATTGATAGGCACTCAGATCAATTTCATATTTTGACCATTGTGAATGATACCTCAATGAATGTGGACAAGTTTACTAACTACATGTATGTTATAATATCAATGTTATGTCCTCTATATTTACACAGTTGTTTTTTTTTAAAAACTACAAGTCTGTGGTCTAAGAAAGAAAGAAAGAGAGCGAGCTACTGCTTAAGAGCTGTGGCCCATAAGTGAGCTAGATGGTCAGGAACTTTGAAGAAAGTTGGTGGCAGGTTGACTAAATTAAACTGCTTTCATTATGCAAAGGCCCCCAATTTTTGCCTCCAATAATAGACAGTTGATCTGGGTATGGATTTTTCTTCCTTGTACACAATGATTTTGCTAAAATCACTATTCATGAACTTACAGAATGCCTGTTCACTCCTATAGTATTTCATACAGCATTACTTCTGATCAAGGAACTCACTTCACAGAAAACGAGTACAGAAATGGGCCAAAAACTCACGGAATTCACTGATCTTACTATGTTACCTTCTATTCTGAAGAAGTTGTCCTGATAGAATAGTGGGAAAGTCTTTTGAAGACTCAACTACCTCACCAGCTATGTGATTTCTCCAGAAACTGTGTGTATTTTATTTTATTTTATTCTTTGCTATTATTTATTTTTAAAACTATTTATTTATTTATTTATTTTTATATATGATAGCAGAATGCATTAAGATTCTTATTACACATATAGAGCACAATTTTTCATATCTCTAGTTGTATACAAGTATATTCACACCAATTCGTGTCTTCAAACATGTACTTTGGATAATAATGACCATCACATTCCACCATCATTTATAACTCCATGTCCCGTCTCTTCCCCTCCAACCCCTCTGCCCTATCTAGAGTTCCTCTATTCCTCCCATGCTCCTGTTCCCTATTCCACTATGAATCAGCCTCCTTATATCAAAGAAAACATTTGGCATTTGGTTATTTGGGATTGACTAACTTCACTTAGCATTATCTTCTAACTCCATCCTTTTACCTGCAAATGCCATGATTTTATTCTCTTTTATTGATGAGTAATATTCCATTGTGTATATATGCCACATTTTTTTATCCATTCATCTATTGAAGGGTGTCTAGGTTGGTTCCAGAGTTTAGCTATTGTGAATTGTGCTGCTATAAACATTGATGTGGCTGTGTCCCTATAATATGCTGTTTTAAGTCCTTTGGATATAGACCGAGGAGAGGGATAGCTAGGTCAAATAGTGGTTCCATTCCCAATTTTCCAAGAAACTGTGTGTATTTTAAATCCACATTCAATAAATGGTGCTGTTTTTACCAGAGCCAGGATATATAGGTAAAGGAAACTGGAGTGGTGTCATTCATTATCACTCCAAGACACTCACTGGCAAATAAGAATTTGGTCTTCATCCAAAGAGAAGGATGCTTCCATCAAGAAACACAATGATTTTATTGAACTGGAAATTAAAATATTATCCAGCCACTTTGAGCTCCACCTATCTCTGAATCAATGTACAAAGAAAGTATTTATACTACTGGTTAAGGAGATTTATATTAACTTTTCATGTATATTATATGCATATATATGTGTGTATATACATATGTATATATACAAATAATATCCTTTATTTCTTCCCTATCTTAATTTTTATCACCTAACATAATATTTATTAATGAGTTGACTTTGCATCATCATAGTATTTAATTTATGGAATTTTTATAAAAGTTAACATTATCCAAGGAATTTCCATACCCTTATAGGGAAAGTTTTAGCATGTTTTTGATTGTATGAAGGACAGATGTAATATGTTGATTCAAAGTATGACTTTGTTATGCTTTTCCTTTAAAAGTCAAGTAGAGTTAATGGAATATGCATTATATATAAGATATCATGCTGACAAGATGGTTACTTTTAATGTCATGTAAAAGATGGCTACTTTTACATGTCAATTTGGCTAGGCTGTAGTTTTCAGTTATTCATTAAAATACTAATTAGAAACATATATGGTAGTAGCTATATCTATAGACTACCTATAGTCTCAGCTACTCAACAGGATGAAACATGAAGATCCCTTCAGCCTAGGAAGTCAGCCTGAATAACATAGTGAGATTCCATTTCAAAAACAAAACAAAACAAAAATACTATTCACAGTGCTGTTGTGCAGGAATTTTGTAGATAGAGTTACTAAAAAAGGAAATTCTGCTTTAAGGTAGCAGCATCAACACCTGCCCAAGAGTTTCCAGACTGCCAGACTACCTGATATATATTAGACTCACCAACCTCCAAATGGCTTTTACTGGTTTCTTGAAATGAATCTCTTAAAATATACATGCAGCTATATAAATATTCTATTGGTTCTGTTTATGTGGAGAATCTTGACTGATAGTTATGTATGCCACTGAGATACTTTTAGGTTTTATTGTACAGTATAATTGTGACAATACCTGAAAATCCTTTAAACAAGGCAAACAAGCACCAGCAATTTCAATAACAGGATAAGTTTCAAGATATATTATATACTCGATGCAGTCATATACCACATAATGACCATCAAGTTAATGATAGACTGTGTGTATGATAATGGCACCACAAGAGTATGTTACCTAGTGATGCTGTGGCAGTCTTAGCTCACATAAGTATTTTCTATGGTGTTGACCCAATGGTGATATCACCTAATGATGCATGTTAGAATGCATCCCTATTGTTAAGCAGCACACAACTGTGTTTCTAAATTTTATTATACATACTCTGAGAAAAACCCTTAATTTTGCTGCTGGTTCCATTAGCAACATGATTTAACTAGTACCTTCTGCTGTGGTTTGGATCTTGAATGCCCCCCAAAGGTCCACATGAAGACTTGATCTCTGGTCAGGAACTCCTGGGACATGTGAAACCTTCAGGAGGTAAGGTCTAGAGAGAAGAACTTAGGCAGTTGGAGATGTGCCCTTGGAGGGAACATGTCGGTCCCAGCTCCTCGCCTTCTGTATCTCTCTTTGTTTCCCAGACACTATAAGGTGACCAGTTTTGTTCCACCATGTGCTCCCTGACACGATATGTTGCTTTGGCTCAGGCCCCAAAGCAACAACACCAATTGACAATCAGCTGAAATCTCAGAAACCATAACCCAAATAACCCTTGTCTTCTTTATAATTTCTTTATCCCAGATATTTTGCCACTGTGACAAAAAGCTAATTAACACATCTTCATGGAAAATTTGAAATTTTAACTTGTTCCCGGAAAACAAAAGTATTTTTCTATTTTTTTTGTCTTATTTATTTACTTATTTATTATCTGTTTACCTGCACTTAGAGGGACATTCCTCTCCATATTATTTTCTTTTTCTTATTCACATCTGAAATTTTTGAGGATATCTCTATGTGACTATTTTCAAGTAAAAATTTGGTCTGTATTAAAATATGCAGCAGAAATGCATAATTCTTATTTTTGTCTACATTCAAAGATAAAGAAAAGAAAAAAAAAACACATTAAGGTTGGTGGGGTAGAGGGGTAGAGCACTTGCCTAGCGTGAATGAGGCCCAGTACTGCAAAAACAAAAAGAAACAAACAAAGAGAAATATCTTTTGCAAACTTCTATTCCACATTTTAAGGAGGAAAAGGTTATTGTTTTCTTGCTAGGTCCTATTCTCTAGCATAGATTTTACTTAGGAAAAAGATAAAGGCTTTATGGAAATATTATTTTTTATTTTTACTGAAAAAGATCATCACTAAAAATATAGAGATAAGAACAGTGATGCATAAGCATCTTTGGTGAATAATATAATAAAATTATCTTTAATGCCTACAGAATCACAATACTGTATCTAAGTGTGACCTTCTTCATCCTTGATCCAGTTAGAACCCCTGTGGCTAGCTTTGGGAAAAGCCACACAGCATGGAAAAGCAGGAGTCTCAAGAAACCTGTTTCTATTCCTATTACATAACTGACCCAGCAAACAGTGGTGACAGCTTGGTTCCTGCCCAAGAAAAGTGAACTTGGAGCTGAACATTTTCTGAGTGCTGAGGAGCTCTGTTTATAAGGTCTGGATCATCAGACTTGGCCTGTGTCCAGAGGTCTTGCCTCTTGTGATTAAAGCTAATACTCAGAAATTAACAGGAACTATTGTCATCAATTATGCTCAGAATAGCACCAATTGCTGTTGATTAAACTTCAACTTTGTAACCAAAATATAGAAAACAAAATTAGACAAACAAACACAGCCAAATTCATGCATGCCAAATAGAAAATACTATAACGTCCTCTCAAATGTTTTATTTACCAGGGAGCTGATAAAATAATCATAATATACCTCTACAACTGCACAAATGTAAAAAATGTTTGTGAACTGAATCAGTAGCTATGTAAGGCAGAATAGAAAGTTTTGGAACATTACTCTAATTCAAATGAAAATGAATAAGTTAAAAAAAAGAAGAAAGTATTGCTACAAAAACTTTTGGATTAAAATGATTTAGGTAATTTCTAGAATGTTTTACTTGATGAGTGTCAAATAGTCTCTAAAAATCTCTGCTGACTCTGACATTTTGCTTTATTGAAAAAAATCTATTTATAGAATTTTCCCTAGGCAAAATTATAAAGTATGCAAAATTATCTTGTATCTCTTTGTGTATCCCAAACCCCAATCAAGCACGTACCCTCTCCACATGCATCTACATCTTCAGGTTGGTCCCTGACCACTTGAAAAGAGATTAATTGAACTCCCCCCACCTTCACCACCAAAATTGTTTAAAACACTAGGATTCAAAAATTATAGTTGAAGTCACTTGGGGTTTTATTTTTTTGTGTTAACTTGATATTCATTTTGTAAAGTGTACCTTGGAGAGAGCTATTTATATCTCTTTCTATATTGGCTAGGATACTTACTGGTTTCTTTCTTTCTTTTTTTTGCAAATGTCAACATGAGAGTGTATTGAAATAGAATTTTGTTTCTCTGTCCTAGAGGAGTCCACATTTAAAAGTTAAGAGGTGGTTTTAAAGTGTTGGGAAACATCTCCCTCCACTTCATTTCTCTACCATATGCACATGTGGTATGAGAGAGTCCAGTTTTGCATTCAAGTCCCAAATCCTGGCAGGGCAGGGTTCACATTCCACTCTTTTCATTTGTTGTAAGAAGAAATCTAGCCACAGTGAAACTGAGAAATGTAGTAGGGGCAATCCCACTGGAATACACCCCACAGAGAAGAGAACTGATCACCAGTCCTAGTTATGGAGATGTGCTTTTCTTAAAACTTGCCACTTTAGACTTTAGCCTTTATTCATTCTCTCTCTCTCTCTCTCTCTCTCTCTCTCTCTCTATCTCTCTCTCTCTCTCTCTCGGTACCAGGGATTGAACTCAGGGGCACTCAATCACTGAGCCACATCCCCAGCCCTATCTTGTATTTTATTTAGAGACAGGGTCTCACTGAGCTACTAAGCATCTTGCCACTTCATGATTCACGATTCTCCTGTCTCAGCCTCCCCAAACTGCTGGAATTATAGGAGAATGCCACATCTTACCTTTATTCTTTAAGAAAGAGGGGCAATTTCCTAAGTAATTTTTAGTTTTACACTCATGTTGTTGTTTTTTAACCAATCCAGAGATTTGTGAGATACTTGAGTAAATATTTATAATTGTGCAATTTTGTTAATTCACTATGAAAAAGAAGGTTCTTTATTTTATGCTTCAATTAGAGGGAAATAAATTCTGGAATTCATGAATATATTGTTTGTCTAAAGCACCACAGACTTACCAAATTAGAAGAAATTAGAAGTAAAATAAAATAGATGTTCAATGAGACCTATGTGTTTGAAGGAGACTCCACCAAAAAAAAAAAAAAAAAGAATGCCTTATTTTCCAAAAATGATCTACTCCAAATATAGAAGATCAATACAATATCTGAAATTATATACACAGTATTTAAACTTGTCTGTGTGTCCCGAAACAGACATGTAAATCCGTAGACATATTCATGTTGCTAGACATTCATTTTTTTTCCTCTTTCTTCTTCCAAGGTTTTATTGATGAAGGTCAGAACTGCTCCTTGCCTAGATTTTAGCAATGCAAAAATCTCAGCCAAGCTACTCACACCAGATTACTCTCTCATTGCTCCTTCTCAGCCCCCCAAATATATACCTCCCAGATTTCACAAGATCTGGCTCCTTTTGTGCAGATGACTCAGAAGGCTAGCTAGCTGTTTGAGGCACTTGCCTTGCTATGATCTTGGATTTGTGGTTGACAGCAGGATCGGGGCCTTCAGCTAGGTCTGTGCTGCTCACTAGTTATTTTATCGACAAAGTAGCTAGTTCATGCCTCCATGGAGGATTAGGACATCCTGGTCTCTCAAGGCTCAAGATCTTAACACCAGCATGGCATTTCTGATGGTAAGCATTTCAAGGTACCATGTCAGATCCATTTTAAAGCCATTTATTTTGTAACTTGAAATACAGTCTTCTGCCCACAGACTTTTGGCCAATACACTTTGTGACAAACTTTATTCTCCTTTTCAGAAACTCAGGAGAGAAGTTTTGGCTTTGAGGCATGAAGTTAAAGAAAATAAATTTCAAATGCAGTACAGATAAAGAGAACAGGACAACTGATCAATGTTTGTAACTTACAAGAAAAGGGGAAGATGAAGAGAGTTATAGGGGAAGGAAATAAGCTTGTCAAACCCTTTGGAAAACATCATTTTTATTAAGTATTTGAAGTCGATTAAAATGAAGCACTAGGATTGGTAGAGGCAGGGTCAAGCACATGTTTAACTGATGAAGACTCAGAATGAACACAGTAAGAGGATAGAAAGTGCTAGACTGTGAGTCAGGGAAACTGTCCTCTGTTGACCAAGTTGTTTGTATGCTGAATTGTGCACTGGAATCAGAGTCTCAGTACCTTTTCTATCCAATGAGGAAAATTGTTACTGACCTTTCACTCAACAAGATAAGGTTCAAATGGGATACAACATTTTTTGAATAAGTGTTTCACAATTGAAAAAATTGACAAAACTAAAAGTTGGTTCTTTGAAAAAATAAACAAAATCGACAGACCCTTAGCCATGCTAGTGAAGAGAAGAAGAGAGAGAACTCAAATTACTAGCATACGGGATGAAAAAGGCAATATCAAAACAGACACTTCAGAAATACAGAAGATAATCAAAAACTATTTTGAATCCTTATACTCCAATAAATTAGAAGATAGTGAAGGCATAGATAAATTTCATAAGTCATATGATCTGCCCAGATTGAGTCAGGAGGATATAGACAACCTAAACAGACCAATATCAATTGAGGAAAAAGAAGAAACCATAAAAAGACTACCAACTAAGAAAAGCCCAGGACCGGATGGGTATACAGCAGAGTTTTATAAAACCTTTAAAGAAGAACTAATACCAATACTTTTCAAGCTACTTCAGGAAATAGAAAAAGAGGGAGAACTTCCAAATTCATTCTATGAGGCCAACATCACCCTGATACCTAAACCAGACAAAGACACTTCAAAGAAAGAAAACTACAGACCAATATCTCTAATGAACCTAGATGCAAAAATCCTCAATAAAATTCTGGCGAATCGGATACAAAAACATATCAAAAAAATTGTGCACCATGATCAAGTAGGATTCATCCCTGGGATGCAAGGCTGGTTCAATATACGGAAATCAATAAATGTTATTCACCACATCAATAGACTTAAAAATAAGAACCTTATGATCATCTCGATAGATGCGGAAAAAGCATTCAACAAAGTACAGCATCCCTTTATGTTCAAAACTCTAGAAAAACTAGGGATAACAGGAACATACCTCAATATTGTAAAAGCAATCTATGCTAAGCCTCAGGCTAGCATCATTCTGAATGGAGAAAAACTGAAGGCATTCCCTCTAAAATCTGGAACAAGACAGGGATGCCCTCTCTCTCCACTTCTGTTCAACATAGTTCTCGAAACACTGGCCAGAGCAATTAGACAGACGAAAGAAATTAAAGGCATCAAAATAGGAAAAGAAGAACTTAAATTATCACTATTTGCAGATGATATGATTCTATACCTAGCAGACCCAAAAGGCTCTACAAAGAAACTATTAGAGCTAATAAATGAATTCAGCAAAGTGGCAGGATATAAAATCAACACGCATAAATCAAAGGCATTCCTGTATATCAGCGACAAATCCTCTGAAATGGAAATGAGGACAACCACTCCATTCACAATATCTTCAAAAAAAATAAAATACTTGGGAATCAACCTAACAAAAGAGGTGAAAGACTTATACAATGAAAACTACAGAACCCTAAAGAGAGAAATAGAAGAAGATCTTAGAAGATGGAAAAATATACCCTGTTCATGGATAGGCAGAACTAACATCATCAAAATGGCGATATTACCAAAAGTTCTCTATAGGTTTAATGCAATGCCAATCAAAATCCCAACGGCATTTCTTGTAGAAATAGAGAAAGCAATCATGAAATTCATATGGAAAAATAAAAGACCCAGAATAGCAAAAACAATGCTAAGCAGGAAGTGTGAATCAGGCGGTATAGCGATACCAGACTTCAAACTATACTACAGAGCAATAGTAACAAAAACAGCATGGTACTGGTACCAAAACAGGCGGGTGGACCAATGGTACAGAATAGAGGACACAGAAACCAATCCACAAAACTACAACTATCTTATATTTGATAAAGGGGCTAAAAGCATGCAATGGAGGAAGGATAGCATCTTCAACAAATGGTGCTGGGAAAACTGGAAATCCATATGCAACAAAATGAAACTGAATCCCTTTCTCTCGCCATGCACAAAAGTGAATTCAAAATGGATCAAGGAGCTTGATATCAAATCAGAGACACGCCGTCTGATAGAAGAAAAAGTTGGCTACGATCTACATACTGTGGGGTCGGGCTCCAAATTCCTCAATAGGACACCCATAGCACAAAAGTTAATAACTAGAATCAACAAATGGGACTTACTCAAACTAAAAAGTTTTTTCTCAGCAAAAGAAACAATAAGAGAGGTAAATAGGGAGCCTACACCCTGGGAACAAATCTTTACTCCTCACACTTCAGATAGAGCCCTAATATCCAGAGTATACAAAGAACTCAAAAAATTAGACAATAAGAGAACAAACAACCCAATCAACAAATGGGCCAAGGACCTGAACAGACACTTCTCAGAGGAGGACATACAGTCAATCAACAAGTACATGAAAAAATGCTCACCATCTCTAGCTGTCAGAGAAATGCAAATCAAAACCACCCTAAGATACCATCTCACTCCAGTAAGATTGGCAGCCATTAGGAAGTCAAACAACAACAAGTGCTGGCGAGGATGTGGGGAAAAGGGTACACTTGTACATTGCTGGTGGGACTGCAGATTGGTGCAGCCAATTTGGAAAGCAGTATGGAGATTTCTTGGAAAGCTGGGAATGGAGCCACCATTTGACCCAGCTATTCCCCTTCTTGGTCTATTCCCTAAAGACCTAAAAAGAGCATGCTACAGGGACACTGCTACATCGATGTTCATAGCAGCACAATTCACAATAGCAAGACTGTGGAACCAACCTAGATGCCCTTCAATAGACGAATGGATAAAAAAAATGTGGCATTTATACACAATGGAGTATTACTCTGCATTAAAAAATGACAAAATCATAGAATTTACAGGGAAATGGATGGCATTAGAGCAGATTATGCTAAGTGAAGCTAGCCAATCCCTAAAAAACAAATGCCAAATGTCTTCTTTGATATAAGGAGAGTAACTAAGATCAGAGTAGGGACGAAGAGCAGGAGAAGAAGATTAACATTTAACAGGGATGAGAGGTGGGAGGGAAAGGGAGAGAGAAGGGAAATTGCATGGAAATGGAAGGAGACCCTCAGGGTTATACAGTGGAGGGGGTAGAGAGAGAGGAGGGGAGGGGAGGGGAGAGGTGGGGAGGGGAGAGGGTGGAGGATGGGAAAGGCAGCGGAGCACAACAGACACTAGTATGGCAATATGTAAATCAATGGATGTGTAACTGATGTGATTCTGCAATCTGTGTATGGGGTGAAGGTGGGAGTTCATAACCCACTTGAATCAAAGTGTGGAATATGATATGTCAAGAAATTTGTAATGTTTTGAACAGCCAATAATAAAAAATTAAAAAAAAAATAAGTGTTTCAAAAGGACATACAGGGCTGGGGATGTGGCTCAAGCGGTAGTGCGCTTGCCTGGCATGCGCGGGGCGCTGGGTTTGATCCTCAGCACCACATAAAATTCCCTCTCTCTCTCTCTCTCTCTTTAAAAAAAAAGGACATACAGATTATTATACATATGGAAACAAAGAATGTTATTACCATTGCAAGGAAAACTCGGTACTGTGGTTTAGAGAAACATTTTAACCACTCTAGGACATGTAAACCCTCAATTCTCCAGATCAGGCTCGAATTTTAGCAATTTTCAATTTTGTCATAAATATCAAGTGAAGGATGTGTATGACCTACATAATTACAGTTGTGGGAAAACAGAATACACTTCCATAAAATATGAAGGGTGGTTCATCTAAAGTCATTAAGAATCAGTAGATGTAGGAAAGCACTATGCGCTCCTTCTTTTTCTTAAGTTCCCCCCCCCCAAAAAAAAAGCAGGCCATAGATTCACCAAAGGCATCCTGTCTGCTTCTTCTTCTACAAGGGAGAATGGAGACAACTGCAGAAGACTTTAGACTCTAATCACTCTTAAGATTATTCTTCTTTCTGGTACTGGAGATTGAACTCAGGGTCACTCAACCACTGAGCCACGTCCCCACCCACTATTTAAATATTTTATTTAGATACAGGATCTAGCTAATTTGCTTAGAGCCTCACTAAGTTGCTGAGGTTGGTTTTGAACTCACAATCCTCCTGCCTCAGCCTCCTGGAATTCAGGTATGTGCCACCTCGCCCAACCTGAAGATTATTCTGGAAGAAACTACATGAACAATTTTTTAAGCACTACTCTTTATCTGCCATTTATGTGCTTCTCTGCTAACTTTCCACTCAGTGACTCAAAGCCCTTTCCCTTTGTCTTGCCACTTCTCTAAAGAGACACTGTTCTTTAAAGAAAATAAAATCATGACATTTACAGGTAAGTGGATGGAGTTGGAGAAGATAATGCTAAGTGAAATAAGCCAATCCCAAAAAACCAAATGCCAAATATTTTCTCTGATATGAGGATGCTGATCCATAATGGGGACTGGAGTGGGGGAACATGAGAGGAATAGATAAACTTTAGATAGGACAAAGGGGAGGGGGAACAAAAGAGGGGGCATGGGAGTAGGAAAGAAGGTGGAATGAGATGGACATTATTATCCTAAGTACATGCATGAAGACACGAATGGTGTGATTCTACCTTTTGTACAATCGGAGACATGAAAAATTGTGCTGTATATGTGTAATATGAATTGAAATGCATTCTGCTGTCATATATAGTAAATTAGAATAAATAAAATTTAAAAAAATAGTACTCATTCTAAAAAAAAAAGGAAGAAGATGTTATATAA
The DNA here is from genome assembly GCF_001458135.2 of Marmota marmota marmota. Classification (NCBI taxonomy): domain Eukaryota; kingdom Metazoa; phylum Chordata; class Mammalia; order Rodentia; family Sciuridae; genus Marmota; species Marmota marmota. Next base: position 3,462,219 of record NW_026000093.1, on the reverse strand, counting down.
ACTGGAACTCAAAGTAGAACTCTTTGAGATCTACTCATTGCATCGGTAGTTTCTATGTGTATCTGAAATGCACATATTAATTAATTTCATTTTATTTTTCTTTTGTAAATCTGCCTTTTCTTACAGGGGTCCATTCCAGCTAAGAAACTATGGATGAGCTATTTATCCCAGACACAGTAATCTAAAATTTCCAATTGTTGATTGCACTTGGAAAGGAATTTTTTTTGTACCTGTCCCATACAAGCTGCCTTCCATGAGGTTCTCTGCCTTAGTCTTTGTTATGCATTGTCCCCTCTACTCATTGTATTTGTGTCTCACACAAATGCCTGATTCTCCCTAAAGTTTTGGGGTTCTTCACCAGATATTCCTGCCACAGTCCCATGGCCTGAGCACAGCAGATACATTTTGGTCTGTTCCATCAAGCCATGTATGCCTCAACAATTCTGTCAACATTAGGGTGAAAGGTTAAAGGTCTAAATCTACAGAAGTACACTGCAGCACAAGCACACATTTCAGAAATCTTCTGTCACAACACATCATTTTGTCGAACATTTTCAAACATTTTCTAATAAGGGATCCCCAGTAATAAACCCAGAGCCAACTCGGCCTGCTGATAATTGTTTTCATGTTGAATTATCATTCTGGTGGAGGATTCACTATTTTTTTAAAGAGTTTTTTGTAGTTGTAGATGGATAACAATATCTTTTTTATTTATTTATCTTTATCTGGTGCTGAGGATTGAACCCAGGGCCTCACACGTGCTAGGCAAGTGCTCTATCACTGAGCTACAGCCCCAGCCCCAGGATTCACTACTTTTAATTTTATTTTTGGTGTTGGAGATTGAACCCTCTGATTGAATTCATGTTTTACCACTGAGCTATGTACCCAACCCTTCTAATCTATTTATTTATTTGGAAACCAGATTTCACTAAGTTGCCAAGTCTGTCCTCACATTTATGATCCTCCTGCCTCAGGCTCCTGAGGAATTGGAATTACAGGCATGCACTCCCCACATTCAGTGGATATCCACTCTTCAGTGAGTTTATCACAAGCTCTCCTATTGAGGAATCACTATAGCCTTGTTCATTTTTCCTTTCAATGCCTAAGGCTTCTGAACCTGTGACTTTTGCTGTCACCATGAAAACATTTTCATTTATGCAAACTCAAATTTCCAATATAAAACCATACATCATCCATTTCCTTTGTGAAAGATCAAATCACCTAAATAATTTTTTTTCACTTTTTTTAGGCATGAAATACTTTGTTTCACCAAAAGGCGATATAGAAGAAGTCTAATACGACATACATACCACATTCTCTTTATCCACTCATCTGTTGAAACCAAAGCCCGAATGTTCTCTTTGATATGTGGATGACAACACACAATAAGGAAGGGGGAAATAAAAATAGAAGTCACTAGATTAGACCCAGTGGAATGAAGGGAAGGGAGGGGGAAGGTAAATAGGAAAGACAATAGAATGAATCAGTCATAACTTTCTTATGTTCATATATGAATACATGACCAGTGAAACTCCACATCACATATAACCACAAGAATGGGAAGTTATGCTCCATAAATATATATGTCAAAATATTCTCTACTGTCATGTATATCTAAGAAAGAACAAAATTTTAAAAAGACAAACACATAAATGTTGAACAGTTTCTGTTGACATGGCATGAGAGAAGGCTCAGGTTGCTTTGTCTTTCTTTTATTTTTAACATGGAAAATTAGCCTTCTCTTAAAAACTGAAGCTCTGCAAAGCAGAGTATAGAGACCACTATACTAGGTAACTACTATGTCCCACTCACACCTATAACCTGGGTTCCTGGCCTAGGGTGAGGTTTGGACATAGATGAACCAAAAAATCAGACCCCTTTGCAGACTCTTGATCACCCTTTGTATGGCTGTGACCATACAAATATTGCATTGACGATAACAATGCAGAGGAGTAAATGTTTATTTTCTTTTAACAGTTCCAAAGATTCAGTCCACATTTGGCCAACTCATACATTTGAACCCAGGCTGAGGCAGAATATCATGGTGGAAGGGCCTGGCCGAGCAAAATAGCTCAGAACATGACAAACAGGCTGCAGAGAGAAGGCTCTGCTGAACAGGAGTTTAAAATATAAACAGCAAAGGCATGCCCCCAGCATCCCACTTCCTCCAGCCACATTTTACCTGTCTATACTTATGGCATAGATAATTTATAACAGTGGATTAATTCATAGACTATGTTAAAGCTCTTATAATCTACTTATTTCAATTCTGAACATTCTTGCATCGTTTCACACATGAAGTTTGGGGAGATATCTGATATCTAAACTCAGAACTTACTGTAGTAGAACTATCTGTATTGAAATGTACCATACTTGACAATCTAGGTGAAAGATAATTCACTGTACTTCAAAAATAGTGTTAATACACCAAAGCCCATGAATGATATTGATTAAATTTGAAAATGCTGATATGATTTTCTTAGAAAAAATTTGCTTACTTACTATGATCTTTATTCCATGTTTAACAAATAATAGCACTGATATTTTAACTAATTGATTGTTTATAATGTAAAAAAAAAAAAACTGATCTCACTATTTCCAAAATATTACCAATTTTTTCTATGGTATGAATGATAGTTTTATTTTCATGGTGCTTGCACCCAAATATTTGGGTCAAAATAGTGACTTTTTTTATAGATTTGACTTATATTTTCTCTTTTATTGAAAAAATTTAGTTATGGATTTAAGAAAGGAAATGCATCAGACAAATGTAATAATATGAGTATGTTTCATGTAAAAGCTATGGGATGACATTAATTGGAAAAAATGTTCTATGATTTTTTTAAAAAAAGGAAAAATTTTCCAAGAAATAAAATCTTCAGCCATGAAGTGATTTCATTCATAAAGTTCTCTGGAGGAGAAATCGAGTCATATTTCAGGTAAATGCGCCTTAAATTTTAATATGCAGAGGAATCAACCTTGGGATCCTGTCAACAGGAAGATTCTTATTTAGTTGCTCCTTAAGGTCATGTTCCCAGGAGAGGGTCAATGCACTATTGGTTCTGTCACCACATTTATTAACAAGATCACAGATTATCAATTTTCCCCATGAAAATTTAAGACTTTAGCAGTAAACAGAAAGAACTCAAATAGCTAAAACTTAGAAAAAAATTACGATACAATGATATTGACAAAATTCCTTTCTTAGTTCCTTCTCTATCATAATGTCTTTTTTAAAATTTTATTTGATCTTTTTAGTTATACATGACAGTAGAATATATTTTGACATATCATACATACATGGAGTATAACTTCCCATTCTTGTGGTGGTACATAATGTGTAGTTACACTAGTCATGTATTCATATATGAACATAGAAAAGTTATGACAGGTTCATTCTACCATTTTTCCCATTCCCATTCCCCCTCTCTTCCCCCCATATCCCCCTTTCCAATGTTGTGAACCTCTACTCCTCTCTCCCCTGCTGTGTATTGAGAGTCAGTATCTATATATCAGATCATTCAGGCTTTGTTTTTTGGGGATTGGCTTATAATAAAAGTCTTAACCTAATAAATCATATATGTCAGCATTAATATGAATATGTATCATTGTTGACAGTAGGGAAAAATGTGCATTCAGCTCAATTTTTCAAGGAATAATATCATTTTGATGCATTGGTATTAGTCCATATTGTTTACTATTGCAAATAACTGAGGCTAGCTACTTCATAAATAAAAAAGGTTTATTATCTCAGAGTTCTGGAGGTTTAAAGGCCTGCTTCCTGGTGACTGCCTTCTGTTGGCAGAATCCTGAGATAGTGCAGGGCATCACATGGAAAGAGACAGGAAGTATACGTGTGTGGCCTCTGTTTTATACCACAGTGTTATGGTTTGGATACAAACACTCTTATGTTAATGTGAGAGGTGAGATGGTTATTGTGAGAATCAGAACCCAATGAGAAGATTAATGCATCTGATGGATTATTAATTTGAATGGATTACTAGATGGTAACTAGTCTTGGCTACAAGGTCGGCCTTGGAGATTATATACTTTGTTCCTGACTCCTCCTGCTCTCTCCTCTCTCGGCTTCCTGGATACCATGAGGTGATCTGCTTTCTCCCATCACTCCCTTGTAGGATGATTTTCCTCAGCTCCGGCCCAGAGCAATGGAATCAGTCAATTATATTCTCAACCTCTAAAACTATGAGCTCAAAATAAACGATTGCTACTGTCAGTTGTTCTGGTCATGTATTTTGGTGAAAGCAATGTAAGCCTAAAAAGCACACAAAACTACCAGTTTCCAATCATGGGGGCTCTATTCCATAAATTTATCTAATCCTAATCCCTTCCCAAAAGTCCAACCTTTAAACACCATAGTTAGATTACGTGTCTAATCTCTTAACATCTCACAATAGGGATTAAATATGAAACTAGGAACCCATGAGGACACACAGAGCCAAACCACTGCTAAAAGGTAGCAAGGTACAATGTTTAAAATGTAGAAGAATAACTGCACGGTGATAATAATAACACCACTTTCATGAACAGGTTTGTTAGTCATGGAGCACTCAGACATTATATTAATTTATGAATCCATCAGCTATCTAATCTAATTAACAGATGATAAAATTGTAAAGCCAAACAGAGCCTATATAATAATTTTTTAATCGCATCTTTTCTTTATAGTATTAGAGAAAGAAATGCCAGAATAGTATATAATTTATCTAAAACTTTCTCAGTAATATGCCCAAATTTAAAATGGAAATCAATCCTTTTAAAACTGAGGGGAGCTATTCCTCTCAGGGTAGCTGAGATACTTATTGAGGAGCTATTTTGCTAAAAGCAGTGTTAGATGTGGTGTAAAACAGGAAAAGAGAGACTACAGTATACCAGGTGGGAAGACAGTATAAACTTAATATTAGAAATGAAATACTATCCAGGATGAAGTCTAGACTTCTCTGTGGCTATCTGTAAGTAACGGGAAGATCGTTTACCTTCTCTAGCAATACTTTTCTTACCTATAATCTCAGGGTAACCATTTCTACCTCCAAGGGTACATGGTGGCATTCCTGTTCAACAGTACATATCACGGGCTGCCTTTACGTGTAGTTGTGAAAAAGATATGTTTTCTACAGTAATAAGCTCAAATAAAAATGTTGTACTTCTGCACCTTATTAACTCCAAAATATCAGAAACTGGAAAACATCATGTGGATTGGAAGGTCCTGAGGGGATTAGTGGAATAAAGTCAAGTTGCTGCACCTTGGATATAAAAAGTCTTAGCCTTGGTTTTGTAACTCTCACCACAAGAAGCAGAGCCTGACTCAAGGGCTTAAATGAAGGGAGTTTATTTGGGGAGGTTGTACCAGGGAAAAAATTATGGGAAAAGGGCTGGAAAGGAAAGAATGAGATGGAAAAGAAAGATTGGCCGGAGGATCATCCAAGAGGTGAGACTGTGTGCCCACCATTGAGGTCAGCTGTGCTGTGTCCCAGAACCACTAAAGAGGTGGTTTAAGATTTAACAGGGGAGGTCAAGGTCATCCACGAATATGATCTATTGAGCAAATCCCTAACCTTTGAATAGAGAGAGAGCTAGCCACACAGGGTGTCATTGAGGCAGTGAGTTGGGGTTTCCTCTTCAGAAAGGTTTTCCTCAAAGATTACTGGAGTAAAAGGTAAGCTCAAAGAATGTGAGGCCAAGAGAGGGGTCTGATACAAACCCCGTTGTCATAACTACTATTCTTATTACCGCTCCATCACTATCATAATAACAGTGTTAACTACTAGTTGCAGGCTTGCTCTATATTCGCTATGTGTCATTTACATACAGTCTTTTACTCAGCACCCACACCAGCTTCGTGGATTGGACACCACAGACATCTTCAATATATGATGGGAACACTAAAGCACAGAAAGCCTCCACTATGTGACCAAGTTCAAACTGCTAAGAAAGGCAAAGTCGGGATCTAAGTCCAAGTTCTTTGGTAATACGATTGCATTCACTGCATTTATGACTTAAATGTAGTAAAAGATAGAAAGGGAAGAGAATATCCTCTTGAGGAAGAAGTGAAGTGTGTTAATGTAGGAATAGAATGAAGGGGCTGTAGAATTAACGAGTTGTCAGAGGCAGAAGAAGGAGGCATAGAGAAAAGTATGTCATTATGGTAGACAGGAACCATATTTGAACAAGTTTAGAGGTTTTTATTTACTGCTTGGAATAAAATTTAACGAGTACTACATTGGGATGATTTGCGATTAGCATATGCAAAACTTTTTAAAAACATTGGCCATTTTGCCTCCCTCTGTTCTTGCCGGAGACAATAATAAAACTCATTTATGAGAAGGAACATGCATATACTGAGTTTCTTTGGTCAGTGGGTAAAAGGCATTAATATCCATGCTGGTGGTTAAATGTTTATATTTAAATATACTGCTTGGACAGCTGGAGAGACACAAAGTCTTTTCTAGTACAACACTGGCAACTTCTAAACCAGTTGCCTTGTTTACCAACTGCCTTTTAAGAACTCTTCATGTTTGTCATGTATTTTCATACCAATCTATTGGTTTAGTAAGAGATATACGTGACTATATTGTCAGATAGATTTTGGAACACCCAGAGCTTTTCATGGAACTTGTCATGTAGTGGACATTTAATAAAAGTGTACAAACTTAGATTATGGTCATCTCTTGCTTTGTGACCAATTCGTAGTAGGAAATAATAATTAAATAAAGAGGGATCCAACATGGCGGCGAGAGGGGAGGCAGCGCTTTCAGTACCTCCTCAACAACAGGGTCAGAGAGACGCATGGATACGCTTAGATTCGACCTGCTGAGAAACTCCTAGCAAAATTCCACTAAAGAGAGATCGGCCGGGAATCGGTAGGATTTTTGGAGGTGACAGTCTGCGCTAGACGAGTGAATCTCCGCCACACAGCGCAGAGGTCCAGACCCGCCAGCCGCTGCCCGTGCGACTCGGCGACTGTCGGCTGCCTGCACGCGGCCCCCGCGTCAGGGCGGATAGCCTCCGAGGCGCAGCGCAGCAAGAGCGGTGCAGGGACTCTAGGAAGAGGTCTCTCGCCAAGCCTTCATGAAATAGCAAACCGGGAGCTGAAACCAACCAGAGACAGACCAGTCCCACCCCTCCCTTCGGACACTCCGGCAAGGAGCCTGGGGCCCG
>NW_026000093.1:3431756-3454459 GCF_001458135.2 Marmota marmota marmota | reverse complement strand
TTTTCTTCCTTCCTTCCTTGGTACTAGGGATTGAATCCAGGGATAGCTGACCAGTGAATTACATCCTTAGTTATCTTCATCTTTTATTTTAAGATAGGGTCTCACTAAGTTGCCCAGGCTGTCCTCAAATTTGGGATTCTCCTGCCTCACTCTCTTGAGTAGCTGGCATGCACACCCAGCTCTGTAGTTTGGGGGATGAGACATCACCCAGTTTGTGATGGAAAACATAGGTCACACCATAAATTTGTGGTCAATGATTAGGCATTGACTCTGGAAACACTAAGATTCAACAGTAAGCCAAGATCTATTTCTCAGGAGGAAATTGGTTATCCACTGTGACAGCTGGACATTGCTCCAAAGTCCCGAGGTCCTTATGTTGTGATTCATCTATAGAATCCTGCCAAAGGCACATCCAGCATTTATAATTTTCTCACTTTAGGTTTCTTTTTGGGTCAGATGTTTGTCAACCTTCTTAATACGATAAAAGGATCTCTGCTCTGTGAGCCTTTATCAGTGAATTCAGCAATATTGGAACCAACATTACATTCCTTCCACAATTATAACAGATCATTAGTATCCTGCCCCACATCTAGTCTTTAAAATTATTTTCCTGTAAATTAAAGACTGAAGTATTTCTTCTCATTAGTCATTCCCACACCTTTTGGGATCTGCTGGGATTGGAGTCTACTTTTAGGTAAAGGGGTGATAGAGTTGAATTATGAGAAGAAATAACATTGGCTTGCATAGTAGGTACCTCAAGGAAGGCCAGTAATGCAAAGTTAATACCCTCAGACAGGCATTTAGAAGGTGGAAAGACTACTACTAGAACTAGAAATATGAGGATATATTCATGGTAGTTAAAGAGAATTTTCCACTAGTGAAAAAAAAAAAAAGGAAAGAACCCAGACTCATCAAAATTCAGGGGTTCAATGTTCCCAGCTGCATCAGAGTCTACCACAGTGTCTTTTACACTCCAACTTTCAGAATCACATCTCTTCCTAATCAATGCCCTTATTTTAACAGTAGATACTCTGAAAAACTGGGAGTTCAGTTGGTATTCTAATTCAGCCAGTTGCAGGACGCTGTTCTGTGTTTTTCTTTCAGCAGTCTCAGCCTGTGAGTAATGAGATAAGAGTCTCCTTCTCAGCACATCCAGAAGACTTTCAGGTCTGTTTTAAAGCACTTGAGCTGGGAATTGGAATCCCTGAGCTCATTCTTTTTCTTATTCACTGTGAGCACTGAGCCAATGTCTTTATATTCATTAGTTTGCAAAAAAAAAAAAAAATGTTTAAAAGTTACATATACAAAGTACTCAGATCATTGCTTCTTATAAGTGGTTGATTTAGAATATTTTACCTAGCTTTATTTTTAGTTCATGCTATGGATTCATGCTTTCCTTACTACTGGAAATAGAGTTGTCAGCATCTTTAAATCAGATCAGATTAGATAGTCAATTCCAGAAAAAAAAAATTCATACTTAAAATTTTCTTTCTGTAGAATGAGTCTTGGCACTACAGTCTGTTTCAATCACATTGATAATTTAATAAATAGTATAGATTGGATGAATGAAATTATAGAGATGTATTTGTCACAGTTCTAGAGTCTAGAACCCCAGATTTTGATTTCTCATAAGATATCTCTTCCTGGGTTAGAGATGTCTTCCTTCTTACTGTGACCTCACATGGTAGAAAAAGAAATAGCTCTGGTTAATCATCTTCTTCTTATAGGACACTCTTATTGCCAGGCGAGGGTGCCATTCTTATGACCTTATTTCATCTCAAGACCTCCTAAATATCCTATTGTTAGATAGAGTCAAATTCGGGGGTTTCAAATTTAATATATGATTTTTAGATATACATAATACAATCTAATCAATTTTCTCTGAGCCCCCAAGTTCAAATTCTTATCATGGGCAAAATATGTTCGTCCCATCCAAATACCCTCCAAAGTTTTAACTTATTTCTGAATCAACTCCAAAGTTCCAGGTGCATGAGAATCAAGGTATACTTTGTTATGAGGCAAAATTCTTCAGCTGTGAACCTAGGCAACCAGACCAAACTATATGCTTCTGAAATACAAGGGTGCAACAGACCTCAGATAGGCATTTGCATTCTAAAGAAAAGAAACAGGAAGGAAGGAAGGAAGTGTACATGGTTCCAAGCAAGTAGCAAACCTAGGAGGGAAATTTGCATTACATCTTAGAGCTTGAGAATAATCCTATTTCTCAGGGTGTGCTGCCAAGGGGGTGACCACACTACCCACAGTTCTCTATGAGGGCCTTGCCCTCTGTAGCCAAAGAAGAAATAAACAGCATTGTTCCTGGTCTTGTGGTAGGAGTGGCAGCCTGGGTGACCTCAGAATCACATTTGAGGTTGTTCTTCCCTTTCCTTGAGGTGAAAATGCAGTCAAATCACTCCATGGCCTTTTAGAATCTAAGAAGTCTGGGTGTTTCCTTCATTCTGTACAATTTTCTGTCTTCTCTTTAGTTTAAACTGACAGTGTATTTTCTATTATATTCCATTCCTCATGCCTGACATCTGCTGAGATGCCTAGTCAAGCCCAAGAATCACACCCACTATTTCTTATCAATATGTTATTCAGCCATACATTAATGTCCTCTTCAAAACAAACTTACTTCCTCAGGTTTTACCAGATGAAGAGGCTGAGAATTTTTCAAATCTCCAAGTTCTGGGTGCTTTTTGCTTCACAAATGCCTCTTTCATTCATCTTTCTTCCCTTGAAATTTGCTACAAGGAGGAAGAGAGACTCAAACCACACTTTCAATGCTTTGCTTAGAAATTGCCTCTGCTACCTATGCAATTTCACCACTTGTAAGTTCTGCCTTCCATATGGCACTAGAGCATGATTCCCCCATGTATTTGGCTACTCTATAAGTAAGAATGATCACTTTTTCTTCAGTTTCTAATAATGTTCCTTGTTTTCACCTGAGATGGTGCCAGAATATCATTTATCATCCACATTTTTGTTTTTTAAAAAACTTCTCTTTATGATTATTTTTGAAGAAGAGCAAAGCTCTTCTTCTCCTTCTGTTTCCCACAAGAATTGCCTTTAATGCCCATTTTTCCATCAATGGTCCCTCAGTCCCTTTGCAGAAATTCAGGCATTTTCCAGTGTGCCTTTCAATACTCAGCCAACCTTTACCAATTACCCAATTCCCAGGCTCCATCCACATTTTAGGTATGGTTCTGATAGCACCTCATTTCTGGATACCAAAATCTGTATTGATCATGGTTTTCTAGAGAAACAGAATCAACAGAAGCAATATATATATATATATATATATATATATATATATATATATATATACACATACATACACACACACAAAATAAGTAGCATATATATATAAACAATAATATATACTCATATATAATTTATGCATGCATAAACACACATTTGACTAAGTATCTGGGCACTCCATGGCCCACTCAATTTGACATATTAAGTTAGTTATCCCTAAAAAACAAATGCCAAATGTCTTCTTTGATATAATGAGAGCAACTAAGAGCAGAGCAGGGAGGAAGAGCAGGAGGAAAAAATTAACATTAAACAGAGACATGAGGTGGGAGGGAAAGGGAGAGAAAAGGGAAATTGCATGGAAATGGAAGGAGACCCTCATTGTTATACAAAATTACATATAAGAGGTTGTGAGGGGAATGGGAAAAAAAAAACAAGGAGAGAAATGAATTACAGTAGATGGGGTAGATAGAGAAGATGGGAGGGGAGGGGAGGGGGGATAGTAGAGGATAGGAAAGGTAGCAGAATACAACAGTTACTAATAGGGCATTATGTAAAAATGTGGATGTGTAACCGATGTGATTCTGCAATCTGTATTTGGGGTAAAAATGGGAGTTCATAACCCACTTGAATCTAATGTATGAAATATGATATGTCAAGAGCTTTGTAATGTTTTGAACAACCAATAACAATAAAAAAAAATTTAAAAAGTTAGTTATCACAGATGTTTACTATATAATATCTCCCATTACAGCTTCATGTTTGAATGCATTAATATTTTTAGCAAACTCTGATGGATAACAATTACTAAATGATGCTATCTTTATACAAGTCATTTTTAAAATGTGTAAACTTCTCTGTATTTTTAATTGAGTTATTATCAAAAGTCATAATACTTTGAAAGCCCAAGTAAGTAAACACATATTTCTTTCATTGGTATAAACAAAATAATAACAATGAATTTTGTATTCAAGGATAATATATAAGATATATTAATTATTAGCTACAACACAGCATTTTAAAATAAGAGTAAATAAAATTAATTAATAAGTATAAATGAATTAATATGAGAATTTAATGAATTCCATAATATGTACACTCTAATATGGTTAACTGGGAAACATCATAGACTTTGGTAGACTTCCTACCGGTCAAATGAATAAAACCAAAGTCTCAACTTTGTACTTTTTAAAAAGATATTCCTAAGAAATCACCAGGTGCAGTGGCATGAGCCTGAAATCTTAGTGGCTTGAGAGGTTGAGGCAGGAGGATCGGGAGTTCAAATCCAGCCTCAGCAATTTGGCAAGAGATCCTAAGCAACTAAGCAAGACCCTGTCTCTAAATTAAAATAAAAAAAGAACTATCATTTTTTAAAAATTCACTAATATACTTTGTAAAGGAAATGGCACATTGTCCTAAAAATTCATGTTTTTCAAATATGACAGTTGGTCAGAATCACTTGTGTTCACCCCAGAATAAATGTCATCATTTCTGGGGTAGGAAGAACCCACGTTATTATCTTTCTAAGTTATTTTTATGTAATTAGTCTTATCAGCAATGTGGACAAAAGCTATCAATTGTTGAAATCTATATTCCACTCCATATTATGTGTCCATCAGGCTTGTATTATTATTGTTATTATTATATGTTTAATCAATATACAGATGAATCAATTATATCATGCTTGCTAATATTTCAAATCCTGAATATCCACTTCCAGATCTTGCACTGACTAAGAGAAAAGCTAGGATTATGAATTTTCCACAAGCATTCAAATAATTTTTGTCCACTCTAACTTATCTGTGGTATCTGTGGTTAAGTACAACACTTTTAAAAATACTGATTTAAGCATAAATGTATGATGTGACAGGACAGCTATTGGGTGAAGATATAATACTGATCCTCTCTGTGATTTTGGGCACAATCAGGTTGCATCTCTTGATCTTGGTTTGATCATTTCCAAGAAAAAGGATTGAGCTAGGTCCTATGGGTACGGCTAGCATTTTTAGAATAGTGCATTATGCTCATCATATCTTCAACTCATGAGGCTTCATGAAAGTAGAAGTGCACTTAATAATGGTCTCACCCATGGATGAACTCTAGTTCTCCTTCTCTAATTGTTTCCTGGAAATTTTTAACATGCAGTAATAAAATATTCATATTCTTCCAATGCTCTGTTTATAAATGGTTTGTTATCAACCAATAATCTTGCCAATTAATTTAGTTGTTTGAAATATAGACAAATGGCTAGTTATTTTAGAAAAGGAGGAAATAATCAAAAATAGTTTTCATACCAGGCACCCAGAATCATATCTGGATTTAAACAGTTTCACAACACTGGAAGAAAAAAAAATCGAAAGTATTTATTTTTACCTTTTTTATTTGTTTTAATTAGTTATACATGACAATAGAATGCAGTTATGTACTTTGATATATCACACATAGATGGGATATAATTTCTCATTTTTCTGAGTGTACATGTTGTAGAATCATATTGATCATATATATATATATATATATATACATACATATATATATATATATAGTAATAATGTCTGTTTTGTTCTATCTTTCATATCCCCACAACCCCTCTCCTCCCCTCCTTTCATTTCCCTCTACCTAATCTAAGGTAATGATATTCTTCCCTAGTGTCCTCCACCTTATTGTGAATTAGCATCCATATATTAAAGAAAACATTCGGCCTTTGGTTTTTTGAGATTGGCTTATTTCACTTTGCATGATATTCTCCAACTCCATCCATTTACTGACAAATGTCATAATTTCATTCTTCTTTAAAGCTGAGTAATCTGTCATTAAATATATATACCACATTTTCTTTATCCATTCATCTATTGAAGGACACCTAGGTTGGTTCCATAGTTTAGCTATTATAAATTGAGCTGCTATAAACATTGACATGGCTGCATTACTGTAGTATGCTGATTTTAACTCTTTTGGGTATAAACTGAGGAGTAGGATAGCTGGGTCAAATAATGGTTCCATTCGAAGTTTTCTGAGGAATCTTTATACTGCTTTTCATAGCAGTTGCACCACTTTTCAGTCCCACCAGCAATGTATGAGTATACCTTTTCCCCCACATCCTCTTTGGCAATTAGAAACTAATAAGCTTTTGAAATATTTTATGCAACTTAAAATAAATAAGCAATAACCAATTATGTTTTACTATTCATAATCCATCAGTAAAATTTCCTAGTCAAGTCACAATTAATAAGCACCATAAAACAATCAAGTTATTAAAATAAAGAAGAGCATGATAAACTACTAAAAGAATTGGTAAAAATAATTGAATTTCAATTTTCTGTATCCATTCTTCTACATTTACAGCCTTTACATGTTTAAGTCAAAAGCTTTTATTCACTTATCTCTGAAAGTTTTTTTAATATTTTTATTTTATAAAATCCTCTCACCAGTGCTTTGTATCAGGTATGGCAGAAGTGTCCTATTGTTTAGTTAGCAAATCTCAAAAGGGAAAATTCATGATTATGTATATTCAATATGCATATATTCAAATTTGAATGGATATATGTGTAATATATAGAGCTTAAAAGTATGAAAATAACAAATAAAAAAGTAAATTAATCTAAACCATCTAGTCTTTCTACATTTGGTTTTGTAAATTAAAAATATAAAAAGTAAACTAAAGCATATATTAGAGTTCTCTTTAAATAATTTTTTCACCTTGTCTCTTTGTGAAAACTATAGTTAACAACATTAAAAGATTAAAAGTGTACAAAAAAAATCAAAATGGATAAAATTAGATACCTAGTTACAAAGATATTTTGATCTCCAGTTTTTCTACTTGGGTTTTTTTCCTGACCATCATGCAAATGAAACAATATCAATGAAAATTAAGTGACCCTTCTTAGAAGTCTGAGTTCTTAAATATGAAGATTTATAGTAATTGTAAAGCACTCAGCACAAGGCCTAGGAAAAATAAGTACTGAATAATTAGAAATTATGAGAATGTATAGTACTAGAAGTTATAATATTAGGCATGGTATAAAGAAAACATGTAATGATTTTATAAAAAGCCTCCGATATTTTTTACTATTTTAAAAATCATTCACTATTTTGAACTTAATTTTCTCTAAAATACTTCATTACTATTTTTTGTGTGATTTGCATCAATTCAACAACAACAACAAAAAAAAACAGATGCTAACTCCAAGCTAAAATGAATAAAAATTGGTGTGCTGACCTAAAGATGATGAGTATGATGGAATTGAATATATGTATTGTTAAATATCTTCATCAAAGTTCAATGAACATAGGAAAGTGAATGCAGGTATAGGTCCTGAATTTGAATGAATCACTCATTATAAACCTTTTCACAGACAAGATAATAATGAGAGGTATAGTAATGAATGCAATGGTATTGTGTATTGAAGAAAATGCATTAATCAGCCTGTGACAGATGTGCAGAATAAGGTTCTCTGGAGAAGCTGCGTCAGTATTAAAGATTCTGCAGACTGGGTGACATTGGCTAACTATAACATGTAATTGTGGAGATTTGGACCCGCCTCATCAAAAGCCAAATTACCTTGGACTAAGGACCTAAGGGTCCTTTATTTATTAAAAAATATTTTTAGTTGTAAATGGACACAATACCTTTATTTTATCTATTTATTTTCATGTGGTGTTGAGTATTGAACCCAGTGCTTCACATGTGCTAGGCAAGTGACCCACTACTCAACTACAACCTCAATCCTCTTAGTTCATTTAATAGCCATTTTCCTCAACTTCTGTATCTGGTCTAACAATCTCCTGATAGAAACTATCACTAAACTTAGCAGACCTCTAGCCTCCACCAGCCCCAAAGTGATGAATGCTACAATGTCTGAAGCCTGTATGTAGGAGGGATTTCCCTGCCTTGCCCTACCTGCCTGATGCTCCCACCAATGTAATTTGTAAAACTACTGATTTATGTCTTTATATTTTTTTTTCTGTGATGATTAAAGTTAATGTAACCTCTCTCACAGGAAAACGACATTCAGGGTAACTTGAATCCATGTTTGCAGATCATGATCATGCATATGTAGCTCAGAACAGTTTTTATTTCCTTGAAAGCAGAGTCATTGTTGGATGTCAACAGATATGCAACCATATAGAAAATCACTTATTAGCCTAAAGTTAATTTTGTCAGCTTGTCCTGTTACTTTCAAAACAAGTACACACCATCATTTAAAAAAAAAAAAAGATAAAAAGAAATGCCTACAACAGGAGTTTGATTTTGTGATATAAAAATATATACATTTTGCCTTGGTCCCAAGTTCTTGAATTTAATGCCTAAAGTACCTGTAATTTTCTAAGTGGTAAGAGTGATAAAGATGAAAAGAACATCTTTTGTTATTCATAGCAAGCTCTTTTCAATTACCCTTGAATTTATGGTGATGTAGTAATTTTAGAAAGCCTCTAAGCTTGGGGATTTGTTACCAAAGGAATTAACAACGTGATTAGAGAGCTAAAACTGTCAATCCTACCTCTCTTACTGTCACAAGATAAGAAGTACCAGGGATTGAAACAGTCACCAATGGCCTATGATTTCATTAATCTTGCCTATGTAATGGAGACTCCACCAAACAACAACAACAACAAAACCCTAAGCAAACGGCTTCCTGAAGTAATCCACAATAAGTAGGTAGAGGGGAAGAATAGATATTCAGTAGTTAAAACAAAAGATGAATGAAAGCAAAGAAGGGGATATAGGAAAAGGAAAGACAGTGGAATCAATCTAACATAATTTTCCCATGTACATATATGAATATACCATAGTGAATCTCACTGCCATGTACATCCACAAGAACTGGGTCCTGCCAAGTGCGGTGGTGTACACCTGTAATCCCACTGGCTCAGGAGCCTGAGGCAGGAGGATCACTAGTTCAAAGCCAGCCTCAGCAAAACCAAGGTACTGAACACCTCAGTGAGACCCTGTCTTTAAAAAAAAAAATAAAAATAGGGCTGGGGATGTGGCTCAGTGGGTAAATCCCCCTTGAGTTCCATCCCCGGTACTCCTCCCCGCCAAAAAAAAGAAAAAAGAATGGGGTCCTAATTAGAGTAAGATATAATCTATGTTTGTATAATTATATCAAAATGAATTCTACTACAAAATGTCTAACTTTCTAGAACCAATTTTTAAAAAAGACTTCCTGGATGGTGATCATGTGAAGGTGCTGAGAGAGTGGAAGGGAACTCTGTTCTCCTTCCCCCATACCTTTCCCCATGCATCTCTTCCATCTGGTTATTTCTGAGTTATATTCCTTTACAATAAACTAATAACCTAGTAAGTAAAGTGTTCTCCTGAGTTCCGTGAGTTGTTTTTAACAATGTATCAAATGTAAGGAATGGATTGTGGGAACCTCTGATTTACAGCCACGTGTTCATATGCACAAACAAGATCTGAACTCATACATACTGTTGGAACAATGTGTGCATATATATAGGTGGTGGGTCTCTTGAAACCTAGCCCTTAATTGGTGGGGTTAAAAGCTAACCCTAATTAGTATCAGATTAAATTGAATTACAGGACACCCATCTGTATTCACAAAGATTTGGAGAATTGCTTGGCGTTGGAAAAGCATCCACATATCTAATAGCAGAAGAGAAATATTGAGAATAGTAAGAAAGGGAAAGTGGAATTTATAAGGGAACAGATACTATCAACTATGTGTTTACTTATTTTACTCTTCAATCAGTTTCAAATTATGCCATGACACCATCACTATTGTAAGACATGGATTTCAGGGAGATCTCTATCTTTGGGTGGACTTGTGTTCAAGCACCTATGAGAATCTCCCCAGACTCCTCTTTCAAATAAAACTGCATCTAGAAGTGGTCGAGTTCATTTAGATCTACAAAAATTACTCTTAAATAACTGCATCTCTTTAGATTTTTAATACCATGTAACTTGGAGGTCATTTTATACAACAAACAAATTTGTCTTGGTTCAATCTAACAAACATAAATATTACGTGCTTTATATATTTTTTTTAAATAATAATAATCTAGCCTGGCTTATAGTTTCCTGACTTTCCCATTTCTTCACCAGCCACATCCTGAATATCTAGAGAGTTATTTATTACACACGCATATACATACACACACACACACACACACACACACCAAAATGGTTTTCCCTGGGTGCAAGTTTCTGGGAAGAAGTCTGGTTTTGAAGGTATAATATTTGATGGCAGCAACCAGAGTCACATAGATCCTACTGTGGGATCAAATGCTAACACCCCACCTCCTCCACACTGACCACCACTCTCAACTCCCAAGGGGACCAGCTATGCAAACAGAGATACAAAAAATGGTTATAAATTCACATAGGACAGGGACCATACCTATTTATATTTTAGCCCCTAGAATAAGGAGTTAATCATCTTTGCCTCCTACTTTATAAAAAGATTCTTATACTGGACACTAAGTATGCTTGCTCTTTGCTCTGGAGGGAGAAGCTATATTTTTCTTTAAGCCTCATTTTCTATTCAAATGTCCTTGAAAAGAAATCTCAACCAATAAAAGTAAAAAAGTTATTATATAAATGTATTAGAAGAAAATAATGATGCTAAGCCACCAACACTTTCTAAGCTATCACATGAATACCACAATGCAAGAATAATAAGTACATATCTCATCCACCATCTTTCTTGCCCCCATACTCCCTCCCCTTTGCCCCATCAAAGTTCCTTCATTTTTCTCATGTCCCTTTACATTATGGATCAGCATCCACTTATCAGAAAGAACATTCGGCCTTTGGTTTTTTTGGGGGATTGGCTTACTTTGCTTAGCATAATATTTTCCAACTCCATCCATTTACCTGTGAATGCCATAATTTTATTCTCTTTTAATGCTGAGTAATATTTCATTGTGCCTATGACTGCACATATTGTGTGATGCTACATCATGTACAACCAGCGAAATGAAAAGTTGTGCTGCAATTGTGTACAATGAATCAAAATGCATTCTGCTGTCATATATACCTAATTAAAATAAATAAATATTTTTTTTTAAAAAGGCAAGCCTCAGCAAAAACAAGGAATTAAGCAACTCAGTGAGACCCTGTATTTAAGGAAAATACAAAAGAAGTCTGGGGAGGTGGCTCAGTGATCCAATGCCCCAGAGTTCAACCCCAGTAACTGCCCTTCCCCCCCAAAAAGGGCTGAGAATGTAACTAGGTGGTAGAGTGTTTGCCTAGTATGTGTAAGGCCCTGAGTTCAATTCCTAGCACTGCACATTTTCTTTTTAATTAAGAAAAAATAAAAAGAAGAGAACTGGAAAAAAAAGTACATATCTCTAAGATACAAAAATGCCCCAAACTAAAGAAAACCAAACCAAACAAACAAAAAAGAAAACTTGGTCTGCCAGGTGTTGATAAATCTGGATTATCAAGTAGATGCTGATACTCCATGTGAATAACAGTATTAGATCATGGATATTTTAGAACGGATGGTGGGTTGCCTAATACATGTTTATCATTGCCAAATTGGTTGTCCAATTTAATTTGATTACAGGAAATACTCTAAGTGATTTGAAGAAATGATCATCCATTCTGTCTTGTATGGATATGGGTGTGATATTTCTGAACAGTTATGTGAGTTAAGAGTTTTTAAATATCACCTGCTTTAAAATAAAAGAAATGGGTCAGCCATTTATTCATTTTAACTGTTTTATGAAAAGGTTTACATATCTAGGAAAATAATCCTTTTTTTAACATGCCTATTAGGGAGTTAATTAGTATTAATAGAGTCAGAAAAAAATCTATACTATAAGAAAGACAGGTGTCATCATAGAAAGGACAAAATAAGACAGTGAAAAGCTAAAGGTTTAAATTTGGAATGAGGATTGGAAGAAGCAAGAGAAAGCAAAGAAAGAGCGGGGAAATATTTTGAAAAAGTATTTTTAATCTTTAATCTTGAAGGTTTCTACTTTAGAATATACTTCAATCCATGCTGATAGATGTTTTTAAAAAGATGTGGTGGGAGAAATGGATAGACCACTAGAATTTCTTTCACACATTTAATTTAGCATTCATTTATTTTTTTTACTAGCAAGACAGTAGCATATTCTAGACAGATTTGCAAAATCACTTTGAGGTAGAAAAACATCACTCCTATCATTTATGCAAGACTAGCACAAAGCAAATTTTAAAAAAAATGATTATCACATTGGGAACAACAAGGAAAACAGAGATGCCAGCTTTGGAGATAAGCCAGGGTTATACTGTTATAAAGTGCAAAGCAAGCAAATTTGTGATCACTTAAATGCTAGCAGTTTACAAGGTGCAGACCCAGAAGGTGGATTACACAGAGCAATGCACAATCTAGCCTCAGTCCACATGTCAAATCTATCCTGATGAAAGCAGCTGGGTGCAGAGTGGAGCCTGTGACCTGAGGACGGTGGAAAGCGTAACTTGGAAAATATGAGATCTTGTTGAGTGGGAAGAGATTTCATGGATGAAAGCAGTGAACTCAGATGAAGACTGAGCATAGGGCAAAATAAAAGGCATGCCTATTTTAGGAAATTTGGATGTTCATGTACCCAAGGAAAGAACTGGCTGACAGCTTTGACTACGACAGAGAAGGCAAAGGGAAAACAGAAGGACATTCAGCAAATATGAAAGGCAGAAAAGTTGCCAGTCACTGGGGATTGCAGCACCGTTTGGTGATATGTCTGTAGATCTCAGCAAGGCTATTACTGAGATCACAGAATACTGTTATGCATAGCTCTAAGAATAATAAGTGATAAGAATATAAAAATGAGCATGAACTTAATCAAGAAGAAATACATACCTTGGGCAAGAAAGTGCTAATTGTCACTCTTTTTTTAATATTTATTTTTTTTTAGGTGTAGATGGACACAACACTATGCCTTTATTTTTATGTGGTGCTGAGGATCAAACCCGAGTCCCGCCTGTGCTAGGCAAGCGCTCTACTGCTGAGCCACAATCCCAGCCCCTAATTGTCACTCTTAATAGTTTGAACCTGAATAGTTATCAATGTTTATAAAACATTGTCATAACTGAATAGAAGGCAGTAATTTTCCTTAATACAAGATTCTAATTTATTGACAGAACTTGAAACCTGTGAAAAATAATATTAATTCCAATGCTGCTAAATTTTTTTAATACTTTCATGAAAATCATTTGGTGATTTATAGTTATGTAAATTATCCGAATAATTGTTGTGCAATAACCTCTTAAAATAACAAAGTTGTTGTGAGAGTTGAACAAAGTGTTATTGAGTCAAGGTTTTCTAAAGTCTAAATCATTGAAAACCTTACTAGAAATCTTGAAATATAAACTGGGGTCCTAAACTAATGATCTCCACGTTTGTCTGCCCCAATATATTTGATTCACCTTTTCAGTGCATGACTAGCAGATAGGAAAGTGTTCCCTTATGCTGTCCTTCAGCATTTCTTGAGGACTACAGGGTCCTGACGTTTGCTTTTATCCTCCATTAGATAATGAAATTTTACAAAGGAAAAAAAATGCCATATTACTCTAATGAACTGATCAAAAAAAGAGTTTGAAAATTCTTCCAAACAAATAGGAATGACCTGAGATTGTAATTTGTATGGCAACACCATTTGATGTTTCTTTGATTGTCATTAACTCCTATGAATTTCAAGATGCTTATGAAAATAACCCATGGGCCTCCTTAAAATTTTCTCCCAGCTGAACATAGCATTCCTAGCACCAGCTTGGAGCCTGCCACCCAGTGGAACAAAATACATATTTAAAAAGAGATCTCATGTTATGTAAAAATGGTTGGAAACGTTTTTATAGATAATCTATGGCTTAACATTTTCAAAGAGTAAAAAGAAAGTACTAAAAAATGAAAACACAACTTCTGATTCTCAATGTAGACCCAACCAAGTTGTCAGGGTACTGAAGGGTACTGGTAGCTATGGTATTCCAGGAATTGTTGAAACTGGAGTTCAGCATATGATTTTTTTTTCTAATAAAGCCTAAATCATCATTTTAGAGTGAACTAAGATAAAAATTTCTCTGTATTCCTTCAACATACAACACTAAGTAGTTGTCAAGGTACTAGAAAATATTTTAGGTGACGGGAGAGAAAATCATTCTAGCAATACAGATAAGTGAGAATGTATTGACGAGAATAATCAAGAAATGACAACATTAAACCTGTCTCAGTACCAAGGCTGGTCGATTTCCTTTCAAGTCCAGTCTCATTGCCTAGAAAATGATGTTAACATATTATAAAATCTATTCATCTTGGTCATGGGAAGAGTAGTAATAATTCCCAAATGCCAAGGACATTCATATTGATTTTAGAATGTAATTCTGAACTGACTCTGGAACATGACTGTGCTGGATGCTCTCAGAATTCATCCACTTCAATGTAACAATAAAGCCATAATATAAAGCATATCTCAGAAACATTGTGTATACTTGTTTATTTAAATTCAGTTTAATTGGACACTGATGATGGATTTCTGCATATCTGGATTCTACCCAGGGTGGGATTACAGGGGATTGGATTGCTGCCCTCCAGGAGCTCTGGTTGGGGAGGACAAAGAGCTAAGCCAAACACATTAACTGAGCCCTAGAGGCTGAAGGGATGGAACACCATATTAGCTGGAGAGTGTGGGTTAACACAGAAATGGGTATGAGGAAGTCACATTGAGAAGATGACACCAAATTCTGATTAGAGACCAGATGTCTAGGCACTCCACAGAGGAAAGCTGTCCAGAAGAGACAGAACATACATATACCAAGGTCCAAAGGATGGTTTTAGATATAACACAAGCATGAAGCTCATCCAGTGATTCTTGACTATGATTAGAAAAGTCAAACCTGGGACTAGTTTACAGGGATCTATAAGTTATTCTGCAATCATTGGATTTGGGGGGACCAACAATGAGTCCATTGTGGTACAAACACTACCTTCATGAATTGCAATGAATCATGTCTATATTAGGAAGATAAGGAAACAGACTCAAGGAGGGCTGCAGCTGGAATGTGTCCCCTCCAAAAAGAGGTGATAAGGTGAGAAGGTCCCTTCCCTCATCAAATGGGATTAAAGTGCCCCTAGAAAAGGGCTTAGTAGAGGAAGTTAATTCCTTTTTGCTCTTCCACCTTCAGCCATATGAGGACACAGCAAGGCCTTCACTTAACAGCAGATGCCAGCGTCTTATTCTTGGGCTTTCTGGCCTCCAAAACTGAGAGGAATACATTTCTGTTCTTTATACATTATGCAGTCTCAGGTATTTTGTTATAGCAGTACAGAGACTGAGACAGAATAGAACATTTGCCCAATGTAATAATACCATTTAAATTTATGGTGAAATTGAATATTTCCTTTAGCCTAGAAATCCTGGGTTTAATAGCTTTGTGATACCACACAAATTCTTCCCCACTAGCAAAGCCTTATACTAACAGAGGCCTCCTATATTTCTGTGCTTTTCAAACTTCCCCTGGGAAGTCCAACAAATGTTTGGCATAAAATAGTTTAAGGAAGTTCCTATCAAGATGCTCAAGTGTGCAAGCATTTTACTTCTATCCCTCTATGAAACCCACTTACACAAATACATGGAAGAAATACACCCACAAATAAAGGCAGTAAATGCTTGAGTAATCAGCAGTACAAGAGTCCTTCCAAAGCTCCTGGAAGACAAACAGCAAAAACAAAAACCAGGAAGTAGAATTTGAGGGGAAGTAGAACCAGCCAGAGCTCAAGTTTGCCTGGAGTGGCATGAACTAAATGCCCCCCAAATGGAAAGGTCTCAGAGCTCAGAACAAATCATTATACCCAGTGCCTAGAAGGCACTCAGTCTAAATGCTGTGCTCAAATCCAGGCAAATTATCAAAAGTTTATTCAATGAACAGATCATATTTACTTGGGATACTAAAACTGAGGCTTTTGCCATCTGATAATAAAATCCTTTTTATTCTTACAGCATAAGAGTCCCTTAGATTTAATTCACACCTTAAAACTGATTTGTGTGTGTGTGTGTGTGTGTGTGTGTGTGTGTGTGTATACCAGGGATGGAATCCAGGGGCACTTAACCACTGAGCCACATCCCAGCCCATTTCATTTTTTAATTTTGAGACAGGATCTCTCTGAGTTACTTAGGACCTTGCAAAGTAGCTGAGGCTGGCGTTGAACTTGAAATCCTCCTGCCTCAGCCTCCCAAGCCCCTGGGATTACAGGCGTCCACCACTATACTCAGCCCACAACAGATTTTTACATGAAACATTTGGGCACCAAATTTCTCACCAGCAGTAATTGATGCTAAAAGATATTGAATCAACATTTTCCAAGTTCTGGGACCAAATGTTTCTCAGCCAACTGTTCAAATACTAAGGCAGGAACAAAACATCTGTGGAGAGCCTGAAAAGATTCACAGGTTTTACTGTACCTTTTCTATAATGAAGCAAGTGAGAATACAAATAAATCTAAACATAAAAAGCATAATTTAATACAAAATATACTATAATTTTCAAGTTTGGGTAGGCATGGTAGGGCAGCACAAGGAGGTAAATCAAATGAGCTCAACTCTCTTCTTTCAGTGTATGAGATTTAATCATGATCCATCATGAATTAGAGAGTAAGAGACAACTCCCTCTTAGATTGGAGTTGGTAATCTCATTATTAAGAAAACCAGTAGATAACCATGGGAAGAACTAGGCTTTTCAATTCCCCAGTCTTTTACTGCACAGCTCCATGACTTAAATTGTTACCAATTTCTTTGTCAAATGAAATATTTCAGCTGAATTTCTATTTGAGGCAGTATGATTTAAGGGAAATAAGTAAGAGTTGAGAGTAAACAGCTTTGCATTTATCTTCTCCTTTTACAATTTACACATCTCAAGTGTCCAGGTTTGAAATAATGTGCTTTTCAAGAATGGCAGGCTTTTTGTTGTTTTTAAAAGACATTTGAATTTCATATCTGAGTATGTTTTCCTATGTCCTGAAGTCTTCAGGAAGCTTACTTAGTAGTATTGAAGTTGCATTCCAGTTTTAGACAACAAGATGACAGACATTTCTGCATGTCTATTTCTCATTTGATTTTATTACTTTACATCAGCAAGAAAATGAGATACCTCAGCCTGACAAGTGAAAGAAACTGAATTCTTCCTGGGGCCAAGTGAGCTTTAATGAAGTCCCTGATCTCAGCTTTGAGAGACCCAGCTGAGCTGTCCCTTGATTCCTGATACACATGAATTAGGAATAGTAATTCAGGCTTTTTTAAGCCATTGAGTTTGTTATTACCTGTTATATAACAATAGAAAACTGGTATATAAGAAAAGACAGTAGGGCCAACTATTATATTACATGATTTTCCTACAATAACCAGGGCAAGTTAAAATAACATCTAAGTATGATTAATTCCTTTTTAACTATTACTTGCAAGACTCAGTATTGACACATAAAGAAAATATGATCATGGAGCAAAATCAAGTAAAAAATCTAGTAGTATACGAAATAAGATTTTTTTTTTAAAGTTACTAATGTTCTATAGAGTATTTCAGACAAGATGTGACACTATTGCAAAGATTTTCAATGGAATTTAATTTAAAGGGAGCTTGGCCACTCTTCAGTTTGCAGCGAGTCCATAACCCCTTTTAATGAAAAGTAGATCTTTGACTGTTTTGCTCCAGACACAAAGAATGGTCTGTAACTTTTAAACCTCTGTGGGGGAAAGTCAAGTCTTTCTTTAGTAATAGCTAATAATGGACAACTGGGGTTTGCATCAGCAGGAATGCAGAGAGAGCTGGCAGCCTGAGCTTTCTGGATCCACACCAGAATGCACACAGTCCTCTGAAATGCAGAGCCCTGCCCTGGCAAAAATCCAGTGAATAGTTCTCCTTCAGGGTAGTCACACTCCCTGCTGAGGGCTCTCAGACTTCTTCACCTGGGAGCCAGGTACACACTATCAATTAGATCTTCTGAAGCTCCATAGGTTTCTTTTGAGACCAGTTCAAATGCTGAACACTAGAATCATAGGATTTGGAGTTGAACAATAAGTCCTTCACTCTTACCTTCCCACCCAGTCTTCATTTACAATTCTCCACCTGGTACCATTTCTATTTAAAGCATCATTCCTGTTACTATACTGAGTGCAGCTTTTCTGGTTGAACTTGACCTTGTATGATTAAAGAGTAATGGTTTGTGACCAGAATACATTATTAGGCAATAGTATAAAAGAATATAAGATGTTCGTGGGAGGGCGCGCGTTCTTTCTCTCTCTCTTCTCTCTCTCTCTCTCTCTCTCTCTCTCTCTCTGTCTCTCTCTCTCTCTCTCTCACACACACACACACACACACACACACACAAAGGATATGCATTTTAAATAAATTTTTATTTTTTATGTGACTTGTGAATCATACCAAACAAAGCCCAAACTAGTATGTCAGAGCTTATGGAGTATTGCTTTGAATTACTTTGATAAGTAACACTCTTAGTTTTCATGATATGGGTGAGTTCTGCTTTCCTGAAATACTTAAAAAAAAAAAAAAAAAGAAAGAAAGAAAAAAGAAAAAACCTGAAAATGTTCTGCATTACTACTCTCAGGGCCTTTTACCAAAGGTATCCTGAGAAGTCTAAATATTGTGAGACAGGAGAATTTGAACTTATGAAAATCTGCTTAATCGCTCTCTTAATTTGTATAGAGGATGTTTGTCTGAGTAGAAAGAATACAAGCCATTGGGAGAATTTGAGTGTTTTGAATATCTATGATCCAGACCAGGTGCCTCCCTTCTATGTGGGGGTCCTGAGAGTACAAGGAAAGCAGTAAAAATTCCCTACCTAGAGATTCAATTAAAACAAGAACACTAAGTATTTCAAAATTACTTTCTAGTCTTAATCCAATTATCTGATTTTATTTACTCTCAAAAGTTCATTTGGATAAGTTTACCTTTCAGGGTCTCAGTTTTTCAAGTTGATGTGATTAGAAATAAGATCTTTAAAATCTGATGCAGATGAAAATTTTCTGGGTATTTGATTCAATCTTACTTATAAAGCAATGGTAAAAAAGTCAACTGCTTTCAACAGTGAGATCAGGGAAAATATAACAATATGAACAGCTGACATGTCCCTCTTTGTCCTTCTTGTTGAAAACAACTCAGATAAGAACAGAATCCATAGAAAGGCTTAGGAAAATGTTCCATGTCTTCCTTACTTGGTACCCCAAACAGAAAGAGACAAATAAAATTCACTTGAGGTTGTAAGTTTTCCACAGGATAAGTCATATCTTAGGAAGAAACCAAATCTTAAAATGGTTTCAACAGAAAATGAGAAAAAAAAAAAAACTCAGGAGTATAGTCAGCCCTCTAATCCACATGTTCTGTATGTCTGAATTCACCAACTGCATATCAAAATACTTTTAAAAAATGTAAAACAAAGTAACTTCAACTATTTTGAACATGCATACACTTTTTCCTTGTCATTATTCCCTAAAAAAATATGTAGTATTTAAAATTGCAATTTACATCTCATTTATATTGTATTAAGTAAGCATCGTCAGTAATCTAGAGATGATTTAAAGTATATAAAAGTTAAGTGCAAATATTATTCCATTTTACATAAGGGACTTGAGCATCCACAGATTTGGGCATTTGTGGGGCCATCAGGGTCCTCAAACCAATCCCTCTTGGCTATCAAGGAAAAATTGTGTATAAGTACCATGAAAAAAGCAGACTTTAGGGAAATGTGAATATCATAAACTTAGCTACTAGATTATAGCCACATATTTTGAGAAGTTTAATTATTGACTTTTTGAAGGTAACAAAGCTCAATGATAAAATTACAACAACCCAATTATAGGATATAAAACTGTATTGGGTATTCCATTCAAAGCAATGCTTCAGAGGTAAACATTTGGTTTAGCCATTGTAGGAAAACAGAAAATCCTGCATCTATTCAGACTTTACCATACATGTATCATTCACCTATATCTGACATCTTTCTGAAATGTTAAGTAATGCTTTTCTTAATAGTTATCCGAATTATAAACACTAAAATCTGCTCAGTTGGGGACATGTTCTTTATTTTTCCTTCTGCAGGGAACCATAGAACTTTTAACCTGGACATACTCAGTATTTATTTTTAAATCACAGAAACCATTTTTTCAAGTTCAGCAGCAATTCAGTGGGCATTTCCTCATGACTAAAGATCAGTGAGCAACTGCCTGCCTACTTCAGCAAAGATACAACCATAGCTACTAATTTTCAAGAAATCTCATTAATCAGCCAATCATGTCATAGTTTATTTCCCAGTTTCATTTAGGCCAGGGATATCCTGATATTGAATAAAGAAATTTCCAGATCTTCTCAACCTTTCATATCTCTTTAAATTAATGTTAATTTGGTTTTTACACTATTGAACTTTTTTCTTTTCTTTGTACTATTTTCTCTTCACTTTGCTACTCCAGGTTCTCTGTTTCACTATGCTATTTCTAGGTTTAGACCTTTGTATATTAAGGAGAACTCATTGAATGCTTTTGAGTTAGATCCACTATTCAATAATGTATGAACAAAGGCCATATGTACACCCATTTTGGTGGAAGATATGTTCCAAGACCCACAGTGAATGCCTGAACTTGTGGATAGTAACAAACCATATATTGCATTAGGTATTAAGTAGTCTAGAGAGTATTTAAATCATACAATCATATGTGCAAATTTAAATGCAAATTCTACTCCATTTTATATAAGAGACTTGAGCATCCACAGATTTTGGATCTTGTGTGTGTGTGTGTGTATGTGTGTGTGTGTAAAATGTTGAATTTATAAATTACACACAGTAAGAGATTAACAACAATAAAAAATGTGATCCTTGTAACAATATATTCTTATGTGAATGTAGTCTATCTGTCTGGCTGTCTCAAAATATTTTATTTTCACCTTTTCACTTAAAGGAAGCACTTTACAGATTCTCTTCGGCATATCTGAATCGACAGCATAACTACTCTTATGCTTTGGGACCACTATTAAATAAGAGTTACTTAAACACAAGCCTTGTGATAACTGCATATGATCTGATAACTGATGATAACTGAGATGGCTATGGACTAACAAGAATGTTACATATACAACATGGATACTCTGGAGAAAGAGACAACTCAAGTAGAGAAAGAGCAACATGGTGTGAGATTTTAAGATACCCAGAATAGAACACAACTTAAAATTTGTGAATTGCTTATTTCTTGAACTTTCTGTTTAATATATTCATAATGCAATTGACCACAGGTAACTAAATTCATGAAAAGTGAACTCATAGATTGGGCAAAACTACAATAAAAAAGAAAAGAAAGCATATTAGTTAACTGACATAGACATAAATATTTTAAAGTTTAATTTTTGAGAAACTTAGAAGTGTAGCAATCCTCTTTTGTATAAAAAAAAAGTTTGTCTTTTTTGTCTCTGTACAAACTATCTAGCAAAGTGATAAGAGAAGCAATATTCTGTATGGGGAAGTTTGCCCCCAAGTAACAAACTTGTCCCAGTTTCCTAGGACTTTGACAATTTTGCATTGAATGTATGCATCTTGGGAAAGTTAGAATCATAATTGTAGGTAATGTCAGAAAATAACTGACAAAATGGTAGAATATATGGCGGAAAGTTAAAATATCAACTCGTTAAAAATGAGCAATGGACCTAGATAAACATCACAAAAAGGGACAAGGGAACCTGATGTTCCTTCCTGAAGGACTTTTTGTGTGACCATAGGAAAACATCTTGACATAAAACCAAGAGCCCATTAGACCTGAATCTCACTGAGCTCTAGAGCTAAACACCTCGCTACAAGATGAATAAAGGTACACAGGCATGTAAAAGAATAGCATAGAACTGCAATTAAGAAAATACAGATGAAGAGACAGCAGAAGAGGTCTGGTTTTATCAACAAATTAACAAAATATAAACAGAGATAGAAAGTAGAAGGAGAAACTAAAGACTAAAAGGCTATATTTTGAAATTTGTCACATTTCCCTATGGAATCAACTGCATTAAATTTACTAGGTAAGCAGGGTGTGGTGGAAGCATGAGTGTAATCTCAGTGGCTCAGGAGGCTGAGACAGGAGGCTTGCAATTTCAAAGCCAGCCTCAGCTATTTAGTGGGGCCCTAAGCAACTTAGTGGGACGATGTCACAAAATAAAACACAAAAAGGGTTGGGGATGTGGTTTGGTGGCTAAGTACTCCTCAGATTCAATCCCTGATACCAAAAATTTTAAAAAAGAAAAATCAGGGGGCTGGGGCTGTAGCTCAGGGGTAGAGCACTCGCCTTGCATGTGTGAGGCACTGGGTTCCATCCTCAGCACCACATAAAAATAAATAAATAAAGTTATGTGTCCATTTACAGCTAAAACAAAATTTAAAAAAAAAGAAAAGAAAAATCAGGTAACAGCAAATAAAGCAAAGGAGAGATTGAGAATATCCAAAATGAAAAAGGAAGGAAAG
>NW_026000093.1:3406094-3431731 GCF_001458135.2 Marmota marmota marmota | reverse complement strand
AAGGAAGAAGGAGGGAGGGAGGGAGGGAGGGAGGGAGGAAGGTTGGTTAAAACAAATCATTATTTTCTACCCAAAAATTTTAGACTTGCTTCAATAAAAACTGTATAACACCCTAACACTGAAATTCTGAAAATCAAATTTGTATAAAACAACAACAAACAAAATGGCAAGAATTAAAAACCATTGCAGGTTTTGAACATTTTCTGACTTTAATAAATCAATTAGAAAATAAAAAAACAATAAGTACAAATGCATATAATTAAAGCAGTTGATTTAATAATATACACAATACACTTGATTCTCTCTCTATAAATCAAAAATATGTGTATTAGCTACTCAGGTAAGACACATTGGAAATTTGAGTCAGAGTGCAGAACTTTCTAAAGTACAGAGCCAGGATCTTGGAGGGGAGAGTCATAAATGCATAAGACAGAACCTTGATCTTAGAGGACAGAGTCAGGGACAAAGTAGATTACACCCATTCACTGGAACTGAGCCCTAATCAAAGAACAGACATGAATCTTGCTGGATTCCAGAAGTTTTATGGATCAGTTATTGCTGTACATTTCCAGCAATCCCCTCTTCTCCAAAGCAGGAGAGTTGAGTGTGATTATTGCATTCCTGTCCCACCAAAATATAATGGGTGTAGAAGAGAACAAGCCAATTTCTCTTTAACATGAGTCTGCATCAGTTTGGTAGGGATGCTATAATAAATCACCCCAGACTGGGTGGCTTAAGCAACAGAAATTTATCATCCTAGCTAGAATTCTGGAGGATGAAAGTATGAGACCAAGGTATTAGTAGATCTGGTTTTCATGGAGGCCTCTCTGTTGGCCATGCGGATGGCTACTTTTTCCTCTATGACTTCACACGGCTTTACATGGCCTTTCCTCTGTGTGTGCATGTGTATTTGTGTGTGCGTGCATGTGTGTGTGTATGTGTGTGTGTGAGTGTGTGAGAATGTGTGCCCTTCATATTGCTCTGTGGGTCCAGATCTCTTTACCAAGAGGATAGTGAGCCATGACCCATTTTTTTAATTTATATATGACAGTGGATTGCATTACAATTCATATTACACATATAGAGCACAATTTTTTGTATACAAAGTATATTCACACCAATTTGTGTCTTCATACATGTACTCTGGATAATAATGTCCATCACATTCCACCATCATTTATAACCCCCTACACCCTCTCTTCCCCTACAACCCCTCTGCTTTATCTACAGTTCATCTATTCCTCCCACACTCCCCTTCCCAACCCCACTATGAATCAGCTTCCTTATATCAGAGAAAACATTTGAAATTTGGTGTTTTTTTTTGGGGGGGGGGGATTGGCTAACTTCACTTAGAATTATCTTCTCTAACTCCATCCGTTTACCTGCAAATGCCATGATTTTATTCTCTTTTATTGCTGAGCCTCTTTAAACTTAATAACTTCTTTTCAAGACCCGTCTCCAAACACAGTCACATTCTGAGGAATTAGGGGTTAGGGCTTCTCTGTATGTTTTTTAGTGGAACATGATTCAGCCCCTTAACATCTTTGAGAATGACAGTGGCTATACTCAAGAAGTCAAATGTGAGAAATCTTGCCCACATCAGTACTTGAGCTAGATCATTAAATCCTGACCATGAACAATAACAAGGTAAAATTTGGAGAAGGAGTAAATATATTTTGAATGTGGAAAATATACCATGAATGACACTGATCAGAGGACAGAATATAATAAATTCCACTATCTTCAAATGCACAATAGTATTGTTCTTCCCTACATATTCTCCCAGTACTTTTCTATTCCCATCAAAAGGTGGAATTTATTTCTAATATCCTTAATACTGGAGTATGTGATATTCTTAAAGAATAACATTGTATTTAACCACATACTCAGCCCAGATTTTATGCCAATTTTTTTTTTCAAAAAAGTGAGGTGGAATTATTATGCAAAACTTTTTAATAATAGAGTTTTTGGTATTACCTAGAGTTACTTTGGATTAGGCAGAGGGTAATGAAGGGAAGGGAGGAGGTGTGGGGTTAGGAAGGATAGCATAATCTATCAAATATTATCACCTGTGTGCTGGGAGCCATTAGCCAAGTAGGTATGACAATTTCCTTGCCAGCATACCCCATGTTGCAGTGACATTGAATGTAGGTGACCTTGCTCAAGGACCAAGGCGGATTAGGGCGTTCCCGGTTTAGGTTCCAGGTTTAAGGTTTAAGATTATTCCTGCTGGGAATAGGGCGTATCCTGCTGCCTGAGTTCCCCTTGAGTTCTCACGGGATTCAGACAATATATTTTGGAGATAGAAGCCCAGAGAATGTGGATTTGGGCAGAGAACGTGGATTTCCCCAGAACGTGATTGTAGACGGCTGGTGTGAGTTCGGGAATAAAGAGTTGCTATTTGAATCTACAAGCTGTGTGGTGGCTCGTGATTGTGTGCCCAGCCAGACTGAGGCATTTGTGCCCAGCCAGACTGTGGCACCTGTGTGCATATATGACTACATGACCTGTATGATTTTATATCACGTACAACCAGAAAAATGAGAAGTTATACTCCATTTAAAATATGATGTGTCAAATTGCATCCTACTGTGATGTATAACTAATTAGAATGAATTAAAAATATTGTTTATTACTAAACTGTTTTTGATACAAACTAGGATGCACGAAATACTCATTAATATACACTAAAAATCAATAGTTCAAATTGACACACATTGATTCAAGACAGTAGAGTGAACACTTTTCTGGTCTATAAAAACAGTTATCTCTTTGTTATTGATTTGTGTGTTATAGTTGAACTATCACACTTAGGAATATTTACTAGAGTGTTTCAAGGTGTAGATTTACAAAATTGAATTTGTATATGAAGATTCTGCATTGCTCCCTGGTTTCCTCATCTGAAGTGCAATCCTCAGCTTGACCCATATAAGATGTGTTTACTGTTGGTACTTCAGAGCTCTTAATAGACCCCAGGGCAGCTTCAGAAAAGTATTGACAAGGTGCACATTCTGAGAAACCTAGCTAGCAGTGCAGGAGAAAACAATTGTGCATCCACATGCTCTTGGGGAGTATATTACTTCTCTTTTTACCTTTTAAGTGCAATGAAGAACAAAGTTATACCATACAATGGTTACTCCATGAAGGGTTATAAACCAAATTTTGGATGGAAAAAACAGGGTGCAACACTTTTTCAGTGGTGAAGACTATATGGTGACAGAAGGTAGAATGAGGCAGATGTGATGCTGAGTGCTTTTCCGTAGTCCCCCCCCCCCACCTCTTGGAAACCTTGCTCTTGGAACCCAGTCACCATTTGAGCATGCTCAAGCCACATAGGGAACCTGCTTGTTGATATTCCAGCCAATAGCCTGAGGTGATTCTCTGACTGACTCATGGTGAGGGAGCCTTCAAAAGTACCCAGCTACCAGTCTCAGTAAGTTCAGGCTCTGGTCTTCAACCTGCCCCAAATGGACTAGAAATGAACTATTCTCAGTAAGTCCTGCTCAAATCGATGATCTCTGAGCAAAATACATTGTGTGGTTGTTTTAAGCCACTGGTGTTTGAATAATTTTTCATAGAATCATGGTAAATGAAACATTCAGTTTGATCTGTTTTGTTTCAGAAATAATGTATGTACGTATCATGGAAAATAAATCATAGACAAAAGCCGCTGAGAGAAAAAGTGAAATGTTTGCCAAATCCGTCTCCACACTGTTTTGCAGAGATTGTCATTAGAGGCTGTGACAGTCTGTCAGAAAAAGGAAAACCAAGAGGCAGGATTAAGTTACCATCTCCTCAGGTTGCTAACACTAGCCATCCATATCTATCCTGTTTTGATTGATATCTTATTCCTGATTTTGCTACCCTGGGAAGTACACACATTAATCAACTCCATGATAGTCTTAAGACCCAGCATTTCAATTTTATTAAACCAGTAATGTAACCTGCAAAAAAAAAAAAAAATGTGAGCCTTACTTATACTGAATTGTCACAATTTACTTAAGAAATCAACAGACCATTGCTTTGATTTTTCTCTCTAATAACCTCACTGTTAGATTATTGTTGATAATCAACTACATAAGAATCATAGATATTTAAGCAATGATTAAAGTAAGTTTTCTGCAATGACACATAAAATACAGTTCAAGAAATAAATTTAGAAAATTTTATCAAGTTGGCTACTAGTTTGCTATTTAAATTTCTTCATTTTAAGAATTCAGTGTGGCTGGGGTTGTGGCTCAGTGGTAGAGTGCTTGCCTAGCATGCGTGAGGTACTGGGTTCGATCCTCAGAACCACATAATGTAAAATAAAGACATTATGTCCACCTAAAACTAAAAAGTAAATATTAAAAAAATTCAATGCATCACGAGTGATTATATTAAACATAACTGGATTAACTCTGTTTTGCTTGTACTTTATGACACTTTAAAGTTTGTTTTATAATTAAAATAAACAGGGTCACAAAGTACAAGCAAAACAGAGTTAATCCAGTTATGTTTAATATAATCCCACACGCAGGGAAATCAATTTCAGTTCATGATCCCTGCTTTTCCCTCAACCTTTTCCTTCCTGAGGTCTCCTCTCCCCAACCCCTCCTTCCTCTACTCTACTAGACTTCTTTTCACTTGCCTATTAATTTACATTTGATTGGTTCTTTATGTAATCTTATCCTTCTGTCCCCCTTTCCTTTATTTTACTCTACTTTCTGCATAAGAAAGAAAACACTGACCTTTGAGTTTCTGAGTTTGGCTTATTTCACTTAGCATGATGTTTTCCATTTCCATCCATTTACCAGCAAATGTCATAATTTCATTCTATTTAATGGCTGAGTAGAATTCCATTATACACACACACACACACACACACACACACACACCACAATTTCTTAATCTAGTCATCTGTTGATGGGCATCTGGGTTGATTCCCTAATTTAGCTATTGTGAATTGTGCTGCTATAAATATTGATGTGGCTATGTCCCTGTAGTATGCCAATGTTACATCTCTTGGCAAAATATCCAGGAGTAGTGTAGCAGGGTCATATGGTGGTTCCATCCCTAGTTTTTTGAGGAATTTTCAAACTGCTTTCCAGAGTGGTTGTACTAGTCTGCAATTCCACAATGTATAAAGGTTCCTTATTCCCCACTAGAGATGGTAGTGAGATGAAATCTTAATTGATTTGCATTTCTCTGGTAGAGATGTGGAACATTTTTTCATGTATTTATTGGATTTTTATATTTCTTCTATTGGGAAGTTTCTGTTTATTTTTTTTGCCCACTTATTGATTTTTTTTTTATGTTAAGGGTTTTTGTTTGTTTGTTTGTTTTTGTTTTTGTTTTGTTTTAAATCTCAGTTTACTTGTTCAGCCTGAAAAGAAAATTTCGTCAACTCAGGTGAGGGCTTTGGCATAGAAATCACTAGTGGTGAAAATATAAATATCTTCCATTTTGCACTTAGCTCATAACCTACCTTCTATTGAATGCCATGAAATTTGTTTAATTAGTGCTGTTATCTATCTTTGCCACTTTTTATTGTAAATTTGAAAGACATTCACTCACTGGGAGGTTAAAGCTTTTTAAGTTTGACAGAATGAAATTACTACTGACTGATATAAACCCATTAGAAATTAGTGTTGATTAAACAACAAGGCAGCAAATCATTCAATGACAATGTTTCCCTTAATTATGTGTTTGTTTCCTGTTTTTGATTTAAGATTGGTTTACTGAAAATAAAATCCTAGGTAGTTTTCCTTAAGAGCAGTTTTGGACTTTTTTGTCAGAGACCTCCAGGCAGATTGCTCTACTTCTCTGGAACTCACTGGCTTCAGAGCTATGAAAATAAAGAATTAGACCAGATGACAGCTCTTTTCTTTTCCAACTCCAAAATACTAGGACTCCTCAATGTTCAGATTCACAGAGCACACATTTGGATTTGTGGACAAGGTTGGTACTCAGATAGGCCAACCAAGATAATTAAATTTAAATTGATGCAAACACTGCCATGGTTGAATTTTTTTTCTTTCAAAGTTATTTTTTTATCTTTTATGTGGAGTAGTTCCTCTGTATTAATAACCACATGCTTCTTAGGTGTCTATCTTAATAGAATGGCTTCAATTTTATTTCAGCAGCTGTGGGGGATAGTCAACCTCAAATATAACATGACTACACCACTGTAGGTTAAAACAATAGATGTAATTTAAATACTTGGTGTCAAAATATAACATCCTGAGTATATTTCTGTTTTTGTTAGGCATTTCTGTTTAGCAAGACATTTTTTTCCTAATGATTTATGTGTAGATAACTATTTCTGAAATGCATAGAATATAATTAGCCTCAGGTTAAGTATGAAAATTTCTTGTATTTAAAATGTAGCACAGAAATAAACAGGCAATTTATTGTTCCAGTAGAAAGCATATTGGTTTCTTCTGTTGAATTTGCATATATCTGTATACATTCAGTGAGTTGGAAAGTGCACATTGTCTCCTTAGATGTTTATTAGATCCTCCAGGAGGTGGCAGTCTGTAATGTTAAAAGGGTGTTGTTTCTGAAGCTTTTAAACCACTTCATTCAGAAGGATAATGAAGAAAAAAAATTGCCCTGTATAGCTGCCTATTTATTCTTTGGTGCAAAAACAAGTTATGTATTTATTGTTGTTCTGCAAGTAATGACAAAATCACCACTAAACAAATAGTGATTATGCCATTTTTATAGCTATCCAGACTATAAGAGTTGCTTGGATAAAGTGAGGCTGAAAAGCACAATATTTGGAATTGTAAATTTATTCTGAGGCTATAGAAATAGGAAATCATGCCAAAATTAGTTTTTGAAAATGGTCGACTATTTGACTATTTTCTAATACAGATGAAAATAAACAAAAAAAGATAATTCCATTTGCTTTTGGCTGTTAGTCTCCAAGGATAGTTATCTTGTCATGTATCAAAGCTTATTCAGACTCTCCATATCAACAACCTTAATGAGGCAAAAATAACTGTTGTCAACTCCAAACTGCCACCATTCATGATTCCTGTTAAACCTACTGATGCTAGTTGTCCTATAGAGCTGAAATTCTATCTCCTCTGGGACACAGAATTCAATGATTAAGTTGCTTTGTTCCAATGTTTTCTCTCCACTTGGATAATTTCTTCTTCCCTTCTAGTTGAGATTTATTCTTAGCTGCATGTCTTATTTCTCACATCAATCCTCAGCTATTTTCCTTTCTTGAAACTATTATCCAGTACCATACACTGTTCTAAGTATTTATTGGATAAGTTTATAGAAACATTTGTTGAATACATTGTATGTTGGGTTGGTTCAATAGCACTCACAGAAATGACTATGGCAAATATTCATTGAGTATGAAATTTGGTTATACAGTGTAAAAAACAAGTCCCATTTATGCAATAGAGAAAAATATTAAAGATTATCCCTCTAACACTTATTTGTCCCTTGTTTGGACTCTTGTACATTAACTGCCTTATAAATAGTATTGATCACATCTCCAGTTCCAAGTGGAGCACTTAGTTATAATATATTTCTGTAGTTAAAAAAATATACAGAGAATAATCTTTCACAAAGGTTTAGGACTAAATCTCTATTTAATGCTGCATTATATAGTTAGCCAGACTGTTATGTAGCCAGAAAATACAAACAACCAACAAAAGCAGCTGAAGTAACAAAACTCAAACTATCTTGATCTGAATTTTGCTCTCTTACATAACTGCCTCATATTTGAAAGCTGATATTAGATTTGAAAGTTGAAAAATAAAATATTGTTTTAGGAACTATAATTTCTGCCTTATGTTGAAATCTGTAATCTAGATAATCAAATCATTCAACAATTTTATCACCTAATTTGAATGGGGAAGGTTTTTCATTGTTGTTATTTTAACATTTTAAAAATAATGCAGACACCAAATCAAAGTTCTGAATTTATATAGTATGTTATTTTCCTACCCTTTTAAACAATAGACTATAGAGATGTATCAACTCTAAATACTGATGAAAGTCTTAGAAAAATTGTTTTCTAAAATTTTATACAGAAAAGAAGGTGATTTGGTTATAAGTCACTTACAATTTATTACAAACAAAACTGTTTTAATGTGTTACACATAAATAATACTTTTAATTGTAAAATCCTAGAATCTAAAAAAATCAAAGGTGTCCTCTCACACTGAGATCAGAACACCCTACCAAATAACACTAAACTCAAAAGCAATAAAACAGAAACAAAGGTAATTTCTGCTCAAAAACACTCAGATATTTTGCATTAAAAGTATTAGCCAGGTGCGGTGGCACACACATGTAATCCCAGAGGCTCCTAAGGCTGAGGGAGGAGGATCTGAATTCAAAGCTAGTCTCAGCAAATTAGTGAGGCCATAAGAAACT
Organism: Marmota marmota marmota; assembly: GCF_001458135.2. Taxonomy (NCBI): domain Eukaryota; kingdom Metazoa; phylum Chordata; class Mammalia; order Rodentia; family Sciuridae; genus Marmota; species Marmota marmota. The sequence goes on along the minus strand of NW_026000093.1, from coordinate 3,423,349 downwards.
GAGTGAGACCCTGACTCTAAATAAAATACAAAAAAAAAAAGGGGGGCTGGGATGTGGCTTAATGAGTAAGCGTCCCTGAATTTAATTTAATATTATTATTATTAATCTAGTAATAATAATAATAAATAAAAATATAGAAATTTTAAAGTATCATTGTTCATAAATGTTTTATTAGTATTTTTCTTGTGGGCTACATAGTAACAACAAAGCAATCGCAATCCTTAATACGTGGCTTAGTGTTATTCTACTGAATTTTTGACATTTTAAGGTAAAATAATTTGTGTTAGAAAAATCTGATTAAAAATTCTTATGAATATATGCATCCTCTCTTTTAAAAAATGGCATTATTTAATTTTTAGGTTTATAGAAAAATTAATCAGAAAGCACAGAATGATTATAGGTATACCCTGATATATACTCCTCCAGCATACACAGTTTTCCCTATATTTAATGTCCTGTATAGAATAATATGATTGTTAAGATTCATGAAGTGATTTTTATACATAATTATTAACTAAAGTCCTGAGTTTAAATGAACATTTGCTCTTTACATAGTGTGTCTCTACAAGTTTTAACAACTGTATTATGCTATGTATCCATTATTAGGATATGATTGACTGTTCTAAAACTCCCCTGAGCTCCACCTATTCATTCTTCCCTCCCTAAACACTCTGGCAACCACAGCACATAAAACTATCTCTACTCTTTTGCCTTTCCATATTGACTTCTTTTAATTAGAAATATATATTTTAAAATACTACATGCTTTTTTATTGCTAGAAAAAAATCATTTTTTAAAATTGTTGAAAATATTTCATTATATGGATGCATTAGAGTTTATACATTCATCTATTGAAGAATGTCTTGGTAGCTGACAGTTTAGGACAATAAAAATAAAGTTGCTATAATCATTCATGTTTAAGTGTTGGTGTGGACATAAGTTTTCAACTTGTTTGGCTTACTAAGGAGTGTGATTGCTGAATGACATGGTAACAGCATGTCTAGTTTTGTCAGAAACGGCCCAACCATCTTTCAAACTGATTGTATCAGTTTTTCATTCCCATTAACAACGTAAAAGAGATCTTGATGCTACATATCCTTACAAGTATTAGTGTTCTCACATTTTCACTTCATGATATTCTCATAGTTGTATATGTATTGAGCAAATTCTGTATGCTTATTTTCCATCTATACCTCATCTTGGATGAGTTGTTCAGACATTTTGCTCATTTTTTAAAATTAGGCTCTTTTTTCTTATTGATGAATTTTAAGAATTCATTGTGTAGTTTGGAGAAGTTCATAAAACATCAGATATGTCTTTTTTCAAAATTTTTTTCCCAATCCATGGCTTATTTTCTCTTTCTCTTTGCAGTGTCTTTCAACAAGCTAAAGAGTTTAATCAAGTCCAAGTGATCAATATGTTTTTCTTGTGGATCATGTTTATGACCAAGGTCACCTAGATGTTCTCTTGTCCCTAAGAGCCCAATAATTCTGTGATTTCAATTTATATCAGTGACCATTTTGAAATATTTTTTTAAAAAGTGGTACGAAATATCTCTGCATTAATTTTCTTCATTTGGATGATCAACTGTTTCAGTATCAATTGTTACAAAGACTATCCTTTTGGTGTGTCTTTTGGTTACTTTTCAAGATCAATTGTATTTGTGTCTGTATGTTTCTAACTTCTCTATTCTCTTAACTGAGCATTGTACTTATTCTTTTACTAATATCACAATGTTTTGAGACACAGTTTTATACTGTCTTGAATCAGGTAGCGTCAGCCCTTCTACTTTATTTTCCATTAACTATCTTATTGACTACTTTGAAATCTCTCTCCATTTTGTTATAGCTCCCTAAATTTTTTCTTTACAGCTCTGTAGTTTTCCCAGTATGGATCCTCCACCTATCTTTATACATTTGTACTGAATTTTTTTTCCACTCCCTTTATTTTCAATCTATCCATGTCTCTGTGTCCTAGTGCTTAAGGTAGGTTTCTTGTAGAGAACATGCAGTTGAGTCTTGTTTATTTTTATCTGTTCTCTTTCTTTTAATTGGTTTATTGAAGTCGTTGGTGCAGTTGGATTCATAACTACCGTACATGAACTTGAACTGGTTGAACTACTTTTTTACTATTTTTCTCCTCTTTTTCTCTCTTCTCAATTTTAGTTGAGCTTCTTATGATTTCATCATTTTTTAACCTCTTACCTTTGTTTATTTAAAAATTTATTTTAGTTGGTAGTTTCCCTAGTTTGTAAAGTATACTTTTATACCTGATATATTTTCAGATAAAACTATACCAGTTCATGGATATTGCTGCCATCTTAGGACAGAATATCTATAATCCCTCATTCTTACCCCTTGTAACATGCTATCATTTCATGGCACCTATCACCTACAATCCACAATTTTATCGTGACTATTGTTATTTTATACAAAGAGGGTTAGGAAAATTAAATATAAATAAATAAATGATCTATGTTACCTTCCTTTATTCCTTATTTAACTGTCATTCTCTCCTTATGTACATACAAGTTCCTGATATATATATATATCATTGCCCTTCTCTCTAGAAAGCTTCTCTTACATTTCCAGTAAGGTACACTTACTGGCAGCAATTTCCCTTAATCTTTGTTTGGCCAAGAAAGTTTTAATTTATTTTTCTTTTTGGAAGAATAATTACTCTATGTTCAGATTCAAGTTTGGTGATTTTAGTTTCTTATAAACAATTGTGACACTTCAAATATTTCTCTCCAGTTTCTACTTGTTTGCATGGCTTCTGAGGAAAAGTCCAGTGTAATTCTTATAATTGTTTCTCCATATGAAACATAGTGTTTTAGCTCTAATTTCTAAATTTCCTGTACAATTTTCTGCAGTTTATGGATAAAAGGGCTTAGTTATGAATTTTGTTCTGTTTTGTATTTCATTCTGTTTAACGTTCTCTGACATTATCAGATCTATAGTTTGGTGTTTGTCATTAGTTTTAGAAAATTCTTAGCCATTATCAGTTCAGATCTTTCTCCTTTTCCTTTCCCTGCTTCTTCTTATTTTGGTAGTCACAATCCACATGTTATAACTTTTGAAACTGTATCACAGTTCTTTGCTCTACACTCCCAATTTTTTTTTTCATAATTTTTCTCTTAATGATTTCATTTTGCAAAGTTTCTAATGATATAGTGTTAAGCTAATAGATTTTTCCTTGGATATGTACAGCTTAATGAAAGGCCATAAACAGGATTTTTAAAAATAATTTCTACTGCAATATTTTTTTCCACTTTTAGCGTGTGTGTGTGTGTGTGTGTGTGTGTACTGCTGGGGACACATTTCAGGGTCTTGTGCATGCTAGGCAAGCTCTCTGCCTCTGAGCTACACCCCTGCTCTAACATTTCCTTTTGATTTTTTTTCTATAGTTTCTATCTTTCTGCTTATATTATTTATCTGTTTTTGCATATTATCATTTTCCATCATTTCCTTGGTACATTATAGTCAATCTCTTTTGCCAATCTGATAACTCTGAAATCCCCATCATATCTGATTCTGGTTACATCACTTTTGTCTCTTCACACTGTGCTACTGTCTACCTTTCCTTCTGAGTTTTTGTTGAGAGTCAGGCATGACAATACTAGGCAAAAGGAACTGAGATAATGTCTACTTTGTTGTATTTGAATCTCCCTGGAAATCCCTTCTGAAATACAGTTTGCCTCTGGCAATTTTTTTTCAGCTATATTTCACTATTACTATACCAAAGAGCTATTGATGTGGTTGTAAGATGTGAAAGAAAAAAAAATATTACATAATTTTCTGATTAGGTCTGTCTCTTAGTAAGCATATGTCCTTATGCTGAGAATTTCACAAGTTCATATCGGCTTTCCTTTTTGCCCTCTATGTTATGCAGGAAAACATGAGGGGTCTAGTTGCACATGTTTTCATCTTCATTTGGGCCTAATAAATTAGTTTTTCTTAAGGAGGAGATCTTTGTGAAATAGAACAGAATGTTCTAGAAATATTTCAAAAAGGTTACCTTTCTCTTTCCACTGCAAGAAGCAGGTAGAACTTTTTCTCTCATGATTATTCTGTTAACTTGGTGTGTCTACTGGAGGTTAAACTCCTGAAAGATGAAGTATATCCCTCCAGACTTGGTCTCTGTGAGGTCTGTCTCCCAGGATAGTGCACACTGAGCTTCCAGAAATTTGTTGGTTACAGCAGTGTCTCTGGTTTTTTGGGGGTGGCAGTTCCAACTGTGCCTCCAGGATGTCAGTTTCAACTGTGACTCTAGTTTTGGGGATGGAAGTTTGCTCCATGACCACAATATTCTATTAGGTCTAAGAAGAATTGTTGATTTGCTTTTTTTGCTTTTCACTTTTTCTTGCTTTGAGGAAGGGAGTGATAACTGCCAAACCCTTTTCATGTCAGAGTAACCACAGTGCCATGAATCCTCAATATTCTAATCTGACGAAATTCAGGAAAACAAAGTACCAGGAATAACTTTCATATGGTGAACTTGTGAAGCTTAAAAAGAGTTCATATTTTTAAAGCAATATCATAATTTCTGGCACATAATATATACCCATATAATAGTTACATTCTTTAATAATTATAATATTAAGACATATTAAGCAGTGAAAATCACAAACCCAATTAGCCAGCTATTCCTCAGCTATTCCTTATATCATGACCTTAGAGAGTTATTTCATTGTTTAGTGCCTTAGTTTTTGTTTTGTTTTTTCCTATCAGAATACTAATGCCTGGCATATTTTAAGGTCAAAATAAACATGAACTATCATGATTAAGAAATATAAATTCGATATGCTTACTTAATATTTCTTAAGTCATTGGTTTATATATTTCCTTCATTCAAACAAATAATCAAATACCATGTGGGTTTACAACATGCATGGAAATTTGTTAAGGCTGGGTGTTCATAAACATGATCTCTGCTCTGAGGAAAGTGCACATTCTGAGGATACACAGTATAGCTATGGTTCTTTTGAGATATATTATGTAAATAATTTACTATGAAAAAGTGAGAAAGAAAATGACTACCTTTGGCTTAGGCCATCTAGAAGAACCTCCAGAGCTTCCAATAATGATATAAAAGGGCTGACAAAGATAAATGAAGGACACCTCTCTATGCATATAAACGAGAATAGAACCTTCAGGGAAGAGGAAAGAGTGGATAATGCACAGAATCACTGGGAATGGGATAATGTGTTGAAGGAAAATCTCTAAATACATCTCAGAGTATGGTGGGCACTGTAGGTTAAATATAACTTAATTGTGCCCTCTCAAAGTTTCATATATTAAATTTCAGGAAGATGGTAGCGTTGGAAGGTGATGATAGTAATTTAACAGGTGGAGTCCTGTGAGAGATCTTAGGTCATTGTGGTGTAAACTAGCTCCTTTGTGATAACTCAGTAAGTCCTGGGCTACACTTGCTAGTGTTAAGAGCCACAGCCAAGTAATATGATGCATGGCATTTTTGGTTGAAAGGTGACGCCAGCAAGCCATTGAGATGATATGATTATGTTAAGATTTGCATTCTTATGGATATTAGATTCCTGCTGTTCACCTGGGCCTGATACAGGACTCCTGGAGAGTTCCCATTGGTTGGGGAAGTGCAGTAGGAGGGAATTCCGGAGGAGGGACTTCCTGTTGGGGTCCGGGAGAACACCGCGTGGGTTGGTCGGCAAGATTCCCAGGAGCATAGGGGGCATTGGCGGCAGTTTCAAAAATAAAGTTTGTTCCTGCTTGAGTGGCTCGTGATTTTGTGCCCAGCCAGACTGCGGCATGCTAGTTCTCAGGAGAAGGTGGTTACAAAAGGAGCAAGCATGACCCCTCCCATCCTCTCTACTCCCAGTTCTAGACATGACTACATACTTGCTCCAATTTGCATTGCTGGCGTACCTCTGAGCATCATGAGCTAATGCAGCCAAGCAGTGCTTCCTACCACAGACCCCACATTATGCCATTTGGACTTTGAACCTCCAAAACTGGGAGTTAAATAAATCTTTTCTTCTTCATAAGTAGTTTGTGTCAGTTATTTCATTACGATGTTAAAAAAAAAAAAGTTGACTAACAGAGTGGGGAACGTTTCAGAAAACTTTCCAACTAGCGAGGAAATACAGGTGGAAAGAAGGCTTTGTGTTCAACAAATCTTTTAATTTTTCCCTGGAACGCTGAGGAAAATTATATTGCCTAGCCCACGCTGCAGCTTGCTGCCTACCATGATGGCCTCACTCTTGTCCCGCGGAATGTAGGCAAAACTGACATTCCCAACTCTACACCCAGCACATAGAATCCTTACACAATTCTCCATTCATTCCTTCTAGTCTGAAAGTAGGGGCACACAGCGAAAATGGTGATTTCAGAAGACAAAGACTAGCATATCTTTATTATTATTCATCATTTTATAATCACTTAGTTTGAGACACACAGGCATGTTTTCCCAGAAGTGATGTAATACCATAAGTATAAGATAAAATAGAATGTAGAAATGTAGCATTGGCATGGCAGTTTGGCAGGGATGTTAGAAGACAGAAAGAGAGTGACTTGGTATGCAGTGGTGGAGACTGTGGAGGAGATTATCCCGGATCAATTTAATGTGCCCAATCTAATCAGATGAGCCCTTAAAAACAGGAACTGTCTCCATCTGGAGTTAGAGGGATAAGACAGAATAGAAGTTTGGACAGTTTCCCAGTGTGAGAAGGATTGGATGCATCCATACTGGTTTTGAGATGTAAGGTCCATGAACACAAAGCAAAAGAGATGTCCAAGAAACAAGGCAGGCAGCCTGGCCAACATCCAGCAGGAACCAAAGACCTCAGTCCCTCAGTCACACACAACTGAATCTGCCAACAACTTGACTGAACTTGGAAGCAGACAATTCTCGAGAGCCTCCAAAAGAGAGCACAGACTTGCTGACAAGTGGCTTTGGTCTTGTGACATGAAAAACACAAAAACTCTGTTGAACCATGTTGTAGAATCACAATTCTGACCATTAGAGCTATAAGATGGTAAGCAGATATTTTCAAGCCTCTAGGCATGTGGTGATTTATTGTGATTGTAATAAGAAAATAACATGAAAGGTAACTACGTGGAATTAGAAAGAACAAATGAAGAACTCAAAATGGGGACCTCTGAAACCGAGATGAGAGACAGTATCAAGGATAGAAGAAAATCAGCATGTTTTGCACAATGCATTTGTTCTAGAAGGATTAGATGCAACCATACTGGTTTTTGAGTCACAACATTCACCATTTAACAGCTGTCTCAACACTACTTAATATTTTCTAGGCACTGCACTGTGTACTAGGGTTTCCTTTATGTAAATTACAATCCATCAAGACTCACATTCTCACAATTTACTGCATATTCACAAGTTAAGTGAAAGGGAGAGAAGTGCATGCAGGAAGCATGGCCTAGAGGACATTGATGTCAGAAAAGACAACCTTGAATAAGTGACAGTTAAGATGCTTTCAAGGACATTTTTGAGTTTTGTATTCCATTGAATCCACATAATCTTACAAGGAAAACTCACTTTTCTTCATTCTTTTATAAAGAAACTTGATTAAAATAGGTGGAGCAATTTGTCCAAGTAACATAGCAATTGGCATTTCTGGATTTTGAACGTGAGTTTTTCTTCCTACATGTTCTCCCTGGGTAATCTTCAAGCACTGTAGAAATCAGGTAAGATAAGCAATGAAAAAAAAGCATGATTTTTTTTTCAATCAATGAGGGCAAGCATTTCTTATTGTAAGCAGGGGTAGAAATGAAAAGCAAATCGTAGCAGAGAATGAGGGATGGTACAATGGCAGAGAAAAAAAATAATCAGAGAGGTAAAGGAAATAAGCTAGATTTTGTCATGTTTTGTATTAGTCTTGCATTATTGTCATAACAAATCACCACATACTTAGTGGCTTAGAACAACTGCACTTTATTAGTTTGTAATGCCCAAAGTAAGAAGTCAAGCACAGCATCGGAGGTTTCTTGGCTTGGAGTCTCAGAGACTAAAGACTAAAGTCAAGGGGGAGGAGAGAATGCTTCAGGTGCATTTTTTGTCTTGAAGTTATATTATATTATATTATATTATATTATATTATATTATATTATATTATATCTCTATTGATCAGAATTTTGGTTCTACAACATGGTTCAATAAGGAAAAATCTGCCTGTACCTATTCATGTTGTTGGTAGCATCCATTTACTTGTGATGGGGTCTTTGTCTCTTTGCTGCCTCTCAGGCAGAACCCTCCCCTGCATATGGTTGTCTCTTGCCATTGTCCTCACATTCATTCACAGCAGGGCAGTGCTGGAGTCCTGCAAGGTTCCTGACAGAATCTCTCTCACAGGACTTCCTCTACAATTCCAAGTTCTCCTAACTTCTTCTGTCAGAAGCTAGAGCAAAAACTCTCTACCTTGATAGGGCTCCTGTGATTTGTTCCAACTTATTTGGAATACTCGTTGGTTCCATATAATGTAACATATTATTGGGGAGCTATGTGATCATACTCTCAAATTCCATCCACACTCTCAACCAGGAGGCCTTCATGAAAGAAGGCTGGTAGTAGAACGTAGTCTTAAATATCTGACTGCCATCGGGTTGATCACTGTGTTTATCTTAATGATGAGAAGAGGATGTAGAACATCTGCAGCATAAAACAGCCTATGGGAAGAGGCTAAGGGTACAGAGGAAAGGTGAGAATCACTATGAAAAGATGGGTCATGACCTCTGAAACAGAGGTGTCACTTCATAATACACAAATCCTGGCCTTTAGTGTAGTAAGTGCTAATACATTATTCTTTTTAACAAAGATATAAATTATGTACATTATCTAAACAGATTATATGCATTCATGTGATACCTTTAATAGAAGTGAGAGCTGAACTGGTATCTAGTTGCCCCAAGGATTATGTTTACCTTCTTAATTTTTCTTTGATTTTATTTTTTGTTTGTTCCTCTTTTATTTCATTTCTTGGTTGGTTATCTTAATCAATCAGGGGAAAGTTAAGAAACATGTAGAAACCATGTTAGTCTCATGAAGATTTTTAGTTCTGTGTATACCTAACAATATCATGACAGGACTCCAAGGAAAAGAGATTTGGAGGCTGAGCCTGTGGTTCATCAGAGTACTCGCTTAGCATGTATGAGGCACTGGGTTTGATCCTCAGCACGACATATTAAAAATAAACAAATAAAGGCATTCTATCCATTTACAACTACAAAAAATAAAAGATTTCAGTTACCATCTCAACAAAAGTCTGTTTGGTCCCTTTCCTTGAAAAATGTTTTCCTATTGTCAAACAATGTTGTTTTCAATTGTCATAGTAAATAGTAACACATGTTCAGAAAAAATGGCAAGAGCTGATTTCTATACGAAAGGTTAAGGTGAAGTATTGTAGAGATCATAGCAATTATTCATCGAGGAATTCAGACCATAAAATTATAAATAATAAATAAGATAAGCAGATATACAAAAGTTTGCGGGTCATGTAAAACCCAACAAATATAGAAAAAATGTCAGGAAAATACTTACAAAGCAAACACTTTAAGTAGCATTCAATATATATCAGACACTATTATGTAGACTTGAGAAATGTTAATTCATTTAATCTCCATGGCAACACTATGAGGTAGGCTCTTTTTCTGTCCCTACTTTATAATTTATGAAGCCTTGGCACCCAGAGGTTAAGTTATTACACTCATATCCCAGATAAGTAAGGTGGCAGGGCTGGGACCCAAGTCCAGCAGTCTGACTCCAGAGCTTGCCCCTTAACCATTTAAAATGTGCCAACAAGTACACAGCTTTAGCCAATATTTAAAATATACCATAGACACCTAAACTAAATAATTAAGTACTAAGTGCTGCAGAAAATTCATTCCTTTAAGCTGCAAATTATGAACTAGGAAAAAAGATCGGAAGATTCTTGAGAGCATTAAAAATACATTATTTTCACAAAGTTAGCACTACTATCCAAAAAGACTTTTTGTCTTTTTTGTTGTTATTTTTCTTCTTCATAGTTTTGTTTTCATAAGCTTACACTTCCATACCAATATTTTAGTTTATTTTAGAGAAGATATCCTTATGATATATGAAGGCACATCAAACTACTCTTAGTTGACTCCAAATATGTTAGATTTTGTCATATTTGTATTAGGCTACACATTGATACACATTTACAATCGAAGACAGAGAAGAAATGGACTTGCTCAAATGATTACATTGGTCCCGAGAACAAAGTAATTGTACTTCAGAAGAAAGCAGCTGCTCCAACTGTGCTATTCTGTGACTGAGCTCTTTCCTGGTGACATTGTAATCATTTAGCGCTGAGTGCCTCAAACACCCTGACATGAAAGGAGACACTGCTCACTTCCTTGCACTCAAGGGACTGGTGTATAATCTATTCTAATGACAGTGGATATGAATTGCTGGCCAAGCTTTCATTTTAATAATTTTTAGAGACAGACGACCGCCTTAGTGGCCAGGTCTTAATAATAGGTGACATGGGGTCTTGACATATTAACTGATTCCTTCAGGGAAATTGTGCAGATACAGCGTACACACATGTTTATATATTTTAACATTGTATTTGCAAAATAAGCTTGAATCATGTCTCACTGAAATTTATTGTATTAATAATTTTTAAGAGAGTGTATGTACTTTGTTCTTCTAAACCAAGTCTCAGATTATTGTTTTCTTCTACAGATTTCATTCTTTCTAACCTGGTGAGAGTCATGGAAGGGCGATAGTGAAGTTTGTAGAGAAAGGTTATAGTAACAAGGACTTCACTCTGTTTTTAACTCCCTGGGACTCAATTTTCTCTTCTGAGAATAATTATGAAAACCATCTTTGGGGTTTGGTCAAGAATTAGAAATAAAGTGTATATAATAAACAGATCACTCATTGCTTATAATGTTGCTTAGAATGGATTTAGTGATTAAGATAATTTTTTGGATTTCATAAAGCTGTGTGCTTGCCTGGCCCCATAGTTCAAGTTAAGGATATAGATATTTAGGAGTCAGAGAAGCCTAGGATTAAATCACAGATCTACAACTAATTATCAGTGTGACCTCAAAATTCTGTATCCTCCTCTTCTTCCTCTGTGATTCCATTTGCTGATTGTTTGTGTGTGTGTGTGTCTGTGTGTGTGTGTGTGTGTACATAAATTAATCATCTGCATCTGCCTCTTCAGCTCAGTCATGTCTTAATTCTCACAGAATTTAAATTTAAAAAATTTTCATTGAATGCACTATACACTTTCTACTGTTTTCTTTACTTCAGATTATAGTACCTCCATCTGCTTACACAGTTCTCACTATAAACTTCTAAGTGAAGAAACAGAAATCTTCCCTCTTGCCTACCATGTGAAATTTACAAGCAAACTTGATCACTGTACTTTTAAACCATATCTTGAACCAGTCTTCTCTCCATTAGTAGGCAGTATGGGATTCATACCTCTGCCATGTCTCACTTGGTTCTCCTTTTAACCACATCCTCAATCAATTCTCAACCAAGAATTCACAGCACAAGCCTGTACTGTTCACAAGCTGCTGGTGGTTTTCCTATAAACTTAGAATTTGATGGGAAAATCCTTTCCAGGAATACTACATCATTTAAATCCAGACAATAGCAAACCCTCTCCTTGTTCTCTCATTCTACCCTCACCGGCTTCTAATTTTATGAAGTGTCACAGACTCTCCTCACTCAAGAGAGTAAAAAAAGTCTTCTGATCTCAAGTTAATGCAAGTTTCTCAGAGATTCCTCCTCTGACCCCTTCAAAATCAGAGCCCATCACTCTTCACTATGCTGTGGACTCCACAAGGCTTAGTGCCATAGTCACCTGCTGACTCAGCATTCAAAGAGCATTTATTAACAAAAAAAAAAAAAGGAAGAAAGATATATGAATAGATGAACTTGGGAACAGTACTTAACTTTCTTAGTGCCTCAGTCTCTTCTGTAAAATGGGACAGTTAGTAAGTATGGACTTAACAGAAAAATCTTAAGGATTGTTAAATAATGTATGTAAGTCACTTAAAAATTGTTAGTATATAGTATCTTTTACAATTTTCTTTCCTAGAATTTCTCATCATTCTATTCAGTTCCAAAAAAGATTGGGAAAAAAATTTTCTTGAAATGTGATTCTGATCAATTCAAATTTCTTTTCATAAAGTCTTAAGAGAACATCCAAGAATTGTATAAACATATTTATAGCAATACAATTAAAGTACATATGAATATATATAATATATTATATAATAATAGAAATAATAAAAATGAAGTAAATATGTGCATTCATAAATTCTTTTTTATGTTAAAGGAGAAAAAAATTATTTGATAAAACATGTAGCTCCTTGGAAATTTGTAATGCTCATGAAAATTAGTGCATTTATGCATTCTTATGTAATTGATGAAAATATTCTTCACTGAACTAATAGATTATCATAATGTGATAGTTTTAAAATGCTGAATGTCTATAAGTTATTTATTAAGACCCATTTTAAGTTCACCTTGCTAACATATTTCATTAAATTAGATTTATAATAAAAATTTAACTTAGTTAAAAAATTATAATATTATTTAAGATATATGTGTATTATATATATATATATTATATTTATATATATATATATATTATATATATATATATATATATATATATATATATATATATAATATATATATATATAATTTTACTACTTGGAATGGAACGTAGGTATTCTTAAACACTGAGCCATATCCCCATCTCTTTTTTTTTATAATTATTTTTTAAATTTTAGGACAAAGTCTTGCTAATTTGCACAGGGCCTCCCTAAATTGTTGAGATTTGCTTTGAGGTTGCCATCCTTTTATTTCAGCCTCCTGATCTGCTGGGATTAAAGGCATATACCGCTGCACTTGGCTTGATTTATATATTTTAAAATTTTGGCTTACAAATACATAAAAATATTATGGAATTTCAATTGTATATATCATCTTAAAGTAAAATTTAGTACTCAGATTCAGATAGACATATAGTTACTACAGAAATTTTTTAGTAAATTTTTATCTTAACCTGACCCTTAAATCCTAATACATATGTCCATATACATGTGTGCATGCATCATGTATATATAATGTGTATATGTGTATATATGTACATATATATGCAGATAAAGACTACATATGTCTTTATATGTCTGTCTTTATATGTCTATTTTTTGTACTTATAAGTATTTTGTCAGAAATATTTTTATGTTAAATATGTATTCCACGTCTTCTACTCTTGACATTATAATCACCTTTTGCAAAACAAAGAAAAAATATGCTCCTTTAGGATACCAAATTACATTGCAAGAGGTTTTGTTTCACTTCATTATTTCTGGTTCCATAGCCAAATAGTTAATCTTCCTGAAACATAAGCTTTGGGTTTTTTTTTGTGTTTTTGTTTTTAAACCTGGGAAAAGATGAACCAAGAAGTAGTTTAAATTTCCCCTTTTCTTTGAATTCCACTCAATAGTGATTTTGTAAGACTCTATATACTGGAAATGTGTTCAGCTCATGGAAAAGAGTTTTCACTCTTACATAGATGATGAATTTATGTGAAGCACGTATTTTTGACAAAAGTAGCAGAGGGCCAGGCCAGTGCCCACATTGTGCTGGCTCTATACTCTCTCATACTCTGTTTAACAGCCTCGGCCCAATGAATCTTGCCAGTATTTGCACATGATAGTCACACTTGACTCTAGTGTTTTCTCCCATCTCAACATGACACTTGACAGTCTTCTGTTGGGAAATGGAGCAACAGAAATTGCTAAATTATTAAATTGTTAAACAAGGTCTTTAAGAGATTTGGGTGTCAACTAAAGATGACCAGATAAGTACTCAGCAAAAGATAATATTCATGGAACAGGCTACCAAAGAGATAGTTGTTGTTTTTTTTTTTTTTTTTTTAACTTAATTTATGGAAATATATATTAGAAGGTCTATATTGATTTTATCAATGAAATTAATGTCTTATTCCTTCTAGAAGTAACAGTTTTGAGTCTCATCAATAAAAATGTGAGACATTAATATGTCTGATTAAAAAGTCAATTGGCCCTAACCTACAGCAAAATGAGAAATCAATGGATAAAATTGATTCCCTATTATGTATTTCATTACTTTGTGCTGAACATTAAAATAAATAAGTAAATAAATATATAGAAAAAAATTCCCTTCTTCATCTAGTCATTATACTTTGGGAAATACATGTATTTTAAAATAACTGCATAGTTCAACATCCATAGTTTCTTCTGAAATATATAAATTAATTTTTATATAAATTTTATGCAGATTTATAATTTTGTACAGCTAAATGATTTAGATGCTATATTAGGTCCTACGAAGAATTTTACCAATTGGGTATGGTGGCACAAATGTGTAATCCCAACAGCTTGGGAGGCTGAGGCAAGAGGACTGAGTTCAAAGCCAGCCTCAGCAACTTAGTGAGGCCCTAAACACCTTAGTGAGTCCCTGTCTCAAAACATTAAAATAAAAAATAAAAGATAAAAAAAAATGTTGGGGATGTTATTCAGTGGTTAAGCACTTCTGGGTTCAATCCTGATACAAACACACACACACACACACACACACACACTTCCTTTTTTGTTTTTTTTTCCTAGCGAAAGTTTAATGTGTTTAAAAGTATATTACTTGCCAGGTGTGGTGGCACACACTGGTAATCTCACAGACTCTGGAGGCTGAGACAAGAGGACCACAAGTTCAAAGCCAGTCTTAGCAAAAGAGAAGCGCTAAGCACTAAGCAACTTAGAGAGACCCAGTCTCTTAATAAAATACAAAATAGGGCTGGGGATGTGACTTTAGTGGTTGAGTGTGCCTGAGTTCAATCCCAGGTACCCCCCCGCAAAAAAAAGTGTATTACATCCATGGTTCTAACCATTCACATGTTATAGGACAAAGTCATTATTAATACACTGTATCATGCTGAGATAACATTTTATTATGATACTGGACACCTGTAAGTAACAGAAAAAATGCTTCTCTAAATTTGGAACTGTCTCCTAATATATTCTACCTTTCTACTCTTAAGCTTTTATATGGGTCAAAAATATTTTTATAACAATTTCCAAATAGATATTATAAAATATCGTAAAGATTACCAAGTAACATTTATGATAAAATGATTAAATAGATTATAAATACAAAAATTATTTTTTTCAGAAAAAAAAAACAATATCTATAGTCATGTTGTTATAAGCCATAAGATAAACAAGAGGATTCATTCATAGGGTTGGCAGTTGGTAAGGTGAATACCAAGAGCTAAGGCATGAGAACAATGTTTGTGCATACAGAATTTGCCATGGTGAGAAAAACATTATGAGACATGCTAATACATGTACCTCAAAACTCAAAATGTAATACTTATAACATTTTGATTATAGATTCCTTACCCAGTTTTATTTCAAAAACCAACTATGTTTCTATTGTTTATAGAATAAAACAAGAGTCACACTATGAGTCTGTTAACTTGTTTGCTTATATTTCCAGTTAGACTAGACTAGACAATGATTTCCCTGAAAATTATGTAGCACAAGAACACAGCCATGCATGCACACACAAACCACCAGTTTTTTCTTCAAGTTTTTTTCAGTTGGATAAATGATTATTTGAAAGAAATTCTGATATACTATTGTAATTGTGAAAATTTTCACAGTCACTTTGTATCATAATTGCAAATGCACATTCTGTGACCCAAAAATGAACTGTATGAGTGATGTACTTACTAAGCTATTGGTTTAGAGATAGCCCCACCCATGTGTCAAAATGACATGTACCACTAAAGGGTGTTTAGAACATATAAACAACCCACATCTCCAAACAGATAATACACAAATTTTATTACCCATAATGGATTGTGATGTAACAGCTAAGATGATTGAACTCCATTTTATCTATCAATAAGGAGAAATATCAGAAGAATAAAATTGAGTAAGAATAACAATAATGAGTTTGCTTCATAAGAGTTCATGGTTATATTGATATATCATGTATCATTTAATAATAAAAATTACTGAATTATTAATGTATGTATTCAATAGAGAGAAAAGAAATTGATCAGACCAGACTTTAATCTGAAAGAAATGGATTCATACCTTTATTTTTCCCACATTTTATTGGTACATCGTAGTTGTACTTAATGATGGGATTTGTTTTAACATATCTGCATCTGCACACTATATAACAATATATTTTGACCAATATTTATAGCTCCCAAGCACCTCTCCCTCCCTCTCTACAGCCCCTGTCCCTCTACTGATCTCACTTTGATTTTGATGAGATCCTTGTCCTCCATTTCTTTTCTTTTTTCCTCACTAGCTTCTACTTATGAGAGAAAACATATCACCCTTGACCTTCTGAGGTTTGATTATTTCTTATTTCACTTAATATAATGGTCTCAGGGTCTACCTATTTTCCTGAAAATGACATAATTTCATTTTTCTTCACAGCTGAATGAAATTACATTGTATATATACCACATTTTCTTTATCCGCTCATCCATTGATACACATCTTAGCTGGTCTCATAGTTTGGCTATTGTAAATTGTGCTGCTATAAACATGAGTATGCATGTATCACTGCAATGTTATGATTTTAGGATAAATACTAAGGAGACATAGCCAGGTCCTATTGTGGTTACCTTCCTAGTGTTTTGAGGAACCTCCATATTGACTTTCATAGTGGTCATACTAATTTGAAATTGTACTAATTAGCAACCCTATCAACAGTGTAAAAGTAGTGCCTTTTCTCAACATTCGCTTCAGCATCTCAAAAGTTGTTGGCCATTTTTATTTCTTCTTTTGAAAAGTATCTGTTTGATTAATTTGCTCATTTACTAATTAAGCTATTTAATTTTTAGATGTAAAATTTTTTAGCTGTTTATATATTCTAGATACTAATTCTCTGTCAGTATAATAGCTAGCAAAGATCTTCTCCCATTCTATAGGTTCTGTCTTAACATTGTTAAATGTTTCCTTTGCTGTGAAGTTTTTTCTTTTTAATTTGATTCCATCTCATTTATTAACTCTGGCATTATTTCCTGAGCCATTGGATTTTGGATTCCTAACTTTAGAACAATGGTGACTGCCATCGTTATACTTGATGAAAAAACCCGCTAAATAAACCACCATGTGTATATAATTATATGATGGTTTATTTAAAGATATATATATATATATATATATATATATATATATGTATAATCATATATATGTATAAATCAT
>NW_026000093.1:3381258-3405835 GCF_001458135.2 Marmota marmota marmota | reverse complement strand
ATATATATATATATATATATATATATATATATATACACAATTTTGAGTTCAATTGTATCATAAGCCACATAATTTACACAGGTATTTACAAATGTCTGAATGAATCATTTCTTTCATAGTTGAAAGAAAAATATACTAAGTGAAAAATTCTGAGGTCTCATGGTTAGCTTGCTTTCTATATACAAAGAAAGATACATGCTTTTTAAAAAATACTTTACTATACTCTAGCTTTCTGAGCTACTGCATAAATAGGGCTAAAAATAAAAAGAATTCTCTACACCCACCTACATCTGCAAGAGCAATCTGTTCAACCCCATGGATTACCAATGATTCAAGATTTATGCAAAAGGTTTGGCTTTTAGAATCTAACATAATTGGAAATACTCTCTTAAAAAGTCAATGGATAGAAAATAGTTAAAAAGCACGGTAGATGCAAATGTATCAATAACTACTATATACACAAAGAGTCTAAAACACCAAATAAAAGACAGGCTATTAGAATAGCTTTTAAAAAAAAGCAACACCAAAGCATAGGCAACTCAAAGAAAAAGACAAACATATTTAAAGTAAAGGGATAGTGAAAGATATACCATGCTAACAATGATCAAAAGAAATTCAACTGACTTTCAGTTTCTGGTCTTTCATATAAAGAGCTCAGAAGTCTTTGAACCATTCCTAAGCAAAAAGTGAAAAATCAGAATACACTAAAATGTCAATAATTCTTTATAGATCTGTCAGAGAATTGAGGTTACAGGGCAAATTGATGATATCCTCCCTTGCCCTGCATATTAGACATAGTTAGGCATATACAAACAAGTACAAGATATCAAAAGCAGAAATAATTTACCCCAAGTAGAAACTTCTACAAAAATAAGTGCCAGGGTAGGTAGGAAAACCTGAAACGTAATTGACAAGTTTCTGGAGGCTCAGTGTGGTCATGTCTGAGAGTTAAAATCTTCACTTGGTGCTAGTTATGTGAGAGCCACAGTACTTTTTGAATTTTACCTCTGGGAGTCCTAGCAGGTTCACATTTTAAAAACTCAAGAAAAATCTCTCCATGTTTCTGGTTGGAGGAGGGGGAATCTATCCACTTAAAATTATATCAGAACGTTTTGCTTTCCTTAACACGGCCTGACCTCTCAAGAAATTTTACCAGTTTAACCTTTTGGGGGTTTTCAAAGTTTGATCAACTGAGGTGAAAGGACTTATCCAGCATACCAAAATATACAAAGAAATATTCTAAATGAAAGTCAAAGCAATTAATAATAATACAAATAAAAGTTTTATTTTACTATTACTTATTCCTCCTCTAATGCTCTTCCCTTGTTTATGTAGATTTTAGTTCCAGTCTTATAGGATGTAAGCATCTTGTCCCAACTAAAGGGGGAAAATTGAGAAGCACAGGTGGAGTTTATAGTCTAGGAACACAGTTTCACCAAAAGACTGTGATGCAGTCATAAACTATATAAATTCCCCTTCTTCCATATCTAGCAAACACACTGCTATACATCTATTAACTACAGTTCCTTTTGGTCAATACATCATGTGTAACTTACACCAAAAAATAACTAAATGTTTCCGTAGACCAATAACATAGTTTAGAAAGACAGAGAATGCATAAAAATGAGTCAGATATGGCAGAAATGTTAGAAAGATCAGATTAGGTATGTGAAATATCAATTAGTATTCTAAGGGTTCTAATGGATACAGTAGACAGTATGTAGGAACAGACAATGAAGAAATGGAAATTATAAGAATAAAAGCAAAGATACAAATTAAAAAACAAAATGAAAATGCTTTAGGTGGGCTCATTAGTAGATTGCACTCAGCTTAGGAAACAAATTACCTTTCAAAACTGAATTGTAAATAAAGGTCATCTCAGTCAAGTAGAAATTGAGAGAATACATTGCCAAAAGGCCTGTCTTGAAAAAAAAAAAAAGAAATAGAAGATCTGAAATAGAAGGAAAATTATATAGACTGAAACTAGAATCTACATAAAAAAGGGAAGAGCATTAGAAAAAGATAAGTAATAGTAAAATAAAACTTTTATTTGTATTATTACTAATTGCTTTTACTTTCATACAGAATAATATTTTTTGTATACAATGCATTTGATGGTTATGAATTATGCATATGTCAAATAAATGTTGATAAATACATAAGGAATGAGATGTAGGAATTAGAAATACTTTGTTATCATAAAATACTTACACAATATGTGAAGACAAATAGAATATTTGGAGTGTACCAAAATAAATTATAAATGTATATTTCAATTTCTAGGACAAAAATTGAAATAAGTGAAAAAGAGAATTAACTGATATGCTAATATGGAGAAAATGAAAACATGAAATATAAAACTGAAAGCAAAAATTCAGAAATGGATTGGAATGTAGAGATGAGATGAAAATCAAGAGCAATGAATAAAAATAAAAACAATTATGGTAGAATTTCATCCAAATATATAAATGACTAATAAAATGTCAATGATCAAAATATGCCCATTAACAGGCAGAGATAGTCAGAAAGAGTGGATCAAATTGTAAGAATTAATTATAGTTGACTATAAGAAACTTACTTCAAATATAAAAGATGCACAGTTAGTAGCAAAGAGATGGAGAAAGACATACAATGTTAAGACGATTCTTTATAAGGCTAGATTAGATACAGCAATTTTAAACACGGAACACTTGAGAGTATGTGAAATTCTGAAAAAACCACAGTACTAAATAATCAGGTCTTTCTTTCTTAGAAGACACAACAATCTTTAGTATCTACGCATCTGGCAACATAGTATGACTGTAATTGTAATATTGATACCCCTCTATCAGAGAGGGACAGATCCAGTAGGCAAAAAAGTCAGTAAGGATATAATTGAACTCATCAATATCATCAGTGGGATCTAATTGACATTTACAGAATATTTTACCCAAATACAGCAGAATACAAATTCTTTTTAAGCTCACATGTAATATTCACCAAGATAGGTCGTACCATAGATGATGATGATGATGATGATGATGATGATGATGATGATGATAATAATAATAATAATAATAAACTTAAGAAATGTTAAATGAATGAAAAAATAATATTTTCTTAGAATGTAATGAAATTAAGTAGAAATCAATAATACAATGATAGTTGGGTTTTCTAAAATGCTTGAAAAATTAAACAATGCACTTCTAAATAATATATGTGTAAAAGAAAAAATTTCAATAGTAATTAAAAATAAGAGGAAATGGGAATGAAAATGCAACTTTTTGAAATTTGTTGTATGTAGAAAAAGCAGTGCTTAGGGGAAAATTTATTGCCTATATATAAAGCAAGCTCAACATCAACAATCTAAGCTTCAATCTAAGGAAGTCAGAAAATAAGAGTAAACTAAATCCAACACATGTCATACAAAGAAACAAAATTAAAGCATTAACTTTTAAAAATAGAAGCAAAATACTGATATAGAATTTTTTTTTAAAAAAGCTGGTTCTGAAATTAATAACCCTCTGCTAGGCTAAACATGGAAAGAGGAGAGATCACTTCAGAGCCCAGGTCAATAAAGGAATAATAAAGGAACGCTGTGAAAAAATGTATTCAGGGAATTGACAAGATAACTTCTAGAGCTAAAATCCATTATATCAAATTGCAGTATACAAAGTTAACCTACAAAAGTAATATGCTTTCTTATATACTGAGAGCAAACAAGGAGAAATTGAAATTAAAAGCACACTACCATTAATAGAAGTATCATTGAAATATGTAGGTCTAAATTGAAATATGTAGATATAAATCTGCAAAAATTATGCAAATATATATTAGGGAAACTATCTGATAAAAGAAAAAAATTAAAATGACTAAATAAGTGGAATATTTCCATGTCCATTGATAGGAAGACTCTAGATTCATTTATAGATTTAAAATCATAACAATCAATGTCCTAGAAAGTTGCATTGTAGATATCAACACAGCAATTCTGAAGCTGAGATGGGAGAAGTAAAAGACATAATAATTCACCATATAGCGAAAAATCAAACAATAATGGGAGACTGGCACTTCTTGACCACAAGAATTAGTAAAAACCTATATTAATCAAGACATTGTAACATTGGAGACAGCAAAGGAGGAGGAGGGAGAAGAGGATAAAAAGGAGGAGGAGGGGAAGGGAGAGGAAAGGATCAGAAAGATCAATTGAATAGAATAGAGAGCTCAGAAATAGTCCTCCAAAATTATCAACTTGTCTGTGACTAAGCAGCAAAGGCAGAGCTGGGGTTGTAGCTCAGTGGTAGAGCACTTGCCTAGCAATGTGAGGCACTGGGTTCGATTCTCAGCACCACATATAAATAAATAAAATAAAGGTCCATTGACAACTAAAAAACTTAAAAGAAGAAGAAGAAGAAGAAGAAGAAAAGACATTCCATGAAGAATAGGTAATCTTTTAAACAAATGGTGCTGGAAAAATTGGACATTCTTGAGAAAAACAAACAAACAAACATACAAATGAAGAGGTGAAGAATACAGACACAAGATTTTACTGCTTTGGTGAATACTGACACGGAATGAATCATTCACCAAATTATAAGATATAAGTATATAAATTGTCTGAAAATAACAGAGGAGAAAAACTGGACGACCTTAGGTTTGGTGACGAGTTTTTAGATATATCACCAAACACGTGATTCATAACAGAAATAATTGATAGTCTGGATTGCAGTAAATTTTAAACTTCTGTTTTGTGATAGGCATGCTTAAGAAAATGAGAAGAAAAGACACAGATTGCAGGAGCATATTTACAAAAGACATAACTGTCGAAGCAGTATTATTCAAAGTACACAAAGAAACTAACACCACATATTAATAGGGAATTGTAAATCAAACAAGGAGATGGCACTACACAGCTATCAGAATGGTAAAAATCTAAACATTGACAAGAAATGCTGGCAAGAATGTGCAGCCACCGGGACTCCCGTTCATTGCTGTGCAAATGCAAACTGGTACAGCCAGTTTGGAAAACGTTTTGGCAGTTTCTTACAAAGCTACACATACTTCTACCATATGATCCAGCAAGCACATTTCTAGGTATTTACCCAAATGAATAAAAACTTATGTCCACACAAAAACCTGCACACGAATGTTTATAGCCGCTGTAGTTTTAATTGCCAAACCTGGGAAAGAACCAATATGTCTTTCAATAGGAAAATGAATAAACAAATAGCAGTAATTCACTCAGCAATAAATAAAAGTGAGCTATCAAGATAGTTAAGAAAGCTTAGCATGGTGGCAAATGTCTGTAATCCCAGCTGTTCCATAGGCTGAAGCAAGAGGATCGAAAGTTTGAGGATAGCCTGGGCAACTTAGTGAGACCCTGTTTTAAAATAAGGAATAAATAGGGGTGGGGATATTTCTCAGTGGTAGAGTCCCTCTGGATTCAATCCCCAATACTGAAAAGGTCAAACATAGCAAAACAAAACAAAGACATTTAAGGAGAATCTTAAATGCATAGAATCACTTGAATGAAACCAGTGTGAAATGACTACATATTATAAAATGCTATTTTATATAACATTCTGGGAAGGCAAAACTGCACAGACTGGTAACAAGATCTGTGGTGCCAGTGGTTTGGGGGACTAGCAATGGTGAAGCTGGCAGAGCATAGAGAATTTCTAGGACTATGGAATCATTTTATGGGATATTAGAATGGTTGATATAAGACATCATACTTTTTATTAAACCAATTAATAGTGCAACCCAGAATCAAACCTAATGTAAATTATGAAATATACTTGATATAAAATTTAGTGTTTGTCATGGTTTGGATATGAGGTGTCCTCAAAAGGCTCATGTGTGAAGCAATGCAAGAAAGTTCATAGATCAAAATGATTGGGTTCTGAGAGCCTCAACTTCATCCATATTAACAAATTAATGAATGGATTAACTGGGTGTTAAGTGCAGGGAGATAGGGTATGGCTGGAGAAGGTGGGTCACGGTGAGTGTAACTTTGGTGTTTATATTTTGTCCCTGAAAGAAGCATCACTCTGCTTCCTGAGTGTCATTTTCTGAGCTGCTTTCTTCTGTCACACTCTTTTTCCTGATGTCCTGGCTCACCTTGGGGTCAGAGCAACATGAGTCCCAAATAAACTCTTCCTCCTCTAAAATTGTTTTGTCAGGTCTTTTGGTCACAGCAGTGAAAAAGTTGATTAAAACAGTATTATAGCAATTTTAACAAATATACCACACTAATGAATGTTCCAAAGGGAATACCTATATTGAGTGGAGGTATCTGAAATTCAATGCACTTTCTCCTCAATCATTCACAAACCTAAAACTGCTCTAAGAATTAAAATCTATAAACTAAAAAATAGGTTTTTCAAAGTAAAAATCTACCAAGGATGTAGATAATTTTATATTTAATGCATCACATATGACCTACAATCTACAAGTATCTGTAAGATATACTCTTTTCTTGGTCAAAATAGAAACAGGGTAAATAAAGCATTTGAGCCACTGTGGTTAGCCTACTTTCTCCATGTGAGAAAAATACATGTTTTTAAACTGATTTTTTTTTACAGTACATATTTCTAAGCTACTGCATAAATCTCCCAGACTAAATATGATTCCCGACTCACCCAGGTCTGTAGGAATAATCTGTTTGCAGTCCCTGAATTACATATGATTTAGGATTTATGCCAAATTTTGTTTTGTGGGAATGTGTCATAATTGAAAGTATTTCCTTCAGTTTTATTAAATATACGAAAATATGTATTTGGAACTATAAATACCAGATTCAGGAGACAGGAAAGGAAATAGCATCTTAGAGAGTTACTTCAGGCCATTTTGTTAGCATGATAGGAAGTGGATATTTAATACTATTTCTTGTACTATTTCTCATGCATAAAATGATATATAATAACAAGTAAGAAGGGCTAAACATTTTATAATCTATAACTTAACGCAAAGTAAACTGAGTAGATTTATAAAATAATTTTTTAAGCTATGGCTAATATACTCTAATAAATGTATAATATATCCATGAGACAAATCCAGAAACAAGCAAAATTTAAATAAATACAAAAGAAATAATAAACATAAATTTAAAAAGTGAAAAATGTTGCTCTCAATAAAGAAGATAGCTGGGAGAGGCAACACATGCCTCTAATCCCAGCAACTCCAGAGTCTGAGGTAGGAAGATTGCAAGTTCAAGATCAGCCTGGGCAATTTAGCACATCACTAAGCAAATTACTGAAATCCTGTCTCAAAATACTAAAATCTTCAAAAAAATATAAAAATGTATGGGGATGTAGCTGAGTGGCAAAGTGCTTCTGGGTTCAATCCCCAGTATAATAACAATAAATTAAAAGGAGAAGAAAATGTTCTCTAGAATTGAAGAGGAAAAAATATCATCGTTTGCAGGAAAAAGATAGTAAGACTAAATACCCCATTTCTAAATTATGACTTTCTGGCTAAGGCGGTTGTGTGATATATTTAACACAGTCAAAAGAAAGAATAAGCATTTTATATACACGCAAATTACTTTCACAAATTATGAGCACTAGGAGTTACCAACATGCAATAAGAACTATTCCTGAGCAATTTAACTTAGGGAAAAAAAAAAAAAAAACTTCAGGTAATATACAGGAATAGAGATACTTTGGTATGACTAATGACAAACAACAATTAACCAAAGACTTGATGATAGTAATAAAGGAAAATTTTTCATGATTTCAGGCTCTGACTATAGAGATATATTGCAATTTTGTCAAAAAAGTCATAGAGTAAATGTCTTCAATAGTTAAAAGATCTGCCTACGAAGGACAAATTGAATGTTTCATAACTGTAAAACGGAATGAAGTCATAAAGAGGAAGAATGTACTGAGGTGTGCTACAATGTGGATGAATCTCAAAAACATTATGCTAAGTAGAAGAAGCTCACACAAGTCACATAAAAATCTGGTTCCTTTTATCTGAAATGTCCATCCTTAGACCCAGAGAATAGCTTATGGTTGCCAGGAAGGAAGAGGGAATAGTGGCTGGACCATGGGCACAGGTGTTTTGGAGTGATGAAATGCTTTACATTTAGATTGAGTCAGTGGGTGGCACAACACTATGAATGAGCTCATTGTGCTGAGTTGTCCACCTTTAAGCAATTCATTTTATACTGTATGAATGAAGCAAAAGGTAGTCAAGAAAACAGGAGAATACAGAAAAGAATAAAATAAAGAACAATATTTGTCCTATAGTTGTTCCTGAGAATACAATAATATTATTTTAAACATAAGATAAAGGGGAATAAGTGATTGCAAGCTGATTAGATTACCATTTATTGTTCATAGGAATTAATAAGAAAAATCTAATCCAAACCAAACCAAATAAAAAATATAGGTCACTGGCTGTTTTCATCAGCTATTTTGCTGCTGTGACTAAAAAATCTGACCAGAACAATTGTAGCAGAGGAAAAGTTTATTTGATAGCTCACGGTTTCAGAGATCATGGTCCATAGAAGGCTGGCTCTGTTCCTCGGGACTCAAGGTGAGGCTGAACCTCATGGCAGGAGAGAGTGGCAGAAGGAAGCCCCTCATATCATGGTAATCAGAAAGCAGAGAGATAGATAGAGACAGTGTCTCCACACTTCAGATACAAAATATATACCCTATAGCCACACCCCAGTGAACCACTTTCTCCAGCCACAATCCACCTGTCTCCAGTTACCACTCAGTTAATATCATCAGGGATTAATTAAGTCACTAATTAGGCTAAGACTATAACCCAATCACTTCTTTTCCAAACCTTCTTGCACTGTCTCATATCTGAGCTTTTGGGAGACACCTCACATCCAAACCTTAACACTGGTAATAATGTATAAAGTTATCAATGTAAAGAAGCAAAATGAAAGGTAGCAGAATACAACAGTTACTAATAGGGCATTATGTAAAAATGTGGATGTGTAACCGATGTGATTCTGCAATCTGTATTTGGGGTAAAATTGGGAGTTCATAACCAACTTGAATCTAATGTATGAAATATGATATGTCAAGAGCTTTATAATGTTTTTCAACAACCAATAAAAAAAAAATTAAAAAAAAAAAGAAGCAAAATGTAAGTCATTAGAAGCAAAATATACGTCATTCTAAAGGAAAAAAAATGTGTGAAAAAAAGAGAAACCTCTTATATAAAATAGATCACAAACCACAATGTTTTAAATGGAAGTATACATCACAAAATTAAAATCTAAACATTAGAGGAGAGGGATCGAATAGTGAGAAATTGGCACTCCAAATTAGACTATGCTTTGTTCATTTCCCTTTGGAATCTTGTATTTATCATGCAACATGAAAGAAAAAGAATTCCTAATATTGAAAATTAAATGGAGAAAAGCTGAAATGTCACAGATAATATAGTTGTGGCATAATCACACATAAAAGTTGTAACTTAAAATAAAATTTAACCATACATATGTGGAAGGGTACACCAGAAGATTAAGAACACATTGTGGAAAATACAAATTCTTTTCAGTTCTCATATTGTTGATGCTGTTAATGTTGCTTCTCTAAAATTGTTGTTTGTATTGTAATATGAAATTAGTAGTAACTGGGCAATACTCCATATTTTCCATTTCAGGTATCCTATAGAGAAATTATTCTTTCATAGAGAAGAGGTCAATAAAATAGAGGAGTTTAAATGAAATTCCTTTGTACTGAAGGTAAAGAATTGGTATGAACTAATTCTGGATTTACATATTAAGTTATAATCTTTTGTAAATTATTTCAATAATTTCAAGCTTGGAAATATTTCAGGCTTAAAAAATGAGCAACTGAATATAAATTAGATATCCTAGAATACAAACTGGTGTCCCACATGTCACAACTTTTCTCTTAAAGGATGTTGTTTGGAGAAATGGCTGATTTGGGATTGTGGCAGGAACTATTTGTTATGTGTCTAAAACATCAGGCTAACTATTGAACAAGCAGTCAAGTATTGCTAAGAGTAATGATTACAAAGGAGCTACATAACTAAACAAGTAAACATTTAAAAGGCATGATAATTGAATAATAGATTGATTAATAAAAACGACACAGGAGCAACATAAACAGGTCCTCAGAAAAAGACAATTTGAGCTGGAAGCAGTGACACATGCCTGTAATTTCAGGAATTTAAGAGGCTGAGGCAGGAGGATCATAAATTCAAGGCCAGCCTTAGCAAGTTAAGAAGGCCCTAAAGAATTTAGCGAGACCCTGTCTCAAATAAAAAATAAAAAGGGCTGGGGTGGTGTTCCAGTGGTGTTTACCTCAGGGTTCAAGCCCTAGTGCTTCTATTACCAGGGATTTAGTTTTGCCTCTCATTAACCTCACTAAAATTGAACCATAAAATGAGTACCTTAGACTGATTCCCTTAACTCAATACTATGTACGTGGGTTTTTCCCCATGCTATTGTGTGTATTGCTAGTTAATGCATTTGAATTACTTTGTAATACTTCACTGCATGGATAGAGCACAATTCATTTACTTATTCTATTGACAAGCATTTGACTTTTTTCTAGTTCTTGGTTATTGTGAACCACACGACTATAATGATTTTTGTGTAAAGTTTAATGAACATAAGAATGTCTTTCTACTGGAAATATCAAATTAGTTTTTGAGAAAAAATTTTTTAATGAAGGAAAGAACCAATCTGTAATACTAGGTCAACCAATAGTAGAAGACAGGAAGTTGTTGTAATTTGGTATAAAAGTATTAGCTTATAAACCAGGTAGCAATCATAGAATTAGAATAGAAAATATATGCAATAGGATTTTTTTTAAAGACCTAAGAGGTAAGTGGGTTAAAATATAAGGTTTACAATTGGATGGTGTTGTATGCATACTAGTTTTCATATAAATACATTACTGTGGTGCTTGTATATGCATATAACTTATATTTTACTATTTGGGAACTAATATCCGTAACTCTATAAATCTAAATTACTATGGTCAACACAATTGAAGTATTGACAGGAAAGCATGAATGTCTCCTAAATCTACTTAAGAACATTTTCGCAACAGTATTGGGAGCAGAGTTCTCAGCCCCCAGTTCACATCCTTTTGAAATAAATAGTACAGAGTGTTCTTGTGGGAGTCACACGGTGCCATTTGTATTATGGGTAATTGAGAGATTAGGTTTGTGCTGCAAAATAATGGAGGGCAATGAATCAAGCATTCATTTCCTTTCCACAGAGAAAATGAGGAAAGAGATTGAACAGATGGAGCTCCAGGGAGGCAAACAAAATCTAGGCCACAAGGAGTATACCAGTATGTGTTCTCAAGTTAAAGAAAGACTGATGCCCTTCATGCAGATAAGCATGGTATCCAATGGCTTCATGATAGCATAATCATATACTTACCTCCATTCTGTTATCTGTACTTGTAAGTTGCCTTGCCTGTACCAAGAACAGTTCTAAGAACAGACTAAGTAAAAGGGAAAAGGGATGGGTCAGGGCCAAGGACAAACAGGCCCATTGTAATTACAACTGAGACAGTTAGGGACCTGATCTAAGTAAGCAAAGGATGTCGTAGGGAATACAGACAGAAAAGCAAAGGATATCAAGATTGTCCAAGCTCTTTTCTGGAGGAGGCATGAGGCTTGCAAGAGAATGGATTCTTCATATGGGGGAGCACAGCTTTTAATTCCAAACCTCATTCCTGCTTGTGTTGACCCCATTTCTCCATGGTGGTGCCACCATTTCTGTTTCATTTCTGACCTTTAAGAAAAGGTAAGTGAATTTCTCTCTCACTTGAAGATTTCTGCTGTTTCCCCATTGCTCATAGGCTAATGTGCAAAGTTCTTCTCCATCAGTTAACCTTGTCTATATAGAGAGTATTCTTGCACTTTATCTTCAAACCAGGGCAACTTAATCATGACTCCAGAAATAGGCCTGAATCAGGACTATTCTACACAAACTATGTTACATGGTCACCAAGGGAATGTTACACACATACAGATCACCATCAACATCTTTCCTTTTCTTTGCCACATATCATAGGTTTTAGTGACAGTTCCTATTTTCTATAATTCACTGAGGCTCAGCTGTTCATAATTACTGCTTCTTCAGCAAGGAGTATCTTTATTGTCCTCTCCACTTAGCAATTACACTTTTTCTTTCATAATGTAGCATAAGTACTATGTCCATGCAATATTTTCTAATGTATGTTACCAGCAAGTGTACTCCATTATTAATGAAGATTTAGAATAAGTGATTTTCGGCACAGTGCTTGGGATACAGTGTTTGTGAATGCTGTTTTATTTACATTTATTTGTTTGTTTTTTGATGCTAGTGATCCAACCCAGAACCTTAGCATGCTATATGTCCTACCACTGAGCAACTCCCCAGCTCTTTACACTTCTTATTGTAATCATTAATGCATGTGTTTCTTAAAAACAACTATACACTTCTCCAGGTTAGCCTTCTATCCCAAAATGTTGTTGCCTACTTAATACCAAGAAGACTGTCTTCAATATATTAGTTTCAAAATATCTACTGGGTGAGTAAAAATATTTTTTACCCTAATGCCTGACCATCATAGTTTTCTATCTGCAGAAGGTAAAATATTTTAAAATTCCTTTATAAATTCCATTATTTTCACAGATTTCCTATACAAGAAAGAAGTGATATGAAAAACAGTTCAATAGCTTGTGCTATTCTAAATTATGTTTTGTGATTTTTCTAAGTAGTAACATTAGTAAAGGCACTAAATCCTCCTTTGACAAAATGATTTAAAGTACAACTGAAAATGCAAAATGAATCCAAAATTAATTCAATATACATGGCCATGGTTACACGGTACATTCATTACAGGAGACAGTGCTTTATACATAATTTCCAATGCTTGGAAGTTACATTTTCTACTGTTAATAAGTATATTCTGACACCATCATAGATTCTACCAAGTTTAACAAATTCTAAAAGCTAGGAAAATATGTACACATTTATTATGTTTTACTGAGAGGAGTTCAACCTCTTGAATTGATCACTGCAGTTGATAGGACTGAGATTAAACATCATGAAAAGAACAACAACAAGGTAAGGCGAACTCTGACCAAAAAACTCAGAAAGAAAATGTAAGAGTTAAAACTGTTTCAAGTAACTGAATGGCATAAATGGAAAAATTGAGAAAAACATTTAGGTAACTTTGTTTGAACGTTGTCTTCTCACATTCAATTTCCTTTTTCTGAATTTCCAGGTAGTATTTACTCAGTGAAAATTCAAAAGTAGAAATGTGCTTGTCATCAGCACTTTTTCAGCTCCCACCTGTGAGTTGTTGAGCTTAACTGCAGCACAGATGCTCATGGTAGGAACAAAGTAGAGGAGAGCTTTGATGATTTGCACCTTTGGTATTATTATATATTTTTTTTCTTTATTTTCAGTGGTTTTAAATAAAAGATAATTAAAAAGGCATAACTACGTTCACTGTGAGTGTTCAAGAAGTGGGGGGAAGCATTCTTAGAATGACACACACCTCAGTTTTAACTATTCCACATTTTAGTTCAACATTACGGGGTTTTTTTTGCTTTGTTTTCTGAAGCAGTCTGCAGTCTGTAATTTTCCATTCAGTATTCAATAAATCTGTGAAATAATTTCACCAGCTGAAATGTTAGTTTGTTTTGTCTTTCATGTTATTTTTATCTTCCTTGAAACAATTCTCAATAATGTTGCATAATATAATCATTTCAGGTTTTTTTTTCAATTTACTATATTCTTTCTAATTTGTGGGAAATGTCGATAAAATAAATACAGAGTTTGAACAGTATGGAGGTTTTTATAAAGTGAATTTAGAAATAATTATTCATTTTGACATGCAATTTATCTCCTGTTAGCTCCAGGGAAGCAATGATACTGTTCTTTTTCTATAGGTCACACATGGAAAATGGTGTTGAGTTGCAATGAACGCTGTATCACAGATATAACAGACCAAAGTGAAACTGACATTACTCAGTGACTCCCACAGCCCTATCGCCTGATCTTGCATTTTAGAAATTGTAATGCTATTTTAGAATTTGAATGCATACCTTATACAAAAAAGCATTAAAATAGCATTCAACTTGAATCTCTTTAATTAATTTTTTAAAATAATGTAAATTATTTAAAACCTGTAATGATTATTTTTATTAATGAGTCATTTAATACGCACTACATAATCATTAAGTTCAAATCTGTCAGTCTGTCAAATGCTACAGGTAGAACTGTTACCATCAAGGATACAAAAAATATGATGCACCCTCTTGTTCTCTACCTAATAACCTCTAGAAAACAGAAAAGTTCACCAATATTTAAATAGAAGATAAATTAAAAGTACTCAGGAAAAGTGTAAGCCAGATGCAGAGTCAGAGGAGATCATATTTAATTGGAGAGATTACAACAATCTTTGTGTAACAAGTGACACTTAAAATTGTCCTATAATTATCATTTCTTCTTTGACATGGGGTGAGAGAAGAGGTGATACAAATCATTCCAGATTTATGAA
Source organism: Marmota marmota marmota (assembly GCF_001458135.2). Taxonomy (NCBI): domain Eukaryota; kingdom Metazoa; phylum Chordata; class Mammalia; order Rodentia; family Sciuridae; genus Marmota; species Marmota marmota. Next base: position 3,391,349 of record NW_026000093.1, on the reverse strand, counting down.
ATACCTTAAGGGAAAAAATGACTTTAGAAATTATAAAGCATTTTGAGGAAATGGCAAGATGTTTGAAACTTTTTCATGAGACTCAGGTCTCCACCTGTACTTCCTTTCCTTCAAGTAGACAACAGTTTGTCACTTGATATGAACATGACCAATAAAACTGTCAACCTCTTCTCCTTCTGGCATTGCAATCCTTTGATACTCACCAGAGTCATTTCACTGTCTCTTGATGTAATCTTCTAAAACCAAAAGAATTTGAGTTACATGGAACTCAAATCCCAATTACACTTGCACTGATTCTTTTATTTTCATAATAATTATGCCATCTTAACTTAATCAATTGCATAGTGAACAGGATTAATTGACCTGGAGGATAATCCAGGGGGAGACTTGCACACTCCCAGATATAGGAGGCAGAGCTAAGTCTGGGGAGACTCCAAAACTCAGTTATGCAGTGTGATGTACTGAGGAAGGAAAGTCTGCACAGGGAGATACCACAAGGAGTCCACAACAAGTTTCCTGAAGATTCAGCTGATTACCAATCCTATGGCTATGTGAGAAAATTGTCCAAAACCAGAGAAAGAATATCTAAACATTAGATGATATTGTACCCCATCCTCACAGAGACTAAAAACAATGCCTGTCCCTCAGCCAGAGTAAAAATTCAGAATAGTTGGAGTCCTGAGGAAATACCTTCAAAGGTTCCTGGCTCAGTGATCTACCATTAGCCCTGGACTGAACACTGCTCTACTCCAAACTAAAATCTTAAGAGTAATATATGAAAGGATTAACTCTACGTGACTTCACTATATGCCATAACAAAGCTGAGTAACATCTATAGGAATACAAGTATTATGCAGAAGAAAATATGGTAAAGTACACAATGTCTGACATTCGATTTAAAAAATGACTAGGGATACAAAGTATCAGGGCAGTTCCACCTCTAATAGATAAGAAATCAATCAAAATTGACTCAAAAGTGACATAGATTTAGAGTCAACACAGATGTACATTAAAAAATAATTATAAATAGATTCCACATATTCAAAGTGCTAAGTATAGATACAAAGACATAGGAAAGATCCCAAATCCAATGTCTATATGAATGGTGAAATATTTAATGTCATACAAACATACACACAAAGTAATTGACAGCAATTAAACATTATAAAGAAAAATAATAGTGAACCTGAAGACATAGTAAAAGAAATGACAAAATGAGCTACAGAGATAAAAAAGAATTATTAAAATATTAAAAATAGGGCTGGGGCTGTAGCTCAGCGGTAGAGTGCCTGCCTTGTACATATGAGGCACTGGGTTCGATCCTCAGTACCACATAAAAAATAAATAAATAAAGATACTGCATCCATCTACAACTAAAAATATACATATATAAAAAATAATAAAAATAAACATATCCTCACAGTTGATCAAACATATACATGAACAAGAAAATATTTTCAATTAAAACTTTTCAAGGTAATGAAAACTACCATCCCACATATCTAGCAATCTCAACAGAACCCAAGCACAAGAAACGTAAGTAAAACTATACCAAAACATATCACAAGGAAGAGGTTCAAGACAAGTGATAAAGGACAAGTTTAAAAGGCACTGAGAGTGAAAGAGCCAAGATTTTGGGGGTCAGGATACAAAGATGAAAGTATCTTCTCAGAAAATTAAGTAAAAGCACAACTACCACATTTTAATTAGAATGCTTCCCTCATTTTTAACAAATAACTCTATCCACTGAAGAGGCATAGAGGTAATTCCCAGATGATCTAGTGGTAATCAACATCCCTGACAATGTGAATGCCCATTTGTGTCCTAAATTAGAGAAATCAGCATTGAAAGAAAGAATGGAGTGAAACTTTCAAAACTACATAAAAAGTGATTGCTTGCTAAATGCTGATAAATGTTTTATCAATCTTTTTTTCAAGTATGATAATAGAAAGCTAATTATGTAGAAAAAGAAAGCCTTTGAACCTTAGCAATTATTATTGAAGTATTTAAGGTGGCAATGAGAACAACCTGACATTTAAATGACTTTGAAAAAAAAGTTATGTTCAGGAGATGAAAGAAGATATTGATTCCCATTCATTACATTGTCCTTTTGTGTCTTTTCACTTATGTTTTGTTTTCCATAATTAAAAAATTCTCAAAGCAGCTGTGAGCTAATGATAGTTTTGAATCACCAGGTGTTTTCTAAGTATGTTCTATATCAGTTTGGCGTCACAAAGTAAGTTCAAAAGTATACGTTGACAATTTTAATTCATTGTCCTACATAGTATAGTTCCTCCACTTAACAAAATAGCTGGTGACCAACAAGCAAAAAAAAAAAAAAATTACTTTCTGTTGATGAAAACTTGTTACAGAGAAACCAATATAACACTGAATGTAGCCATTCAAATGAGGAGATTGCATCTGATGTTAAAAGGCAGGTTTTAAATTTTCATGTGCCTTTCCGCTGTTCTAAATGATTCTATTCATGTAGGACAAAATTGTGAAAGAAATGAGTTTTTCCGTAATCAAAAACAGCATGTAACTAAGGCTATCTGCTGTAGGGGATATATCAATTAAGTGACCTTTCAACTGAAATACCTGAAATAGACTGCAGTTTTAAACATTGATTTTTTAGACGCCTGTACATATTTTGGTGAATAGCACAAAGCTTTCTAAAGTGGTTGTTCCTGTAATTTCTAAGTGAATAGGCTCTCACTGAGATATCTCTACTAATGTAGGTATTGGAATCCATATTGATAAACATCAGATAAAATGCATATGTTATGTCAGTTTAGAAAACCATTTTAGAAATTGAGAGCATCATTTCTGCCATCTTAGTGCAGCTTCAGCATCATTGTATTCTAAAATAAATTTGTACGCTCTATTCCATTAATGCCTCAACACTTAGAAGTAATGATGCATAACCAGACTGTATTGTGGAAGGTTGAATCACTGCCGATCTGAATTTGAACATTATGCAGCATCATTTGGTTCAAAATATCCTTATTTTTACTAGTCTATGATTAGCTATGTGTACTGATAATATTCAGAAAAATCCCTGAAATTCTTGTTTAATGTTTAACCCCATAGACCAAGAGGCAGCAACCTAAAATGCATAAGCACAAACACAAAGATACACGTAGGCAGATACATGCATGCATAAGAGTACAATAATAATACATTTGAATTTGAAAGTCAATAATGTGAAAAGTTCCATAAAATAAATAAAGTGTCAAGTATGAAGGAAATGCACTTAGAAGAAAAGATAACACCATGAATAAAAACAAAAGATCAATGATAGGAAGTAAATGAGAAAATAAAAACTATCATATAATTTCACTTCTTTCTTATGGAGCAAGGGAAGAAATGCCTTTACAACAGAGAAAAATCATAAATGCAGGAAAGAATACATAAATGCACAAAAATAAAATATACTACACACAGGTAAAATACACTACAAATATCTGAGGTCTATCAACAATGTGGAGAATATGACCATTGCTCCAGGAGAACTCAGGGAAAGAGTAAAAAAAAGATAAACTAGATTTCTATTCACTTATGTAAAAAAAGAAAAATGACAGGTGGCAGATGTGTGCAGTCCTATAGTTTTAACATAATCAAATCAATGTGAGAACCAAATGTCATTACATCAATACAGATCAAGTAGGAAGCAGAATAGAAATTAATACATGTCAGATAGAAATGGCTCATGCTAAAGAAGAAATACCTAAGCACAACATATAAGGGTTTACAATACTTTATATTTCCATATGTTCTACTTCATATTGCAAGAATGATATGTCCATAGAAAATTTACTCCAAATAATTTTGATGATTATTTTAATGACCATGATTTTTAGTCATCATGGTTTTAATGATTTTATGACTTGAAATATCTAGAAGCATATACTGATATAAAAACTTTTACTTAACCCTGATATATTTTTAGGAAACTACTTGCAGAAAAATAAAACTAAAAATGTTATCAATACCAGTAGTTACATCTCAGTTTGAGATTTTTCACCTTTATGTTTTAATTGACAAATAATAGCTATATATATTTATGATGTAAAATTTGATGTTATGATATATGAATACATTGGGGAATAATTAAAATCTGGTTAATTACCACACCCATTATCTCACATACTTTTCATTTCTTTTTTATGAGAATATTTAAAATCTACTCTTTACATAATTTTGAACTATACAATACGTTATTATTAATCATAGTCACCATAGTGTGCAGATCACTGGGACTCATTCCCCCTGCCTATCTGAAATATTATGCCCTTTCATAGATATCTTTCCTTTCACTGTAAATCCCTCTCCCAAGCCTTGTTCTCTATTGCTATCAGTTTAATTCTTAGGTTCCACATATAAGTGAGATAAATACAGTGTTTGCCTTTCTGTGGTTGACTTATTCCACTTAACATAATGTCCTCTGGATTTATCCATAGTTGTAAATGACAGAAGATCCTTATTTTTAAGGCTGATCAGTATTCTGTTGTGCATATTTCTTTATCTATTCATCAGATGATGAACACCTAAGTTATTTCCACATCTTGGCTATTATGAATAATACTGTAGTGATTATGGGAATGTAGGTTACTCTTAAGCACACCATATTCAATTCCTTTGTATACATAACAGAGGGATTGCTTAATCATATAGAAATTCTATTTTTTAGTTTTCATGAATAAAGAAATTCTATAGTATTTTCCAAAATGACTGTACTAATTTATATTTCCATCCACAGTATGCAAGATTTCTTGTTACCTTTCCTCTTTTGACAAGCCATTCTAACAGGTACAAGATCTTAATTTGCATTTTTTTCATATATATATATGTGTGTGTGTGTGTGCGTGTGTGTGTGTGTGTGTGTGTGTGTGTGTGTGTGTGTGTTTGATTTTTATGTCTTCCAAGAAGTATCTATTCAGGTCATTTATATATTATTTAATAAGTGTTTTCTTCTTATGGAGTTGATTGAGTCTCTTATATATTTTGTACAAATGTATGGTTTGCAAATATTTTTCTCATAAACAGTGGGTTGTACTTTCACTCTTTTATTGTTTTCCCTGTTGTACATTTTAATTTTAGTTTGATGGAATTTTGTCTACTTTTGCTTTTTCTGCTTGTGCTTTTTTTGAGGTCATATCCAAAAGAAATCATTGCCCAGGCAATGTCATGGAGGAGCTATTCCTCTGTTTCCATGAAGTAGTGTTTCAGTTTCAGGTCTTATATTTAAATCATGAATTCATGCTGGGTTGATTCCTCTGTATAGGGTAAGATGAACGCAATTTTATTTTTCTTTATGTGGAGAGCCAGTTTGCCCAGCACCGTTCTTTGAAAAGACCATCATTTCCCTAGTATGTATTCTATTTCTGTGAAGAATGACAATGGAACTTGATAGGGGTTGCATTGAATTGGCAGTGTGGGCGTTTTAACAAGTCAATTATTTTAAATGATGGACTTATAACTTCTGAGGACCCATGCTTGTTAACACTTGAACTCCCTGGATATAAAATATGATGGGATATTAATATTTATTAAGACAATCATATGTTGCAGTATTTATTTTTAAAATGCTTTCATTTTATGTCTACTTAGTGAAAAACTTTACAGATGAAATTATATATGTTATCTGGTTTTGGTTTCAAACTAATTCAGGAAGTAGTGTTACAAATTGAAAAGAGGTAGAAATGAAAAATATTTTGTCGTATGGGAATTCAGAGACAATATATGATCATTTATCCATATTATTTATTTTGTAATTGTTCAAAATTATTCATTATCAAAGTGCTTTTTAACCCAAACCCTTAGTTAGCAAGTAGAAGTTCCCATCTATTTCTACATTTTCTTCCCTCCATGAGATGACTGAAGTGTCAGCCTCTAGTTACAGCTGTATTTTCAGTTTTACTTTGATGTTCTTCTTACTTGTTTTAAGTTTTCCATGAAATAAAATGATGTTATCTAGAATTTTTAGATATATACTAAAAATGTAATATTTTTAGATTATTTAATTTTTACATGTTTAGATAACAGCAGGAGGAATTTAATCAAAATTACTGGAGAAATAAATGATATAGTTTAGGCTACCTACTAGAATTGTATTGAGACAATCACTAAATATGTACCTTTTGAGGAAAAGGACTAGGAACAATTGATCAGGGGGAAAAAAAAAGGAAGGGAATTGAAAAGGTTTTTCTTTATTTTTTTTTATTTTTTGCTTAACTGTGTATAATATTTCTTAAATCCCAGATTGCATTCACCCTAATAACTTTGAAATTCATACTAAATTGCAGTTCTACATTTTTAAGATAAGAACAAGAAAGCCTCATTTAAACCAAGAGAGAATTGGGTAGCTTTATTCATAAAAACTAATTGAATAATAATTTAGATTATTGTCTATTTTAAAGATATAGAAAGACAGACCCTTTCTAAACTGTGTTCCAAAAGCAATGTTGTTATGGGGAATTTGTTCTTTCAGTTCTCACTATAGGTGGGAATAATTAAGACTTCTTGGTGATCCCAGGAGAGAACAGATAATGCACACATGTCAAAACTGTACTAGAGAAATCAAGTTCAATGACTAGTACTTGGTTACCCTGGCAACTTACTTAATTGAACACATTACTCCAGGGTGACTCCAAAACCATACAAAATGGTTTCCATGCAATTTTTTTTTTACTGAATAATTAAAAGAATACTCTCAAATTTCATAGTTTTCAAGTTCTTATCTACCTTTTAAAGTGTTTTCATTTTAGGGTCCATTAAATATAGATAGAAATAATCAATCCCATTGTATGTAGTAAGGTTAAGTTTGTGCAATGCATTGTTAGGAATTTCAAGGTACCTGAACCTGAATCCTTTGAATTTCTAGTCACATTATGCATATCAAAAAGAAATGATATAGAAACAAGACGTTTATGTATAAAAGATTATTTATTATTCTAGGCACACAACCTACTCAATATAATCACTTCAAGACCCCCTGTTAATAAAAGGTTAATTTTGCTTTCATTCAAACACTGCATGTGAACACATACTCCATCAAAGTGTGATTATAAAAGCACTTGAGCTCTGCATTGGGAATGTGAAGTTGGAGGTTAATCAGCACACACATTGCTGTCTACAATGGAGCATAACCTTTACTAAAGTGGTTCACCTCACAGGTTTGTGTAGTCCTGCTAATGAATGTTGATGGTGGGATCCTGTTGCCCAAGTAGTTTGCAGCCACAGCCCCCTTAACTATGTTAGAAGAGTGGTGTGGCATAGAACACAGAACACAGACAGCATGCAAACCTTAGTTATGCATTTACAAGATCAGAGAATCACATTTTCAAAAATAAAATTTAAATGTAAATTATTTTGACTTCACAGATAGTTTCATTTAGAAAATTATTATTATTTATTTACATAAATAATGAATCAGAAGTTTTAGATTATGATTTTGGCTTTAGCCTTAAGAAACTATGATTTTGGGGAAAAATAGTTTCTTTTGTCTAAAAACAGGAAGTGGCAAATAAGAGGTAAATTAAATGATCTGTAGCACACACACACACACACACACACATTCTTTTTTAGCACACTATTTTGGTATAACATTCCCTGATTCAGTTCTCTCTCTCTCTCTCTCTCTCTCTCTCTCTCTCTCTCTTTCTCTCTGTCACATTCACACACACACACACACACACACACACACACACACACACACCTACACAGTCCTTTTTACATAGGGAGCATGTATTTTATACAATTACGTGTATCTCATCTTTCTCTCTTAATACTAATTATTTAGCGGATATAATAAATCTCATCCATCTAAAGTCACTTTAACATCTTTGCAGACTCACTTTTGGAGAATGCCTATTAAGTTCAATTCCATTGTTTTAGATCCTTAAAGCTCATTTTTGTAATTGCTATCAGAATATACTCAGTGATAGAAAAATCTTTATTCTTGATATTGAGGTTTTACCATAATCCAATGAATCTGTAAACTGCTTAATTTAATAAAATAATGTAGGTGACAAATTGGAGATAAAGTAAAATAAGGTGGATACTTTCAGCAATTGCAAATGAGGGGAATAAGCCAACTCCTTTCTATGATGACCAATTAGTAGGACAGCCTTCATTTGACCTTCAAGTTTAGGTTTATCTCATATATCCATGTGTATGTCAGTGGATATGCACATTTAGAGATGAAGGGTTCATTAGAATCCATTGAACAAAAGGGCAGTTTGATTTGATTATTTCCATATGTATAGATACTGAGTTTTCACTATTGATATCAGTATGGGAAAAGTAAACAAAATAATGTTTTCAAGTTTACTGGTTCAATATAATATTTCCTGGATATTGACGAATAAATAGGGTTTGCGGACAGTAAATTTATGTGTTCAAAATATCAAATTATGAAACAACTTACTATGATATGGAGTATTAAGATTCATTGCCACTAAGCACATAAAAACTTGGAAAAATAGATTAAAGCCAATTTAGATACATATTTCATTAATTCATTAATTAATTAATTTATATTTTTGGTAGTGAGGATTGAATGCAGGGGCACTCACTGAGCCACATCCCTAGCTCTCTTTTGTATTTTATTTAGAGACAGTGTCTCTTTGAATTGCTTAGCGCCTTGCTGTTGCTGAAGCTGGTGCCGCTGGGATTAAAAGAGGGTGCCATCATGCCTGGCTATATTTTTCCTTTAAATAGGCTTCCTTCTTCAGGAGTCAATGTCAGGCTTCTATGAAAAAGCTTCATATTTAAGCCAGTTATGATGTGGCATACTTGTTCTAGCTCTATATGGTTCTTATCGATTGTGTAGCTTTTTGAAATTCTATTATCCAAAAAAATAAAAATAAAATCAGTTTGTCCTAAACTAATGAATACAGGTTACCTGTGAAAATCGCCTCCCCATACTACTGAAATTCTAACACAGAGCAGAAAGATCTGTTATTAAGCTCATTTGTTTGCCCAGCAGAAGCTTTGCATCACACTCTGCGGGCAAAAGAATTAAAAACCACCCAACTTTCTCTTGCAATAGTCAATACATTTTAACAAGATAGTTTTATTTTTCCTCAAAAGAAGAAGAATCATGATCTATTTAATATTTAGAGTTTTTTAAAAAGTGAGACAAGAATAAACATGTTATTTATTTTCTGAGGAAATACTGATTTGGAAATTTTGATTTGGAAAATGATACTGAGGTTTCAAAAGAAATTTAAACCTATGTAAAACTTTCAAATATATAACTGTGACCAAAAACATGTGAGTTCATCTCCTGAACTTTAAGCTAAATAAAACAGCCAATGGCCATTAATGCCTACGACATCTTTAGAAAAATATTTATATTGTTTATTAATATTAGCTCTTTTCAAATGACTATAAATACCAAGAATTAAGATACATTTGCCTTCTCTCACAAAAACGTCTCAAAGTCTTTGATGTGTAGATAAAAACTGTTGCTTCCTGGTTATGATGGACAAACATTTGGTTTATGAATAGAAGCATATTTTACAAAACAAACCATTATTTGTGTAGTTATCTGGATCTTGAAACTATTTGCCAGGAAAATGATGGTAGAAAATTAGCAAGAACAAAACAACCTAATAACACATATAAATTTAAAAGCCAATTGTTAGAATAATCAATATCTGTGGAAAGTTATGAATGATAGCAGCTTTTATTAATTTTTATTTTATTAATTATTTTATAATATATAAATGAATAGGAATAACATAAACCATTAAAGAAAAATCAAATTAAAAATAGTAGTGTACTCTCTTCTGCCTGAGACATCAAGCTTGGAATACTAGGAATCTTAAAGGAAAATAGAAGTGTTTCCAATGTAGGTTTTCTATGTATCTCCTTAAGTCCAAACCCAGTGAGATACTGCCATATTTTTAATGAAAAGATACCATCTACAACAAAGACACAGGAAAGGGACACAAAATTACTACACACTTTCCAAACTGTGTTTAGTAGGGAGAAAATACATACAAAGCATTATAGGTCTGTGTTGAGGAAGCAGAGATCCCTGATGACTGCAAAAGAACTAAAAAAAAAAAAAAAAAAAAAAAAAA
>NW_026000093.1:3376502-3380657 GCF_001458135.2 Marmota marmota marmota | reverse complement strand
ATATATATATATATATATATATATATATATATATATATATATATAATTACAAACATTGGTGTTGAAGAATAATTAAGTGATTCATGTACACAGTGGGTACAATCACTTTGGAAAGGTGTCAGAAGCAAACATTGAGCATATTCCTACAAATGTTCCTGTGAGTTTTCTTGAAGAATCTACTAGAAAAAATTTTCTTCAAATAACAAAAGCAACAGGGATAATGACATCAGAAATGGTGGCCACATTTTATCTCCTGAAGGATCACAAAGAAACAATGGCTAAAATGGACAGAATGTGATATGAAATAGCTGTATTCTCAAACAACGAAGAGATGGGTCAACAATTAAAAAAATGGGTAGGAGCAGGTTAAAATAATCTTATTATTCTTTTTCTAAATGTATTTTTGCTCTGAAGTATATCTGTTAAGTATCAAGTTTGTGACCCCTATATGCTTCCTCTTAGTGTTTGTCTGATAATGTTGTTTCTATATTTTTAACTTTTTTTTCTTTCTTTTTATGTTGCAAAGCAAGCCGATTTCACTGCACAGAAAATCAATTGAAATAATGTACAGCATTATAGTTAATTCAAAGAATTATCTCATTCAAAAGAAGTTGTAATGTCATGGCAGAGATGGAACCAATTTGAGCTTTCAAAGCAAAGAGCCAGCATATCTGTTTTGGCATAATTATGATGTGACTCATAACGCCCTACTGAATGTAACTGAATCGGATGAAGGCAGCTTGGACATTTAAAATGATTCTTTTTAAAAGAAAAACAATAGGAAAAAAACATCAAGTTGAGCTTTTACTTTTGAAATTGCAACTCTTAACTCTGAAATGACTCAGTGTACTATGTCCACTGAACAGATGAGCATGTTCTTAGGGCCTGCAGTCACACACCAAACTGTGTACAAGTTGAAACTATCAGATATTATTAAAAGTATTCTTAATCTTTAACAATGAAAATATACTTTAGAGGACCAAACACGTACATTCTAAATTTACTTATTATTTTAATTGCCACAAACACATATTTCTCATTTCTAGGAGACTTATGATATTCTAGAAAACAATGCATTTTGTGGATGTTAAGAACTTTGATATTTCTATAAATGTTTATTTTTTATTTTTTGGCACTGGAGATTAAACGCAGGGACACTTAACTACTGAGCCACATCCCCAACACTTTTTATTTTTTACTTTGAGACAGTTTCTCACTAAGTTGCTGAGGGCCTTGTGAAGTTGCTGAGGCTGGATTTGAACTTTTGATCCTCCTGCCTCAGCCTCCCGAGCCACTGGGATTACAGGCGTGCACCATTGTGTCCAGCCTCTATGAATCAAATAAATTTAGGCCTAACCTTAAATTTCATATTGTTTTAAGCATAAATCATTATATATGTATTAACTATTCCTGAATATGTCACAAGTACTACATTTATTACCTTTTTATCTTCTATATAACATTGAAATATATCTTAATAAATTGAGAGATTTTTACACATTAATATTGTTAAGAGTACTGGGAATATGACAAAGTTGTAATTTAAAAATACCCTCACCCTCAGAAAGTAATTTAACTTTGTATTTAAAATTAAGTACTTGGAATGTAATTTTTATCAATTTAAAGGCTATTTGGATTAAGAGTGTGAATTTCTAATTAAAGTAACTAAATCAAGTATTTGAAAATCCACCTTGATTAAAATAACTTCTCATTATGATAACAGGAATACTACTAAAATAATTAGACTTTAATAGTAGTAAAATAAAAATGTGGTTTTAGTTGTTCACTATAATTTTTTTATTTTAAAACAGACAATGTGATGTAAGTGCATTTCATAATCATTTTCTTATCAAAAATGTATTCATTATTCTGCAAATGCTAAGTGAGAATCCCAACAAATATTTTCCAAAACAGCAATGATAAAATTGGACAAAATTATCAAATGTAATTATATGGAGACAATGGAAATTGACCAAAAGGGTCCAGTCAATTAAAAGGCATTTTTTAATTCAAGAAAATGTTATGAACTTCAGTAAGTACATGGATCCATGCTGCTTTGCTATGGTTGTTCTCAATTCCCCACCAAGTCCCATGACAGGGAAATTCTACTGGGGCAGGAGAGGTTGTAAACACTGAAAGACTTATTCACTACAAGAGTGGAGGTCTGAATCAAGTACTGAATTATGAATCAAGTATTGCAAAAAACAAAATAAAAGCCCTATGACTAGAGGTATTGTCAAAAAGTATAGCCATCCGGGTAGACACCATGAAAGGACAAAATGGAAACTAGTATGGGGTCACAAGATTGACCAATGGAAAAGTTCACAGGTAGATCTGGGGAATGAACCAAATAGTGGACCGGGTATGATCCCCCAAATGGCAAATTAGAGAGAGAGATAGAGATGAGAGAGAGAGAGAGAGAGAGAGAGAGAGAGAGATGAAAGAGGAGAGAGAAGAGAGCAGTAGATAACTGAGAGTACTTGGCAGTATGGCTTGCACATGCAGAAGTAAAAGCTGGTACAGACCTTGTAAACTGCCCCTACATTTAGGGTGCTCTGGAACCCATACATGATTCAGTGATAAAGTGCCAATCAAAATATGATAAAAAAAAAACCTCTGATAAATCAGTGGTTGATCCCCAAGCAAGGCTGATTTACAGGTAATTCCTAGAGAACCAGGCTAAAAAACTAAAATTAAAATAACAGAGGAGACAGTCGGAGAGTTTTCAAGAATGGGAACTTCCTACTTACTAATTAATTCAGTGTGGTGGATGTGGATATCTGAGGTCCAGCCCAAAGCCAAGCAGTTCTGGGTAGTCAGAGCTAAAATGTGAGTCAAGGAGGAACAGCTGTTTGGCTGGAGAGAAGATTGTGTATAGAGAGTGGGGTTTCTGTGCTATACTGGAGCTGAAAAAAAAAATATAAGGGGAACACTAAGCATCCTGAAATCCAGAAAATGGCCATACTGGAGGACTCTGTGGGTGTGCCTGCTGTGACTGCGTGTTTCAAACTGGAGTTTTTAAAATGGAGTTGTTTAAGCTCAGGGCTAAGGCCATCCTCACAGTCCCAATTAAAGACTTTTTAAAAATGTAATGGGGCTCAGTCCGGCTTCCCCACACGCAAAACAGCTGCCTGGATGCGTTCCTGAGGCGGCATCTGGCACCCAAGGTCTACGACGCCATCCGCGCCTACGAGCCGTGCATCTTGGTGTCAGACTCGGAGAGGCACACCTTTAAGTATGTGGTGCTCAGCGACTGGCTCATCTACTTGACCGAGAACCCGCCTAAGTCCATCCAGCGGGTCGTGGCACTGCGGGACGTCGTGGCCATTGACTTGGTTGATGATTACCCAGAATTTTTGAGTTCACCTGATAGAGAAATCAACCAACACATTCGTATCATCTATTCTTCAACTGTTTTGAAAAAAGAGTGTGAAAAATCAAAAGGTGTCAGGAAATTCATAATTCCATTTCATCATGCCAATGCTAACAACAAAAAAGTCAAGGAAGAGAATAATGGCCTTATATTTTGGAGAAGCAAAAAATGTAGAAGTCTGAATGAATCCTCTCTCAGAAATGAACCCTAAAATCGGGGAAGATGGCGGCGAGGGGAGTGCATTGCCCCCGTGTGCTGCTTCACTGTGTGGGAGTATGACAAGTCAGGACAGCTAAAGGATATCTTGTTAGGAATTTCCAGCAATAGTGGGGTGCTCCAGAACCTGGAGGAAGGATTTCCATCGCACGAGGATCGGCTACGGGGACTCAAATGCGAGAGGTTTGTCGCACGGAGGGTAACACTGCTTATTCAGCAAACTGCCCCGCGGCTAGAGTCTGCAGCGCACGCTGGGAAAAGAGGAGATAGCGACGCAGGGATACAGCGCTGCAGTTTCTGCCAGCCGTGCAAGCACCGTACTCAGGGCTGAATTCTGGGTTCGAGACGGGGGAAGGAAGCAGTCCATCTCGGTTCTCCACACCGGTCAGACCACAGAGGAGGCCAGCAGCCACCATGTTAGAAAGCTGACGTCACCATCCCTGTTTTCGACTGACTGCAGCTCATTCAGCCATAGAACAGGTAACTTCAGGCTGCAATTCGCCTGCGGCTTGCAGACAGATTGCTAGGGTTCAGTGCCTGGGTGCTTCTTAGAACCTGATCTTATC
>NW_026000093.1:3347999-3372431 GCF_001458135.2 Marmota marmota marmota | reverse complement strand
TCCCTAAAAAACAAATGCCAAATGTCTTCTTTGATATAAGGAGAGTAACTAAGATCAGAGTAGGGACGAAGAGCAGGAGAAGAAGATTAACATTTAACAGGGATGAGAGGTGGGAGGATGGGAAAGGCAGCGGAGCACAACAGACACTAGTATGGCAATATGTAAATCAATGGATGTGTAACTGATGTGATTCTGCAATCTGTGTATGGGGTGAAGGTGGGAGTTCATAACCCACTTGAATCAAAGTGTGGAATATGATATGTCAAGAAATTTGTAATGTTTTGAACAACCCACAATAAAAAATTTTAAAAAAAATGTAAAAAAAAATAAATAAATAAAATAACATAGCAGTGGCTTCAATGGACACATACTTCAAGGGAACTTAACTCTACCAGATTAGTATAGGTAAGTCATTAAAAAGAAATGACCATAAAGAAAAAGAAAAAAAAAACAATAAAAGCAAAAACAGCAATTCCAGAGGACATAGGAATATAACGTTTTGATAATATTATATAAAATGGTGGGCTGGGATTGTGGCTCAGCGGTAGAGCGTTCGCCTAACAGGGGCGAACCCGGTTAGATTTTCAGCACCACATAAAAAGAATAAAGGCATTGTGTTGTGTCCATCTACAAAAAAGATTCTCTTTCTCTCTCTCTCTCTCTCTGTCTCTCTCTCTCTCTCGCTCTCTCTTTAAAAAAAAAAAAAAAAGGTATATGAAATGTCCACAATGGCACGTTCCTGTAGCATCAACTACTTTGAAGATGAGGCAAGAGAACTGCTTGTGCCCGGGAGTTCAAAAGAGAGATACACTGTCTCAGAAACAAACAAAACCCCAAACCCATTTTCTAGAACGAAAAAGAGATAAGACATGCATAGAAATAAGTGTGACAATTAAAAAATTAAATGTGACAATTTAAAAAAACTTTGTTAATAAACAAAGTTCCTGAGAATTAACAGCTGTTGGACTTAATAGGCAAAGACTTCAAATCATGTATTAGTTTGCTTAAAGAACTAAAGGAAACCGTTTTTGAAGAATTAAATCAAAGTCTGATAAAAATGACTTATCAAATACAGAATATCAGTAATGAGACTACATTTTAAAAAGAACCAAGTCACAATTCTGGAGTATTTTTAATAATACTTATATTGATTACAAGCTGAAATTATATTTGGGATTTATTTATTTTAATTTATCCCAAATTATATTTGGGATAAATTAAAAATACTATTAAAATTAATTTCTTCTATGTCTTTTATTTTTTCAGTGTGCCTAATGGAAAATTTAATATCTATGGTTCACATATATCTATGTAACACTAAGCTGTTGTTGCACTACCCTAGGATGTCTTTTGGTCTCTTCACCAAAAGGCTATTTGAAAACTTCTTAAGATTTTAAAGAGACTATTGAAATGCATATCTCATGGCACATGGTCAATAAAAGATAAGTATCTTTTTTTTTAACTAAAATAACAACAAAAAAACAATCATAAGGAGAAAATGAATTCCCTGTTTTCGGTATTGGTCTTGACTATCTGGACCATATTCCCTAAACCAAGAGGAAACAATGCTAGTAAGCCACAAGGACCAACATAAAAATATAAGAAAGTTGTTAATCCCACTTGAAAAAAAAAGTAGCTGTATCCCCCAAAATGCTTGGGCTTTCTATTTACAAATAAGGAATTTAGAAAACTATTAATATTTAGATATCTCTATGTGATATCTTTAAATCTGATACCTTTGTATTAAAACTGTCAGAATGAGAAGTGGTATGTCTGGGAAGAGATGACTTAATTTTAATAATAGCAATTACTTTGGGACTATCTTCTTTGGTTCCATAAGAATTTTGAGTATTTAATTTCTAGATATATTTTGTTTTACTTTCCAAAAAAAAAATGTACTTAAAACAAACTGGAACAAATCAGAATAAAAAATAAAATAATAAAATAAAAAACAAGCTGAAATTTGTTATTTTCTTTAAAAAATAAAATTTCCCTATCAGTTTTTTTGGTTTACACTGTTGCTATAAGATCAATCTTTTAAGCACAAGAAATACTAAGTAAAGAATAAAGGTTTTGCAGGGAAATTCTCAGAGCTTATGTAAGAACCCCTAGCCTTCCGAGACTCAGAAATCTCTATAGCATCAACAGAGAAAATATTTACCTTTACATTCCCTGGAAATATTTTACTCCTCAAATACCATGAGCATTAGATCTGTAGCCATTCATCTAGCTCATTTCTCTGATCCAAGAGGATAATAAAACTTCTTATCTCTCAAAGAGAAACAAATGGTCATAGTTCAGACTAGGGCCCAAGTTATGCCCCAAACCACCAAGAAAACTAGAGCAGCTGCTTCCTAGGTATTGCCACTCTGGGAAGAAATATCTAGAAATTTGGGAACATCCCTAGGTTAGAAAGGTTCAGATATATGGGGCCTGAAAGGCACTATTTATATTTCAAATGGGTTAAAGTTAGAAGTAGAGGGTCCCTTATGTTTCCCAGGAGGCTGGTTTTCCAGGGGAGGCAGCAGCTGCCTAATTCCCCTGTACAAGCGGAGAAATCCCATTTTCTTCCTCCTTTGCCTCTGCGGTGTCCAGCTACTCATGCTGGAAAATTTCCCTTCATCTGTCATGGTGTGAGATAAGGCTTAAGGCACGGTGGGCTGACATGCTTATTATTGACTTTGAAGTACAGTGGCCTCGTCTTATCAATGGGATTGCTTGCTGTGATTTCAGTTCAACCACATTCCAAAAATATTAAACGGAAAAATTCCAGAAATAAGTAATTCAGAAGTTTTAAATGCTTTCATGACAGTATACTATTATAATTGTTTTATTTTAAGATTAGGTATTGATTGTCTTTCAAGGTATAAATTAAGCTTTAACATTAATATGGATGATAGTAGAAAACAGATACTATGTATATTTCTCAGTAAGGTCTGCAATTTGAGCATCACTGGGGGCTACGAGTATACCCCTCATGGATAAGGGGTGAAGATACTTCATATATGCAGTTAAGATAAATTTAACAAAAATTAAAATTAAAAACCCAAAAGCCTTCATATCTTTTTTTTCTCGGTCTCAGCAAGTCCTGTCAATCAAACAACATCTGGGTCACAATTCTGTTTGCTATTTATTTATTTACTTGTTTATTTTGCAACACTGGGGAATGAACTCAAAGCCTCCAGTATGCTACACAAGCACTTTTATTACTGAGCTGCATCCTCAGCCCTCTGCTGATTTTTTTATTGGCCACGTAATCCTGTAGCTAGATAAATTGACATATTTTTGTACAGGTTAGGAGTAACTGACTGCTCAACTCCATACAACTATTATTAAAAATGATTGCGGAGCTGAGGCTGTAGCTCAGTGGCAAAACACTTGCCTAGCATGTGTGAAGCACTGGGTTCGATCCTCAGCACCACATTAAAAAAATAAATAAAGGCATAGTGTCCATCTACAACTACAAAAAAAATTAAAAAGTGATTGCATGCAAAATGATACATGAAAACACAAAGGAGAAACATGAAAATTCACATTGTTAAAGCTGACAAGCTGTTCCTACAGTTCTCGGTTTTTTCATTATATTATCAAATTATTACATTTATAGCTTCCCAAAGTCATGTGCTATGTAAATCATGGTGTTTCAAGCCTTCATGCTTTTGTTCATAAAAATTTATTTGAACCACCCTCTTACTCCATTGTTCAGTGTTATAATGGATTTTCATAACTTCATTACTCACATCTACATAAAGATATGACTCAGAGCAACTCAATGCAGGAACCATATTATATCCATTTTACAGACAAAGAAACTGAAGTTTAACAAAGTTTTCTTGCAAATGTTGCTCAGTGAAGTGACAACCTAGTCAATGAAATTCTGAAGATGGATTTTCAAACTAGTATTACATCCCCTGAGAACTGATGAGGCTTAGCCTCAACCCAAAGGTCCCTCTTCTGGAGAGCCTTTCCTTCCACCCCAATGGAAATGTCTTTCCTTTGCCTCTTCAGACCCATCTCCATCCTACCTTACTTGACACATGTTCTGAAGATGGCCTAGGCATAGCGATCATCTAAGAAGGAACAAGACAGCTGATTTACTTTCCAGAATTTACTGAGTGACTTAAGGTTTTAAGGTTGCTCTGACAGAAGGATAAGAAGCCCCTGGTGAAGGAACTTCAGAGGCCAATGGGTTAACATGGTACTTACAAGAAGCACTTGGGGGATATATCTTCTTTCAGAAGCATCCTAAGGAATATCATTTTAGATGAGACATAAAAAAAAGAAGCTAACCTTTGCACAGAAGCCCGAGATGTGTCTCACTAAGGAGGGATGAGGGTTTCATGTGGAGAATGCTTTATTGAGGCAGAATGAACATATAGAAAAACCTGCAGACAAAGGAAAAAAATGGCCAATGTATCAGGAGTGCATTTAGTAAGGGAGGATGATACATAGACAGCCTGAAGTCTGGTTAATGACGGATTCAGTTTTCTTATGGATTTTTTTTTTTTAGGTTTTGCACATTATACAGGCATAAAAACTCCTGTCTTCTTGCATCCAACACTGCTTTAGAGCACAACAAATGTGATACTTTTTGTTTTTTCCCTATTGTGTGTCAGAGTGGACTCACCTAATAGGCACAGATTTTTATTTAATTGACTGTTGTCAAAAAAGCCAGATGTATTAAGCAAATCTTCCATGTCAGCCTTCTTGCTACCAAATTATTCTCATGTGCAATAAACACATTAACCAAAAGTTTTGTCTTCTTAAAAGTCTCTGTAGACTTTTAAGAAGACAAAATATTTGCATTTATAACAAAATATTTGCATTTATGAAATATAAGTCCATGAACATGTATGTACAGGCACCACCATGTGTGTGCACTAACAACTTAAAAATGGAAAAAGGTGGACCCTGTTCTTTAGGGATCTTGAATCCAGCTGATGAATAACCTCTGAATGGATCTATGAGATAGATACACAGGACATGTATTTAGGGAGTGTCTCTTGTGCTCACTACAAGATACCCAGGACTGCTTGCTGAGAAAATATGGCATAAAATCTATGGAATGAAGGTTTGTGTGTTTTTTGTTTGTTTGTTTTGTTTTGTTTTTCCCATCTGTGTTCTGTAACCCATCTTTTTCATTGCTACTATTTTCTTCTTTAATTAAGACACATAATAGTGTTTTGTTTGGGTAATGGAATAAAGCGAACTGAATCTTAACTCCAAGTCTTAAAAGTCATCTTAAACACTTCAGTGTGTTCTCCCAGTCTGGGGTATATTAACAAATGAGGCAGACACATGCTCAGCCTCTAAATGCATTGTGTGCTTTTCTGTGCTACGAGCTTCTCTACTAGTAATTAAGAGTGAAAGCCTCTACAATGGAATTTCTCTCCACTGGAAAGTATTTTTTTCCAAAGATATCTTTGACTTCTTCTTTTCTTTTTTGTTGTCATTTTTTTTAACATATGATAGGTGGGGACTTGTAATTTCTACATTTTTTTAAATTGTCATTTAAGTGGGCACCACATGCTGGCAGTGGCAGTTAAAGAAAATGTACAATAATGAAAATAATTGACCTTCTGAAATGATGTTTGCACCAACGTTCATTGACCATAATGGCTTTCTCCTTTTAACCTATCACATAAAAGAAGAAATTATGACTTGACAATTTAGGTGACTCAGATCAATATATCTGTGATAGCAGTGGAATACCACTTAAAACAACCACAAATACATTCACTGACACCCTGATTTATTCAGAATTTTTATTTTCAATGAGTCATTCACCTATTTTATTAAAAGCAAAAAATCTCTTTCAGATAAACTGCAAAAACTATCAATGATGTATATTGAGTTTTTTTCCTGAAATAATTCATGGTATAAGAACATAATGAATGTTTGAAATGAAGGTTGGTTTCCCAAGTCATTTATACCAACATGGCAAGAGGTTATTTTGCTAGCATCAAGCTTATGAACTTGAAGTGCAATATAACTATTTCTTGGGTCTCTAGCCTGATGGACTTTGGACTTGAATTTCATATTGGAAGGCTTATTGGACATTATGATTGCATGAGCAAATTATATACACACATACCCTATTGGTTCTGCTTCTTTGCTGTAGGCTGCTCCACTGGAATTATGAGATCACATCTGAGCCCTTTAGGTTTCTCACATCTATTAAATGGATTAGTACTACACATTTCAGATTAAATTATTACAAAGGCTTTCATTCATCTACCTATTATTTTCACATGTTTTACTTTCAGGGATTACTAAATTTTAATTGAAATAATGTTCTATTGATTTGACTTTGTATTCTATTGATTCATCTCATTATTTTTGTTACTGTTTGGATATGAAGTATTTCCCAAAGAATCGTGTCTTGAAGGCCTG
This sequence comes from Marmota marmota marmota, assembly GCF_001458135.2. NCBI lineage: Eukaryota > Metazoa > Chordata > Mammalia > Rodentia > Sciuridae > Marmota > Marmota marmota. The sequence goes on along the minus strand of NW_026000093.1, from coordinate 3,366,038 downwards.
GTTCCCAACACAGCAGCATTCAGTGGAGGGGTTTGGGGAACTATTGGGTCACAAGGGCTTTAATATCATCAGTTAATTAATCTACTGACAGCTAAGTGGGTCACTGGGGAACCTGTCTTTAGGGACTATATCTTGTGTACCCCCCACCCCCTGTTTCATTGCTGCCATGAGCTGAGAATCTTTTCTCCACCACATTCTTCTGCCATGATTTTCTGCCTCACCTCAAATACAAAGCAATGGAGCCAGTTGACCATGCACTGAAATTTCTGAAACAGTGAGCCAAAATAAATCATACCTTCTTTAAGTGGTTTATGTCAGTTATTTTGATGAAAAACTAACCAACACATTTTTCTTTTGTTATTTGATACATTTTGGAATCGAAGACAGAGTAGACACACATCTATTCACCAAACTGGATCCAAGCTGGATTCGGAAGTTTATGCCTGTAATCCTAGAAACTGGGACACTGAGGCAGGAGGATCACATGTTTGAGGTCAGCTCAGCAACTTAGAGAGTCCCTCAGTAACCTAGTGAGATTCTTTCTCAAAATAAAGAACTGGGGATAGAGCTCTGAGGTAAACCACCTCTAAGTTCAATACTCAGTGCCAAAAGTTGAACTGGATTCCATCTTCCACACTTCTAATAATAGATTTGTGTGCCAGCAGGAGGTGTTAATATTGCTTGACACCACACAAAGAATCAATATTGTGTAGTGACATAAATTTTCATCATCCAATAAACTTTGCAATAATATGAAATCATACAACTTTGCTATTTTTAAGAAACTTAATTCATACAAATTTGTATAATAATATAATAATTTGAAAATGATTTATATAAATCATCTTTTTCTTAAAAATAGCAAAGTTGTATGATTTCTAAAGTTTTCTTGTTTTAGAGTTATATTTTCCGCAAATATAGGATTTATGTCATCTGACTATTGTGGATTGAATTTTATTTCCCCCCAAATTCATGTGTTGAAATTCAAATCCCCTGTACCACAGAAGAGAACAGAATTCTCAAATTCTTAAAAAGCCATGTGAGATATGAAGAATTGTGTCTGGAGTCTTTATAAGAGGAGAAAATTAGGAGACAGACATACTCATTGGGAAGCCTATGGGAAGATATAGGGAGAAGATGGCCATCTAGAAGCTTAAGATAGAAGTATAAGGAGAAACCACTCTGTAAAAACTTTGGTCTTATACGTATAGTCTCCAAAATCAAGAGAAAAATGTATATATATATATATATATATATATATATATAATTTACCAGTCAGTCCATGTCACTCAGCTACAGTACTCTTAGAAAATTAACATATTGCCAGAATAACCTGATTGTCATAACTGTACAAACATTCCAAAGGTTGTAGAATAAATGTACATAAAAGAAGTTTCATGAAGCCTGTTCATATGGGAAAAATTCTGAGACTTTATTAAAAGCCCTGAAATGGGCTCCTGCTCTCACTCCCTTGGTCAGAGTCCCCTGGGTTTTGTCTCAGGTCCCTGGCTGCTCTTTTTCCATCTCCATTGCTCTGATCTCTAACACTGATAAACACTGTTTTTCCTCAGGTGCTTCCTGAGCCTCTTTCTTATCTCATTATGTATTTGCATAGTGAGCTCATTCACTCCTTTGGCTTTAATTGACTTCTGTAGGCTGGGGATGACTAAAAAAAATCAAAATATGCATCCCAGTTCTGCCCTCACATATCAAAACACCCATTTGATGAGGAGCACATCAAAGTCAGGAAGCCTCTTCCATCTGCTGCTGTTCTCTGTCTCAATCGATATTCACACCTCCTCCAAGCACACAAACTAAGAACTTGATTTGTGCCTTCTGATTTCAAATGCCTTCTCTAGTCCCCTTTCACAATCGCCATCAAGACACAAGATGGGCTCTTCTTTTAACAACATTGCTGGAAGCCTCTTTTCTTTCCCTCTCTCAACCAGTCTTCATACTTCAATCAGAGGTATTTTAAAAGTATGTTAGTAATTTTACAGGGTTGAAAATCGTCCAGTCATTCCCCAGTATCCTTAACATGGCTTGGCCAGCCACATCCTAATTGAGCACCTGCTCTCTCCTCTGCTTATGTGATGTCACACACTATTCCTTCTTCATTTCACCCAGACAGGTCTGTCCCCAGTTCAAACGGATCATGCTCTCAGCCAAAACTGCAGTATATGATGCAAATCTAGAATGTTTCCTGCACCTCTCTAACCTGTGACCACTCACCCTGATTCTCCAGTCTACTTCTGTAAACATTACTCTGGGGTGATGTCAGCCAGCCCCTTAATTTTAAATGCTGTCTATCTACACAGATGGGCAGAGCATTTGTATCCTTAGCATAAGCCCCTCCTCTGAGGGCTGTACTCCTACCTATTTCATTTCACACAGATGTGTCCTAGGCATTTCTAAGACAATTAAAAGCCAAAAACAAACAAACAAAAAACCCTTCCTTTTTCTGCAGTCCACCATAAACTTTTCTCCATTTCAATAAAGTTTCTGCCATTGGCCAGAAAACAAAGGGGTATCTTTTTTTAAAAATTATTTTATTTGTTATTTTTAGTTATACATGACAGTAGGATGTATTTTGACATATCACACATACATGGAGTATAACTTTCCATTTTTGTGCTTATATATGATGTGAAGATATACTGTTCGTATGTTCATATAAGAACATGTCCAATTCATTCTACTGTCTTTCCTATTTTTATTCACCCTCCCTTCTATTCATTCCACTTTGTCTAATCCAGTGAACTTCTATTCTTCCCTACCTACCCCCTACCCCCTGCTTATTGTAAGTTAGCATTCCCATATCAGAGTGAGAACATTCAGCCTTTGGTTTTGTAAGATTGGCTTATTTCGCCTAGTATGATAATCTCTAGTTTCATCCATTTACCGGCAGATGCCCATGATTTCATTCTTCTTTATGGATGAGTAATATTCCATTGTGTAAATAAACCACATTTTCTCTATCCATTCTTCTTGTGAAGGACACTTACATTGGATCAAAAGGTTAGCTATTGTGAATTGAGCTGCTGTAGTGTCACTATACTATGCTGATTTTAAGTCCTTTGGGTATAAGCTGAGAAATGGGATAACTGGGTCAAATGGTGGTTCCATTCCAAGTTTTCTGAGAAATCTCCATACTGCTTTCCAGAGTGGTTACACCAACTTGCACTTCACCAGAAATGCATGAGTGTACGGTTTCCCCCACATCTTTGCCAGCATTTATTGTTACTTGTATCCTTGATAATTGCCATTCTCACTGGAATGAAATGAAATTTCAGTGAGTTTTAATTTGGATTTCTTTAAATGCTAGAGATGTTGAACGTTTTTTTTTTTTTCATGTATTTGTTGACCAATCATATTTCTTTTGTGAAATGTCTGTTCAGTTCCTGTGCTCATTTGTTGATTGAGTTATTAGTTATTTTGGTGTTATTTTTTTAAGTTTGTTTTATATAAACTGGAGATTAATGCCTTATCTGAGGTTCAGGTAGCAAAGATTTTTTTCCCATTCCATACGCTCTCTCTTCACATTCTTGATTATTTACTTTGCTGTGAAGAAGTTTTTAAATTTGATACCATTCCATTTGTTCATTCTTGATTTTACTTCTTGTGCTTTAGGAGTCTTGTTGAGGAATTCATTTCCTAAACCAACATAATAAAGTTTGGGGCTTACTTTTCTTCTATTAGGTACAGGATCCCTGGTGTAATGCCTAGGTCCTTGATTCACTTTGAGTTGAGTTTTATGCAAGATGAGAGTTAAGGGTCTGATTTTGTTTTGCTGCATATAGATTTCCAGTCTTCCCAGCACTATTTGTTGAAGAGGCTATCTTTTTATACAATGTATTTTTATGGCTTGTTTGTCTAGCATGAGATTACTGTATTTATGTGGGTTTGTCTCTGTGTCTTCATTCATAAACCATGGTCTTCATGTCATTCATAAACCATGCCATTTATGTTACTATAGCTCCATAGTATAATTTAAAGTCTGGTATTGTGATGCCTCCTGCTTCACTTTTCTTGCTGAGAATTGCTTTTGCTATTCTAGGTCTCTTATTTTTCCAAATGAATTTCATTACTGTTTCTACTATTTCTATGAAGAATGTGTCATTGGAATTTTCATAGGAATTTCATTAAATCTGTATAGCACTTATGGGGGTATGGCCATTTTGACAATATTAATCTGCCTATCCAAGAACATGAGAGATCTTTCCACATTCTAAGCTCTTCTTCAATTTCTTTCTTTAGTGCTCTGTAGTTTTTATTGTAAAGATGTTTCACCTCATTTGTTAGATTGATTCACTAGGGGGCATTGTGATACCTCCCTTTTGCTTACATCTCAGATCAAAGCCATCAACATATCTTCTCTTCTCCCTGCTCAAAACATAACTGTGTCTTTTACTTAGCTTTAGTCCTGATACCTGGTCAGTGCAAAAGCAATATCTCCTGGATTATTCTATCATTCCTATATCTAGTCTCTCTGTTTTTATTTCTATTCTTACAAGCATATCCACCACTCAGCAGATTTTTTTTTAAATATATACACAATAATATCATGTTACTCCTTTTACAAAACCTGCATTGGCTTCCCATCACACAAGTAATGAATTCTCAAATCTTTGATCATTAGAAAGAGAATTCCACTGCCTGTCCCTGTATCTTCTCCAATGACACTTTCTCCCACTGTCTCATTTTTCCTATCTCTAATCCTTAGTTTCCCATTATGTAATACATGCACAACTTTTTCCTCCATCTGGAAATGTTTTTTTCACAATATTGACATTTTTTTAAAAAATTCAATTTGGCTCTCTGCTTAAATAATACTTTCCATAGAGGTCTTCCCTGACCAACATTTGAAAATAGCACCTCAGACTCTATCCCTCTACTCTTGTTTTTCTCAAGAGCCCTTTTCATTACCTGGCAACTTATTTCTGCATTTCTTTATCTCTCTAAGAAGAGGCTTTGTACTTCAGCCCTCTGCTGAAGCTTCAGGGCCAGGAAAACTGTGTTGCAAATCCTAATAATTATGAGTAGGATGAAATGCACACATTCAAGAATGAAAGAATGAACAAACAGATTTATGAATGAGTAAAGGTATTATTCATTCCCCCAAGAAAAGTGATTAAAAAGAGCAAATGTAGGGTGTAGGGGAGTTCGCTCAGTGGCAAAGTACTTGTCTACAATGCAGAAGGCCCTGTGTTTTCTTCCCAGCACCAAAATAAATAAATAAATATTTTTAAAAAGTCGATGTATAAACCAATAGGAACACCAAGATAATAAATGTGCTATTGTATGGCTTTGTTTAGGAATTCTAGATATTAGAATTTCAATGAACTCTACAACTTTTTGAGACTGCATTTCCAATGATTTTAGATATTTTTAAATGATTGACTTTCCTAAAGTCTCAGAAATCCAAAAAATAAAAAAATAAAAAAAATTATCTGCAAAGACCCACACTATGTAGAAGATAAAGCAGTGGAAAATGGGACAATTTATTACATAGTTCTTGATATTAAAACATAAAAAAATTTCTTTCAAGGATCTTTTTGGCATTTCACAAGGCATTCTGAAATCAGGGTCAGGACATTTTCAACAGAATTGTGCTATATATCTTATCAATGATAAATCAAGTAACAATTTTCATAGTTGATTTGTTTATGAAAGTAACCCCCAATACCTAAATTAAGGAGGAGTTGGAGGAACTTGGGTGCAGGAGAGGTTTGAGGAACACAAGGTTGACAGACTGTGTCAGAAAGAGACCCCAGGACTCTATGGACTCCTGAATGCAGTCCTTAGCCCTGTATGAACAGCTGCCCCTTCTGGTGGTGTGAAGTATATACCTGGCATTCAGGGATCTTGTTAAACCTGAGAAAGGAGAATCCTCCAGGTTGGAAGGGAACAGATTTTCCTGAACACACTCTACAAGAATTTCTCATATTTTCTGGACAGATCATCATCACAATCTGTAACTGTGTTCTGAACACCCCAAAACTTCCTCAATGGATGTACCATGTATTCCTTTGCCTATAAGGAAAGAAACATAAGTATACTACATGGAGGTATGAAACCTTCAACCAACTTCATCAGTTTCTCGTGTCACCAATCCAGACAGTAACCTCCAATCAACATCTGGCTTCTTCTCTCATTATTCATTCAACATTCATGTTGAGCATAAATAGGAACACCATTATTTATTTATTTTAGTCAATCTCTATTCTAGATACTAGAAATACAGTATAGATCACAGTTTCTTGTCCAATGTAGTTTAGATTCTGGCTTCTATACACATACAAATAGCTCAGAATTGTGTTATTTCTTTAACTTCGAAGTATTAAATATTTTAAAAATATGATTTTGTCAGTGAATGATGCATACATCAATTTCAACAATGTATGGGAGCTATTTAATAGTACTTAGTAATGCCTCAATATGTCTAAAGTACATGCAAGAGAAAACGCATTGCCCAGCATGGTGATGCATGCTTATGATCCCAGTGTCTTGGGAGGCTGAGGCAGGAGGAGCTCAGGTTTATGCCAGTCTGGGCAACTTAGTGAGACCTCGTCTCAAACCAGAAAGATAAATAAAAATGAAAATGGGCTGGGGATGTAGATCTGTGGTAAAGTACCCCTGAGTTCAATCATAAGCACTGGGGGTAAAAAAAAAAAAAAAGAGTAAAGAAGGAAAAAGAGTGAAGACCTACACATGCACTTTCTGCAGCTGTTATGGTTCATTGTACTATAGACAAATCATGGTACTGAGGTAGCCAAGAGTTGGAGATGTCTGTGCATCTTATCCCATGATAACTTAGTAGATGATGTCATAAGATTTTGCAAACTAGCTGTGTTATATAGCTAAGACACAATTTTCTCTAGATTTCTATAAATATATCAGATAGCACATAAGTGGATTTTATGTTATTTTACTCTCCACATCACACAGAACAAAGAATTGTGATATTTATATGGCAATTTTCTAGCTAGGCTTATAGTATTCTAGTTATGAAAACATAATAATTAGAAATTATATTTTATTTTTCTAAAAAGAACCTTCAAAGCAAAATTTAAAATAGCTCCAGAATCAAATTCCACATGGCCAAATTGGTGGTACTTTAGAACTATATGTTATATTTTTTTCTAATAGATACATTTAATCTTAGGACACAGACCTGTTCTTTCAATAAGAGAAAGACAAGTTTGTTGTGTTTAATTTAAAGAAAGAAAACATTGTAAATTAATGTTTCAACATACAATATATAATGCTTGGATGACAATTAAACAATAAATCACACACTTTGGAGTAAGAATAAAGTATTAAATATTAAGAATAAAATATGATTATCTGAAATGAAAAAGATAGTCTCACATTTCAATGTTACTTAATCATGTACCTACAAATCTTATTTCCTACTCTTTATCTTCCTGATGACTTTAAACAACACATTTCATAACTCTAGAAACAAAATCGATCCCTTGAAATATCCAGTGTTTCTGAGTCTGCAAATCCCCAGAGTGAAGTTGTGATGAACTGAGCAGTTCAATCCATTAATCATTTAATGTGGGCAAAAGCAAAGTATCAAGTTTGTTAGTTAAAAAAAAAAATGACATGCAAGGGCTATCTTTCCTTTCAAAAGCAGTATTAAAAAATGTAGTTTCTCAATATAGTGAATTTCTTGAGATTACAGGGAAATAAATGATATATTATTTATTCTCTAAAATAAATAAATTGCACCAAAAAGATCAATGATGCTTGTCTTTGTCTTTATTCTATGTCATCTATGGGGTTTTTCACAAACAGCATGAGAAATTAGAATTTCTACCATCACTGAATGTCTTTTTGGTGCATAATGGAAAAAAATCACAGAGTGAGCCAAATCCTCCAAGATCTCAATTCCTAAGTGAGGTGTTCACACATGTACAAACTATCAGGAGTTGTCAAGTTTTGGACTGGCTTAGAATAGACTGGCATAAATCTAAGTTTTCCTGGTATTATTTGCAATCTGCCAACGTGACACTCAAGTAAAATTAAAGAAGAAAAAGAAAACAATCAATGATGCAGTGATGTAAAATACTGAAAAAAATATTTTTGTTACTTGAATTGGTTAGAGTTCTTTTTTTTTCTCTTTTTCTAAACACATGTAAAATGGTGGGAAAAAAACTTTTGTATTTAGAATTCAAAATATTACACATCTAGGTGTGCATAATCATAATCTTTTTGAGAATCCCAAATTGTTACTCATTGAAAAAAAATTATTTAGAAGTAATATTCACTTATTTCATCCATATCATCCTATCGTACCTATGATATGACCAGCACTTCTTGATACTAGAAATAAGAAGAAATGAGTACATTCTATTATCTTCCTAAAGAAACTTATACTTCTTGAAGTTTCACAGTACAAAGGGCATAGTTAGAGAAATTCAATGGAGAAAGAGGTGAGTGGATAGAGAAAATTTTCATAGACATGATACCTGGATAATTCAAAATGGATGCATAGATGGACACAGATGAATAAAAACTGCACAGCAGACAGTGGGGCTTCTATAATCACAGGAAATTGTGTGAGATTCATGTACTTTTAATTTGATGTAGAATGTTGTCACCAGAAGCCAGCACCAGGAGATTAAGATGGGACACAAGAAATAAGGCTAGGGGAAAAGGGAGACAAATGGTGAAGCAAGGAGCAACTGTGGCTTTAAAGCTAAAAACTCCATGAATGCCCTCTACTTCACCCCCAGGCCTGCTCTCCTCCAGGTATGCATTCTGAAAAGGTCCAATAAATTGTTGAAAATCTAGTTAATTAGTTTCTATAGCCATGGTTAGTTCACAGAATATATTTTTAGATTAATTAAAAGAAGCCTAGAAATAAATATTGTTGAAGACCCATGATGTGGGCATAGACTGAGTGTTCCCTATTAACCAGATAATGTCATCCTGAAGATTGTGATAAGAACCAGACCACCTTGTCCTACTCTGTGTTCCAGAATCAAAGGAATTGAGCTCATTAGTCTGACATCCTTTGTGCTTCTCCCATTTACCATTTACAAAGTTTCCTTTAAAAGAAGCAGCCTGAGGCCCCCAGTTGAAGTCTCACTCTTGAGTCCCCACATTCCTTCTTCTAGTCTCAAAAAAAATAAATAAATAAAAATAAAAACCTGGGGAATCAACTTAATGGAAGAGGTGAAAGATCTGTACAATGAGAAATACAGAACCCTAAAGAGAGTAATCAAAGAAGACCTTAGAAGATGGAAAGATCTACCTTGCTCTTGGATAGGCAGAATTAATATTATCCAAATGACCAAACTACCCAAAGCACTATACAGATTTAATGCAATTCCGATCAAAATCCCAATGGCATTCCTCATAGAAATAGAAAAAGCAATCAAGAAATTCATCTGGAAGAATAAGAGACCCAGAATAGCTAAAGCAATCCTTAGCAGGAAGAGTGAAGCAGGTGGCATCATTATACCAGAACTTAAACTATACTACAGAGCAATAGTAACAAAAACAGCATGGTATTGGCACCAAAACAGACTGATAGACCAATGGTACAGAATAGAGGACACAAAGACTAACCCACACAATTACAATTATCTTATATTAGACAGGCGCCAAAAACATGCATTGAGAAAAGATAGCCTCTTCAACAAATGGTGCTGGGAAAACTCGAAATTCATATGCAACAAAATTAAATTCAACCCCTCTCTCTTACCATGCACAAAACTCAACTCAAAATGGATCAAGGACTTAGGAAGTAAACCAGAGACTCTTTGTCTAATAGAAGAAAAAGCAGGCCCTAATCTTCATCATGCGGGATTAGGCTCCAACTCCCTTAATAAGACTCCTATAGTGCAAGAATTAAAACAAAGAATCAATAAATGGGATGTACTCAAACTAAAAAGTTTCTTTTCATTTGAGGGCATATTCTGCTCCATTGTTTGTTCACCTGAGTAAATCCTGCTTTCCTACATCAATCTCCACTTGTGCCTCTTTTGATGCATCCTGAAATTCATTTCTATGGTATAAGTCAAGAATCTGTCAGGCATGAGTTGAGGTCCCCTTCTTCCTCGTGGGGTCAATTGAGGCTCATCTAGTAACAAGATGAGGAATGGATTAATTTAGGGTTCTCAGTGGAATGATCTAAAGTCTGGACACTTATGTTAAAGTGGTATGATGTTGGTTACTGCTCAGGCAGGTAAATAATGTTTCTTGCAGTATGCGTTGAAAAAACTGTGCAGAGAACATGGAAGATGGATCACAGAGTAGTAATTATGAAAGCAAGGAGGCAAGTGGGGTATAAAAGAAAGAGCTCCTAAACTGTAACTGAGGCTAAAAGGAGACAAAGACCACAGGGCAGTAATTAATATCATTGTAAATGATTTGTGCATTATTTTTTATGTGAAGAATTTGTGCATTGTTTTTTATTTGCTGCTATACCCTAGGACATCTCTGTGCTTATTAGGAAAAGTGAACTTAAGCCAGTCCTCTGACCTTGTGGTCCTTTGAGCCAGTGACTTGCATAACTATACATGGTCACTTGGGGGCCTGAAGGCAAGATGCCAATGAGCTTGATCTTCAAACTCTTCTGCTCATTGTATAACTATAACTTTGGATATTGTTTTGTAAGATGTATTGCTGTTGCATCATGACAAGAACAATTAAGAGGGGAAAAGTTCATTTTGTGGCTCTTGGTTTCAGAGGTCTCAGTCCATAGACGGCTGACTCCATATATCTGAGCATAAGGTGAGGCAGTGCATCATGATGAAAGAGTCAGTATAAGAAAGCTGCTTAGAACATAGCATCAGAAAGCAGAGAGAAATCTTCTATCAACAAGGACATCATCTCTAGCAATTAGAGAAATGCAAATCAAAACTACTCTTAAGATTTCATCTGGCTCCAGTCAGAATGGCAATTATCAAGAATACAAGCAATAATAAGGGTTGGCGAGGATGTGGGGAAAAGGTAAACTCATACATTACTGGTGGGACTGCAAATTGGTGCAACCACTATGGAAAGCAGTGTGGAGATTCCTCAGAAAACTTGGAATGGAACCACCATTTGACCAAGCTATCCACCTTCTTTTTTTATACCCACAGGACTTCAAAAAGCATATAAAAGTGATACAGCCACATCAATGTTTATAGTAGCTCAATTCATAATAGCTAAACTATGGAACCAACCTATATGCCCTTCAACAGATGAATGATTAGAGAAAATGTGGTACACATACACAATAGAATATTACTCAGCCTTAAAGAAGAATAAAATTATGGCATTTGCAGGTAAATGGATGGAACTGGAGATTATCATGTAAGTGAAATAAGTCAATCCCAAAAAATTGAAGGCCAAATGTTTTCTCTGATAAATGGAGCTGATCCATAGTGGGATGGGAGTAGTGAAGAATGAAGGAACTTTGGTCTGTGCAGAAAGGATTGAGGAGAGGAGTAGGGTGGTGGGGATGGGAAGAATGGTAGAATGAGACAGACATTATCACCCTATTTACATTTATGATTACCTACTGGTGTGACTCACCATGTACACCTAGAGGAATAAGAAGCTATGCACCATTTGTGTACAATGTGTCAAAATGCATTCTACTGTCATGTATAACTAATTAGAATAAATTAAAAAAAAAAAACAAGGACAAAATACATACCGCCAAAGCACAGTCCCAATGACTTGCCTCCTCCAGCCATACCCTACCTGCCTATAGTTATTATCCAATTATTCTCTATCAGGGGATTAATGCACTGATTAGGTTAAGGTCCTCACCATTCAATCATTTCACTTCTAAGCTTTCTTGCATTGCCTTATACATGAGCTTTTGGGGGATAACTAATATCTAAACCCCAATAGATATGGTATTTGGGGGGGGGAAGTGCTCAATGGGTCGAATCTTTGAGAGAAAGAGAGAGATCTTAATCAGACATGTGCTTAGGGTAGGAAGTAGAAAGGTTGATATTGGAAATATGCAAATCAGGGTGATTACTTAGGGAGGGAAAGAGAATCAGGAAGAGAATGAGACTCCAGGGGAAAACCTGTAGGTCTGTAGGAGTCAGAGGAAGGAAGACATCCCATTATCACTAAAACAGTCAAGTAGATCACCACATGGTAAAGAGATATGAGGGAGTTGAAGAGATTTTTAGACAGAAAAGGAAATTAACGATGTACAATGCTAGAGTATAGTAAGTAAAACTAGGTCTCCACCAGCCCGCAATCAGAGCTGTTTCGGTTGAGAGATGATGAAAAAGCTGAAACATATAGCTTGAAAATATACCACCTCCTCCCTATTAAAATGAAGGGTTAAAACTGTATCACAAAACATATTGATCGATTATGTAATTAAAAATAAATTACAAAGTACAGCAACAAATTCTCGACCTCCACCCAGATGCCAAACTTTTAATGGCGCAAATAGCATCTTCAACTCATGGGCAAGTCTGGGAGGGGCATCCATCACTTCAGGCACTAAGCATAAGCAAACAATTCAAACAGCTTAGGTCTTCAAATTTCAACCACAATCCTGGAGTCATAGACACTATTACTACATGGCCTCCTAGTACAAAGTTCAAGAAAGCAAACTGACAGTTGTGGCCACATTCTCATGATAGTAAATGACACAAATGACTACATAATTGAACACTTAAAACACACACTGATTTGGGGCAAGGAAAAACAATTCAAAACACAAGAGCTTTGTCACAAGACCCCATGTGGATTGAAAGGGATAGAGGTAGAGAGAACCTTAAAAATTATAATATTATAAGGAAAACAGACATCTAGGAAAGAAGATATGGTTTTCCCGTGGACTCCTCAGATCATCTCCTACCACTACTCTCTCTCTGCACACTACTGTTCCCCACTTAAACACCTATTGAAAGCACATAAAAATATAGAAAGGAAACAAAACAGAATGGATGTATAGGGGAAAAAAAGCTGTATGTATGAATATTTGTTTTTTATTAGTTACACATGACAGTAAAATGATCTTGACAATTCATACATTTGAATCAAATGGGGTATAATTTCTCATTTTTTCTGATTGTACAGGTTGCAGAATCACATATTATAAGTCCCAAGAAACCATTCATACTAGGTTAGGAAAAAAGGAAAGCCTTCAACAATAGGGTTTAAGTGTGAGTTAAAGACAATGAGACAATGCTGAGGGCATAATATTAAAGAAGAAAAATAAAGAGGAAAAACAAATAGGTTATTGATGAGACAAACGAACACAGAAGGCAGCCTAACTCAAGGTTACCAAGGGAAATCGTCCATACTTGTTTTATGTTGTCATAATTATTTTATTCATTATCAGGTTAATAAGCACTGTGACTCAATAAATATAACAAGAACAAAAAAGATAAGATAATAACAAGCTAGAATGGAGTAAAAAGAGAATTTGCCAGTCTAAAGGAAGGCAATGAGGTTTAAAATCTCATCTCAAAGCAAACAAGTACAATTAAAAAGTCAAAACAATAAATACAATGAGAAAAAATTTATATCTTTCATAAAAGAAAGGCTTGAGAAAATAGAAGTGAAGGCAGGTGAAAAATATGAAGCACTTAATTCAGGAAAGGCAAATAAAAATTTTAATATGAAGATCATTATGACTGAGCAGAGAACTCCCAAACTGGGAGATACTGAAATATATAAGACAAGAAAATGGTCCTGTGAGATAGGTACAGGCATGTTTATGTACAATTATAATCACGTAAAAGTGTGATAGCATACAAGTTCATAGGAAAATGTAATAAAGGAAATCAACAGTGAGAAGTTATAGCTAGGAAATTGAATCTTAAGAATAAAGGATTTTGCAATGCAAACTGATATCAGTCATGTACATAATCAAAAACTACACCCAAAGACATGGAGAATAATTTATGGAATTCTGAATTAAAAACCAAGTAGCAAAACAGCAAACCAAATTCAACAATTCCCTTAGACAATAATAAACCATAACTCACTTAACCAAGTGGGATTTATTCCAAATATAAATGTCTGCTTCAATACTGAAAATTAATTAATTAATCATATAACTAGGCTAAAGAAAAATATATGATCATACCAAAAAAAAAAAAAGGCTTAGAAATATACAATGGATAAATGTAGCACTTATCTGTGGCAATAATTCTCAGCTAACTAGGAATAAATAAAAAATCATGAATATGATTTTTTTTAAATCTGTAAAAATCCAAAGCTTCCAAAATCATCTGTTGAACATCCCACCTTTTTATGTTGAATTGTGTTTATTCTATGTCAACAATTTGTTGATGACATGTGTGGGTGTGTTTCTGGGCTCTGTTTTCTGCTCAATTGACACGGGTGGCTGTTTCACCACCACACAGTCTTCCTAACTGGCATGCAAAGAAGTCTCAAAGTCGAGTGGTTTGAGTTTTCCAACTTAGTTCTTCAGTATTGTTTGGACTATTTTGGGTCACTCTCTTTCTGTGTATTCTTTAGGATCAGTTTATCAATGTCCTTAAAATTGTTTTATTGAAACTGTGGGATTCCATTGAATCAAAAGATCATGTTGATGGACATGGTATCTTAATAATACGGTTTTCTTTTCAATAAATATAGAATAACTCAACTTTTAAATTATTTTCTTCAGATTTTTGCAGTTTTCATCATATTGATCCTGTACTTACTTTGTTGGATTGCTACCTAAGTATTTATTGTGTGTTTGTGTGTGTGTATGTGTGTATCGATATGATATTAAGTTTTAACATCAAAATCTTTTTACATCTTACTACTATATTAAAAAGCAACTGTATTTTTATATTAACATTATATCCCATGACTTTGCTATAAACATTAATTCTAGGAAATTAAATTGTTATTTTTAATTGTTGATTTAGTGGAAATTTCTACAAAAGCATTCATGCTATCAACAAACAGGTACTTTCATTTATTTTATGCAAAAACAAAACCAAACAAAAAGGAATTAGACATACAAGTCACATTTCACAAAAATTACCTCAAATGAATTATAGAACTGAATGTAAAAATGCAAAGTTTTATAACTTTTAAAAGAAAATGTTGGAGATTATCTAGTTCATCTTGAATTTAGCAATGTGTTTTTAGATATAACATCAAAAGCAAAAATCCATTAAAAAATTAAATGACAAGTTGAGCATTATTAAAACTCAAAACAAGAAAAAATTTCTGATGAATAAAATACTCTGTTAAGGGAATGAAATGACAGGCCATATATTGGGAGAAAATATTGATAAAACATGTACTCAATAAGAGAATTGTATCTGAAATACATACATCTTTCCTATTTCAACAATGAGAAAATTAACAACCCAATTACAATTTAGGCAAGAAATCTGAACAAACTCTTTGTTGGAAAGGACTTTTTAAAAATTATTTTTAGTTGTAGATAATAATAAATTAATTTTATTTATTTTTTATTTATTTTTATGTGGTCTTGAGGTTTGAACTCAGTGCCTCACATGTGCCAGGCTGGTGCTTTACCATTGACCTAAAACCCCAGCCCCCAAAAGAAATTATTGATGGAAAATATGTATATGCAAGTGTGTTTAACATTTGTCATTAGATAGTCACAAATTAAAATAATAACATGTGCAATAATACATTCCACTACACATCTATTAGAATGACTAAAATATATTTTTTAAAAAAGGCTGACAAACTGGGCATGGTGGTGTATACCTGTAATCCCAGTAGCTCGGGAGGCTGAGGCAGGAGGGTTAGAAGTTCAAAGTCAGCCTTGGCAATTTAGCAAGGCCCTTAGCAACTCAGTGAGACTTTGCCTCAAAATAAAATACAAAAAAGGGCTGGGCGATGTGGCTCAGTGGTTAAGAGTCCCTGGATTTACCCTGGATTTACTCCCCAATACCAAAAAGCAAAACAACAACAACAACAAAAAAAACAAGGACAAGACAATTTGAATCTTTTTACTAAGTCTAATATAGTGTTAACACATTGTTCAGAAATTTACACAATTGAGTTGCAAACTTATGTCTATGCAAACATACACACACACACACACACACACGTATAAGAGATTTATTCATAATCTGGAAACTACAAATAACCCCTCAATAGGAAATTAGATTAAAAATGTGATATGTCCCTAGGATGGAATATCATACAACAATAAAAAATACTCTGACAAAATTCAGAAAGACATGGAGGAAGCTTAAAGGCATATTACCAAGTGAAGGAAACCATTCTGAAAAGGATACAGACTGTATCACCCGACTATATGACATTTCATCTACAGACAGAATAAGATAATCAGAAATTTCTAAAAACATCTAAAGACAAATCCATCTACAGAAAGAATAAGATAATCAGAAATTTACAGGGATCTACTGGTAGAGGCAAGTAATCAATAGATGTAGCCTAGGGACACTTTAGGGCAGTGAAATTATTCAGAATGACACTTTGATGGTTACATGACAGTATATATTCACCAAGATTCATGGAAGAGTGCTCACAATTCTGAGCACTAAAAACTTGTAAGGTTCATAGCCTAGCTTTACAGGTTGCTAAACCTGCCCAAGACTTGACTCTCAATATTTTATAAGTATTCAATAATTAGAAGTTTGTTCCCCTAATGAACATTTTTTTAAAACAATACCTGATACATAGGTAAGTAAAGTGCAGAGTTAAGTTTGGAGAAACTTCATCCTCATTATATTTTCTGAAAACATGAATGTGGCATGGACATTCCTTATTCCTTTAGCCCATCTAGTTCATAGCAAACTTCTAGATTTCTCTGCGTGCCTGAGGGGTATATTTTGGGAGCCCAATGCATGGATGTGCTGCTGAGTGCGAAGGTGCAGTCTCAGGTTATTATCTCCTTGGAGGCTGAACAGCCATTCTTATTGGCACCCTTCTTTGTGGAAACCATTCTGAAGCTCAAATTTAAAAGGAAGAACACAAAAGGGATTTTCAATTTTTGTTTCTGACACCTGCTACAGGTTTGGGATTTTCCAAATTACGTGCAATTTTGGAAATTGCTTTGGAGATTCACAGAACTCACTAAAGCCTATTATACTCATGACTGAGTTTATTATAGGAAGAAGATAGATTAAACTCATTGAAGGCAATAGTCACATAGGGCTCAGTCATGAAAGGTTCCGTACATGAAGCTTCCATTGTCTTTGGGACATGGTCCCAGGCTTTATGGGTGGCAAACTGTATGAAGTACTGCTACCCAGGTACCTCTCCCATGAGGTTTCATTACACAGGCATGGTGGAGGGATTAATTGTCCATAGGGCTGAACATGGTTTCCAGGCTGATACTATCTTACCCAAAGCCTCACGCAAGAGCATACTGTTCTTTCATGTCCAGCTGCCACCTGAGACCATTAGGTATAGACACCTCAACCAGAGTCATCGCATTACCATAAACTGCCACATGTGCTCATAAGGGTCCACTGTGGATTTCTATCACTCAGGAAAACCAAATGAACCTGGATAAAGGCCACACCTCTCTATGGATGAAGCCAAATTCTTTGTTACACAAGCCCAAAGAGCAAGACTTAATGCATGGAAAATGTACTTAAAATCATTTAAGAAATCAGGAAGAAAAAAAAAACCTGAATGGTACATAAAGTGTGGAAATAACCTAACTGAAGGTGTTGAAGGAGAAGCTGATGTCCCAAGGCACTTTAGAAATGAGTATATTTTGTAGACTAAAAGTTTAAGAGGTAAAAAGACCTATGTGATAAACATAATTGTTTACTAGTTCATGTTATTCCAGGGACTACTGTTTAACAACTCTAAAAATTCTGCAAATGTGTACTAGAATTGAGTAGTTATGGAGATGGATGGAGAATGGTGGTCATCAGATTTCACTTTGGGAGTGGGAATTTACATATAAGCAGAAACCTTGGCTATAAGGATTAATGCAGTAATAGAATATTGCTGGACTATCAATGAGCTCAATGAGTTCAGCTCACATACACATGCTGGTTGTATGTGTAACTGTACTTAGGGTATATATATATATATATATATATATATATATATATATATATATATATATATATATAT
>NW_026000093.1:3336858-3347974 GCF_001458135.2 Marmota marmota marmota | reverse complement strand
TATATATATATATATATATATATATATATATATATATATATATATATATATATATGTTAGTATAGACACTGTTTCAACTGAGAGGGCCAAAATGAAATGGAGCAAATAATCAGCAACCTCAACCTTGTTTTCTTATGTCATATTTCTAATAAAATAAGCCAGGATTCCTTAGAGAAATGGCTGATTCCAGGACAGGAAGACAAAATATCCAAGATAAAATTGGAGCACCCTGTAGATCCAGAAAGCACAGAAGTGCTCAAAAAATAATAATAACACCAGTAACAACAAATTTAAAACCGCAAATCTTTAACAGGGAGTGAAAGGACATAGTATCCATCTGAAAGCTCCCTAAAGCCTAAGCCTGAACAACTTGAAGGACAAAATAGCAACATAGTGATGCACAGTGCCCTTAAAGGATCATGCTGATGGTATGTATGCTTGGACTTTGAGGTGCTTTAAAAAGGGGAGTGAGGGAAAGTGTTGGGATTTTGCACAGCTAGAGGTTTTTTACAAAACAGGTGACATGGATCAGTTGTGGTCTGTCCCTCATCATCTCGGGTCAGGTGAAGTATTGTTTGGGATGAGAAAGTTGCCATTGCCTGCGAGGTAACTTTGGACTCACAGCAAAATCAGATCAGATCTTGTTCCTGGAATCCAAGATTGACTCAGAAAAGGAGGTGATACAAAATATAAGCAAAGATGCTGAGTGAGTCCTTGAATCCTGCTTTTAGCCACCTATGGAACATTTGCAGGCAAAAGTGTCTAAGTCCTTGTTTACAGCAGAAATGATGTAATGAAAATTGAAACATTTTAAGAGTTTTCTCAATGCCATTTCAATATGTTTGATTATTTTTTTTAGTTCTTTTGTTTGACTTTATTTATATGGTCAATACTTTTATCATATACATATGCTTCCTAAATAAAATAAACTAATCTTCTCAATTCCATTGTTAAAGCATTTAGGTGCAGGACCATGGTTGTCTGCTTTTCCTAGAGAAATGTAAATAAATGTATGTCAATTGAACAGATCTGAGAAAGCATTTGAAATCATTCTCTCGTATCCTGAATTCACACTCTTGTTGAATTATAAAGAGATATTAGAGTTTTTGTTTTGTTTTGGTTTTAACTTTGTAACAATGACAAGAATGATCCTTAAAAGGACTTTCAACAATGTTGCAATTATTTCCAAATCCTGTACATCAGAACATAGTAGTTAATAACTTTAAACTAGGTCAGAGTTTAAAACATTTTTAAAAATCAGTTTAAGAGTACAAATTTCCCTCATCAGAAATGTTGTGGCTAATGGAGAGGTGCTTGCTTTTTGTTCTCCTAGATATGTAACCTTATATTTTCATTTTTTTTAAAGTTTAAAAAAAATCTACATTTTCAAGTCCTTTTCTTCATTATTTTTTCTTATAGGCCCTTTACCTCATAGGGAATTTTTGATTTAAGGTCCAGTGCTATTTTCTCAGAACACTTATATAACTGAAAGAATACTAAAAGGGGATGTGTCTTTGACAAATAACAATCCACAACAGTCTAAGTTTTAAGTATGAATCAATATGCAAAATTCTGTATATCTAAAAGAGTTCTTGTTTATGATTCACAGTAAATTCAATCACAGGGTTTCTGAAGAGATTTCCATTTCAATTAGGCAGGCTTCATTACCATACTTTTAGTGACGCATAAAGAACACTACAAGGTTAATGCCAACAGAAAGAGATACAGGGCAAAACCAGTAGGAAAAATTCCCTACAGTTTCAAGAAATAAAAAGTCAGAAATAATGAAGTAGCTACTTGTCTTTGGGAAATATCATACTTAATGATAAGAAAAAAATACCTTCATTTTTCCTTTAGACTCGGGAAAAGAATAATTCATAGGGCAATTTTTTTATTGTTATGATGTATATCAAAACAAGATAATTAATAAAGTCAATAAATGAAAATAAAAATAATAAAAAGTTAATTTGTACAGATTCAGCTTTTTATCTTCCAAGACTTGAAACTTTCTTTAGTCTTATAAATAAGACTTAGAATAGGATCACTTATCAGCAATGATTAGGATTTTCTTGATGAATTAAATAATACCACTTGGAAATAGGACTTAAAAAAGTTTATAGAATACCTAAATCCCAGAGCAAGGACAAAAAAAAAAAATGTTTATACCATTATAGGTCCACATCATATAATTGTTAAATGATATTTCGTATTATATTTTATAATATCTCTAAGCTACATAGTCTCATTTGCAATTCCACACAAAACAGAGTGAAATCAACTGAATCTGACTTATTTAGATAATTAATTCATCTAATGATTTACTTAAGAATTTTTTAAATATATGCAATTCTTTTGTGTATAAAAATATTTCTCTGACAGAACCACAACAAATTATTGAGTATAAAAGAATATTAGACACAAACTTAATTTACTCATTATAGTAATAGAATTTATTTCTAATTTAGAAATCCTATTGAAGCCAGAATTAGACAGGCAGTCAGTATAGATAGGTAAATTGAGTCAGGTCTGATCCAGGAGGCCAATTTTTAGTGAGTCTGAGAAGTTGGAAACTGTCCCCTGAGGGACTGAAATGTTAATTCCTTCAGAGCCCCTCCTCCACCCTTATCAAGAACCTGCCCCAGCTCCAACCTAGGTAATCTGTCCCAGAAATTGCACTCCCTACAGGAAGCTATAAGGTTGTAAATTAATGTGTCCTAGGCTGCTCCATCCTGCACTTCCCCCTTCAGCCCACCTGTTTCACACCCTTTGGCCATCCCACTGAGCATTCCTGGGTCTAGTCTGTAGCAGGAAAGAGAGAGATAAGCAGCATTGGAGGGCAGGAGAACAAGGGAAGCCTAGGACATATAAAAAGGGCAGAACACTTTCTGGGGATACCAGGATACCAGCTGTGGCCCCCTTCTCCCTCCCAGGAGAAGTATATGTTACCCCTTTTTAAATAAACCCCAGTTTATATGCTTGCCTCTGCGTGCTTCTCTAATGTTCAAACTTCAACATATGAGGAAGCAGAACTCGTCACCAATAACTGGCAGTATCACTATGATATCTATTTCAATGTTTTTGATTGAGAAAAAAAAATGTTTTTTCTTTCTAGAAAAGACAACTATTTTCTTATTTACAACATTTTGCACATCATAAAGCTTTATATGCAAAAATATTCTTTTTTTTAAGAAAGAGAGAGAGAGAGAGAGAGAGAATTTTAATATTTATTTTTTAGTTCTTGGCGGACACAACATCTTTGTATGTGGTGCTGAGAATCGAACCCAGGCCATACGCATGCCAGGCGAGCGCGCTACCGCTTGAGCCACATCCCCAGCCCAAAAAATATTCTTATTGATATTGGGTACCTCCTTCATATAGGGAAACAGTTTAATATACAATTATGTGACATGCTGTGTTTTCCATAACACAAAAGTGTAAAATATCAATATAGAATTAAGAGTTAAGCAATAGATCAGTATTTCAATTATTCCTGGCACTTTTAATTGTGGCAAATGAAGAAAAAAAGCAGGCCAGTTTTCTTACAGAATATTTTAATCATTGCCTTCTTAGTAAATTATACAAAGAAGTGTAATGAGCTTTAAGTTGTATAAGACTAAATGAATTAAATAAAGTTTTTGCTGAGTTAATTAACATGCCATATCACACATACATATGCAAAAATCTATGTTGAACCCTAGTAATGAATCAGAATAAATCACAACATATTTTTTTTTCATTCATTTGAATTCACCTCTCTCTGCTACCTGAGGAACTACCTCAACAAAGAAAAACCAGTGTTGTTTCTTTAAATAGACATTGTAGTCACAATGGCAAACTGTCACCACTAACCTGAAGGGAGCCACAGGGCATAACACCTAAAACCAGCTTAGCAGATACAGTAGCCACTGAAGTCAACTTTATGAATGTCAGAAAAGGGCAGAAAATGGAGACACTTAAGAGTTAAAATGTTTTGGACCCAATGGGGGGTCTGCAGTTTCTTGGGTTCTACTACCAAGACTTCTATTCAGTCCTAATGGTGAAGAATAAAGAAAAACCTCCCCATATTTAGACCACAAGAGGTAGAAAAGTACTATTTTGAAATATGTAAAAAGTAAAAATAACTGTTTTTCAACATGCCCAGACTTGTCCTTCAAGGGACACTAGATTACCAGAAAATTTTCTGACCTTTTGGCCAAGTCTGACTCTCTCTATTCTTCATGTCTCAAACAAGAAAAACACAGTTAAAAATATTGTTTCTAAAGGTCAAAGTCCATCTACTCAAACCCACTAAGTACCATATTTAAACATGTGATTTTAGAGCATCTCCTTCCCAGATGTCTTATGACCACATCCACAAGGATTCCTTGTAATGTTAACAGAATGCAACTGAAGAGCTGCAAGACAAGGCCTCTATTAAAGAGAGGGGTGGGGGAGGGGCACTTCTCAGGGAAACCCAGAAATTAAAGGTTGGGGCAACACTAACAAAAGGAAATTAGGGGAAACTGAGGCCTCTAAGAACTGTGGCTTCAATAAATAATACACATTTCAACTCCTGGTGAGAAAAACAGAAACAAATTACAAACCTTTAATACATTGTTCCTATTTTCCCATATGTAATGTTTGATTTCAACAACAAAAAATATCAATGGTATTGTTGAGAAGCAAGGAAAAAAAGCCAGGAGAGAAAAGGCAAACACGTGAACTAAAGCGATATGGTGTAGATTTTGGAGTTTAAAATAAGTGTGATTAATATGTGTAGGACGCTAATGAAAAACCATTTAACATGAAAGAACAAATAAGAAATGTGAGCAGAGAGATGAAAAGAATGAGAAATATTAAATCAAGTCGAAGAAAACATAGAAAGAAAGCACTATAACAGTGAAATGGAATGTCTTAACAGTCTCTGGAGGCTAAACACAGCTCAGGAAAAAAAAAAAAAATCAGAAAATTGTAACTACAACACTGAAAAGAGAAAAAAAAAAAGCAAACTGACAAAGAAAAAATCTACTCTGAAAAATTTAAGAGATATGGGACCACTAAAATTTGTGTCACATGTGTATAACTTAAACATGAGAAGGAAAGTAGAGGGCAAAGCATAAAATTATTTTAAGTAATGATGTTGCAAATACCAAACCACAGACATAGTAAGCACCAAGCAAGATAAATAGTAATAGTATAGTGTACATCTAGTATATGGTGCTCAAAGTGCAGAAAATAAGACAAAGAGAATCTCTTCAATGAAGACAGGGAAAAAAAGAGACCTCACTGAAAGAGAAATAAGAATAAGAATTACATCGGACATACACAATGAAGCAAAAGATGTATGGAACAAAATTGTGAAGGTATTTAAAAAATTGACATACAGCCCATTTCAGTGAAATTGTCCTCCAAAAGTGAAGGGGGAATAAGGACGTTCTAAGACAAATATAATTGGGAGAATTTGTCTCTAGTAGAATTTTCCTGTAAGAAATCCTCCAGAGACAATGAAAATTTTTTAAATAAAATTTTGATCTACATACAATGATAATATCAGAGGGTAATAAAGATAAAGTACTTTATTTTTCATGCTCCTAATTGATGTAATAGATAAACTTTTGTACAAAGTAATAATAGCAAGAATGTATGGGGTGGTTATGGCATGGTCATAATGTAATGAATGACAGTGATACCCCGAAGAAGGACTAAGGGATTGTGAGTACTGGTAGGAGGGGTATAAAGTACCTAAACCAAAAGTGTTCATTGAAAGTGGACTTAGATCTTGTCAATGTTTATTGATCTAGGAAAAGTACAACAATATTTCTAAGATTTTAGTTAATATCCTAGGAGAGGAGGAAAAATAGAATTGGCTAAAAATTTAAAAGCAGAGAAGTCAAAAATATAAAGGTAGATTTGAAAAATAATAAAGCATAAAGTATAAACAAATAAGAAAGTTAATATGTTAAGTAATCACTTTAGACATCAGTGGACTAAATACTTATTAAAAGATAAATATTATTATATTAGACAGAGACCAAATTAAAATTTAAAGTATAATTAAATTAAAATTTAAAGTATATAAAGTATATAATTTGTTGTCCACAAAAAGTGCACTTTAAATTTTAAACATAAAAAGATTAAAAGGATGGAAAAAATATATACTATGCTAATATTAATCAAAACAAAGTGGGAGTAAGTATAATAATTTCAGGTTGACTTTGGATGAGAAAAATCCTCAGTGATAATGAAGAGAATTATATAATGATAGTGATTGATTTTTCCCAAAAAGGTATAGCAAACTTTGATGTGTATGGACATAATAACAGAACACTAAAATGGTTGAGGCCAAAAACTGATAGAATTATAAGGAGAAATAGATAAATCTATAACAACATTTGAAGACTTCAACAGCCCTGTCACAAAGAGGCCTAGAAAATCACAAGGAGATGAACTGAACAACACTGTCAATCAAATAGATCTAATAGCTTTTATAGACTTCTCTACTTAGAGATAGTAGAACACATATTCTTCTTAAGCTCAGATGAACATTCACCCCAATAGAACACATTTTGAGTCTTAAAACACAATTTAAAAAATTTTAAAGGACACGCATCATACAATGAATGTATGCGTAATAAAATCAAACTTGCAATCAATAATAGAAAGAGAGCCCATACATTCTAAAATAATTGAGATTTAATGACATACTTCTAAATATATATGAGTCAAAAAATTAAGCCTCAAGGAAGACTTAAACATATTCTGAATTAAATCAAATTGAAAATTCAAGTTACCAGAATCTATTAGATAAAGCAAAATCATTGTTCAAACCAAAATTTGTTACATAGAAAACATGTTATAAAAGAAGAAAGATCTAAAATCAATAATTTGACATCCTATCTTAGGAAACTAGAGAAGAAGCAAATAAGGATTATGTAGGCAGAAGAAAATAAAATACTAATAATCAAAGGAAAAAAAATCAATGGAACTGTATATAGAAAATCAGTAGAGAAAATCAAAACCAAAATAATGAGGTTCTAAAAAATAATTAAAATTTCAAAGTGCACATTTGTGAGAAGAGAGAAATAAAAGAGAATACAACGGAATAAAAACTAAACAGAGAAAGGAAACAAAAAATACTAACATCAAAAACAGAAAGGGTCATAACTACTGATCCCACAGTGTTGAAATGATAAGAGAAAATCCTATAAAAAATTATATGCCCCAAAATTTGATAAGTTAAATTTAAGGGACCAATTACTAAAACACAAAAACTACAGAAACTCATATAAGAAAAGTAGATAATCTGTGTAAAATTCCACCTACTTAAGAAAATGAATAGAAAAGTAATAACCTTCAAAAAATTAAAACAGTCCCAGGATCAGATGGGATTAGAATTAAACTCCACTGAATATTTTAGGAAGAAATCTCACTAATTATTTATAATCCCTTTCAAATGTTGAAGGATAATTAATTGTAGAATACAAGTAGTTTCTTAATACTAAAAATAGATAAAGAATTAAAAGAAAGGAAAACCACAACCTAATATCTCTTAGGAACATAGGTGAAAAGTCCTCAAAAATATTAGAAAATCAAATCAACAATAAATCGAATAAATTATACAGTGCAATCAGGTAGGATTTATTCTACATATGCAGTCCTGGTTCAAATTTGGAAAATCAGCTACACAATCCATCACATTGGTAGGATGAAGTTGAAAATCATGTGATCATATCAATGTATGCAGAAATTTTATTGACAAAGTAAGTACCCATTAATAAGAAATCTGTCAGCAAATTAAAGATAGGAATTTCCTTATCTTGCTAAAGAACATTAAAAACAAAAATGTTACTTACTGTTAACACATTTAATGGTGAGACTTGAAAAACTTTCTCTTAAAATGGAGAAAAGCAAGAGGTCCTTTTTCTCTACCATTATTCTTGCTTATACTGAAAATTTCATCTAATGCATTAAGGTAAGAAATAGAAATTATATATAAATAGATGGCAAGAAATGTAAAAACTGCTTATTTTCTTTACAAATAGCATGACTATATATCTAGAAAATTTTTTTCAATTACAGAAAACTCCTGTATCCAATAATTAATTACAAGAAGTTTTCAGGATACAAGGTTGATGAACACAATTCAATTTCATTCTTAAGTGCCAATGATCAATAATTGGAATCTGAAAAATTAAAAACACAGTGTCCACCAAAAACTGAAAGAATAAGGTAAACTCTAACAAAGTAAGAGCACAGTCTATGTGTAGGCAGCTATAAAATTATAAGAAAAACAATAAAAATATAAATAAATGAAGAGATTCTCCATGTTCATGGATTCAAATACTTGACACTTCTAAATTCTAAATAAATTGAGAGATAACTCCATGTTCATTGATTTAAATACACAAAACTGATCTGCACACTGAATAAATTCAATTTTTTTAAAAAAATCACAGAATGTATAGCTAGCAACATATGGATTATAAAATTTGCATGAGAGTACAAAAGACACAGATTAGCCAAAGTGATATTTTAAAACAACAAAGTTGGACAGCTTGCACTACCTGAATTCATGACTTAGTATAAACTTTGCTGTTACAAAAGAAAAAGACATATAGATCAGTGGACTAGAATAGAAGATGAAGAAATTAATCTTGCAATGAGATTCTATTGTATTCCTAGTACAAAGTCTCAAATCCAAAAAATGACAATGCAAAATGTTGGCAAGATATGGAAAAAGAGGAACATACATTCATTGTTGGTGGTAATGCATCATGATATAGCCACTTTGGAAGACAATTTGGCAGTGTCTTACGAATAATAATTTAACATATGATCCTGCCATTGTGATGCTTTTGGCCCTATTAATTTTTAAACAGATGTATATACAAAACATGTATAGCAATGTTTATTTAATTCATTCATAATCAACATAATCTCGAAACATCCAAGGTGTGCTTCATATAAAATATGGTATATCCTTATAATGGAGTATTATTCAGTGATACAATGAAATAAACAATCAAGTTATAAAAAGACATGGAAGAATATTAGGTGCATACTATATGAGAAAAGAGACAGTCTTAAAACATTATATGCCCCAGTTCCTATTACCTACTCTATTACTTTACAACAAGCATTGTAGTCTATTTCACTGCCATCTTGGGTGTTTATTATCAATCTCTTCCCACTGGAGCCTAACCTCCCAACCACACAATCTTTTCCTATCAATGTTGATTTATGAGTGAATGAAACTTCCCTGGATAAATCTTCCTTGTTTAGGAGGAGAGTAGAGAGAGAATGATATAAAGATGTTATAAAACCTGATCCTGTGAGATATATGTCTACTAAGAAAGCATTACTATAATGCATAGAGATACCTTCCTACTTGCAATAGATATGTTCTTAAACAATTATGTTCAATCACTAAAACTCCTGATACATTACTGCTTTTGAATTACTTGAATCATACTTTCAAACATATGATGGCTCAACTCTCATTTGTAAATCTAGGTATTCCTGTTTTTACGTGGCTTTTCATGCCAGTTACCAACATTTACTATATTGTTCCATGGAACAATATTTAATGAATTAGTAACTGCTGTTACTTGCATATTTTAAGAAGAATGATTTACTCAATAATTTAAAGACTCCCCTGCTTAAGGAAAAAAATATATATATATACACATATATACATATGTGTGTGTGTGTGTGTGTGTGTGTGTGTGTGTGTGTATATATCAAAGAGTTCTCGGGTCTATGTATTCTCATTTCTAAGAAGGAGCTATTTATGTAGAATTTTACAATTTATTAGTATCCTGTAAAAATTCTATCCCACTGTTATTGGAAGCTAATTGGAATATATAATAGCATTTCCATTTGAACCTATCAAAACTAAGCAGCTGACTTTCCTACCCAAATTCCCTATGGTGGGAGACAGCAACTTGATCTTTCTAATTCTCCATGCTAATGCTCTGGAATTATTCACAACTTCTCCATCAACTTCACATCAACCCTGTCAAGCAATTCTATTTCTACTTTTAATATATATCTATAGGCTAATTGCTTCTTCCCACCACCTCCTCTGCTACACTGATGGTTAGGAGTCATCACCATGCTCATTTGAGTCTTTTTATGACTAGCCTTTGCCCCATTAAAATCAATTCCTCATGCAGCAGTCAGAATGAACTTCTGAAAATGTTTTTATCTGAGCATATCAATCTTCAGTTCAAATCCGGCAATGGCTCCCAATCCATTCTAATAAGATCCAAATGCTCACTGAGAAGATGCCCACATTCCTAAGATGACCTCCAAATCCTTGTGCCTTATCAGAACCTTGAATCTCTGACTTCCTCTCTCATTCTTCCTTTCTGGTTTCCAAGCTGACTGACTTCCTTGCATGACTCAAATGTTACAGTGATGAACTCATTCTAGGGCCTTGGAAAGGCTGTACGTGGAACAGAAGATATTCTTCATCAGTGTTGTTATGATTTGGATTTGTGGTCTCCCCCAAAGCTCCCGTGTTAATGTAGGAATATTCAGAGGTGCCATGGTTATATTACAAGAACTATAACCTATGCAGTGGATGAATGCATTTGATGGATTGATAACTTCAATGGATTAACTGAGCGGTAACGTGTGAAGCATGGATCGAGGAAGTAGGTCACTGGAGACATGTCTTTGGGACCTATATTTTGTCCCTTGCTCCGTGCTCTCTTCTGCCTCCTGACTACCCAAGCTGAGCAATTTTTCTCTGATTTGCCCTTTTCTCATGATGGTCTACCTAATCTTGGGCCCCAAGCAATGGAGCTAGCTGAGCACAGATTGACCCATTGAAATGAAATTCCGAACTAAAATAAACTTTTCCTCCTCTGTGTTGTTCTTGTCAGGTATTTTAGCCACAGTGACAGAAAACTGACTAACAGAGGCATTGCTTCTTTTCTTTTTTTTTAATTTTTTTATTGTTGGTTATTCAAAACATAATACATAGTTCTTGATATATCATATTTCACCCTTTGATTCAAGTGGGTTATGAGCTCCCATTTTTACCCCATATACAGATTGCAGAATCACATCAGTTACACATCCATTGATTTACATATTGCCATACTAGTGTCTGTTGTGTTCTGCTGCCTTT
>NW_026000093.1:3304233-3334062 GCF_001458135.2 Marmota marmota marmota | reverse complement strand
TTTATATATATATATATATATATATATATATATATATATATATATATATATATATTAGTTGTGATATAAATGACAAATAATAAATATAGTTTCTTTACCCATCAAGGTTTAAGGCTCTTGTCATTGCCTCTGATGCTGGAGCTTAAACTGCATAGGTCTGGCAGTTGGGGTGGGGGTAATGTGTTAGAAAGGAAAGTAGACCAAAAGCAAGCCAGGACTCTCTAGAAGATCTGCAATCCACAAGAAGTACAGATTCCACTATCAATTCTTGTTATATTTGAGGTGGATGGTATGGTACAGAGCCATTTTTTGTTTGTTTGTTTGTTTGGTTTTTGCTATTGATCTAAATATAAGCACCCAGCCTAGGAAGCAAATAAGTTGGTAGAGAGTCCAGAAAGATGGACAGTTGCAGGCTCAAAAGCAAATAGGTGTCAGAGCTACTTCTCTCCTACTCTTGAAAGCTCCCACAGGAATCTTTCTCTTAGCTCATCAGCAACATATACAAGGGAGAAGTTTGGGGTATAGAATACATCCTAGTCAAATGAACATTTAGGGAAGCCTCACTAGTTTGCAATTATGCTATTTTAATTGTCTGTTTGTTTGCACTATTATAACAAAATACCTTAGACTGGGTAGTCTATAAACAAAAGAAACATGTCTCACAGTTTTGGATGCTGGAAGTTGAACTTCAAGGTCCCAGCGTTTCTGTGTCTTGAGAAGGTTGCTTTCTGGTTCATGGATGGTGCATCTAGCTGTATCTTCAACTGGTGGAAGAAGCAAGAAAGCTCCCTCTGGTCTCTTTTATGAGGATACTCATCATGAGCGAATCAAATATCCCAAAGGTCCCATCTCCTTATACTTTTTTGCGGGGGTTAAGATGTCAACACATATTTTGTCAGAACACAAACATGCAGACCATGGCTCTAAGTATGCATATCTTATACCTTAAATTAAACACAAAAACCTCACCCAAGGAATCTTACAGAATTCCTGGGGTCAGAATGTTTAGGAAATAAACCATCATGCAATATTTTGCCTAACCCCTAAGATGCTCCAGTGGAATCACCCTGATGAAAGGACACTGAACTTTGTCTTATATTTTAGTCTGCTAACTTACTTCTTAGAAAGAAAATTGTTTTAAGACATCTATGCAGTTATAACATAAACCCTTGTGAACCTGATCTGCAATAAAAACAGCTCAAAAATCTAGCTGCCTAATACTGTCACTCCCAGTGCATTGTCAAAAAGTCTCATAAACCACAGACTTTATGCAGATGCCTAAAGAAAATATTCTTTTGTGATTTCACAAAGAAATGGGAAGAAAAACCACTGTGAATTTGAATATAAACAGAAGACCTTTCTGAGTTCTAGATAAACATGAGAAATATGGAGCATTAAAATGGAAAGTTACACTGTGTGTAGTTCTTCAGTAAATGTCACTATCATTATTCTTACAATGTTTGTTGGCATAATAATGGATATTCAGAAAGGGTTAGGGATGAAATACCAAAAGCTGACATATTTTTAATAATACTTTCCATTTCTCAGAAGCTTCTATAATCTTTTTCCTTAATCATGTTTGCTAGGGATGTTGTTATTCCATTTAATCATCTAACCTCAAAGCACTGGTTGTTGATTTGAATTTGGTACATAGTATCTCTTGTTCTCCCTCGGAAAAAATAACCAGGTTCATCTATTTCTCTGACTCTGACTGAGTGTTTCTAAGTGGCAATAACAGAGGCAGCAAGAGCATATTTAGAGAAACTTTCATCATATTCCAAATACACCCAAAGGCACCGCAAACAGCTGAGCAGTGATTGGCTCATAACTCACATGGCATGGCTGTGACTGCCCGGATTCTTTTATGGAATTCTGCCCTCAACAGACACCAGGGATTGAACAGTTAGTTCTGTTTTAGGTCTTCTGTTTCTCTTTAACACCTCAACTCAACATGTGCTAAGCCTACTGATTCTGTCTCATGTATGTACGCATTCATAATTCATCCAAAATATATATCCATCTGTCATGTTCCAAATGTCATGCAAAATACTGAAGATAGAGCCCTGGGCAGAAAAATATGGCTCCTTCCTTCCATAACTGAGCTTGCAGAATGAAAGAGTTCTGCAACTCAGATATCTTAAAGACCACATAGATCTCTGCTCCTCTGTCCTGGAATGAGACAGTCTACTTATAGACTGTCTGCACTCAGGGTAGGCTTTTTATTATTTATGAGGTAATTTATTTAGTTTGTTCTGGGTTTGAACCCAGAGGGGCCACTGAGCTACATCCCCAGTCCTTTTCATCTTGAGACAGCATCTAGCTGAGTTGGTGAGGGTCTTCCTAAATTGCCCAGTCAGTATTCAAACTTACCATCCCTCCTGCCTCAGGCACCTGAGTTTCTGGGATTACAGTCTTGTATCACAGAACCCAGTGCTTGGGGTTGTTTTAATTCATAAATTTCATGAAGATCCACCACGAATAATGAACTATTTGCAATCATTTTCTGTATTTTGTTAAAAAAAAAAAAACTGCCCCTCACCCCCCAGTATGGCTCTCTCTGTTTTATTATTATTATTATTTTTTCTTTCTTTCTCTCTCTTCATCTGTTTTTAAAAAAATATAGACTAGAACTAATAGATTTTAACATGAACATTTTCATTGATTTGAATATTTAATCTCCGTGTGACCCCTCTAAAGTATATTTAATAACTTTTTACAACCTATAGGGGAAATACAAAATACTTAACCTGGCATCCAGAGACATTTTTTTTTCTTTGTGGAGCTGATCCTTGTGCTTGGTAGATAAACACTCTACCAGTGAGCTGGTTCAGCACTTCAAAACCTTCTCAACATGGCTTTCATTCATCTTTGACAACACTGTAACATATAGATCTTGCTTTAGAAGAAGTAGGGTGATTGTACTTTACCATCTCAAGTTTTCCACTTTGATATGCTTGTTCACCCTCTTCCTGGTCACCCTGAATTTACAGTAATTACTTCTTTATCAAAAACAATTTTTGCCTTTAAAGATTCTCACAAAAGACACATTTCATGAACTTTTCTAAAAAACATTTCTAAGTTTATATAGTAAATGTGTATATGTCTTTTACATAATTTAACACTTACAGCCTGATACTGTAGTCATTTGCAGGTCTCATTTTCTCACTAGTTTAAAGAATCCTTGGGAAAAAAAAAAAAAGCTCACATTTTTTTTTCTTTTTCCTGTTTGCAATTATGTTTTGTTGTATGCATACTGTTACACAGGGTCAAGAGTTAAACATTTTCACATATATATTACATAATTATAGTATAAGGTTGTGTGCATAAATATCATCAGATCCATGTTTTCATATCACCATGGAGAAGTTCAAGTGTAATTCTATCACTTTTCCCTACTGGTAAAACCTTGAAAAATTAGCACAATACCATGATTGGAATTTGATATTGATAAAATCCACCAATTTTCTTCAAATGTCCTCAGCTATTGCTACAGTAATTTTAATTTGTGCATCTGTGAGCTATGTGTTTAGTAATAAGCAATATTATCTCATGTATATGTTCGTGTTCAAGATACAAAGAAGGTCCTCCAAATAAGGGTGCTTCACTTTGCCCTTCACTAACCACACAAATCTCCCTTACAACGACTACTCCTCTTTGCTCACAGTTGACAAGCGTTAATGTTCTCAATTTCTATCATTTTGTCATTTCCAAGAGGTTATATAAAGGTTACAGGCAGTATGCAACTTTTCAGGATAGATTTTTTCACTCAACCTAATTCTCTTGAGATTTATCCACTTTATCCTGGATTCCTTTTTTCCTTTCTTACAGTACCGAGGATTGAACCCAGAGTAGCTCTACTCCTGAGCTTCACCCCAACCCTTTTTATTTGAGACAGGGTCTTGCTAAAATATAAAATACTGAGATGTCCCTCAGACTTAGAGTCCTCCTGCCTCAGCCTCTGGAGGAGCTGGGATTACAGGCCTGTGCCAGCACTCCTGGCTCATTGTGAGTGTCCCATTGCTACCTAGGTTGTCACCATCTGGAGGCACTGTGTAAGTCATCTCTCCTTGAAGGACATCTAGGTTGTTTCCAGTTTGAGGTTGTTACAAATAAAGAGAGCTACTATTCACATTTTTGTATAGCTTTTTGTGGGACCATAAATTTGCATTTCTCTGGGATTAATTTTTAAGTGTGCAATTTTTAGTTTCCATTACTGGTATTTAAAAGTTTAGCTTCATAGTTTTGCAAAAATGACTACATAATTTTACATTGAAACATATTAATAATCTGTCTTTTCTGCATCTCCACCAGCATTTGATAGTGTCATTTTTTTTTCCCCCTGCATACTGGGTATTGAACTCAGGGGCACTCAACCACTAAGGCGTATCCCCAGCCACATTTTGTATTTTGTTTAGAGATATGGTGTCACTGAGTTGTTTAGCACTCCACCACTGTTTCTGTGCTGGCTTTGAACTTGTGGTCCTCCTTTCTCAGCCTCCCTAGTTGCTGGGATTACAGGCATGCAACACAGTGCCCAGCTTGTCACTGGTTTTATTCTGACCTTTTTGATAGGTATGTAGTGGTATGTCATAGTTTTAATTTGCATATCTCTAATAGCTAATGACATTGAGCATCTTTACATGTGCTAGCCGATCATCTGTATATTCCCTTTGATGAAAGTTCTCTTCATGTTTTTATCCATATTATATTTGGGAGTGTTAAGCTTAAAATTTCTTAATATATATTCTAGCTATCATGTTACTCTTTTGCAAATATTGCTTTCCACCATTTAGTTTATCTTTTCATGCCTCTTTCTTCTTTTTGAGATGGGTTTTCGCCATGTTGTCCAGGATGATCTCAAGTTTATAGGCTCAAGCAAATGCCACCTTCAGTCTCCCCAGGGCTCCCTAGGACTACAGGTGCACATGACTTCTTTTCAAACTTTTAAGTTATTTTTGCATGTTAAAGATTTTTAATTTGGGGGAGGTCCAACTTATTGCTTTTTTCTTTTAGGGATCAAATTTTAAAATTAGAAATTCCTAGCCCAATTCTAGATTCCAAAACCATTCCTTTTTCTTTTAAGTTTAATAGATTTTCATGTTTTTGTTTATTTGTTAAATATGTGATTCATTTTGAGTTAATTTTTGCTGAGGTGTGGAGTTTAGATCAATGTTTGTTTTTGCCTATCAATGTATAATTACTAAAATATCATTTGATAATATGGTTATCCTAACTCCTATATATTGCTTTGGAATATCTGTTAAAATTTAGGTGAGCATATTTTTGTGTGTTTCTTCCTGGGTTCTCTATTGTACTATGTTCCAAGGGTTTGTGTCTCTCTCCTTCCATTAATACCACACTGCCTTGCTTACTGTTTTCATATAATAAACCTCAATTTTGGGTAACATGTATCTTCCCACTTAACTATTTTTTATTTTAAATATATTATTGTTTTTTATTATTCTAATACCAGCACCTTAATACATACATTTTATAATGATATCTTTAATATTTCTTTAGAATACTTGCTAGATATGAACAGATATTACATTAAATCTATAGATTAATTTAGAGGACAATCAACATTTTTACTATGTTGATTCTCCCATGACTCAAGGATCTATGAATTCATGAAAATATCTATTATAACAATATTATTTGATTTCATTTCAGCATTCTTTTGTGGTCGTCAGCATACAGAAACTTTATATGTTTTATTAAATTTTTATCAAAGTATTTCCTTATTTTAGAGAGATTTTTAGATGGCATTATGTTTTTAATTTTTGTTTCCCCATGTTCAGTGTTAGTATTTGCAAATTTAAATGAAATTCCATATTAATCTTGTAATCACATAACCTTGTAGAACTCACATATTATATTAAGGAGTTTCTAGCAGAATTATCAAGATTCTCCATTTAGGGAATCATGACACTGATAAGTAGGAATACCTTTATTCCTTCTTTCCAGTGTGTATGTTTCACCTTCTAGAATGTTATTGAATAAAAATAGTGAGACTGGAACCTTTACCTTGTTCAGCACCTCTGGGAAAAGCATTGGCTCAATCATTGAATATACCAGCAGTGTGTTTTTTGTAGGTGCCATCAACTCTCAAATTGTTGAGTGGTGTATCATGAATGAGTGTTGAACTTCACTAAATAAGTTTTCTGCACCAAATAATATGGCTATATTTTTTTTCTTTAGCTTATTAGTAAGGTAGTGGTAACATAAATGGATTTTCAAATGTTTCACCCACTTTTGAGTTTGGCTATTTGTCTTACCTTATTGAGACATAATATTGTTTATCTATTCTGAATACAAACCCCTTATGAACATATTTTCTCTCATTCTGTTTCTTTTGCCTTTCACTTTGGCTACTTACCACAACAGTAATTAGTTCTTTGATTTATGTATTTTAAAAACACTTACCACACTTATTCCTGTTTTTGTATCATAACAAACCATTGCCTGA
This sequence comes from Marmota marmota marmota, assembly GCF_001458135.2. Taxonomy (NCBI): domain Eukaryota; kingdom Metazoa; phylum Chordata; class Mammalia; order Rodentia; family Sciuridae; genus Marmota; species Marmota marmota. Next base: position 3,327,593 of record NW_026000093.1, on the reverse strand, counting down.
CCAAATTTCTGGAAGATTCATAGCTGTAGTCTCCTAAGACTTTTATAGTTTCACCTTATAATGTAATCTCTCTTTATCCATTTGAGTTAATCACATTTAACTTTGATCTGGAATTATTAAATGAAGAATTTTACTAATAAATTATTTTCATATTTTAATTGTACACTCTTCTGAGTAACATCATTAAATCTCATGTTGTCCTTCTCAGTCCCATCCACAATGTGCCCAGCATTTCAACACTGGATACACTACCTGTGCACTAGTCATTAGTAGCTGCCTTATTTATCAGATTGACCATTGCTGCCTCTCAGTGCTTGTGTTCAATAACCCTTATTTTATTCAGTAGAATTTACTACTAATTCAATTTGACCCTGGGATTTTTATAGGAAGATTTTTAATTATTAACTCATTTTTATTTATACATCTATTCCAATCTCACATATAATAAGGAGCTTAGTGTTTTTTTCTTTCTTGGAACTTGTCCACTTCATCTACACTATCTAATTTTTATGTACTATATACATATGTATGTATGTGTGTGTTATATAATAAAATAAATAATATATATACATACATATATATCTATATATATGTATATAGATATGTGCATATATATATATATATATATATATATATATATATATATATATATATTTCAGTTCTGACATCTCCCTTAATTCCTAGGTTTAATAATTTGAGTCTTTTTTCATTTTTCATCAGTTTAGTTAAAATTTTTAAAATGTGGAGATCTTATTTTTTCACCTTTTGGTTCCATAGCTTTCAAAATCATTTTTCTCTTTTGTATTTTCACTTATTTCCACTTTATGATTTCCTTCCTTCTGTTTGCTTTAGGTTTAGTTTATCTTCTTTTGTTGATTTCTTCAGGTGGAAGTCAGTTATTGATTTGAGATATTTCTTCTTTTGAAACAGACATTTATAATTTTATAAATTTATAATTTTCTTATAAACACTACTTTATCTGGATGTCTTAAGTTTAGATGTATTTCTTTCAATTTAATTCATCCCCATATATTTTCTATTTTATATTGTGATTTCTATTTTGATATCTTGTTTATTAAGGAATGTGTAATGTGTAATTTTCATATATTTGTAATATAAATTTTCTTTGTTATTGATTTCTGATTTTTTAATTATGTTCATAAAAATTAATTTACAATATTTCAATCTTCCTAAATTTATTGAAACTTGCTTTATAGCATAACTTATGATCTGTCCTGCAGATGCTCCATATGTGCTTCAGTGTGTATTCTGCAATCACTGAGTGGCATTTTATACAAACATCTGTTAGTGTTAGTTGATTTATAGTGTTCAACTGTTCTATATCTTTGTGTTACTCAGTATTGAAAATAAATTATTGAAGTCTTCAGCTACTTTTGTTGAACTATATATTTACCTCTCAAACTTGTCAGTAAATGTTGCTTCATGTTTTTCTTGAAATGTGTATATACATTTTATAATTGTTATTCTTTCCTCATCACTTATGAACTCATCAAAATGACCTTTTATCATGATTAAAATTTTAACTGTTATTTTGCATGATATTACTATAGCCATGCCAGGTCTCTTAAGATTCTTTTTTTTCCCTATAATATATCTTTTTCTGTCATTTGCTATCAACATATATGTGTTTTTGAATCTAAGATGTGTCTGTTGTAGACTGAATATGTTCAATCTTACAACGTAATTCGACCTCATCATCTCTTTTTGATTAATCTATTCACATTTAGTAATATTATTGATAGGTTTAGATTTACATCTGCCATTTTGCTTTTCTCTATATATGCCTCAGTCATGTGTTTCTTAACAGAATACATCCTGAGAAATGTGCTGTTCTCATCTCATGGTGCAAACATTATGCAATGTACTTGCACACATGTAGATGATGTGGCCTACTAAATGCCTGGGCTACGTGGGCTACACACACACACACACACACACACACACACACACAGTGACTATAGCTCCTGGGGACGTGATGAATCAAAGAACGTGAGACTAAATTAAACAGCAAGAAATGATGTCATCAAGAGACATAGTAAACATGGAATGCATGAGGCTGCTGCTAACATAACACAGCATACTCATATAGAAAATTTTATAAGTATGAATACCTAAAATAATAATAAACCATGAGCATAAGCCTTTATTTTCATTTTCAAGTATTATACATTGCACACGGCTGTCTGTGATGTGATTTTACTTGACTGAAGGCACAGTGGGATTGTTTACAACAACATCAGGGCAAGCGTGTGCATAATTCGTTGCACTCTGGTTTCATGATGGCTGCAGAGTTACTAGGTGATAGCAATTTCTCAGGTGTATTATAATCTGATGGATCCACATTCTAAGTATGGTCACTCATTAACAAAAATCTCAGTAATATGGTACATAATTGTGGTCCATCTTCTTTGTCATCTCTTGTTTTATTACATTTCTTTATATTAAACATATGTTTAAAAAATACTTTAACTATGTAAGCAATTTTGGTCCACAGTAAAATTCAGAAGAAGATATAAAGATGTCATAGATACCCCAGATCCCTACATATAACACTACTTCTTTCATTATTAATTTCTCATACCAAACTTATATGTTTGTTACCATTAATAAATTTATGCTAACATACTATTATCACCAAATGTCCATATTTTACACTAAAGTTTACAATTACTACTACTAGTTTTGCATATTATGAATTTGGACCAATGTGTAGTGATGCGAATTCCCTATTTTTAGATCAGAGTACTTTCACAGCACTAAAAATTCCCTATATTGTACCTAGTCATTGATGTCTTCCCTTTTATGCAGAGAAACCTCTGATTGTTTTATTGTCCTCATAGATTTTATTTTTCCAGAATTTTATATACTTGTATTAATACACTATCTAGCTTTTTTAGGTTACTTTCTTTCATTTAGTAATATTGATTTAAGATTCTATCCCATCTTTTTAGGGTTTGATAGCTCATTTACTTTTAGTGATAAATAATATTCCATTGTCCAAATGTGTCATAGTTTATTTATCCACTCAAAGAACATCTTAATTACTTCCATATTTGTCAATATAAATAAAGTTTCCCAAAAAGTCTGTGTGCAGATTTTTGTGAGGACATACTTTCAGCTCTTTTGGATAAATACCAAGGGCATGACTGCAGTATTGTATGGTAAGAGCAGGCTTAGTTTTGTAAGAAACTGTCAAGTTGACTTCCAAAGTGGCTATACCATTCAATCATACTAGCAACAAATGAGAGTATATGTTAGTTCACATTTTTGTCAGCATTTGGTGTTGTTAGTGTTCTGAATTTTGGCCATTCTTACAAGTGCATAATGTTGTCTTATTACTTTAAGTTTTATTTTCTTTATGACATGTATAAGTCATAAAACAACTTTATAAATGTATAAAACAACTTTAAAAATGTTTATTTGTTATCTGTACATCTTCTTTGGTGAGTTAACTGTGAAGGCCTTTGGCCTATTTTTGAATCAATTATTTCTTATTGTTGAGCTTTGAGAAGTCTTTGTATTGCACAACGGTCCTTCATAACACTTCTTTTGCAAGTATTTCAACCAAGTGTGTGAATTGTCTTCGTTTTTTTCATAGTGTTTATTACGTATATGCCAATCATGTTCATGGTCACTTCTTTTTTTCATGGATTGATACTTTCAGTGTCATATCTAAAAAGTCAACACCAAACCAACATCATTTAGATTCTCTCCTACATTACCTTTCATGGTTTTGTGTTTACATTTAGGTCTATGACCCACTTCGAGTTTATTTGTGGAAGATGTAAGGTTTACATCTGGATTTACTGCTTTGCATATGAAATCTAGTTTTTTCCAGGACAATAGGTTGAAATGCTGTACTTTGTCAAAAATAAATTGATTGTGTATAAGGGACGGTTTCTATTTGCTCTATTCTGTCTCATTGATCAATTTGTCTATTATTTCACCTGTATTTTGATATCTTGATTGATGGTGCTTTATAGTAGTTCCTGAAGTCAGAGAGCCCAGATACTCCAACTTTGCTGTTCTCCTTCAATACTGCATTTACTAGTCGGGGTCTATTCCCTTCTGTATAAAATTTACATAGAGTTTGTCGATATTCACAAGGTGAATTTCTGGGGTTTGAATGCCATAAATCTATCAGCCAAATTAGAAAGAACTGGCATCGGGACAATATAGACTTTTCTTTCATAAATCCATAATATCTCTCAATTCATTAATTTTTCCAACAGAGTTTTACAGTTTTACCATAGAGCTCTTGTGCATGTTTTATTAGATTTAGAATTGTTATTTCATTTGAGGGGGTATACTATTTTTGTGTGTGTGTGTGTGATTTTTAATTTATTTATTTGATACTTTTTAGTTATATGTGTCAGTAGAATCCATTTTGTCACAATTATACAAGCATATAATATATTGTATTCTAATTCAGACTCTAATACCCGTCTTTCCCCTTCCTTTTCCTCTCCCCCACTCTCGTCTCTCTTTGATCTTTATACTAAAGTTAATGGTATTTTTAATTTTAAATTCCACTTGTGTATCATATATAGGAAATTGATTGACTTTGTTATATTCACCTTGTATCCTATAACCTTGCTATAATTTTTCATTAATCCAGGAAGTTTCTTATTTTCTCCATAGACAATCATGTCATATGTAAACACATTTTGTGTTTCCTTTCTTTCTCACCAATCAATATACCTTTTTATTTTAAAATTTTCCTTCTTTTTCTCTCTTTTTCTCTTTGAGAGTTATCACACTACTTAGTCGTCCTAGTACTATGGTGAAAAAAAGTGATGAAAGGAGACATCCTTGTTATATTCCTGGTCACAGCAGAAAAACTTCTAGAAAGTTTATCGTATATAGTATTATGCATCCTGACATCATGTTATGAAAATACACTGGACACTAGAAGTAAGTTTTCATGGACAAACCTAAGCTCGGGAAGTTCCCTTCTGTTCCTAGTTTACTAAAAATCTTTATTATGAACAAATGTTAATTTGGTCAAGTGGTTTTTGTGCATTTATTGATAGGATCACTTATCTTACTTCCTCATGATTCATAATTATTTTTGTCCACTTTTGGATTTGATTTTGCTAACGTTGTTTAAAGATTTGTTTTGCATCTATATTCATATAAGCTATTGGTTTGTGGTTTTCTTTTCTTGCCAAGCCTTCATCTGATTTTTGTATTAGGATAACGTTGATCTCAGAGAATTAGTTAGAAAGTCTTCATTTCGTTTCTGTTTTAAAAGAGATTGTAGATAATATTAACATTAATAATTTTCATCCATTCTGTTTTTTATTAAATTGAGTAGTCTTACAAATGTTGTTGATTTTTTTAAAAAGAGATTTTGGTTTGCCGATTTCCTCTGTCCGTTCACCCTTTATAATTTCCTTGCCTACTGTTATAATTTTGACTACCTGTTTTCTTCTCCTTGCTTTGAAATAAATTTGCTTTTATTTTTATCTTTATCTAAGGGGGAAGTTCAGATATTGATTTGATTTTTCTTTTTACCTAATTTGTGAATAGAATGGTACAGTTATCTTAAGCAATATTTTGAATGCATTCCTTAAACATTGGTATGCTATATTTTTATTTTTAATTTACTTCAAAATACTTTTTTATACTATTTAATTTATTCTAATTAGTTATACATGACAGTAAAATGCATTTTGACACATTGTTAACAGATGGAGCACATCTTTTTGTTCCTCTGGCTGAACATAGTGCAGAGTCACCAGTAGTGTGATCACACATGTATGTGGGGTAACAATGTCTGTCTCACTCTACCATCCTTCCCATCCCCACAGCCCCACCTGTCTCCTCATTCCCCTCTATACAATACAAAATTCCTCCACCTCTCTCCCACATTGTGGATTAGCATCCGCTTATCAGAGAAAACATTTGGCCTTTAGTTTTGGGGGGTTTGTCTTATTTCACTTATCAAGATATTCTCCAGCTCCATCCATTTACCTGCAAATGCCATATTTTCATTCTTCTTTAAGGCTGAATAATATTCCAATGTGTATATGCACTACTTTGATGTTTCTTCTTTGACTTATGTTTTACATAGAAATAAATAATTAAATTTTCTAGTATTTAGAAATTTTCTCTTTCCTTTTTTTTTAATTTGTACATACTAATTGTACTTGTCTATGAGATTCAGTGTATTTTCATATATGATATCAGGGTCCATAATATTGTATCCAATAAACTCTTCTTCTACCCACAACCCTTTAACTCTTGCACCCTTCCAGTCCACAGGAATCACTATTCTACTTTCAAGTCAACTATTTTAGTTTCTACATACAAGGGAGAACATGAAGTTCTTGTCTTTCTGTGTCTGCTTCATTTTCCTAGCATGATGTTCTTCAGTTTTATCTGTTTTGCTGTAAATGAAAAGATTTCATTTTTTATAGCTAAATAATATTCCATTGTGTATAAAAAACACATATTCTTTATCCATTTGTCTGTTGATGGACACCCAGTTGGTTCCCCATCTTACCTTAGCGCAACAATAAACCTGGACATTCAGGTATCTCTTTTGTATTCTGATTTTATTTCTTTTAGGTCTAAACCTAGTAGTGTATAACTATCTTTCTGTTATTGCAGTTTTTCAGTTTAACTCTTGTGGTCTCTAAAATCATACATTGTATGATTTCCATTCTTGTATATGGTTTAAATCATGTTGTATGGCCCGTGATGTGAATTATTTGATGAACTTCCATGCAAGCTTAAGAAGAATGCTATTTTGAATGGAAGTATTTTCTATAAGGTAATTTATACACAGTTGATTGCAGTGATTTTGTGTTTAACTATGTTTTTATGATTTTCTGCTTTAATCCATTATGGATAGATAGGTGTAGAAGTCTCCAACTATAATAGCAAATTTATCTAAGTCTCCTTACAATTTTGTTAGTTTTTGTTTCATGTATTTTCACATCTTCTGTTAGGCTGCACACATTAAGAATTATATGTCTACAATATGAGTCTTCATGTAAGTAAGTGTCCTTTTTTTCCCTTGTTTTTATTCCCTTATTTTGAGTTTGTTGAGCTTCTTGGATGCATAGATTAATGCTTTTAATCAGATTTGGAATAATTTCAGGCATTATTTGTTTAAATAATAATTTGCTTCATTCTCCTCTCCTTCTGGGATTTCATTCTCATTGTGTGAGCATGTTCTCAACCCAGGAGGGCTCTTACTAGCTATTTTCTTTCCTATATGTCCCTCTTAAAAATGTGTCTGGGTCTACCATCTCAGCCCCTCTTAATTGCTCATCAATGAAATCTATGCTGTTTACAATAGGCTTAAACATTAGTTCCAAACAGGACCAGCCCTCTTAGGGAAAGCTGGAAGTTTCTTTGCTCTTTTAGCCTGTCTTTCATACTTGGAAGCAATTCTACAGCACTGCACCAGAAATGAAGATATGAACAATATCCTGCTTTTCCTAGAAGAACTCCCCTATTCTGTGAGCCGTTAACTGCTGGTCTTTTGGTGTTTTGTCTCTGTTATGGAAACTATGCCCCATAAGTTGGCTGTGTTGGGGGGAAGAGGGCTTGGTATACTCTGCCTGCCATGTCTTGGATTGTGCCTCTTTTAACTGAAGTGTATTGTTTGAGAGAAAGAATAAGCTGCCTTTGCAGAGGTTGGAGGGAGCACTATTAGAGGTGCTAGTGGGCATGCCCTTGGTGGCCTTAAACTGATTCCTAACTGGGAAGCTGCGGAAAGGAAGTGCTGTGTTCTTTGCAACACTCACCCACCCTGGGCATCTATAACACAGAGGTAGAAATCGGAGGGGGAGCAGGTGTGGCTCACTTGCCATGGACTCTTGCTATTGAGACTTGTTTTTTTACTTTTTCTTGAATAAAATTTCTTCACTTGGTCACTTGGTATATGCTCTTGGGACAAATTTTAGAAATCACACACACACACACACACACACACACACAAACATACATGCATATACACAGACTAAATTTCCATCATGTAAGTAGTCAAATACAGAGAGGCTTTCTCTATTGATCTCTCCACAGTGCCATTCAGAAAGTCAGAATGACACTGTTTCTTTTTTTTTTCAACATTTAGTAATTATCGCTTATTTTTTCCAAAATGTTTATTGAAAACACATTAAACATGATCGTTTTTTTCAAAACAAAATATGTTGTAGGAATTTATTTTCCCTTAACCTGTTGAAGGAGTTAAGCATATGCCAATTCGGTAATTGATTATTCCGAGATGAAAACACTGGAGAAACTGTAATGGCAGACAGTACTATCAGATCTGCATTCCCTTTTATGTAGCAGGGCATAAGTTTCCTTGGAAGGGTTACTTTCCCTATGCCAGGATGAGAGAATTAAACTTATCACCAGAGACTGGGGGTTAATACTGCAATAAACATGAATAAATAAATTCATCAAAGTATCCTTTACGTTTCATGAGCTTGATACGCCTCTTTTACTACCTTATTGATTCCTATTGTCTTCTGTGGAATTGCTCCTCTTAGCCCAGATTTTTTGCCCTCTTATATTCTCACAAGTTTATTATTCATTGAGGAAAAAAGCATGTTGATTTGGCTATTTGTTGAGGTCTCCATTCTAAATGTCCCTACATACACATAAAATTAATAAAACTTGAAGGTTTTATTCTTTTTCATCTATCTTATGTTAATTGCTTCCTAGACTTGATTAAAGACCCTTTGTGCAAACCAAGCAAGTGGAGTGGTAGAGGTGCTCTCTGCCTCTCCTACATTGTTTCCTTATATTTTGGCTATCTCAGGAGACTGCAAACATTTTGAAGAAATATTATATTCATATGTATGCAGATTCTAGTGCATCTTTGTTGAAAAATAACTAAATAAATGAGTGTTATGATTAATAAACACCTTAGGCTTAAAATATCTTAACTCTTTTAATATTAAATATTTTAAATGTTTAAACTTACTTTTAAGTTTTAAACAAATATTTTATTTCAGATTATGTAACTCATTGATTAATTAATAAAAGGATTAGTGTTTCACTTAATGAATAATTTATCATTCTTCTTTAAACAAAAACAATGTATTGTTTTCTATTACATTGTAGACACATTATTGCACTCTGTGGATGCTTCATATAATCATTTAATAGAATAGAAGGGAGCATGTAAACAAACAAAGAAAAGACCCATGGACCATATACTGAAGTGGTTCAGTGAATCAAAAAAAACACAGAATATTCAAGGAAAAGTCATAATTCTAACAACCAGCAGAGAAAATGGCCAGCCCCAGGGAAGTGGTAGAGTGGAGGTACATGCGGACTTCACAGTCATCATATGCATTAGCTAACTAGCTAACTAGCTTGCTAGGGATACCATAACAAAGTGGCACAGATTGGGTGTTTTGAAAAATACACATTTATTGTCCCACATTTCTGGAGACTCAAAGTTAAAGCTCAAGGTATTAGCCTTAGTTCCTGCAGAGGCCGTGAGGAAAATGAATAGTGAATAGACCAGTCTCTGGCTAGGATGCTTAACGTGTGGAAGCAGTAGAACACAGTATGGTTTAGAGGGATATTGTGACAGGTATGAAAGTGAAGATACTGTTTACTTTGTCCTTGTAGGGTAATGGGAGAATACTAATGGCTTCACGGTGTCAAGTGATATTACGGGTTGAATTGCATCCGCCTAAAATTTACATGTTAAAGTTCTTGCTTCAAACATTTTAGATCTGTTTTGGAGAAAAGATTCTTTGCAGATCTAATTATTTAAATTGAGATCATGCAGCAGAAAGGCTGGCCAATGATAAAATAGAACTGATGTTTTAAAAAAGGGAAAAACCATTTAGACAGAAACATGAAGATGGGGAGAACTTTGTGTGAAGAGAGAAGCAGAGATCAGAGTGATGCTTTTCTTGGTCAGGAACACCAAAGTTTGCCAGCAAACCAAAGATACTGTGGGAGAGGCATGAGACAGGTTTTTCCTCATGGCCTCTGCAGGGACTAAGGCTAATACCTTGAGTTTTAACTTCGAGTCTCCAGAAATGTGGGGCAATAAATGTGTATTTTTCAAAACACCCAATCTGTGCCACTTTGTTATGGTATCCCTAGCAAGCTAGTTAGCTAATGCATATGATGACTGTGAAGTCCGCAAAGTATAATGCTATTCTTCAGAATTCAGTTTAAAACATTACAAAGCTCATAAAAGAAATCAGAGGAGAACTGGTCATAAAGAAATCTGTTAAGTGATATAAAGTAATAATCATGACCAAACATGCCACATGCTTATGCTTTATTCTAAAAGTCTGACATTATAATTAAAATGACCCCAAGAAAAAAGAAAAATAGGAGTTTCTGAAGACTAATTTGGGATGCAGAGATAGCTTTCTGCTCTATGATGAGCTCAGATCTAAAAAGGTCAATTAAAAAGGACAGAAGGTACATTGAATCAGCTAATACAAATAAAACAATACAGATGAATATTATTTAAAAGGCTACAGTTCAGACTGAAGTGAGTTTAATGAAAATTACTAGAGGGTAACAAAAATATTTGAAGTTAAAAAAAGTGGGAATAAAAGAGATTACTAAATAAAAGAGATTACTAAAGCTACACAAGTCTTGCCATGTAGAAATAATCAGCTTGTCCTGTAGCGCCCCCTTGCCCGCAAGGAAGACGCAACACTCAGGAATCTTCTTTCAGCAGTTTATTCAGGCCCCTGACAGTTCTTCTCCTCAGTTCTCTTCTTCAGTTCTCTCCCTCCGGATGCCCCTCCCAGCCTTAATAAAGCATCTCAAGCCCCAATGCAAAGCAGCCACGTGGAGCTTTCTCATAGAGTGATGAAAAGTCATGTGCCAACTCTCCCAAACAAGGAGTTGTTTGTCACAGACCACAGCGGAGCCAGCGCCATCATGTAATGGCGACCATAATTTACATAAACGGCAGAAACGGCTCCCCACAGTTCCCCCTTTTTGTTTTCTTAAAACAATACAGGCGAGAGTAGAGGTCCTACCCCACTGTGCAGAAGTGGCTGCAATGTATGGTTCAGTCCCAAGGAGGCGCCTTCCCCAGACCCAAGACCATATCAGCCGACGCCTTTTTTNGACACAACAAGAGACACACAGAAAACAAAAGCGAAAGTAAAAACGAAAGTACACAATGCAGCTGCTGCCCCGCTTTGGTCGCGGGTCCCACTTACTTGGGACGATTCTCCGCTTTGATCGCGGATCCCACTTACCTGGGACTACGGTGCACCCCCCTGACTGCTGAAAGTTCTGGTTCCCGGGTCTCGGCACCACTTGTAGCGCCCCCTTGCCCGCAAGGAAGACGCAACACTCAGGAATCTTCTTTCAGCAGTTTATTCAGGCCCCTGACAGTTCTTCTCCTCAGTTCTCTTCTTCAGTTCTCTCCCTCCGGATGCCCCTCCCAGCCTTAATAAAGCATCTCAAGCCCCAATGCAAAGCAGCCACGTGGAGCTTTCTCATAGAGTGATGAAAAGTCATGTGCCAACTCTCCCAAACAAGGAGTTGTTTGTCACAGACCACAGCGGAGCCAGCGCCATCATGTAATGGCGACCATAATTTACATAAACGGCAGAAACGGCTCACCACATTGTCCTTTGCTTTGGTTCTGACACAGTTCTTTTTAGTCTTGTCTTCACTGAGAGGAACCCTACGATTCAGGTAAGAGAAGAAATGCTAAGAGATTAGTAGGAGTTTCTAGGTGCCAAGGGAAAATTGAGGATGAGATTTCACAGCTACTTAAACTAATCTTTGAATTTTCAGAAACAAGTATGAAGATGAAGGTGAGCTCTACAAAAATAAACTCACCAACTGACACAAACATGTTGCATGGGAATATATTCTTAGCTAGTTAGTATTTTGTGTTGGTTGAGAATATAATCTTTTATGTTAATTTTCATGGTTTCAATTGTTGTACCCTTTCAACAAACAGATAATCTGAACAGCTATTCAACCAAATGATGCCATAATTTATTTGTAAGATGCAAATAGACTTTGGAAAGCAATTGACAGATATCTGGTAAGTTCCCAATAAACATAAGTTATTACTCACATCGCAACCAGAATTATTACCACATTCTTGTTCATCTTCTTAATTCTTTCATTCTTTTCTTATTGGCTTTGCTAATCTCTACTGAGTGGTGGCAGTATTTTGTGTACCTTAAACAGGGAATTTAGATACAGACACAGATAAATGTCAAAGATGATGTGAAGATACAAGGAGAAAATGGATATCCATAATCCATAGAGGCTGGCATGCTGGCACCTTGATCTCAGACTTCTAGGCTCCCCAAATATGAGATGGCAAATATCTGCTCTCTAAACTAATTTGTGATACATTATTACTCCAGACCTAGCCAAGAAATACAGAGTATGAAGAATAAGAATGTTGCATGTCTGTCTTAACTTTAAACGATTAGATAACACCTACTTATCCATTATTAATAGTTTTGTATTAAAAACCCCCAATGTCAGGTCTATGTTGTTTCTAGGCATGCATGATTTTAATACATTTTAAAGAGGAAGATTTAGAGATTTCCCACTATCTTTATTTAATTACACAATTTTAGGGCCTTCAGCAGGCTACATATTTATCCTGGCTTTAGAGATAGCAAGTTTTAACATTTCCCTCATCTTGAGGAAAAATAACATAGCCACTGATCTAATATTTATTATATTCATACTTGTGCAGTTTGAAAAGTTCATGCATATATATATAGACTATTGTACATGACGATAATCACCAAGGAGGGTTATTCTTATCTCTGTAATGTTTCTCCTTCTGACAGATAAGGAACCTGAGTTCTCAGGGACCTCTGAACAACCCGAGGTCACAGTGAGGAATGACGAATTTACATAAAGCACTCTTGTCTTCCTACCAGGCTGCCTCCATCAATTTAACTATGAAGTTTAATAGAGCAACAGTAGGGCTAGCGATATGGGGGTGTATCTTAGTAGAAGAGCATTTGCCTAGCATGAGCAAGACCCTATATTTGGTCCCCTGCCCTTGAAAAAAGAGAGATAGGTGGGGACAAGAGAGTCTTCTGTCTGGCTTTCTGTCCAAAAATCATGCAATTGTGAGTCAGTGTAAACTGCAGGTCTCTGTGTGCTTAGAAGTTTGAGAAATCCCAGGCAGGACTTTCAAGTCATTCCCCTTGCTGTCCTTACTCCTTAAGCCATTTAGGAGAAGGAGAACAGTCTGATTAACACAGGGAATGAAACACATTTATTGCTCCATATGTAGGCATGGAAACTATTCCTATACACTTTGTGAGTTGTGATTGCTTTGATCCAACCAAGAAGACACAATAAAACCTCTGTTATAAAGATGATAATGGCAAAGAAATGGGAAAGCATTTCTTGCTCATATTAACCTAAACCATATTTTATGTACTGCAGAATCAATTTTTTCCCCAAAGGAAATAGCTTTGGAGAATGTCCATTTTTATCCTTTTTTTTTTCTCTGTGGATTAGGCTTATGGTTAAATACAGTAGAGATAACATCCCATTGTTCATTCTGTGATCACATTTGAGGCTGCATTTTTTTTAACCAACATGTCAAGACAGAGCAGTCCACTTTGTGATACCGGATTGGCAAAAGTTTGGTTGATATTCACTTTCGTGGATGACCTAGATATACAGAATATAGCTCAAGAATATCTGCTGGGCTAATAGAGCTCCTCAGGTTCCAAGAGGCTGAGTTTCACTCTGAAATTTAAAATTCATGTAATAGTCCTGAAGAAAACAGAAGGTTAAGCATGTTCATTCTAAAATTTTTTGAAAAATGTGTCTGAAGTAGGTACATTTACAGGCATTTGGAATTAGATGAACCTACTTTTTAAAGCCTACGACTATAGTAGTTTAGTGTAAGAATATCATGGAACACTTATGAGAACTACAAGAGTTTCAAAGGGTACATTGTCCTAGTCGTGTCTCAATACCACGTAATCTGCTTACAAAGTGAAAACTAGCACATGGAAATTAGTTAACTGAACCAGAATAAGAATCTTTCCACTTGCCAAAAGGCTCCCTGTTTTACCAAACACCATGCCATTTTCTCTGTCTTCTGAGGTCCCTTCAAGTTTATCTCAATGTGGAAAAAAGAGAAATCAGAGAACACATGCATCTCTTATATCCTCTACTATATGTACATTTTTACACACACTATATATATAAATTATATATATAATATGTAAATATTATATATTTATATAATATATAATATTTATGTGTACATTTATATATACAATATATATATATAATATAATGTGTAAAAATTTATATATATATATATATATATATATATATATATATATATAAAATTTTTTCTTGTAAAGTTCAAAGGGGAACCCACCAGTGTTTTGGTCCCTAATGTTCTAAAAGTTGTAATCTGGGCATATGTCCATATATTAGAAAGAAAACTAGAGACAGGGGTCTTGCACTGAGATTTGTACAAAGATAACTGTCATAAAATGTCTTGCCTTTGCTCCTAGAGAGATCTGAGCACTGCTATAAATAAAATGGTGAATTCTCAGTCAATGGTAAAATTGGTCAATGGTAGCTGATCAGTGATATAATAGAATGAGCATTTTGTTCTGTTTTCCTAAATAGTTGTACAATTCTGCATTTCTATGAGTGATGAATGGTAGCTCCAGATGTTCCATATTCTCAACAATACTTGGTATTGTTCGTGTTTTAAATGTTGCCCATTTTATTGGGTACATACAGGTAGGCTATTATGGTTTAAATTTATATTTACCAATGACTAATGATGGTATCTAAATTCTTAGGTACTTATTGGCCACTCATGTATTTTTTCATGAAGAATCTTTCAAAACTTTTGTCCATTAAAATTGTCTTATAAAAAAAAGAAAGAACATTTTGTTTGAAGTGTCAGATGAACATTTACATTTTAAATCCCTTTAAATCCTGAGAGACTTTATTTCTAAGAAGAGTACAGCAGAGGTAGAAAAAAAGTTATTGATACTAGAGAATAAAAAGAAAACTCAAATCGATATAGGTATATTATAGTAAAGTGTGGAATAATTAAACCATAAATAAATAACTCAAAAAATTATCAGTGAAAACTGTATGTATTTAGGGGCTCATGTCAATACACTAATTGGTACAAAAAGACTACAGAAAAAAAAATAGGACACATTTACCTAGACTGTCAGAGTTAATAAAGATTTAGAGAAGACATTTTGTTTATGATAAAGCAAATGTACATAGTAATAAAGCAGAATGTTGCAAAAGCATCACATTTTAAAACTAACTTCTAAACCAGGTATGGTGGTGCATGCCTGTAATCCCAGCTACTGAGGAGGCTGATGTAGGGAGATCTCAAGTTCAAGACCATCCTAGGCAACTTTGTAAGACCCTGTCTGAACACAACACTAAAAATTAAAATGAAAATTGCTAGGGTGTGACTCAGTAGCATAGTGTCTGTGAGTTCAACTCACAGTGCCACAAGAAAAAAGAAAGAAAGAAAGAACTAATTTTTTTTAAAAAAAATTGTGCTTCCAGATATCTCTAAAAAGCTCAGAGTATATTCATTCACTTTATTCTTACTTTAAGGTTACTTCTGTGGAAAATCTGAAAAAAAAAAAACAACTAAATTTTTTCTTTGAAAAGACTCAGTGATTTTAGCTTCTAATTCTCAAACTCAAATTCTCTTTGTCATTGTAATTTTTGTTGAATTAAGGATGTGAACTGGCCACTATGCCATCCTTTATTTAACTGTAACATTTCTTTTTAAGAGAGAAGAATTTAGGTTAGAAAATTAATGTGCCCCTCTGTATATAAGCATGATAACTTTAGTTCTACTGAGTTCTAGTGGGTGTGAATTCTCTTGGGACATGTCAAGCAACTAGTGAACAGTCAATGACATTTACATCTTCAGATTTATAAACTTGTAATCATCACACTAAGGAAATTGTTTAGTTTCTCCTTTACTTTATCCTAAAATAGATTTTTTTAGGAACCAGAGGGTGGAATGTTTCTTTGCTATATTCTCATCACCTGGAGAATCTCTCTCTCTCTCTCTCTCTCTCTCTCTCTCTCTCTCTCTCTCTCACACACACACACACACACACACACACACACCTGTGTGGATGTGTCCTCTTCAAAACCCAGAGTTGCTGATGTAATGGTACTGGTATTAAGAGATGGGACCTTTAAGAGTGAATTTGTGAAGGTTCCTCCTTTATGAATGGGATTAAGGCCACTCTAGAAGAGACTTTGCATAGCTTTTGGCAGCTTGTCCTTCCACTTGCTACCATGTGAGATAACTGTGTTCCTCCCCTCTAGAAGATTCAGTGCTTTTCAGAGCTCATCCTTTGATCTTGTCAGCCTCTACAAATGTGAGAAAATAAAATTCTGTTCTTTGTGAATTACGGAGACTCAGGTATTTCATTACAGAAGCACATTCTTAGAGAATATATACAAATAAAAACTGGAAATGTACATCATATCAAACTTTTCAGTATTCTTCTTTGTTTAGGAAGATTGGTATTATGATTCTAATATTGTCATCTCTACTGTGAGGTTAAGTAAATTAGTATCTATGTCAGGAGCCAGTATTTTTCAGTGTGGAAGAAAGAAGATATGAATGAAAAGTCAAATAGTTTAAGTAATGGCTTTACAGTTTCAATCAAAACTACAAATATGACCTCATTTATGTGTCTCATCTTGAAAAAAAAAAAAAAGTTGTCTTTTTCTCCTAAAAGGTCCAGAATCCATGACTGTCTGAATATCAATGAGTAACTACAGTGCCCAGAATTCTAACTCTAAATATCATTTTCTGAAAGCAATAGCTAATTTTAGGGCAGGTAATATATAACCTTAAAAAAATCCTATTGTAACCAGAGACAAAATTCTCTCACATGCTATTAACATATAATCTGTGGACTCCGGAGACAATTTGAAGAATTTCCTACTGGCCAAAATTGGAATTACTTCAGCTTCAATAAGAATAGTTCAGGGATGATAGATTAAATATGCTTAAATTATGAATTTATAGAGACATAAAAACAGTTCCCCTTTTCCCCTATATTGAGGGATAAATTAAGTGGAAAAATTTCTATTTTGCAAAATAGTAAAGAAAAGTAATCAAGCATCTGTCCTGTCTTTCTATAAGGGCTATTCCTTGCTTTCTCTAAATAGTTCATAAGAAGTTTTAAAACATTAAATATATTCTATGTAATAAATGAAGACTATTTTCAAATGCACGTGAAATGACAGGTTTAGCCAATGATTATTAGTGATGGCTGATTTCATATAGAGATAAAATTTGAAAATTAGTTTCTGAATGATGTATGTAATATCACCAATAAAATAATCTGAAATAATCTCCCCCCAAATAATATGACCCAAATGTATCTATCACAGAGCTCTCTAATTATTAGAAATAGAGATGGAGGAGGCGGGACATGTTATACTTTTCCATAGTGAAGTATCTGGGAAAAAAATTTCAGAATCTGATAAACACTGTTGGACAAAGATACTGGTCCTTTCAAGAAACAAACTAAAAACAAACAAATAACTAGATTTATTAATGACGTAGTAAAGTAAGAAAAGAGAGAATTGAGGCTTGATGTACTATGCTTAATTTATGGTCTTTATTATTTAAAAAGTATTTAAATCAGTTCCTGATTTGAATAAAGTATTATAAAATATTATGAAACAGTTGGGATATCAAAACACTAAATTTTTTATTCAAGCATTATTTGTGCAAATGCTATTACGATGCAAACTGTGAAAGTATTCTTTTTTTTTTCCTACATACACTGAACTTTTTATAAAGGAAGTTTTCTGATTTCCAGAACTAGCTTTAAAATAATCAGAAAATATAGAAGAAAGTACAGTATATAGAAAAAAAAAAGAATTAACTACCATTGACATTTGTTACTTTGCAAGGTTTACCTTTCAATTCATTATGTTACTATCTGTATATATTTGGTACTTTCAATTTTTTAAGGTCAAAAATGTCTGAAAATAGATTTTATTCCCTATAAAATTAAAAGACACAAAAGACTAATACACCTGAATTTTATGCTGGGAAAGAGAAGGTTTAAGAAGCAAAGTTATGGTTTAGATCTGAGGTGTCTCCTAAAAGCTCACATGTGAGACAATGCAAGAAGGCTTGGAGGAGAAATGATTGGGTCTTAACTAATCAGTGAATTAATTCCTGATGGGAATAACTGAGTGGTAACTGGAGGCAGGTTGGGTGTGGCTAGGGGAAGTGGTTCATTGGGGGTGTGGCCATGGGGTATACATTTTGTATCTGGAGAGTGGAGTCTGCTTCTGATCAACATGTGAGCTGCTTCCCTCTGCCACACTCTTCTGCCAGGAGCCCCAAGGAATGGAGCCTTCTGTCTATGGATTGATTCTTCTGAAACCCTGAATCCCCTGATAAACTTTTCCTTCCTTATAGTTGTTTTGGTTGGGCCCTTTAGTTGCAGTGGTGAAAAAGCTGACTAAAACAAGGACTTAGTCACAATTAAGAAAGAAATATTCTGGAATGTCTACCCATATATATATACTCTGTCATATGATTTCTTATTAATTTCTTTTCTTTACTTCTGCCTTCAACATACTTGAGCTACATAACATGACAGTGGCTGTCTTTGTTAGAATACAAAAAGGACATTGGTGTGATTGAGATTTCTTTCCTTAAAAAGACATCTTCTCCTTTACCACCTGCAATGCCATTCAAAAGTCAGTAACATAGAGGGACAGAGACAATTGGTTACTGGGTTCTTTTAGCTTTAGAACTCTCCAAGCTTTGTTTACAAATTTATCAGGAATGATTATTCAATTGTTTTGTATTTCTTTCTGTTTGGATATTATATACTTTAAATTAGAATCTCAGTGGTAACCATTTTTTTTAAT
The DNA here is from genome assembly GCF_001458135.2 of Marmota marmota marmota. Classification (NCBI taxonomy): domain Eukaryota; kingdom Metazoa; phylum Chordata; class Mammalia; order Rodentia; family Sciuridae; genus Marmota; species Marmota marmota. Next base: position 3,308,687 of record NW_026000093.1, on the reverse strand, counting down.
TGTCTTTGTGAAACAATGTCAGGTATTTGACTTGGAGGAAAGTGAGAAGACTGCAGTAAATTTATTTTAAATGATGTTATCTCATACATTTAGGGAAAGAAAACCTATATAGTATGTCAGAAGGTAAAAATGGCTGTTGATCTTTTTGAATTTCCTACCTTCTTCTTGCCTAATGAACTTTTTCTCCATCCATAACCCACTAGTCACTTATGTTCTCCATAAAGCATCAGGTTGCACACAAGTAAGAAGCATAACTGTCATTAATATTGTTTCCCTTTGACACAATGTTTTTGTTTTATGCTCAGTTGTTGAACACTCTACATCCTCTTATTATTCAATACAATGTTATTGACTTAATATAACCAACCAAACCTTGATTTTTTCACTTTTAACTTTTTATTGAAATTTCAAAAGCACTTGCAACTTACTTTTTTTTTAAATTTCCTGTGTCTATTTCAGACAATCCTATCAATTTTTCCACACTTAATAATAATAGCTTATACCTAGTTGCTATTTTCTTTCTTTTCTTATTGTAGCCCAAAAATGCAGGTGTGATCTACCAGAAAAAGAGACCCTAAGCAGCATTTTAAAAATTTGAGTGATTGTTCTTTCTACTCACTATATGCTTTAATGATCTGAAGTTGTCTCCATTTGTTTTTGTGCTATTTAGGAATATTTAATATTTGCAGTAGTTAGGCTATAGTTTTAGAAATGTAATTTTTGGTTTCTATTTTGAAATTTTTATAGATTTTATAGGAAGTTTCAAAGACAATACAGAGAGAAAGCTTGTACCCTCCAGCCAATTTCTCCTATTGATTACAGCTTAATGTAACTACAGTAAAACATATTAAAATATCAATGCAGGAGTACATGTATTGCATTTACACATTTAAGATTCTGGTAATAATATTCAGCCAGGCATGGTGGCACATGCCTGTAATCCCAGTGGCTCAAGAGACCGAGGTAGGAGGATCTCAAATTCAAAGCCAGCCTCAGCAACAGAGAGGCATTAAGTAGCTCAGTGAGACCCTGTCTCTAAATTAAATACAAAATAGGGCTGGGAATGTGGCTCAGTGATTCAGTGCCCCTGAATTCAATCCCCAGTCCCCCTCTCCCCCCACCAAAAAAAGATCCTGGTAACTAATGCCCAAATTAAGACAAAGAACTATTCTACCACACCATTTCCCTGATGTTAACCCTCTTATAGGCACTCATCCTTTGCTCTTGCAATCCAAGAACATGCTTTTGATTTTTATAATTTTATCACTTCAAGAATTTGACATAAGTCAAAACACACAGTATGGGACATTTTAATGCTACCTTTTAATTCCATATTTCTTTTTAATAGTGTATTATGTTATGAATGTGTGAACATTTGTTTGATCATACACCTATTTAGAGACATTTCATTATTTTCAATTTTTGGCTATTACAAGTAAAACTGGTATGAATATGAATGCTTAGAAATGCAATTAACGGGTTCTATGATCAGTTTGTTTTTAGTTTAATAAGACACTGCAAAATGTTTTCACAAAGACTGTACCATATTTTATTGCTATGAGAAATGCACAAGAGATCCAAATTCTCTTCCTCCTCGAAGCATTTGGACTTGTCAGTAATTTTAATGGTCCTAATAGTGTTAGACATCCTACTGTAGCAATCGTTTTCATTTTCCAACAGATTAGAAATGTCAAACATTCCTTCATATGCTTATGTGCCATCCCTTTGTCCTTATCAGTAAGATGTCCTCATTTTTTTTTCCATTTTGTTATTAGTGGGTTTTGTTCACAGTAGAGTTTTGAGAATTCTTTGTAAATTCCAGATATTAACCCTTTATCAGATGTGTGGTTTGCATATTTTTCCCAGTCTGTGATTTGTCTTTTCATCTCATTAAAAATAAATTTCAAGCCTGCTGCAGTTGTGCATGCCTGTAATCTCAGAGACTGGGGAGGCTGAGGGAGGAAGATTGCGAATTCAAAGTCAATCTTAGCACAAGTGATGCGCTAAGCAACTCATTGAGACCCTGTCTCTAAATAAAATACAAAATAGCCCTGGAGATGTGACTCAGTAGTCGAGTGCCCCTGAGTACACTCTCTGGTATCCAAATTTTGATTAAGTCTAAGTAGGTAATTTTTTAAAAAAATAGATTCTGCTTTGGGTGTCCTGTAAAAACAAAATTAAATTTTAAAGATGTGGGGGTGGAGGGAGAAGTCATTACCAAGCCCTGGTCCTAATATTTCCTTCCAAAAGTTTTATAAATTTACAGTTTTCACTTAAACCTATAATACATGTTGGGTTATTAATTTTTTTAAACAAGAAGCGATGTTTAAATCAACATTTACTCTTACCTGTGGGTGTCCAATTATTCCAACACCAATTTAAAACCCTATCTTTCTTCCATTCAGTGGTCAGTGAACATTTGTCAATCATCCCTCGGTATCGTTTATGTGTTTTCATTTCTGGGGAGGGGAGGCAGTGTATTCTGGTCATTGATCTATATGCTTATCCCTTGCTAATTCCACACAGTTTGATTATTGTAGCTTGATCATAAATCTTGAAATCACATATAGCAATGATTCGTTCCAGTGTATTATTTCTTTTCAAAATAATTTTTTTGCTCTTACAATTTTTTGACTTGCCTGTATAAATTTTAGAATAATCTTGTCTGTATCCACAAAATATTTTTGTTGAAATTTTGACAAGAATTTCCTTGATGAAGACTTTTTCTACATAATAACCAAAGCAGGATCCATTCAAGAAATATTATTAACAAGTTAGACTTTGTCAAAATTAAAACAGTTGATGTATGAAATTTCTTTTTAACAAGATGAAAAGACAATTTGAGAATTGATATCATCTCTGTTTTGAGTGTTATATAAATATGTCCCCCAACTTACTTTGCTTTTCCTTGACTTTTTTCATCAGAATTTTTGAGTTTTTAGTTTAGAAGTCCTTGAGATGATTTATTTTGTTTCTGTTATAGCATTTATCATTTTTGTACAATTGTAAATGGTACCATATTTTAAATTTTAGGCACCATTTTGTTGATAGTATAGAGAGATACAAAGTGATTCTTGCTGAGATCACTTTTTAGTGCTAATGTTTTTCTTTTTTTTTCTTTTTACTTTTTTGCATATTCCTTGGGATTATTTTTACAAATAATCATGCTATCTACAAATAGGAACAATATTATTTCTTCTTTCAGATTGAGATGCAATTTCCCTCATCTTATTGCACTAAGAACACTAGGACTGTGTTTAATAAGAATGTGGGGAGCAAACATCCTTACTTTGTTCCCAAACTTAAGGAAATTGATTCAGACTTCCACCACTTGTATGTTGGCTGAAATTTTTGGTAGATGCTATTCATCAAGTTGAGGAAGTTCCTTTCTAGTATGATCTTTAGGAAAGGATTTATCATGAATGAATATTGAATTTTGTCACATACTTCTTTGAGTGATTTTCTTTTTAGCTTACTAATACATGATTGTTTTTAAATGTTGTACCATCCTGAATAAACCTTGCTAATCACAGTGCATTATTTTTAAATATGTGGCTGAATTCTACTTCCTACGATTTTTTAAACAGCTCTGCATTCAGGGATTTGCTCTGTAGTTCTTTTCTACTTTCTTCAACACTTTTTCCCTCTCGACCCTTCCCTCCCTTCTTTCTTTCTTACCTTCTTTTAATTCCTTTATTTATTTTTTATTCTTTCTATATATTGTAGCTTCATTAAAAAATTGTGATGCATTTTCTTCTATCCTATTTTCTGGCAACGATTGTGTGAAATTGGTATTCTTTCTTTTTAAATGTTTGATAGGATTCAAAAATGCAATGATCTTGACCTGTAGATTTCATGTTGGGGCTATGTTACAACTTTTATTCTCTTAATAGTTATAAAGCAACTCAAATTACCTATTTGTTACTGGAAAAGTTGCAATAGTTTTTTTCTTTTTTAAGAAATTGATCTATATTATCCTATTTGTTAATTTATGTGTAATCATATGTATTTTATTCCTTTAATGCACTTTTGATTCTGTTTATTGCTCATTACTTATTAATGCTGTAAATCTCCCTTTAAGCATTGTTTGCTTTTTTTTTGCAATAGTTTATATTTTGTTAAGATACATTTTCATTTTAAATTAACAGAAAACTTTGTTTTTTAAATTACTCTTAAGACTGCTCATACCCATGGTTTATTTAGCAGGCATGTACCTTTAGGCAACATGTCAGATCCAAACAATAACATCCTATCTTAAAAAATCCATCATGTCTTTGAAGAATTCGCATTACACAATTTTAAAATAAAACTATACCATTTCACTTGCTGTATAGGTACTTAAAAACAGAATTCCTAAATACCTCTCCCTATCTTTTATGACATTGATATCATTTACTTATGTGCATATGTATATATATATATATATATATATATATATATATATATATATATAT
>NW_026000093.1:3292070-3302885 GCF_001458135.2 Marmota marmota marmota | reverse complement strand
TTTTTTTTTTTTTTTTTTTTTTTTTAGTGCTATACTTTTCTACATTTCTTTTCTTTTGGTAGTGGGGATTGAACTCAGGGACACTCAACCACTAAGCCACACCCCCAGGCTTATTTTGCATTTTATTTAGAGACAGGGTCTCACTGAGTTGCTTAGCTTTTTAAGCAACTTAAGCACTTAGCTTTTTGCTGAGGCTGGCTTTGAACTCTCACTCCTCCTGCCTCAGCCTCCAGAGCCTCTGGCATTACAGGTATACGCCACTGTGCCTGGCTTATTTTCTACATTTTTCTTTGAATTGTTCTGAGTGATTCTCCCTGCTTTAATCACACATCCGATCCATGTTTAATTTTTTATTATACAACTTTATATATTAAACAGCTCATTTAAAAAAAATTCTGCCTCTGACAAGTCTCTAATCTTCATTGCATAATGCCTGGCTTGTCTCTTCAGAGTATTTTGCTTGTAATGGTGTCCATGTGCACTCACTATCAATCTACCCTTGCTTTAAATATTTAAATCAATTTAAATAGACCTGATATATTTAGCATAGTGACTTTTCTATTGATGAGACACATCTTTCACTTTACTTTTTCTGTAGTGCACTTTATTCAATGTATATTTTTATCTGGAGGTCTGATAGATCTTACTGTTATCACTATCAAATTTATAATGTTTGCAGATTTTTAAAAATTAAATTTTATTTAGATAATCACTACAGTGATTTGATTTATATCTGGCATTTTTTCTGAAGACTTTCATTGATTCTAATAAATTGTGATTGTTTAAGATTTCCCTGGCAAACAATTACATATAAACAATGACAATAGTTTATTCTTCCCATTTATTTTTATTTATGTTTTTCATTACTACTGTTTGTTTGGCTAATATATCAAGACTATATTCCAAAAAATATGTTTGTTGTTTGTGTTTCTAGAGTTACAGAAATCCCTTTTTATTGTTATTTTTCTCTCCATTGAGTATGATATCTGCTGTAGCACTTTTTTTTTTTTTTTTTTTTTTTTTTTTTTTTTTTNTTTTTTTTTTTTTTTTTTTTTTTTTTTTTTTTTTTTGGTGCTAGGGATTGAACTCAGGGGCGGGTACTCAACCACTGAGTCACATCCCAGCCCTATTTTGTATTTTATTTAGAGACAGGGTCTTGCTGAGTTGCTTAGCACCTCCCTTTTGCTGAGGCTGGCTTTGAACCCACAATCCTCATGCCTCCAACCACCATTCCTGGCTGCTGTAGCTCTTTTGAAAATATAATTTATCTGATTGAGGAAATTCCCTTTCATGTATAGACTAAATTCTGAAAAAAAAAATTTTATGTATTTGACTTTTTTAGTTTATTTTTTAATCTTTTACATAAATAGCAATTGCACTTCATCGAATTTTTATCTTTTTCATTTAATGAAATTATAGCTGTTCTCCTTAAATTTCCCAGGAGGTGAATCTTTAAAATATATTTTCTGATGTTGAACAAATCTCCCTTTTCTATAACAAACCCAATAAGATCCTTATTATTTTTTACATATCACTGGATCCCATTTACTAATTTTTATTTAATCCTTTCACATCCATGTGAGTAAAAATTTTTTATTTATGTTCTTTTTGACAGGCTCCTTTTATATGGTTTTCCTATCAGTTATACTAGCCTATAGAATAAATATGCTGAATTAAACAGTTGTTATCTCTCCTTTTGGCTTCCTATAAATTTGAGGCTAAAACAGACATTATCTTTTTCCTGAGTACTTACCTTAACATAACTTACATAAATATTCTTCCTGTGCAGAGATGTTTAATATTTTTGTACTTATAAAATATACAATCGATAAGGTGCCTTTTCCCCTAGTATCTAATTACCGGAAATTTTTGTCACCCGAAGAGAGACCCATACCTGTCAGCAGTCATTTCTTTTCTTCCACCAATATCTCCTTTAACATTTTAATAATTGTGTGTTTTATTTTGTTGGTCCCCAAAATAGTTCCCAAGAATTTTTTTTAATTTTATGTAATTTAAAAAAATGTATTGCTTTTTAATTTTTCCAGGTCTTTCTGATACCTTGAATTTCAGTAGTTCCTATTGGTTAATTTCTATAGAATATTTATTGTTTTTACTTATTTCCATGCTTGCTTTCCTGACCTCTGCTCCCAGGGATGATTCATTTTATTATAGGTGGAACATTGTATTTGAAAAGAATGTTGCAGACATAATGTAAAGTCTAGTATGATGTTATCTGCCTCCAGAGAGGATTCACATGTGCTCCTGTCTGCACCTGCAGCCACTAGCATTCCAGGTCCATTTAAACTAATTTAGACCATTTGAGACCATTTGAGGAAGAGCAGTATTTCCTGGGGGTGGGGGTGGGGCTGAATACAGCAGGTTTACTCTGATTCTTAGCATGTAGTTTTTCAGGGTCCCAGTACTTGGCAAGCCCTAGCTGCAAATTACTGCCCCCTAAGTGCCACAAAACTGTCAGATTCCTCCCAAATTAGAAAATACAGAGGAAAATGGGCCAAGCATACAGACTACATTGCTATACTGAAAACTGGAATCCTCCACCTGATCCTTCCTGTATTATTAGCTTTCCCTTGCTGCCTTGGAGTGTTTGTACAGTTGGTTGGTCTTTTCTGTAGTGAACCTGTGTGTGCATATGAGTTGGCATATGGAAGGAAGGGATATCTGAAGTGGAAGTCTTTGTTTTAAGTTATTCATACTTTTTTCTCATAATTTTATTAATGTTTTGCTTTTAACACTTTAGCTTTGTCGAACCCCTTTTGTGCACTTACTTACCATTGTAATGAGCATTTTTTATTTCCCCCCTCTATTGTACATTTTTTTAATTCCAATTAATTTTTAGTCTTTATATTTTTCCCAAAGTTCATCAAAGGCTCTATACTTCTGTCTCCATTTTTTTCTATATGACCATATTGTATAAATTTGTATAACAATTCCATTATAATTTCTTCTTTGAACTTTGAATTACTTAGAAGATTTGCTTTAGTGTGATAATGTCTAGGATGCTTGTAATGTTCTTTTGTTATTGACTCTTATTTGTTTCCGTTTTTTTGGGAAGGGTAACCAGGGATTGAACTCAGGAGCACTCAAGACCACTGAGCCACATCTCCAGCCCTATTCTGTATTTTATTAGAGACAGGGACTCATTGAGTTGCTTAGCACCTTGCTGTTGATGAGGCTAGCTTTGAACCTGAGATCCTCTCGAATCAGCCTCCCCAGCCACTGAGATTACAGGCATGCACCATCACACCCTCTGACTCTTATATATTTTGTAGTGAGAAAGTATAATCTAAGTACTAAAAACACATTTTTATGGACTGGATTAAAAAGGAAGAAATTATCTCTGATACCCCAATGCCGTTTCTATACACAGTTGCTCCTCAACTTAAACGTGTTTATGGTCATATGAGTGGAAAATACTCTAACTCCACCTAACTACCAAACATCACAGTTTAGCAAAAAAGAGCACTGTATAAGGTTGGTAGTTCACTCATGATCATGTGCTGGATTTGGGGCAGCCTGTAACTGCCACTGCCCCAGAGCACAGGAGAGGGTTATTGTGTATCACTAGCTCAGCAAAAGTACAAAATTCAACATTCAAATGTGAAGTATGATTTCTATGTGAAACCAAGGCAAAACTTAAATTAATCCTCTGCTTTCACTTGCTTTTAGCACACTTTAAAAATCACTGATTTTGGAGGCCAAGCTGCTGAGCCACATAGTATTAGGTTCTGGTAGGTTTTCCTATATGTAACACCTCTGATCTGTGGGCTCTGATGATAATAGTTGCCTAGGTTACTTTTCAAGCAAGGACTTGAAAAGTCAATTTTGTCCAAAACACCAACTATTCATTTGCACCTGCAAAAGTGTCCAAAGGGTGACCTTGGATGCCAGGAAGCTGAAAATTTCACCTTGAGATCATGCTCATGCTTTTATTTTATGAACATGGGTCTCATGAAGAACCATATAGACCGATTACCACTGTTTACCTTTGATCACATTTCACCAGGCCTTAAATGACCCTGCTTCTCTATCCATAAATGCTTCTAAGTCCTGTCCTTAGGGAGGTAGATTTGAGACTTGGATCTTTCCTCCCTTGCAAATAAATGATTATTCCTCCTCCTCCTCCTCCTCCTCCTTATCATCCTCCTCCTCCTCCTCCCTCTTCTTCTTCTTAATTTCATTGGTTCAGTGATTGACATACATCGTGATGGGCAAATTGAGTCTGGTTCATTAACACAAAGCTCATGTTGTTTTCACACCTCCATAAAGTTAGACGTCTTAAGATAAAACATTATTAAGTTGAGAACTTTGCAGACTGTTCTGCTACAACATGTTTTTCTGTCAAGCTAATTCATTCACTTGTGATTTCTTGATAGAACATTTCATGTAGAATAGAGTCAAAATACTGTTGGTTCCTCCACACTACGTCCTCAGCAAGAGGATCCCCATAGAGTTACATTCTTAATTTGGCATTGGAAGATTTCAGCATTCCTGCTCCCCCCTGCAGGAAAAGTATTGATTTAAAAGTAGGAACAAGTGCTCAGGGATCCATCCCAGAGAGTCCCATCCTGTCGTCTCCTGCTGTGGGAGCTCCTCCTTCATTGTTCAGTGTCCAGTGACCACCGAAGAGGAGCACACTGACTCATGGTCTCTCCCAGCTGCTTGGCTCAGTACCCACCACCAAGTGCTCCAAAACAAGTTGGTCGTCATTTTCCCTCTATTGTTTCTGTACATTTTTAGTAACCACAGTGGCTGCATCTGTTCTCACTGACTGCTCTGCCCGAGCAACAAATTATCCCCTTCCAGTCTTAGTTACTCTTCTCTGATGCTCTTTTACAAAGTGACATAGTTTTGTGTTGTCCTCCTCGACTCTTTAATTCCTGCTGTCTTTGTATATATCTTTCAGGGTGTACATAATGGTTTAGAACAAAAATATCTGTATTTCCTTTGGTTTTCCTTGTAATTTGGGTCGAATTTTCCATATACTTATTAATTACAAAGGCAGGTTCATCAAAATCTCCCTAAAGATCTATCAATTTCTTCTTGAAGTCCTTTCATTTTTAATTACTTTAATATTTAAACAACGTATGTTACTCGTAATGTTTAAGTGAATTCAGATTTGGTGGGTCTGGTGAGGTAGCCCAGTGGCACAGCCCTGGCCTAGTATTTGTAAGGCCCTGAGTCTGATCCCTAACAATCCCCATCAAATAATTAAAATAGCTATTTCCTCCAGGTGGATTGAACTTCAATGGTTAATCTTTAGAAATGCTCTTGGTCTTAAGGTTATTTTGTCTTATTTAATATAAATCCATTGCTTTTCTAACTTCTCTGCCATGTACCTTTCCTGATCTGATTAGTCTATCTGGGATCTTGACTACCTTGTTACTGGTGTTTGTTGGTTCTTCTTAAAATGCTTAATATTCTCAAACCTTCCTGTTTTAGGTGGTTTTGATGATTACAGTGCATTGTCAGTACAATTTTATTTATGGGTTTTTTGTGACTTTGATTTAGGGTGGATTCTTTTTATCCTTTCTCCCAAGTACCTAGGAAGAGTCACCAATAAGAACTTATTAAATTCCGGACTTAGGTCTTTTGGGGACTATAAGGAGAGTGGACTCTAGTTTAAAAGATACATTATAGTAAGCATGTTACTGGAAATTCTTTGTTAAAGCTACTTTCTTCTGTCCACAAAAGGCCCAAACATAATTGCTTCCCTGCCATATTCTTTGGGTACTTCCTCCTTTTCATAGTTTGTCCTTTCCTTGAGAAAAATCTCCTTTTGGAGTCTGATTCTTGTGAGATTCTCCTAATGATTTCTCATACCGTCAAGACCTATGGGCTTTCTCCTTTATTAAGATGGGCAGATGCTGGCCATGGGGGATCACAAATGCCCCTGTGACAGCCTTAGCTCTCTGCTGCAGTGCCATTCTGATTCATTGTTTCTGCCTCTCAGGATTTTTGTCACATACTTGCCAACTCATCTCTGCACATAAAGGGAATATTTATATCTATTTTTTTAAATGTGCTGTATGACAAAAGTTATTCAGATAATTGGTCCACCATCTTGTTGGGATATGAGGTCTAATCATACCGAATCTTTACATTATTCTCTGTGTCCTTATATTTTTGAAATGTGCAAAAATGATACACGTTAGTATCACAAGAAATTATTATATTATTTTAAATATCATAGCACTTGTTGAACAAAGTTTTCACCATTAAGCCCCTATACCAAAATAAAAAATATAGGCACAATGTAATCATGATTGTTGAGTATTTTATGAGTTTTAATGCATATAAGACAAATACCTCTTTTTATTCTTCTAGAAATGTATAATGCAAGTGCTTATGAGTTAAATAAATTTGAATCTATAACAATCACTTAATGAGTATTCTTATATAATGGACTCTAAAAGAGTTGAATGTGAATGAATCCTTTTCTCTGTGAATTTTTATATGTCTTTTGTCTTTAAATACCAGGAATGTTTGAAGGGTGGTTAGAAGCAAAGCATAACCACAGTAACTAAATGTCTCTTCAATCCTGTAATCTTGTAATTTTCTACAAACATCCTGAATCTCTTTATGTTTCTGAGGTTGGTGAACAGAAAACTTTGCTCTTATTTGTTAAATCATCATTTACATCACAAATACGGATTTTAACTGAAATTATGAAAATTAAGAAAAAAGGTATATAAACCTCAAATTTTATGGAAGAGAATCAGCGTGTGCTGAAATAATGTTGCAGCAATTTTGAACACTTATAAAATTCCCATTTCAGGACCAGAGGCAATTTGGAGGTTTTGTTACAGTCAATATTATTCAGAGAGCAGCAATTCATGATGACAAGATGATAACATTAACTAAAAGAACAAAAGACTCCAAACTGATTTGATAAACCATTATTATTATTATTATTATTATTATTATTATTATTATTATTTTGCATAACTGATAACGAATTCAACCTTGTCATTCCCCTCTCATCCTCACATCCACTGGCTCATATTTTAGCTTAATGGTGTAGTCAAAAGTCAAAGTTGGAGATCAGAAAGACAGGGTTTGGACAACATCTTCTTCACTCTCTGAGTCACTGAAAAACCAGGCAAATTTATTAGTCTTGGAATTTCTGGAGCTGTCATGATGAGAATATTGCTATTAAATGTGAAAGCAGTGCTTTGTAGGATAAAAGGTACATTTAATGCAAGTGATTTTAAAATGTCATGTCTATTTTAAATCTTGTAATTAAATCATAAATTGAGTTGGTCTTGTGTGCAGCCACTCTATTTTTTTCCTACTAAATCTGCTTTTGGCCTCTAGTCATTTTATGGACTTACGATAAGCACCTCATTACATTCTCACCACCTGTTGGAAAGGTGCTGAATAGCAGTACAGATGAGTAACAGGGTTTTATTCAAACATCAGGAAGTAGCATTTTCAAAATTCATCCTGACATACATTAGACATAAAATACCTCACCCCTTTGATTCACATTCCTACTGATTGAAAATAAGGCCTCATTTATAAATACCACTCCCATCACAGGCTAATATGATTTCATTATTTTTTTTTCCCATATGTGATTTTATATCAACAATGTGAAACAACTGATAGTACAAGTCAATATGCCAACCATACTTGAATTAGTAATATTTAAATATGCAGACACTCATATCATGATATGATTTTTACTTTTATTAAGTTAATATACCTGTGTTCAATTCAATCACAGGCTTAAAATACAGCTTCCTTTTGGTGTCAGCACTTTTATTTCATTAATGTTCAAAACTAGTAAATGTTGACTGCTAGGTAAATGATAAAAAAAATGTAATGGACTGTATTAAATAAGAATAAATAATCTTTTTATCATGTGTGTACGTGTGTGTTTATTTTCAACATTTTCCCTGAGCCATTTTTCCCTAAACTCAATAAATAAGTTTTCTAGTACTGTTAAATATGAACAGGGGACCATTTACTATGTTGACCCATCTGACCCAACAAATCTTGTAGTTCGTTCTTCAAATGCTATTCTAGCAGGTATTTGGGGGCAAATATATCTAATATTCTCTCAAATTACTAACTCATTTTTGGGCAATTTTTGATATATGATTTTATCAACGTTCCTTAGCATATTAAAAATAATCTTATGAAATTTAGAGTTTTATTTTATAATTTAACATTCCAATATCATGACATGTGCATGGACAAATTTTCTTACTTGTCGAAAGAAAAAGTTGCACATATCACATTCTAAACCTCTAGAAAAACATTGATCATCAGGTCTAGTATCCCCTACTTTACATACAATGTGAAGCACATTGGTCTAAGTAATTTAAAACAGATGTGATTGGTTAGTGGCAACAACTCTGTCCCTTTTCTGTCACCACTCTTAACATTGTAAATTATTGATTTTACTTTTTCAATTTTCACCAAAAGCAAATATGTTATGATTGACAAAAGAAATGGCAAACAACTTTCCTTCAGCGATGTATTTCTTTGGAAATATAAGCAGTTCATATCTGAAAAAAAATGTTGGGAAAAAATAAAATGTAAACAAAGAGTTAATAAATATTGAAACCAAAATAGTAAATGCTGAGAAAGTTTAAAATAAAAAATATTTAAAAATCAATAATTTCTAGGGAGGTAATTTAAAATTGGTTTTGTCCTTTACAGATGTAAAAGTCACTTAACATAGGAAGAAAAGAAAGGAAACCATCAGTCAAGTTGACCAAATCAACCATCTAAGGAGTCAGTAAGATTACAGGTGTCCTTGCTATTGAAGTCAGAAGGACTTCAGTCAAAAGACCACTTATGAAGAAGGAAGACACATCTGGGTTATGTTCTTGAATGAGATGGAAACTCTCCCACTTAATATGAAAAACATATTGATTTTTTTCCAATCAGCAGAAATCAATGTATGCTACAACATATTTTTGCTATCAATAACATATCCTTTTAAAACTCATCAGTAATACAACTTTCCAATTAAACTGGATATTTATTCAGTATTTTTTTTCGACTGATACTTATTACCCATATGGCAAACACCATGTGAACAAGTTGCCTTGGGTCAAATTCAATTAAACTCACAATCGCATTCTAAATATTTTCTAGAACTTTTGAGCAGTATTAGGTTAAAAGCCTTAGAAGATATGTCTCTGCCTGTCATCTCTTTTGAATGAAGAGAGCTTGGATTCAACCAGTTTTGTAGATTTCAATATTAGTCAGGATTGATAATACTTTTTCAACTGTTTTAAAAAATAAGCTACAGCCAAGTTCAGGCTTTCTCTCTGATGTTCATGAGGATCAGGATACTTGGCCATTCAGGAGCTGGAAGATCTATAGTGAGAGGACTGGGCACCATGAAAGTCAAAAAATGAAATGAGAAGATGAGACCAGGGAAGATGGTGAGTTAGAGGAAGGGTGCACTCCCCACTGGTTCCTAGTCTCAAGACTTAAAAAGCAGAACGCCTGCTCCTGCGTGAGGTGGGTAACTAAGGAAATCCATTGAGTTTCAACATTGGAGAGCAAAATAATCATTGAGACACAGAAAGTTGGAAACTTTGAATGTAATGTAAGAAAATAACATGTTAGAGATGTGCCAGCGTGGCTGGCAGGAGCATCATCACCACCAGCTCAGTAATGGGGGGAGGATGAGCAGAGGCAGGGAGAGTGGGAAACATGGTGAGTAACATTGACTTGTAAGAACTGGTGGAATGGAGAGGGAGGCTGATCTTAGCTAGCCCCGAGAAAACACGGGGAGAGGTTGAGTGAAAAGCAATTAAAATCACTGCACTGAGGGATAGAGAATCTGGCAGGAATCAGAATCTAGGTGGCAGGAAACATGTCTGAGTGGCAGCATGGGAATGAGAAGAGGGTGGGAGATTGGGAACTCAAAAAGAAAATTGTCAGCCTGATCCATCAGTCACCTATTTTGGGGTGCCTGGACCAGTGTGACTGTATGCAGCACATACAGAGAGGACTGTGCCTCGCATGACCCAGGCTGGGAACACTGAGGAGATAGAGCCCCCCTTGGTGCTGGCATCCCATATGTGCATCTGGAAAAATGACAGTAACTGTTCAGAGAGGTTCACTTGTACTCCGGTTTTGATCCTGTGTAATTCACACTCTTAGAAGTGAAATATGTGAAGGTTTAGACTCCTCACAATAAAAGGGTATGTTCGGGAGGCCAAGAGATCCAGATATCCAACAGAGATTGGTATTTCCCCAGGAGGAGGAGATGTGGAGCAAATGTCAACTATCCACCAGCAGAATTTTAAAGGCCTACAAAGACCAAACCCCAGCCACTGGAACTTTCGATTTAGAACTGTGCACCAATCCCCATATGGGACTATACCACTTGTCATTGACTCCCCAGTCTGCTCCATTTCTACACAGGGAGATGGGAAGCTGAGGGCTAATACATCCAGCTTCAGTAGCCACAGCAGCTGGCCACAATAGATGGTAGCTTGATGAGGAACACGAAGACATGGGTCATAACAAACCTCAGCCCTTGACCCAAGGATTAGATAGCCCCAAAATAAATACAAAGAATGCTACAATAGTACAAGCAATGAACGCCCATCCTTGCCAAAACTTTGACCACCTCATTAGGAACAATGAACATTTTTCCCTACTTCCTTCTTTTTCCTTTTTTTTTAAATGTCAATTTTATTCATTTTTCTTTTTTTTCTTCTATTTTTTAACTGTTCTCTACTGTGCATAACTGAGTATGTCTGTGCCTGTGTGTATTCTTGATTCGGGGAGAGAGAGAGAGAGAGAGAGAGAGGGAGAGAGAAC
>NW_026000093.1:3240516-3292054 GCF_001458135.2 Marmota marmota marmota | reverse complement strand
GTGTGGGAGAGGGGGAGGGAGGGAGGGAGAATGATAACTTTTTTTTTCATTTTTTCTTTTCTTCACCCTTTTTTATTACTTAGCCTTAGTTTGACTTGGGTGGGGTAAAATTTTACAGCTTTGATTTATTCTAATTTGTTTGGACCCTCATTCTTCCTCTTACTATCCTTCTTCACTCTTCCTCCACTAGTGGCCACATTTTTTTTGTTCCCTCTTCCTTTCTTTCTTTTATTATTATTATTTTTACTTCTTCATCTTTATAGCCATCACAATGCTACCTATTTTCTGCTTCTCGTATACTCACTTATTAAAAATTTCAAACTTTCTCTTGGTTTTTAATAATAATTTTCTCTTCACATAATGAACTGTAATTAACTGTCTGATAGAATTATGTGGCTTATGTAATGCCTACTCAATTCATGATGTTTTGATTATTAGTAGGGTGAACGACATAGTAGACACCTGCTGTTTGATGTTTAAGGTGAGTTAGTTCACCATGGCTTATTGTGGGGGCTGATATTAAATACTAACCCCACCATTCCTCTATAGATGGTAATTAGTGTTACAGATGTCAACGTAGACACTGGACATCGATTTCAAGGCTGTGCACCAAGCTAATGCTATTAATATTCTTTGCTCTAAAACCCTTTCTCTAAAAGGGACTGGAAAATAATTGGAGCTCTTCAAGTTTACAGAGATTCTGTTACTGAGAAACACAACTCAACTAAGTAATGGCAAAATAAACTCCACACTTGAACCAGCCTCACTCATGCCTCAGCAATACTTCAACTCATAGAATAGGGAAGATGAAAATTCCAAAGAAATAATCATGTCCCAAGTAGAAGCAACTAGGGGGGGTGCATCAAGTCTCACTTCTAGACATTTACAGAAAAAAAAGAGAAAATTTACATAAAAATTACAGGAAAAGAGAGAAATCCCGAGAACAAAAAAGGTCACTACACACTAAAGGACACACATATAAAACAGGAAGAAGAACTCATCTCAACTGAAGTTCTTACAAGACCTCTGAAAACATGAGGAAACAAGCAAATTAATCCAACCCCCAAGTTCATAATACCTGAACAAAGGAACCCACAGATGTAGACGTGGGTAAAATTCCAGAGGAAGACTGGGTAAAAGCTGAGTAGTAAAATGTTTAACGAACTAAAAGAAGATTAAGGAATGAGTTAAGAGCAAATACAGGAGGCGAAAGACCATGTCATTAAAGAGATAGAGATAATGAAAAGAAACCAATCAGGACTTTTGGAAGTAAAAGGCATAATGACAGTTTAAAAATCTGCTTGAATGTATCAGCAACAGAATAGATCGCACAGACAACAGGACTTCAGGCCTTGAAGAAAAGGTATATGATCTTGAATATGCAGTATAAAAACAAAAATAAAAACCACAAACCCACAAAACACCTTCATCAGGAATAGATTCAAGATGGTGGATTTAGACTGCATTTCAGACTGCATTCCTAGTTGCTTCATTACCCAGGATTTAAGTAGTAGGAGGACTGCTTCTCAGAGGGGTGGACGAAAGAGGGCTTTTACTAAAATTTACTCTTTAACAGAGTGTCATAGAGATGCATAAATGAGGGTGAATTGAACAAAAAAGAAAAAAGAAGAAAGAGTACTTTGGAGCCAAGCTGCTCATGGCAGTGGTAGAGGCATTAGCTCACCACAGAGGGAATTAATAACATACAGAGTGAAAAACATCAGACAAATTTAGTATAGAAAAACCTGTAGATAATAAATACAGCCTGAACTTAGCTGATCCAGAGACTGTACTGCAAACTGGTGTTTAAAAGTGCTGCGTATTTCTCACCTGGGAAATGGAGCTCTTAGGTGGAAGCCATCTTGAGGAGACTGCACTGTGACTTGCTGCTGTGGGAACCTGGGAGAGTCCAGCAAACGTTGTCACACTGCCCTGGCAATCACCTACCATGTGGCCTACAGTTTACCTGGCAGAACACGAGGGAAACAGGTGCAGAGAAGATGGTACTCAGGAACTTTGAAGTTAGAAAAACGAAAAGGGGAGCCCAACTTGCTTTTTCTTTTTGAGTTTGGCAGCCCAGTGACCAGCTGAAGACAGTTGGGAATCTGAATAGGTAGGTGTGAATACACTTAAAGACTAAGACTGGGAAGTTAGTGATTATGGGCAGCAGGGTGTGTGGAGAATTGGCTTACCTGCCTCCTGAGTAAAATTCTTTTTTTTTTTTTTCATCATCACATCCTAGATTTATTACAACTGACCTGCAGGCAAAAGGATAGAACTATTACATAAACACTTCGATTCCATGTATATATCTTAAATAGAGGAGGAATTCAAACAAGAATACAGGATAAAATATTTAGTGTATTAATCATAGATTATTATAAACTATAAACTTAAGGGCAAGGAGTTTATTACAATGTATCTTTATTAAAACAAAAGGGTGTATAGTGTTCACAAACTCTGAAAATAGTGTAAGAACTGTACATTGTGAGCTCTGAGTAAAATTCTCAAGAGACTGGATTTCCAGCAGAAATCAGCATCTGCCAGGTCAGGGCTGTGCTAAGCCAAGTCTCTCCGAAGCAGACACCACTTAACAAAGCCCCTAAAGTTTGATTACACCTAAGCCCCAGCAGCTGGAATTCCACTCAGAGAATTCTGCAGCAGCCCCACCCTGGAGTGTATGAATCATTTCTGCAGACAGAAACTACAGTCCACAGTACTTTCCATTCCATTCTACCTAATAGAGATGAGAAGGGAAGCTGAGAGCTATTTGAACCAGCTTCAGCCTGAGGCTATTCCAACTGGCGGCTTGGTGAGCAACACAAAAAGAAGAAATTAACGACTTCCAGTCCTTGCTCTCTCTTTCAGTACTTAGCCAAAGAAGAAATGGAAATGAGGACAGTTGGCTCTAGGTATCGACCATCCATTCTCTTCACTAGTTTGGTAATTTCAGTAGAGAAAAAGAGCTATTTCTTTTCATTTTTTTTATTAATAATCTTTTTTCTATTATTTTTGTTTGTTTATTTTTATTTTTTATTTTTTTGGTATTATTTCTGTGCTGATTGGTTCATATCTATCTACTCCCCCACCCCTTCTTTTTAGCATTTTTAATGTAGTTATTTTTCCTTGCCTTGTCTTTTAAGGTTCAGGGTTTGGGGCTTGTTAGTTTTGATTTGATTTGTTTCTCTTTATCTCATTTTTTCTAATACAAATAATGAAATACTCCTGTTTTCTCTCTCTCCCATAGCTTTCTTTTCCCTTTTGTTTCTCCTGTTTCCTTGTAATCACCATTCTTCTTCCATCTCTGTGCTAACATTTTGAACTTTGTAAACTTTCTTCCATATTCCTATCACATTTTATTTTTTTCTTAATGAACTATACTTTTACTATCTTTTAAAACTTATTGGTTTAAATAAGTCCTTCATTCAAACATTTATGTTGTTGCAATTGTTATTGGTATAAATGACATACTTGATACCTGCTGTTTACTGTAATGCCAGATTTAGTTCATGGTTATTTATTATTTTCTGTTGTAAGTATCATAGTAGGAACCACATATTTATTTTAATTGTGGATATTAATTGCATCCATTGTTATTGTGTGTTTCCCTACTTTCCGAGAGGTGTTGGGAAACTACAGGGACACTACAAACTCAGAGAATAGAAACTGTGAAGCTGAACTAAACTCAGCCAAAAGACCATGCACCTTGCTCCACTAACAAATTAATGACACTCAAATTTCAACTATATTTTAATAAAAATAAGAGACAAAAACATAAATTAATGACTAGGATCTAAATTGTAAGAGCTAGGGATGCTCCCTCAGATCTCATTTACAGACATCCATTGCTACAGCAAAAATAGAATTAACACAATGGCTGTGATCCCACACTTATGAGAGGGTCTCAATCTAGATTACTCTGGGACACTTTGGCAAGAGAAGGCTATGCACTTAAAAGCCTGAAAGTAAGAGTGGACTAGAAAACAGTCCCAACTGATGCAAAAACTCCAATACAGAAATTTTAAAAATGTGAAAAAACTAGGTAGTGTGATGCATCCCAAGTTCTTTTTTTTTTTAAAGGCAATATATTTTTTATTCCAAACAAGTCATTAAAATGATATATCTTATACATTCTGACAACTCTCTTAATCCTATTTAATGCAAAACACAATTTGAGAGGTAACATGGAAAGAATCATTACCTTTCGATTCCAGTATTCCGGAAACTGACCCCAAAGATATTGAAGTGGATGAAATATCAGATAAAGAATTAAAAAGAAAAATTATAAAAGTGATCAATAAATTCAAACAGAACACAGAAGAATAATTAAATAAATTAAGGAAGTTAGTATAGAATATGAATAAGGAATTCAATAAGGAGATAGAGATACTGAAAAAGAAACCTTGAAAATAAAAGTCACAATAAATCAAATAAAATATTCAATTAAAAGTTCCTCTAATAGATTATACCATGCTGAAGACATAGTCTCAGAGCTGGATCTCAGAGCTGGATGACAAAGTGACAAATCTTGAGCAATCAGAGAGCATTAAGGAAGAGAAAAAAAGTAACTATTATCACAATATGCAAGTATTGTGGGATAACATTGAGACCAAATTTAAGAATAAGTGGAATTCAGGAGTGATGTGAGATGAAGGCTAGTAGAATTGATAAATTCTTCAGGAAAATAACAGAAAATTTGTATACCTTGAGAATGAGATAGACACCCAGGTACAGGACCATTTAGAATACTAAATAGATAAAATAAATAAAGAAGCTCTCCATGACACATTATTCTTAAAATGCCTAATATACAAAACAAGACTAGAATCTTAAAAGCCTTGAGAGAATACTGTCATGAAATATTTAGAGGTGATCCAGTCAGAATTACTTCCAGTTTCTCAGCAATAACTCTAAAAGCCAGGTGGGCTTGGAATAATGTATTCCAAATTCTGAAAACAATAACAACAACAAAAATAATCTTTCAACCAAGATTGTTATAACCAGAAAAGCAAGCCTTCAAAATAGAAGGGAAAATAAAAATATTCTAAGATAGCAGAAATTGAGAGAGAAGATGGGAGGGGAGGGGAGGGGAGGGGGGATAGTAGAGGATAGGAAAGGCAGCAGGATACAACAGACACTAGTATAGCAATATGTAAAACAGTGGATGTGTAACCAATGTGATTCTGCAATCTTTATACAGGGTAAAAATGTGAGTTCATAACCCACTTGAATCAAATGTATGAAATATGATATGTCAAGAGCTTTGTAATGTTTTGAACAACTAATAATAATAAAAAATTAAATTTAAAAAAATAAATAAAAAATAAAAGGATTCTTAACTACTAAACTGGCATTACAGAACCTATTTAAATACTTCACAAAGAAGAAATCAAAAATAAATCCCAGTACCTGCAAATGATCAAATATCATTTGAAAAGTAGCTAAACAAAGATTAGCAGGACCAAATTAAACATTAGAAAAAATCAAAATGGCTGGAATTATCATATTCTATATTTAAAGTAAAAGTTCTCAACTCTCAAAAGGAATAAGCTGGCAGAATGGATTTAAAAAATCCAACTATATGTAGTTTTCAAAAGATTCATTTACACACCAAGACAGAAACAGGCTGACAATGAAAGAACAGAAATTAATGTAAAATGTAAATGGAGCCTGACAAAAAGCAGAAGTAGCTACTCTCTTATCTGACAATGCAGACTTCAAGTGAAAATTAATCTGAAGAGAAAAAGAAGGTGACTTCATGCTTGTAAAGGGAACACTGCAACAAGAATATATAATAATAGTATTTATTTTTACCCCAGATGGGTTTCGATTAATTACATAATCAGAAACTTCTCAAGTCAAAGCCTCAGATAGACTTCAGCACAGTAGTACTGTGTGATTTCAACACACCTCAAATGCTCCTCAAATTCCAATGCTCCTCAAATCATCCCATGAAATAGAAAGGGATGGAAAATGTCCAAATCCATTTTATGAAGCCAGTATTACATTTACCAGACAAGGACACATAAAACAAAGAAAACTATAGATCAATATCCCTGATGAACTTTGTTGTAAAAATCCTTAAAAAATATTAGTGAATCATATCTAACAACATACTAAGAAGGTTCTACATAATGATCAAGATGATTTTATCACACTAATGCAAGGCTAGTTTAACATACAAAAAGCAATAAATGTAATTCATCACATAAATAAAATTAAGAACAAAAATCACTTATCTCAACCTATGCAGAGAAGGCCTTCATTAAAATTCAGCTCTCAGTCTTATTTTTAAAGTTTTGATAAAAAAAAAAAACACTGAACAAACTAGGAATAGAAGAAACCTATCTCAATATTGTAAAGGCTATATACAAAATGAACAAAGATAACCTCATAGAGGATGGGAAATTATGAAAGCATTTCCTTTAAAATATGGAAAAATAGAAGTATATTAACTCTTACCACTCCTAGGCAATATAGTACTACAAATTCTAGCTGGGGAGATTAGGAAAATGTGTGGGGGGGTGTTGTATAAAAATAGGAAAGAAAGAAGCCAAATTGTCACTGTTTGAAGAGGATATGATCCTATTCTTAGACTATTTAAATATCTCTACTGGAAGACTATTAGAACTGATAAAGTAATTCATCAAAGTAGCAGATTACAAAATCAAGATATAAAAAATCATTAGCTCTCCCATATGCCAAAAACAAATACACTAAGGAAGAAATCAGGAAGTCAATCCCTTTCAAAATAGCATGAGTAAAAATACCTCAGAATAAATTTAACCAAGAAGGTGAAAGACCTCTACAGTGAAAACTATGGAATATAGAAGAAAGACATTGAAGACCTCAGAAGATGTAAAGACCTCTGGTGTTCATGGATAGGCAGAATTAATACTGATAAAATAGCTATGCTATGAAAAGTATATATGTTGTCAATGCAATCTTTATCAGACTATCAATGGCATTCTTCACTGGACAAGACAAAAGAGTCCTAAAATTCATTTGAAAGAATAAAAGCCCCAGAATAGCTAAAGGAATTGTAAACCAAAAAGCAATGCAGGGGGCATCACAATACCTGACTTCAAGTCACATTACAGAAGTGTAATGACAAAAACTGCATGGTATACTCGAATAACAACAGACACATTAGATCAGTGGTACAGAACAGAACATACAGAGACAAAAAAAAAAAAAAAGAAAACCCACAAATATAGTTATCTGATCATTGAAAATCTTGCCAAAAACATATATTGTGAAAAAAATCTTTTTTTCTTATTAATTTATGTTTTAATGTTTTTATTTATATGATAGCAGAATGCATTACAACTCATATTACACGTATAGAGCACAATTTTTCATATTTCTAGTTGTATACAAAGTATATTTACATCAATTTGTGTCTTCATACATGTACTTTGAATAATGATGTCCATCACATCACAATTATCTTATATTAGACAAACGGACCAAAAATATACATTGGAGAAAAGATAACCTCTTCAATAAAAGGTGCTGAGAAAACTGGAAATCCATATGCAACAAAATGAAATTATATCCTATATCTAAACATGCAGATACTCAACTCAAAGTGGATCAAGGACTTAGGAATAAAACCAGAAACCCTGCATCTAATAGAAGAAAAAGCAGGCCCTAATCTTGGTTTAGGCCCCAATTTCCTTAATAAGACTCCTTTGGCACAAGAATTAAAATCAAGAATCAATAAATTGGATGGATTCAAACTAAAAATTATTTTCTCAGCAAAAGAAACAATCTGTGAGGTGAACAGAGAGCCTACATCCTGGGAGCAAATTTTTTCCCCTCACACATCAGATGAAGCACTAATCTCCAGGGTATATATAAAGAATTCAAAAAGCTAAACACCACAAAAAACAAAACAAACAAACAAACAAAAAAACCAAATAACCCAATCAATAAATGGCCCAAGGAACTGTACAGACACTTCTCAGAAGATGATATACAATCAATCAACAAATATATGAAAAAATATTCATCATCTCTAGCGATTAGAGAAATGCTAATCAAAACTAGTCCAAGATTTCATCTCACTCCAGTCAGAATGGCAGCTATTATGAAGACAAACAACAATAAGTGTTGGCGAGGATGTGGGGAAAAAGGTACCCTCGTACATTGCTGGTGGTTCTGCAAAGTGGTGCAGCCAATATGGAAAGCAGTATGGAGATTCCTTGGGAAATTGGGAATGGAGCCACCATTTGACCCAGCTATCTCTCTCCCCAGACTATACCCAAAAGACTTAAAAACAGCATACTACAGGGACACAGCCACATCAATGTTTATAGCAGCACAAAAACCAATCTTTTCAACAAATGGTGCTGGGGCTGGTATTGTGGCTCAGTGTAAAGGTCTCGCCTAGCACACGTGAGGCTCTGGGTTCAATCCTCAGCACCACATAAAAATAAAATAAAGATTATTGTGTACACTCACAAGTAAAACAAATATTTTTAAATAAACAAACAAAAAACACAAATGGTGCTGGAAAAAGTTGTTATCTATATGTAGAAGAATGATACTATACCTTTATCCCTGGTGTTGAACAAAAATCAACTTCAAATGGTTCAAAGACCTGGAAGTTAGAATAGAAACTCTGCCACCACTAAAAACAAATGTAAGGTAAACACTAGAGCATACAGGCACAGGCAATGACTTTCTCAATAGGACCCCTAAAATTCAGGAAATAAGGCCTAGAGTTAATATATGTAATGAAATCAAATTAAAAAATCTTCACAACGAAAGAAACAAGAATGTGAAGAAAGAATACACAGAATGGGAGAAAATCTTTGCTATCTATTCTTCTGACAGAGGATTAGTATTTAGAATATATAAAGAACTCAAAAAGCTTAACACCAAAAAACAAATAGCCTAATTAATAAGTAAGCAAAAAAAAAAAAAAAGAATAAATAGACATTCCTCAAAAGAAAAAAATCACAATGGACCAAAAAATAGTTGAAAAAATGTTTAACCTCTCTAGCAATCAGAATCAAAACTATATGGAGATTACATCTCACTCCAGAATAGCAATTATCAAGAACACAAATAATAATAAATGACGATAAGGATGTGGGGGAAAAGGTACATCCATATATTGTTTGTGTGACTGCAAATTAATATAACCACTCTGGAAAGGAGTATGGAGATTACTCAAATGTCAAGAAATGTAACCACTGTATCACTCAGCTATTCCACTTCTCAGTATTTATTCAAAGAACTAAAATCAGCATTCTACAGTGATACAGCCACGCAGATATTTACAGCAGCATCGCTCACAATAGCCAAGGTACAGAACCAGTCCAGGTGCATTTTAATAGATAAATGTATTCAGAAAATGTGTATATACACACTGAAGTTTTACTCAACTATAAAGAAGAAGGAAGCTATGGTATTTTCCAGTAAATGAATGAAAGTGTAGAACATCATGTTAAGTAATCAAATATTTTCTCTCATAAGGAGGAACTAGAACAAACTAAAGGAAAGAAAAGGTGGTGGGTGTCAGATATCATAAAGATAGAGGGAAGATCAGTGAAGTAAAAGATAAAAATTGAGAGGGAGAAAGGAGGTATAAGAAAGGGGACGAAATGTAGAATGAATTTGACAAAATTATGCTATGTGCACATATAAAGATAACACAGGGTATTACAACTTCATGCGTTATCTATAAAGCATCAGTTAAAAAATAAATGTGTGGAAAGCAGACAAATAGAAGGGGAATATGGGGAGGGAGGAGGTGAGGGAATATCGAGCACAGAGAAATGAATTAGAGTAAGTGAAATTACATGCATGCATGATTATCTTAAAATATTACTATTATGTATAATTAAAACTATAATGCACTAATGAAAGCAAAAATTAGAAAAAATGAGATACAGCTTATTCCATTTATTATGAATCTAAGTGATCCTTGTCATTTTCACTATTTAATTTTATTATATTTTGGAATGTTGTCTTATTTATTATAAACAATAAATTCTAGCACGAATACAATTGTAACAACTCTCTATAAGTAGCATAATAAGACAATGAATTTCCATAAGATAAAATTCTTCATTGTTATAATTTTTGTATCTTGAATTTTGAATTATTGTTGTCCTAAGGCATTAATGAAATCAAAAATAAAAATGTAAAAATTTGTTCAGTTCCAAGGAAGCACACCATTTATTTGGTGGTGTAGATATCACTGGCTTCATTAGCCAGGTTTACTGCTGGGGGGCAATAAAAAAGAGAGCTGATTTTAAAAATTTCAAATTTGGACAGAAAAGTGACTATAAAACTGCAGCCAAGAAAGGTATATTTTATGAAGGCATTATAACTCCTAAGGAGATGCTAAGTACTTTACACAGAGGCAATAGGAAAGATGGGCCTCAAGGGCATCTCAGGAACTTGCAATACCACAACCATCACAGGCTTCAGGGTATTGAAGAGAAAATGCCTTTGAGAAGAGACCAGGGCTGCTTCCTGCTTGCACAGGAAGTCGTTTCATTATGTTCAGTATCACAGACCACTGCAGCCAATTTCATGGGACCCAGTCATTGAACAACCTGACAGAAATCTTTGGCATCATCTACATGGTTCTTGTTCAGGAAGAATACAGGAGGTTAAGGTTCATGGAAGTTTCTACTGAGATTCCAAAGGAAGGCCCAAGACATCAGACCCAATATGGAGGGTTGGAGTCTCTGTGAGATACCCTGAGAGAGCTACATACAAAGTTGTGAGGATATAAACCAAGGTGGAATGGAGAGCCCAGGAATTAAAGATGCCGTTAACATTAACTGTCTGCTGAGAAAAGCTGCTGGCTGTAGACAGAGCCAGGCTAAAAGAGTCCACATGAATAGCAACCATTAAGGCTAAAGGGGGTGACAGTGCCCAAGCCCTTTAAAGAGAACATCTGGCAGCCACGGGTCCTAGATGCTTTACCAGGATTTATGGGTTAAGTTATGGGACCTGCTTGGTCAGCTGCATTATGGTCATGTTTTAATACCACTCCTTCTTTCTAACCCCCTATTCCCCTCTTTTAGAATGGTGAAGTTGATTCTGTGACATTTCATATTGTGTATATGAAACTTCCTTTTGATTTTTATGTGGGCTCACAGTTATATGAGTTTGCCTTGAATGTCATGTGAGACTTTCAACTTTGACTTTTAGGGAATGATGGAACTATTAAGACTGTGGGACTCTTGGAGGTAAACCTAAATGCATTTTGCACTGTGAGATGGATTTGAACTTTGGGGGCTAGGAGAGAATGTTATGGTTTGGATATGGTTTGGTATCCCCCAGAATCTCCTGTGTAATTGCAGGAAAGTTGTGAGGTAACAGGATTGATTTGTGACTCCTGTAAACTAATCAGTCCATCCTAGGGTGAAAAGACTAACTGGGTGGTAATTGTTGGTAATTGTTAGCTTTCCCCCACTCTCTCTGCTTCCTGATCCCTCTAATGAGCTGAGCAACTTTCATCCACTGGGCCATTCCCTCATACTGGGCCCAGAGCAATAAAGTTGGTATATATGAACTGAGACCTCTGTTAACTATGAGCCCCAATAAACTTTTCCTTCTCTAAGTTATTCTGGTCCCAGTGATGCAAAAGCTGAATAAGAGATGTAATATACTGTGGTGTAGTAAATTTGTTAGGTTTGTTTTTTACTTGTAGTTGTGAACAAATGCATATAGAGAAAAGAAAAATTTCTTTTTCTCTACGGCCCTTGATGATCTTCATTCTGAAGTATTCAATATTAAAATGTTTTATGTGTCTTTCCACACACAATTTTCCCCATATTGATACACATATATAAAATATAGGTAAATATGGTCTTAACTTTTACAAAACTTTTTCAAGTATCCTGTACTATTTCTTTGTTCATTGTAATAAAACATTAAAATGTTGATTGATTTGTAATATGAATTAGTATTTGATAACCATATAAACAGAACAATATACAAAATGCATTTATTTAGATAGAGCAAAATGCATGACCAAGTGCCATATCTATTTAAATTGTTTTTAAGCAAAAATGGGATAAACACCTTAATTTTTTTTTTACATTAAAAGACAAGTACCATCTTCCTAAATTTCCATCTTACAATTTTGTGTTTTTCTCTTGAAATTACTTGTATTGTAATTAGGAGAAATCCAGTTGCCCTGAAATATATGTATTCATGTAACCCAGGCAATGACCATCCAGGAATTGGTGCATGAGAAGACAGCTGATTCTCAGCCCTTACTCAGAGAGATGAGGGGTTACCTCTGTCTATAGAAGAAACTGAGTCTCTCTTTCTGATTTGTATAACTGGGAGATGGACCTAGTTATGTTTTTCCTTGTGGCTTCTAAGCTACTGGAAATGTCACTAGTAAAGTCAAATAAAGTCTCCTTGAGACACAAAGGTAGATGTGTGGGGAAAGACAGATTCACCATGTTTCTATCACTTTCTGTGTTAATCAGCTATTACTAAAAAAAAAAAAAAAAAACCCTAGATAATCAACTTAGAACAAAATAAAATTTTATTTTGTCTCACAGTTTAGAGGTTTCAGTCCATGGTTGGTTGGCTCTGTTGCTTTTGAGCCTGTGATGAGACAATACATCATGGCAGGAGTATTTAGTGGAAAAAATTGCTCATATCATGGCAGCCAGAAAGCAAAAGAGGGAGTGGGGGAGGGATCCCAATGTCCCTTCATGTTCACAGTCAAAAGACCTAACTGCCTTCCACTAGGCCCCACCTCTTAAATGTTCTGCTACATGCCAGTACAACTTCACAAGTTGGGACTAAGACTGTCACACATGGGCCTTTAGACACATTTATCAAAACCACAGCACTTACTCAGCTCTTTCAGGGCAATAGGGACGAGTCCACCTCTCTTATATTTTGTTCACTTAGTTATGACCCATTTACCAGGTCTTTCATATTTTTTATCTTTAGTGTCAAAGAATAGAGCAGAAAAATGAAAAGACTTTGCCATATGCCAATTCAATATGTTATTAGATATATAGGGCTAGTATTGAATCAAGTCGGACCAGTTTTATTTTCCAAGCAATCCTGAGAAAATTGTCAAGAACAGAAAATAGGAAATAGTAGAAGAGTGCAAAGAGGATACTATCTGGACTTGGTTTTTCCGAGTACCTAGAAAACACCAAAGACGTGTCTTTATATTCATGAATTGTGTAGCAATCCAAAGTTATTTCTTAACTTATTGATAGGTCCATGTGAAAATAAAAATATATAGAATAATAAAAATATAGAAAATAAAAAATATAGAATAAAATATAGAATTTATATATTTCTAGTGTTATAACTGAAAATATACTTCATGCTATATTTCTCTTAAAGTTTGATGAGAAAATACTTGAGGTTATTTCTAAAACAACTCCTAGAAATCTATATGTATGGAAATAAAAAAAAACTAGCATGTGATATACTCTGGCCTACCTTTTAAATGATTGTTTCAATACTGCTCTCATTCCCTTTATGTTTATTTTTAACTTTCAATAATTAATCATAAGAACATATCTCAGTAAGATAGTTCATTTGGAAAGAAATGCTGGAATAAAATGTTTCATTAAGAAATTGATGTTAAATGTTAAGATGTTGCAATCCACACACATACATGATGGTTTATTTCCTTCTAGATATGTCTACTGACTGACTACGCCATATTTGGTGCTATTGAAGGTATATAGATGTGTATACTTTGGTAGAGAAGGTGACGTATACGTGTCAAACAAATGCATAAAGGAATGTATCACAGTGTGACATAATCACTACAGGCAATAAATTATGCATAGTTTAGAGGCAGAAGAAAAGTTGTTTTCAAAAGGTTATCAGAAGCATCATTGAAATGCTGTTCACCATAACATAGGCAGGCCCAAATTGTTCTGTAGCTACATCTACACATCCTGACAGACAGTTCTGAGAATATTCCAGCCAAAACTTCTATTCAAATTGGTCAGTCTGACTTACAACACAGCTGCTCTAAGGGAGTGAATGGTGCTTTTGAATTCCTGCCAATCAAGCTGCCTCATGGACAAACTATGTGTGATTTGTTCCATGCAACAACACTTTCAGAATTTGAATTTATGTGCCACAGAGTAAATATAGAGATGTAGTCTTGGTGAATAGACTAAAGAGATGTGAATTAACTGTCTGGTACCATTGTGGTCTGTTGAAATAGATAAACACAATACTTATCATTTTCTTATGAGGAAATAATGTCAGCTATCTTTTTTCTCATCTGTTTCTCCTAATAGACCATGAATTCTTGGAGAGCATGGGGTTGTTTATATGTATTTCTCTGCACTTCCCACATTACCTAAGAGTTCAGAGAATGCTTGCCAAAGCAATGCTCCATAGGCATAGAGTAATTACCTTATTCTGCACACATACTCCCGTCTCTCAACACTGTCCTATGTTGTTCTATGGAGAGAGATTTCTCCTATAGGGATTTTTCAATACTCACTTTTAACAGAATCTCTATCATTCATTAGGGAATAATATGATCTATAAGTCTTTTCTTTTTTTTATGGTTAAAATGGACCCCTATCTGTAACCAGATGAATATACCAAAAAAATGTGTTACCCAGGCAACAGAGCCGCTTGGTTTGAATGACTTCCTGATTATCACAGTGGAAGTTGAAATGAAAAATGTTCAGGAAAGTGCTGAGTTTGTACTAAGTCGGTGATCAATAAGGGAAAAACTATGAGTTTTGAGTGAAAGATGTAAAGTGTCTGGACTATTTTAATATCAGACTAAGTATAAAAGACACTTATATTCATTAAGATTTATTTAAATTTCTGAAGAAATTCAGGAGTTTACTGCATAGCACATGTAACAGCCTGTCATTTGTTTTTGTTTCTTACCTATTTCTGTTTTAGAAAAGCAAAGAATCTTAAGAAGCCTGCTAATGTGTTTATGGTTCCATATTAAGATTTGAAATGGGTTATCAGATACTCTTGTGTATAGATTATATTGTCTCATTCAAACAAAATAATTTTGTCTGTAATTTTAACATTTCTCATGAAAATAAAGTATTTTATAAATATACAGCATTCCTCCTTTTGAAAGAATAAGAGGCAGAATGTTATAGCTTATTCCATTGTTAGTTTTCCCATTTTTCTTAGCATGATCTTACCTGAGAAATAGCAATGCATTGCAGATGTGACTCAAATTTCCGGGCTCAGGATGTCCACTCTGTTGCTAATAGTTTTGTCAACTCATTGATGAAAAGGAGGGAAAGATCTCTTACCATACAGTGTTGCTATCCGGAGTAAAAAAGATAATCTCTTAAAGAATGATCACAGCTCATGGCAGAAGCTAAGCATGTAAGGCTGGTCATTATTAATAACTGAAGATAATTATATGGGAAAAATGAAACAGAATTTTTCTCTGAAGACAAAGATCTTATCAAAATCATTTCCAATGTCAGTAAACAACTTTTGTTTTCATAAGTAGATACAAATTTAGAGTAAAAAGGCATTACCTGAACATATCCTTATTAAGACACACAGATCTCTCACACTCTCTGGGTGGAGCAAGTAACCAATACACAATTTTCTTTATAGTATGTGATGAATTTGTTCTGAATATCACCTTGTCATAATGAAATAATCCAATTTGAGAAGCTTCAATGTATTTTGTTGTGATTATATAACTTTACATATTTTTGTTATGATTTTTACAATGCCATGTTTGGTCATTATTTTAAACAACACTGATTCTAAAATATTTATATTTGAAAGAAGTATTTGCAAATCATCAATCATGAATCTCTTCATGGCAGGACTGTTTTATCAACAATATCTAGAATGGTGCATGACTTAGCTAAGAGAAAATTTAATGTAATGCTATGTATAAATGATCTTAGCTTCTAATCTGGTTCTTTTTTCACCCTGTTATGTCTAGTAATTAAAATACTATGAAAATAATCCTGTTTTTAAAGTGTGTTGACATAATTGCAATAATCCTTTCAGATATTTAAAGAAGTCCTCGAGTTTTACAAACCCAATGATGGGAAACATTCTATTATTTGATCACAGTCTAATTCTAATACTAATTCTAATATTACCATTAAAATATTTCCATTTAACTTTAGGATTAAATAAATTTATTATCAACAAATTTACTTTTACATTTATGCAATTCCTAGGCTAATATTTTATAGAAATGCAATTGCAGTTTTCCTTGGAAGGTATCTAGGCCAGACACACTTGTCTGGTAAGGAACAGACAGAGTGGCAAGGGAGAGACACAAAGGCGCTAGCACGATATTTCACCCTGAGCACAGTTCACATGCAGATAGCCTAGTGTGGACTTTAATTCATTTCAGTGCTTCACTCATTTGACAACAAGAGCAATCGTTATATATCAAGTGCAGACTTTGGTAGGGAGGAGATAACATGAAATAGAAAAATAATTATACTATCTTCAATTGAAACAAGCAAATCTCATATCCAGATATATGTAGAAGGTTGGAAGACAGTTGTCTATGAGCCACCCTGATTGGAGAAAATCAAACATTCCTCTTCCCTGCTTTAATTCATTTGTAAATTGCTAAATTTAGATTAAATTCTATGCTTGTACAAAAAAAAAATGTATCAACCACATTTTTTCCCCCAGGGATTATCGTTATGTATTTTCTTGTAACCTTTCAAAACTGAAAGGTCACGAAGGCAAGGCTGCCCTTTAGAGAGCTCATCAATAACAACAAAATTATTAGGTTGAAAAATTATAAAGTTTATACAAAAATTGCCCTGATACTACCTAGTTATTTGTAGTCATTCTACATTCCTTCTATAACTTATTTTTAAAACTAAATGTGTTACATTACTTTTTTTTCAGCAGTATAACAATATTATATTACATATGTGTATATACAGAATATATGTGTGCAGAAAAAGTGTGTGTGTGTGTGTGCTTTTAAAAGATATACTAAATAGCATAGCAAGAGAAGAACAATGGTTGAACTTTTGTATTTGTTCTATGCTGAGCCTCCATCTCTAATTCCAAGAATCATTAGAAATACATAGTTATAACATACACATTTCAGATTTGAACCACTTGGTTTTCTGCAAATGGAGTAAAATCCTAAAACCAACTAACAAACAAACAGACCCTTAATGCTACCTTTTAAACTCCCCCCTACACACACAAACACACACACACATACACTGCGCAGATTTCTGATGTACAAAAATTTAGAAATAGTTTTTTTTTTCCACCCATACAACAACAACAACAAAAATTGAACAGTCAAAGTCTATGATTTTTGTCAGACCCATCAGAGAACTGAGGTCTCAGGGTCAATTGCCTTCCTGAAATCTGGAGAGACTGGTAAATGCAGAGCAAAGCTGAGATCAGCTCACGTGGAAGTGAGGCTGCTGAGCCATAAATTGGTCTTCTCTGGAGAAAATGGACAGCATAGAAGGACAGATGGAAAATGTAAACACAGAAACAGAAACTCAGAGAAAGAGTCGATAAAAATGGCTAGCACCAAAAACACTGTGACAGAAATATGTCTATGATGGACTCAGGAGTCTGGGCATAGGAAGCGGAGAATATGTGAGCTTGAAAATACATTAATAGAAACTCTCCTAACTCCAATATAAGAGAAAAAAATATGTAGAGAGGAGGAGAAGGAAAAACCATTCAAAAATTATGGGACAATTTCAAAGGTGTAATGTATGTGTAATGAAAACACCCAAAGAAGAGAGAGAAAGAATTGAGAAGTGTTTAAAGTAATTAGTGGTTAGGAATTTTCCAAAATTAATGATATACAAAACTGTGAACACAGATCCTCAGAGGACACAGAGCAATAATATTATATCTAGGCATGTAGTTTTCAAACTTCAAAAAAATAGAACAAAGATTAAATTGTGAATGAAGCCATGGGTGGAAAGGCGGAATATCTTCCCTAAAGAAGAAAGACAGTAAGGGGCTCGGGGTGTGGCTCAAGTGGTAGCACGCTTGCCTGGCATGCATGAGGCTCTGGGTTTGAACCTCAACACCACATAAAAATAAAATATATTGTGTCCACTTAAAACTAAAAAATAAAAATAAAAAATGACAGTAAGAATTACTTTGACTTTCTCATTGAAGACCATGCAAGCAGAAGGGCATGAGGTGAAATAATTTTTAAAGAAAAATTTATTCAAAAACTTATAATTGTATATCAGGCAAAATTTTAAAATTAAAGAGGTGTTTACAGGAAAAAAACATGATTTCAGTGCTATCATATCTGCTTTGAACAAAGAATTTTATCCCAGAAAAGGAAAGAAGTTAAATTTATATATAAAAAAAGAAAAGCATGAGAAAAAAAATGACTTTCTAATTCTCATTTGATATAATATGTAACTGATTTTAACAATGTGTTGGTGATAATAGTATATGAATAAGTAAAATGAATGATGCCAATATCATAAAGAGCATAAGGCAGGAGATAGGGATGCACTGTTAAGGCACTAACTGAACTGTTAGTGATATTTTAAATGTTTGGAAATATATATTGCAAAATTCAGGGCAACCATTAATTTTTAAAAAAAAAATAATATATCGATATCCTAAGAAGTAAAAAAAGAATAACTTAAGATGCATGCTTAAAATTAGAGAAAGTAGAACAATGTGAGAGAATAACAAAAACTATGAATAGTAAGTTGTTAGAAATACAGAAGATATAAATCCCACTATTTCAGTAGTTGTTGTATATTTGAATGGTCTAAAAATGACACTTAGAGATAGAAGCCATTGGGGGTGTGTGTGGCACATGCCTGTAACCTCAGGAATTCAAGAGTCTGAGACAAGTGGATTTCAAGTTCAAGGCCAGCCTCAGCAACTTAGCAAGATCCTCCCTCAAAATTCAATCCATCAATCAATAAAAGCACTGGGGATGTAGCGAAGTGCTAAAATACCCCTGGGTTTTAATCCCGAGAGAGAGAGAGAGAGAGAGAGAGAGAGAGAGAGAGAGAGAGAGAACCAACAAAAAAGACCCATCTATAAATTATAAGACAACTCACTATAAATATAAATGATTATATACAGTCTAAAGGTTAACAGTAAAGGGATGGATAATGGAATTCCATGCTACCACGAATCCAAATAACTCTAGCATGGGTATAGTAATTTAAAAAACACAGACTTTAAAATAGGAACAATTATCAGAAACAAGTGGGGATGTTTCCTTATGATTAATAGATCAAATCCCCAAAAAAACATAATACAATTTCTATATTTACCTGCAAATAGAACATCAAATACCTGAGATAAAAACTTATAAGACTTTAAAACCAAAGTGACAAAACATGTCTTTGTGGATTCAATACCCTGTTGCAGCAAATGAAAATCAGCACCATTAGTTGACATGGACACCATTAATCAACTTGACCTAATTGACATTTGTAGAATAGTTTATTCAATAACAGGAGAATACTTATCATTCAAGTTCAATTGAAAGATACACTAAACATTTCCACATTATGGGACATAAAACATACACTAACATCTAAAAGATAGAAATCACTGAAAGTATGTCTTCAGATCACAATGAATATATAAGAATAGAAATACTTATGGTATAAGGACTCTGCTTTATTGCTCTATACTATGCAAACTGTATTTTCTATTATAATACCATAATAGAAAGATGAAATTCCCAAATATTTGGGAAAGAATCCCACATTCCATCCCCTCACTATCCAGATACAAACATACTATTTATGTATCAAAGAAATATCTTAGTAATAATTAAAAATATTGGGCAAAAAATGAAAATAAAACTAAAATTTATTTAAAATTGAGGGATGCAGAAAAAGTAGTTCTTAGAGGGATGTTTAAGCATTAAAATGTATCTGTTAGAAAAAAATAATATAAAGTACACAAGCTTTTCACCTGAGGAAAATGTAGAGACACAAGCAACTTAAGCCTAAAGTAAGCAGAAGAAAATAAATAATAAAAATTAGAACAAAAATTAATGATTCCTTTAACAGGTAAATGATAGATAAAATCAGCAATATGAATATCTGACTCTTTGAAAAATACATAAATTGATGATCCTTTAGCCAATCTAACCAAGGGAAAAGAAGAAATGACAATATCAGTAATAAAGAAGGTTGTCTCTGATCCCATGGACAAATGATAATAAGGGAATACTATGAATGATCATGTATCCACAGTGTTGATAATTTAAATGAGATGAATTAATTCCTTTAATGATCCAATAATAAAACTTCCATCAATAAAATATCTATTCTGAAGGTAGATGATAGAGAAATATGAATATAGACATAGATAAAAATAGAATTAAAAATTAATAACATTTCCCCAAAAGAAATATCAGTACCAGATAATTTCACTGGTGAATTCTATCAAGTGATAAGAAAAAAAAATACCAATTATCTTCTATCTCTTTCAAAAAAGTAAAGCAGAGGATTATTTATTAATTAATTCAATTATTTAAAAAAAAATACCAAAGTCAGATGCAAATATTTCAGGAAAAGAAAACCAGAGATCAATGGAAGATATAGAAGCATACATCCTACATATATGTCAATAAATAGAATCCAAGAATACATACAATAAATTAAATACCACATCAAAATAGAAATTATTCATTTATACAATGAAAAGTATAATAATATTCAAAAACAAATCAATAAAATCCACTGCTTAATCAGACCAAAATTGGAAAAAAAATCTTTTGATCATAACAATAGATGGATAGAAGGAATGTGACAAAATGCAACATCCCAATCATTATAAAATTTCTCTGAAACTGGTAACAGAGGGGGGAATGTCTCATTTGCTAAAGAATATCTACAAGAAATATGAGAAATGGGATCTTCCCCAATCATGTTAACAAGAAAGCAATGATGTTCTCTCCTATCACTACTTTCTAACCTCCTAATATAAGTGTTAGCTAATTAAGATAAGAAAATCAAAGATATATAGATTCAAAAATAAGTAAAATTGTTTTAGGAAATAGTTAACGGCAACATAAAAAATCAACCACATTCAAAAAGTGAGCAGGGCAAAATCTCAGAATACAAGGTTAATATACAAAATTCAGTTGCTTTCTTATGTAATAGAAATTGTCACTGAGTGCCGTGGCACACACCTGTAATCTTAGTGGCTCAGGAGGCTGAGGCAGGAGGATGGTGAGTTCAAAGCCAACCTCAACAAAAGCGAGGTACTAAGCAACTCAGTTAGCCCTGTCTCTAAATAAAATATGAAATAGGGCTGGAAAAGTGGCTCAGTGGTTAAATGGCCCTGAGTTCAATCCCTGGTATGCCTCCACCAAAAAAAAACAACAACAAAAAAAAATTCAAATGAAATGAACATAAAAAAATGAGCAATAAAAATAAAACAATGAAATAACTGATAAAATATATGTCAATTTGAAAACAGGAAACTAAAATACTGTGATGAAATAAATTAAAATGTATCTAAATAAAGTAAGAGACATTTTCATGAATTGGAAGTCTCAATATGCTAAAATGCCAGTTTTTCTACATTGATTACAGAGTCAGCACAATCCGATTGAAAACTCTCAGCTGCTATTTTGTAAATAGTTACAAACTGATTCTAAAGTTGATGTGGAAAGATGAAAGATCTACAATGACTAACATAATATAGAGAAGTAGAGGAAAAAGCAGAGAAAGAATAAAGGCAGAGGAGAAGGAGAAGAGAGGAAAGAAGAGATCAGATGGAAGATCTACACTAAGCAATGTGAACTCAATACAAGGTCCCAGTAATCAGGAAAACATGACATTGGCAAATGAACAGACTCACAGTTGGATGGAACAAAAAGGAGGGCACAGAAATGGACTCCCACAAATGTAGTCAGCTCACCTCTAACAAAGGACCAATGGTAAGTCCATGGAGAAAGGGTAGTTCTTCCTACAAATAGCACTGACATCAACTAGCATGTTTCACAAAAATTAACTAAAAATGAACATAAACTAAAATGTACAATGCAAAGCTGTGAAATTTCTACAAGAATTTTGTGAAAAAAAATCTGTGCCACTTTGGATTTGGTGATGAGGTTTTGGATGTAACACTGAAACATAAACTTGAGATTTAAAAAAAAAAATCTTTTTGATCAGTGGAATTTTATATTCACATCAATACTTTTGCGATATAGAAGACACTATTAAGAAAATGAAAACGCAAGATTTAGTCTGGGCAAAAATTTGAAAATCCTTTTGTAATGAAGGACTTGGTTCTACTATAACAAAAGTCTCTTTAAAATGAAAAAAAATGAGTAAATAAACAACCTAGATTTTAAAAAATGGGCAAAGGATCTATACAGGCACCTCACAAAAGAAACTGTACAGATGGCTGATAAGCATATTAAAAGTTGCTCAACCTAATTTGTCAGTAAAGAGTTGCAAATTAAAACAAAAATGAGATATCATTCCACACCTATTAGGATGGATCTATTCCAAAAAACTGACAATGGCAATTGCTGGCAAGGATGCAGAGCAATTTAAAAAAAAAAAATCTACTTGCATTTCCGGCATGAATGCAAATGGCACAGTTACTTCAGCAGATAGTTTGGCAGTTCCTTCTACAGCTAGAAATAGCTTCCCTTCATGATCCACCTATTGTACCCCCATATATTTTACCTACATAATTTGAAAACTAATTTCCACACATAATGTTGCACAAAGATGTTTGTATCAATTCATTCATTGTTGCCAAGAAGTGGAACCAATCAAGATGTCCTTTGATATAAGGAATGAAACTTCTCAGTTCATTTGTACAATAAAATAGCATAGGATTCAGCAACGAAAAGAAATGTGCTATCATTACTAAGATCTTGAGAAATCATGGTATATCGCTAAGTGAAAGAAGCCAGCCAGAAAAGGCAACATACTGTCCACTTACCATTCTGTCACATAATGGAAAAGCAAAGATACAGAGACGATGAAAAGATCAGTAATTTCTGGGGAAGAGAGGAAGACAGGGGGAAGAAGGGAGAGGAGAAGGAGGGATGAAGCCTAGGAGAACATTTTGATTATTCAAAGTTTTCTGTGAGGTATTGTGATGGTAGATACATGACCCTACCCATGTGTCAAAGCCCACAGAACTTACAGAACACAGAACACAGCAATAAAGAGGAATGTTTTATATATACATACATTATAAAATATTGCATGTTATATAATACATATAATATAAAATATGTTTTGTTTGAAGTAAAATGAAATATATATATATATATATATATATAATGTGTACATACACCACACACACATACGCACATATAAATAAATAAATATTTGTATCTGGAGATTGGAGTCTCTCTCTACTTCTGGATCACCCTGTGAGCTGCTTCCTTCCACCACACTCTTCTGCCATGTTGTTCTGCCTCCCTTCAAGCCCCAAGAAATGGAGCCTGCTGTGTATGGACTGAGACCTCTGAAACCATGCACATCCAAATTGATTTTTCCTCCTCTATAATTGTTCTAGTTGGATCTTTAAGTCACAGCAGGGAGAAAGCTGACCAAAACAGGTGAGGAAACTCAGGAAGGAAGTTAGATTGAAATGAGAATCTCACTGTATTAGAAATGTATGAAGCAGCTCCCTGATGGAATTTGTAGAGAGGCTTGATGGCATTTCCAGAGTTAGGAAATGGGCAGAGCCTATGAGACTAACACCAAAAGGATCTTCAGGTAAGGAATGCACTCTACATGGTAAAGCTTTTTCTATGGCATGCAGGTTAACAATGCTGGTGTTACTGGATGGTGTTCTACAACAGAATACTTCAGTCAACGGATGCCTCATAGTAGCCAAGTTTCCAAGAGTGAGAATTTACAGAAAACAATCTGGTAATAAATTAATGCCAACTCATTACTATCAACTTCAACTTAGCCAAATAAATGCCCACAGAAGCATTTACAGATGTTTGCTTAAAAGCAGGTAAGTATACACATATAATTTTCCTTTTTCTATCAGCTGAAAAAACCTTAAAGAACAGACACCCAGAGTACCAAGAGAACAGGTTACTAATACCATAAATTAAAAGGTGGAAATGGTTCCTTGGAGAGATGACTGATTTAGTCAGCAAATGTTCAAGAAAATCCTGGAGCACCATTAATGCTAGAAAGAGTGAGATTCAAAAATCATTAAATAAATTTTAATAACTCACTATGATAGGGGGTTGTCAAGGAAGTAGAGGAGTCATTTGAACAGAGCCGACAAAGGACAAAATAGAAGAACTATTTGAGCTAAAGTGATATTGGACTAAAGCCTAAAATATAAAATAAATACTTGTAAGTCTATACTAATGTAAAGAAATGACTGAAGGAATTAATGAGTAGGAGAGGAGTGGTGATTCGCAGTTCAAATAATTCCAAATATTTTTTTTTTTATTTCTTATATACATGACAATAGTGGAATTACTCTATCCTAAATAAAACAGCACAACTGCCTTCTCCTTAAATGTGGGCTGCCTGTAGCAACTTCCTTCTGAAGAGCACAATATGAGAAAAGGTAGGCAATGCCCTCAATGTGGAGAAACACATTTTGCCAGGAAATCATGCCAATAACAGCAAACATAAATCACGTGGAACGTATGTATGTGCTCTTCATCTGGTTTGATGAGTGACATTTATCATCTTCCTTCCAACATCCTAGTCTAATTGAGAAACATAATAGAAATCCAGATTAGAGGGGCATCTTATAACATAATGAATTTGTGCCCCTCAAAAAATGTCAATGCCATCAATAAACAAGGGAAATTTGAAAAACTATCCAGCCCAGAGGAGGCTTATAGATACATAACAAGTAAAAGCTGTGTCTTTGTGAAGATCATGGAGTAGAGAAAGGGCACCAGGTATAAACTGTAGAAATCTGAATAAACTATAGGCTGCGATTACTAATAATGTATTCATATTGGTTCACTAATTTTAACAAATGTATCATACTATTATGTGATTTTATTAATATAGGCAACTTTGTTGGGGGCAGGAAGTACTTGGGGACTCCTTATACTATCTTCTAAATTCTTCTAGAAATCTAAAACTGTAGTAAATATTAAATTATTTTTAAAAAAATCACAGATAAAGGGCTAAGGTAGGCATCATGTATGTTCCCCAACATCGACCTGTTTTTTCTGTTTTCTTTTGAACAGAAGTACATTTATTATGTGTATGAATGGAAATGAATTCAGATATTTACATTGATTCATTGGATGGTCTTTAGAGTCCTTTGGAGTTGAAGAAACTTATTTGATCCAATTACTCAAAATCCTAGTATAAGAAAATTTATAAGAAAAAAGGAAATTCTATAAACTCAGTAGCACTCAATTATTCCTCTAATCCACAAACATAAATTTAAAGCAATCAGTCTGAGTTCAGTTTGCTAGTACAATTCAACCTATTTCAATTTTCTTTGGAGAAAGAGAGATTTCCACCAAGTTATTGTAAAAAAAAATTCATATACATTCCTAGGACAGACAGAAATGTGCAAACTTCAAACTGCATTATTTATTATCTGACACTGGACATGGAGCCTTAAGGCATATGTTAACTATTTAATCCTATAATTACTTGAGAAGTAGTTCCTAATACACTAGATTTTTTTTTGAAAACATAATTGACTAAAGAATGAGCAAGGTGTCCCTTGTTTAGAGAGCATATCATTAAAATGACAGCTGAGTATTACAGCTACATCTCCCGCTGTTAGGAGGAGAATTTCTCCTTGTGACATTTCCCAAGTTTTGGCCCAAGTGTGGAGACTGAGTCTCATCATTATTTTCATAATTAGAGGAGACAAAGTGAATGTCTCTGAATCATGTTTCTCTATACTGCAATTCATGATGGCCTTGGATTTTCTAGTGTCATAATCTTCAGCCATTTAAATTGTTTTT
This sequence comes from Marmota marmota marmota, assembly GCF_001458135.2. Taxonomy (NCBI): domain Eukaryota; kingdom Metazoa; phylum Chordata; class Mammalia; order Rodentia; family Sciuridae; genus Marmota; species Marmota marmota. Next base: position 3,266,172 of record NW_026000093.1, on the reverse strand, counting down.
TGGTGAACAATTTACCAGCGTGGTGGTTTAGTGAAGAGACTTCAATACTAAAGTGATTGAGTCAAAAATGTATTTCTAAGTTCTCTTTCCATCTTGTTTTCCTTGGACAAATTATTTTCATTTTGGTGGCTGAGTTCTTTTGCTATAAGTGGAGATACTAATGAAACTGAATTCACAAGGTTGATGAAGGATTTAGAGAACCAATGTAGGTTACGATCTTAGTACAAAGTCTGAAATATATAAGGTATAATGAAAAGATTTGCTGTTATTTTGTCCCACACACTTTCCTAACAAAATTATAGAGGCAAATGAAGATTAAGTATTTAGAATACTCAGAATCTAATGATATAAATACTTATTTGGTGGAAGAGTGTTAGACCCAAAAGAAGTACTTGAATTAATTGGCTCTTATTCTATCCATCACCAAATGTCTCTTACTAAAACCCAAACCAACAGCACAAATTCCCTAGTCTTTAATCCAGTTCTGAATCATTATTCTCCACAGATGCAAGTCTCTGATGAGATTTAAACTACATGTCAGGAGTGTGGGAACTCTGGCTTTGTGCCCTCTGCTATAAAACAAGGCACCCTGAGAGGGCTGGACTGGGTGCTGAGGGAGCAGCTACCATATCCATCCTGGGTTCTAGAACAGTTTTTCTTTCTAATTAATTAATTTGTTTGTTTTAATTAGTTATACATGACAGTAGAATGCATTTACATACTTTGATGTATCATACAGAGATGGGATATAATTTTCTAGAACAGTTTTGTATATGAGAATACCCTGCCCTACCACAGAATACCTGGGGCCTGCAGTCAGCACTGAACAGGTTCTCAGATTCTTCATGTCTCCCAAGGTTGCTCCATCAGAATTGTGGACTCAACTCCTTGTTGGTTGATTTGCTTTTTTATGAGCATTAAGAAGTTAGGTCCTAATCCGCTAGGCTTCAACCATTTTATATACCTAAATAAAGCAAAGAAATCTTCTAAACACTAACATGCGGAGAAAAAACCTTCACTGAGTAGACAGAGGTATTTTTATACAAAAGATTGCATTTCAAATCTAAGCATGATTATACTTTTTTTTTTTGATCCAGAAATCTTAGGTGAGATTATCCTAGCCATGTTCAATAAGAAATCTTTCTATTAGCACATCATATCAAATTTCCACCAAAAATGAAAATAATTTGTTCAGAGTCACAGTGAATGAGTGCTAGCAATAAGACTCTAGCTTAGATTTTTAGCTTTGAAGTCCCTTTTGTTAATCCTGATATTGTGTCTGATCCCATTATAAGATTTGAGCCTGCTTATGATATGTCACCAAAAACTCCAAGATCATAATTTCTTGACTATAGAAAAAATAAAAGATTTTAGGAAAAAGCCTTGGATTGGTTTATTTGCAGCATTTATTGGTCTTCTGAATACCTAAAGCAAAGTTCTACAGACATCAAAAGTTTGTTATAAGTAAATATGGCTCATAAAAGAAATGGACATTTCCTGTCTTTGCTGATGATGATAGTAACTGGCTATAATGATGTATGGCATTACCGTACATGTTCTGCAAGGCCCCTACAGTCAGGGTGCAGATATCCGAAGACTGTGTTGAGGATGGAAAAAAAAATCTAATTCTGATTTTTCTTGCCCTGTGTTGTCTTGTAACAATATTGCCCTTCCAATTTCCAGAGAAATAATCAATCTTGCCCATCTGATTTCCAGAGGAATAATCAACTGCAGCTTAGATCAAGGGTGTATGAAAAACCAAGGTCTGAAAAATCAACTGCTGGCCGAAGAAGCTGACAAAGTGCATTTATTTATACTCTACCCCAAACTTCAGAACTAGAGGATTAAAACTAGGAGTCTACTTTATAATCACTGGCTTCCTCCCAATACTGCCTCCTTCTAAGAGTAAAGTGAGTCTCTGGCCTGGGACTTGTCAGCTGGAGGAACACTGTTTACCACCTTTGCTGTGTGGCATGTGTCTGATGAAGAATGCATTCTAGAAAAAAAGCAAATGTGCAGATACTGAAGTGCATAGAAATAAATATAATGATATTGGTAAGAAAGCAGAAATCTATGGAGCATAACGGGGATTTAATACGGGCTAATTCACAAGTGGCAACTGAAAATATATAAACATACCACTAAAATCAATATATATATAACAGATAGTGTTAAGAAATTTTTTAATATTAGGGACAATATTAAGGTATATCCAGACATAACACCATGTTCAAAGTTTGAAATCAGATGTGGAAAGTAAAGCAACAAATACAATTGAAGATAATGAACAATATCTTTATTGTTCACAATGACAGTTAAAGCCACCATTCTGGGGAGTAATCTGGTAATATAAAAATCAAATAAGTATGTGCAAAGCTCAGGAAACAGGTTCACAGATAAGTATTTTTAAGATGTTCTCCAGCAAGGAAAATGTCTGCAAGCATATCCATCCCAGGTCTTATCCTGTAATGACAAAATTCTAGAAGTGTTAACATTTTATCTCTGGAGAGTAACACGGAGACATTTAAAAATGCAAACAAGTTTTGGTATGGTTTAAATGTGTTCCCATAAAATTCACGTGTTGGAAACTTAATTTGCAAATTCATATGTTGATGGGAACCTGTGGGAGGTGATTAAATGGAACAAGTTCATGAGAGTGTGGCCTCAATGAAAGCATAAGTGGCTTCATAGGAAGAGAAAGAGAATGGAGCCCTTTCACTGTCTTGGTCTTCCCAACCAATGCCCTGCACCATGTTATTATGATCCAGCAAGAAGACCCTGACCAGATGCCAATGCCAGGCTCTTCAATTCATCAGCATCCAAAGTCTAAGAAACAGATTTCTTTTCCTTATAAATCATTCAATATCAGGTACTCAGGTACAGTGACCCAAACCAGATTTCGATAGTATACATATTAATAAGAAAATCTTAAGGAGTATATAACACTGAGTAAAAATACAAATAATTTAAGCACAATATTTAGTAAAATATATGCAAACAGCAAACAAAATTTTTCTTACAAGAACACTTTTGTGCTACTCAGCTTTCTGTAACAAACACCTGAGACAATCGGTATAAGATTAAAAGTTTACTTTGGCTTACAGTTTTCCGTACATGACTGTTGGCCCTGGTGCTTTGGGTCTCTGGTGACATAGCATATCAGAGTGGAAGCATGTGGCAAAGGAGTCATTCACCTCGTGGCCAGGCAGCCAGAGTGAGAAGGGAGCCAGGGTCTCACTATTTCCTCCCAGCTCCCATGACCTGAACATGTCCCAGGGTCCCACTATTTCCTCCCAACTGCACTCCCATGACCTGAACATGTCCCAGCTTGCCTCACCTCTTTGGGCTTGCATACTTCCCAATAGCACCACACTGGCAACAAGTCTTTACACATGCACTTTGGGGATACTTCAGATTCAAACCACAGCATCATGTAGCTGTATGTCTCTGAGCAAGTGTCACATGAATGCTTCATCAAGGGGGCACTGAGCAGACCAATGATGATTTGCTTCACAGACCAAGTAATATAATTAATCCAAACGTTTACAACTAAAGAACGTTAAGAAAAGTATATATGTAAATAAATAATAATCCTTTTGCTGAAGTAGACTCTGCCAATCTCTAGTCTTCAACAAAATAAGCAAAGTAGTAGCATCATAAATTTTGGCTTAGAAGACACACTCCCTTTTTCCCACTTCTATCTCCTCCTATTTATACATTGTGCATTTTCACATCTACTTGCCAGTTTCGACTCAAAAAAACAAACTAACAAACTTTCCTCCTTCCTCTTTGCTCTCTTCTACATAAGAATGAAATTTAAAAATAAGTCTGAAGGAATTTTTATTTAAATAAATTTGTTATGGCCTGAGTAAATCAATACAAGTTATAGGTTATAGATTAGAAAATATAGATTAATAAAATAGTAAGTATAGCCATAGTGACTCCATCTTTATGGTTCCCACATGAAACTGTTATACAAGCTGTTTTTTTTTTTTTTTAAAGAGAGAGAGAGAATTTTTTAATATTTACTTTTTAGTTTTCGGTGGACACAACATCTTTATTTTTTATTTTTATGTGGTGCTGAGGATCGAACCCAGCGCCCCACTCATGCCAGGTGAGCGCGCTACCGCTTGAGCCCCAGCCCCAGCCCCTATAAGCTATTTTTCAAGAAGCATTTAAAAAAATATTTTTCCTGTGCTTCATACACCTGCAAATGTACTGGAATCCGGGATGTACAACCACAGCCGTGTTCAGACTCTGCTCTGATAACTGCTTTTCTCAGCCCTTGTATCCTGCTTTTTTGCAATTCGCAGATTCCATCAGATGTGCTTTTCTTCCTTAAATATTGAAACCACAGACACCCCTTCACACTTCTATCAGAAGGCCACTTGGGCTCTGGCAGACTCGTCTCTGGCTAGAAAAGGATAGACAAAATAAAATTCTTTCATTTGTTTCAAATCCAGTCTTTGTGTGTTTTCTGAGAGGTTGTGCCATATCAACCTAAAATCATGAGGGATATATTCTTCAACCAGCCAGGCTTGGGGTAGTGGTAGGGAGAGTAGATGAAGTCTAACAAAAAGAGGAAAAGATAACTTGAAGGTTGCTTCTAGAGATGTCCTTCATAATCATGATGATTCATTTTTTAACTTTGTGTTTTTCAGTTTTTATACGTTGCATCCTTAGGGTTTCATAAGAATGTTATGTCTTTGAATCTTCTGATTCTAAGACAGTTGCTCAGATAACTTGATATCCAGTTGTTAGCTATAAAAAGTGAATCAAGGTCGTTAACCAGCTCTTCTGACTATGTTGGCAGTGCTTTTTTTTTTTTTCTTGACACTTGCTAGTTCTAAAACTCTTGAGGACATTGGTCATCTCAGGTAAGAGTCCTTGAGATGTTATACAACAGTGGTTCCCTGGGACAAATCCAACTGTAGCTGTGTGGAATGCTAAGGACACTATCAAAAAGGAGAATTTCATATTGAGCTCCAGGAAATCCTGAAATTAACTCCAGTTATACCTTCATATACTCAGACGGAAAGATCTGCATGCAAATTGTTGATATTAAAATCTCACCTCAAGATGTAAGTGGATTACTTTTTCTTTTAAAATTAATGTTTTAATAAATATTTTTTTGTTCATGAATCCTGAGTATTCATGAAAAAATCCACTCACACTTCCTCTACATATGCTTTTGGCTAAACTTATATTTATTTTCTGATTTACATCTTTTCATTACACCTTCACTAATATGAGGTTCTAAAATTTAATAAGGGCCTAATTTAAAATCTTCAGGAAGGCTGTAGATAACAGCTGTTTATTCAGTGGAATAACAAGAAGCAAATGGAAACTCTGAGGTATATTTTTTCCCCCAAGCACTAGTTTGTCATCGTACATTTTTTTTTCTTTTGAGAAATGCAAATCACTTTACTAAATTACTTTCTGTCTCTTAAAATAACACGAGAAAAATGTGGATGGGAGATACCATCACTCAATGTATTTCAAATTGGGAGTCAGAAGGTTTTCATCATTTAGAAAAATGTAGATGTTTTGTTTCAATAATGTATATTCATAGGACTTGTAATATGACTCAGACCAAGTTAAAAAAAAAAAGCCCTCAAATTTCAAAAGATTTTAACCCTTTCTATGTGTTTTATTTATATTGGAAATGAGACAAAGAGCTTAAAGAACAAAAGTGACAAAAGTAGGCCTCCACACCTGACTTCAGTCTGGTGTTCTTATTCTGCAATGTCTCTGCCTCACATATGGTTTGATGGATAGACTGATGTACTCAAATGCATATAAAATCCATTGAAACAGTAAAACAAAAAAATGCATGAGATTTCATTGGAAAGCAAATCTGGCTCCTTCATAGGACTGTATTTTTCTCCCAATGACAGTGCAATCTCATGGGGTATCCCTCCAAGACTGTCATCTCTTTCACCTTTGAATCTTAAATGACATATTAAAGTAATTAGTGATCTATCCGAGGTACTCATTAAATTGTCATCATATATTTTGTTACTGAAGAAAGCATTGATTTCTTATCTTCCAGGTTCACATCACTGAAATTTAAAATTTTATGAGGAAGTTTAGAAAGAGGATGTCTACACCCTTCCAAGCTTCAACAGCACTGAGAATACAATGCTTGTTGATATAATCAATCGGACTGATTCATTTTGGTCAAGGAAGTTCATATTCATATTTAAAGTTCATATTCTATATTCATAGGGTGATCTAGGGCCTTCAGAAATGATTTGAAATAATACAATCACTCTAATTGTTTATGGAGAAGAAGAAATTAATTTGGGAATTGATCAGAGAATCTTAACCGTACAGAAAACCTCCCAAGTAAAACTGAAGACTTGGTATTTTTAAATGCTAGAAATGAGACTTTAAAAAAAATAGATAAGAACAAAATTTGCTTCTCATTATACTAGTTTGTAGATACTTGAGACATAGTAAGGATATGGCTCTTTTATTAATGGGATAGATAAAGAAATACACAATCAAGGAAAAGATATGACTACTTATATTTTTCTTCCAGAAGTCAGCCCATACCTATCCCAATAGACTTTGATCACACAAAACTGCTTTGTTCTTTCTGAAAGGAAAACAAAAACAATCAAACCGGGGAAAGCTTCTTGGAGCTATAGTTCTTTTCTGCAGCATGGAGTGAAGCCCCCGGGAACTCTCCCTTTGGCACTCTCTGTTCAGGCCCTGGGTTGGCTTGCTGGCTCTCAATTGCTCAGGCCACAGTCACCTTCTTAGGTTCTTTTTAGTTTATACATTTTCCTATGGTCATATACTAATGTGCTGAGAGGACAAACAATGAATGGCAATTGTTATCACTGGTCTCATACCAAAAGTAGGTTCCCTTTTATGATTCTGTATCAAAGTACTTGCTTCTAACTTAATTTACAGCCGATTAACCAAAGACAGCAGGGCAGATGATTTGCCTAACTATTTCAAATTGTGCTCCTGTGAATGAGTGAGATAATAGTGATTCACCTGGCATATTGGTACGACCTAAGCAAAGAACCCAATGTTTCAAAATCAGTGTTCATTTGCCAAGCGTTGTTCTCTTTTGTCTTACAGTGTTGCTTCTGGTGAACCAAATGAGAATACAGATTACATTTAAAATAAAACCTGAGTTTCCTCACCATCTCTAAATGAATGTACATCGTACATAGAGTTTGAGATCAGAGAGATTTTTTTTTTTTTTTTTTGTCCCTGGAAAAAAACATCACAGCCTCCTAGAGCAAAAATAAAACAAAAAGCAAATAAAAGCTCAGGCAATACACCTATGAGCTTTAAAGAAATGAATGTTTATGATATATAGCAAGATAGATGAAAAGAGAAAAATACTAAAATAGTAAAATGTAGAGAAGAGCAGCAAAAGAAAAAATAAAATAAGTGCTCATCCAGAAAATACTCTAACCCAGCATTGTTTATTGGCAATGAAAGACAAGCTGTTGGTAGTATAATTGCACCATTCTATCTAAGCCCAATTTGTTCTTATTATATTGTCATTTCAACTTTTTCCTTCATGCTCTCTAGCCACTTTGCTTCATGTCCCCAAAGAGTGAACAGGTGGTTGCTTCCTGTATGGAGCCAGTTGTTCTCCTAGCCCCAAATGACCAACCAGGGTACTTTTGTGATGTGTATAGGATCATGCTGTGTTTGTCAACAGAAAGAGGTAAAATGGCTCACAGTCCTTCTGTAGAAGTGTGTCAAAAGCGTTATTGAAACAATTTACCTCTGGAAGTCACCAGCTGATGTTTTAAGGAAAAAAAAAATTCTGCTATGATACCATTCTTAGGTTTCAAATGAAAAAAGAACACTAGAATGATTACAACATGCCAATTAGTTGTGGCTAATTCGTTTCTTCTTCTTCTTCTTTTTTTGTTTCCCCCTCTCTCCCGAAGAGAAACAATTAGAATCAAGCAGAGTTATGCATTTCTAATTGATTGAATCCAGGTGCAGCGGCACGTGCCTATAATTTCAGTGTCTCTAAAAGCAGAAGATAGCAAGTTCTAGACCAGCCTGAGCAATTTAGTGAGATTCTGCCTCAAAATAAAATTTAAAATGTAGCTACAAAAAAAAAAAATTGATCGTAGAGTCACACCATTACTGATGTTACCAATATTATCAACAGCAGACTTAACACAGAGAAAATATAAATCTAAAATGTAATTCTGAGAGCAGAAAATAGGGAATTTATATTTATTACATTTTATTCTAAACAACTCCCTTGATGAAGGGTGCTAACTATTATAAAGCTGGGTTAATGGATGATTTTTGTACTAGGTATAACATTTTATTCAAAGAAATATAATATTATTCCAAAAGACACAAAATCAGAAAGCTGATCTTCCTCTGTGAAGACAATTCTAAAAATGTGAGCTACTTAAAGACATTGAGTTATAAAATATTCATTTTTGAAACCCAGTAGCTAATATAGTATGTTGCAGATATTTAGTAATACTTGTTGAGTATATTAATGTATGAATCCCAAGTAACTGTTAGTGGTAATTTCATTTTCAATGGAAAAATAAGAATTACCTACAATATGAGCAAATACTTTCTCCTTGTTCACAAAATAACCTTCACTGAAACATGCATTGGAGCAAAATTAATTTAGAAAAACAGAATTTAACTTATTTAGAATTAGGTTTCAAATAAACTTAATTCTTAAATCTGCTACTGAAAGCAATTTGAAATCTTTTTATTTTCATGCTTTTTTGGAAAGGTATTATTTTAGTGTTTAAAATATTCGGTAATCGTAAAAAATTTTCATCTCTTCCCTAATACAATAAATATTTTGTTCTGCTGTGTAAATACCACACGGTCTTAAATGCAAGGAAGAATTGACAGGAGTTCTGGTATGGGTCTACCATTTCCCTGGGTCCCTGGAGTTTGAAAGTTGTTAACTTCCCTTCGGTTCTGGATGGCAATCCCTTACCCATAAAACAATTCAGGGAAAACAAACAAACAAACAAACACAAACACTTAAAAGTGACCAATCACACTGCAGCCCATGTATCACTTGCTTCCTGATATAAAGCATTCATTTTGGTTCTTAACTAATGTATTCTTACAGTGTCCCCTGCATCAGCAGTACTGAGGAACTTACTAGAATTGCAAACACTTGAGCTCCATTCCACAACTACTGAATTAAACACCCTGAACTTGAGGCCCTGAAACCTGTTTCAACAAGACCTCTTGGTAATTCCATTGTGTGCTCAATTTTGAGAACTACAGGTCTATGATATTTAGGAGATAAGGTGCAGTTTGGAGCGTTAGAAGGCCCCTCCATGTAAGTCAGAGAAAAGGACCTTAGGATTTTAGATCAAAAGTCCACCATCCTCAATGAATATCCCCTCTCTTTTTGAGAACCATATTTTGGCCTTCTATAGAGACACAGTAGAGATGAAATACTTGACCATAGGCTACCAAGTTGCTTTGTAACTTGAGTACGCATTATGAATTTGTTTGACCCCCAAAGCCTTATAGATGGGCCAGCACAACAGCATTCCCTTGTCAAATGGAAGTGCATATATCAGTTAGACTCAAGAAGGCTTTAAAATACAAATTAAATTACATGAAGGAAGCAGTTCAAATGCCCAAGGTCTCCAGTGCTGTTTCATGGCCCTCTCCCTCCTAGTTGGCTCCTTTGGCACTGAGTATTTCCCTATAACCAAGTGAGGATAAAAACTCCATCTTATTATGTTGGCGGAACCACATAATAAATAAGTAACATCAAGGAGAGAACTGCTGCAATATTATAATGCCAGACTCAGATTGTCCTGAAGAAAATCATGAAGGAAAATTCTCCCAGTGGTCAAAACTCCATGTGCATTGCTTCCTAGAAGGAGAGATGACCAAATGTGGAAGATTATATTGATTCTCAAGTGGATGAATTGACTTTATGGGGAAGAATTTGAAGGAATGTAACTGGTATCAAGGAGATATGGGAGAGAGACATATGGGTGGAACTCTCTGAGTGAGTATAGAACATAAGGATATTTGTGTCCTTTGTGAAGAATGGCCAACAAGTGCCAGTGTAGGCATAGAGACATGCTAATAATGAGCACTGGACTGCCTATTCTATTGATATCAGCCATTTTCCTTCCCAGCCATTCATGTCATATTCCTTGGCCTGGTCTAAGGTAGCAGAACAGAGAGCTAAGGTGGCTGAGGCAGCAGAAAAGAAGGCTATGTATAGTCAGATGTCTATAGTTGAAGCAATATAGACTTCCACTCACGAAGGCTCATCTAGATACAGCCACTGCTAATATGGCACCATTTCCTGGGTGTATTTGCTGGTTGGTTACATTGGACCTCTTCCATCATGAAAGGGGTAGCACTATGTTCATAGTGGAATGAGCTACTCTACCACGTATAGGTATTAATTTGCCTTCCCAGATTATAGTGCTTCTGTCCAAACGACCATCCACGAACTTCTAAAACATCTCATCAAACATGATAGCATTATATAAACTATTGCTTCCAAACACAGAGCACATTTCATAGTAAAAGAAGTGTGACAAGTTCATGCTTGTGAATTCTCTTGTGAATTCTCTGAAATAATTGCGTGCTGATTTTATAGACCTTTTTAAAAATCATATCAGCTACAAAATGAGACCAAGAATATCATCTACTTAACAAAGCCACTCAAAAAAATTTTTAAAGCAAAATTTTACATACAACATTTAAAAAAATTATTTGTGCTCTTTAAAGTAAAAAAAATGACTGCTTTTGTAAATCCATTCATAAATATTATTGGCTTATTATTTGATAAACACTACATTAAAACATTTTGTACAAGCTCTATTCTTTCCATTGCATTGTGATTTATGTGGGACTTAAGATTCAGAGAGTTTAAGAAACTGTCAAATCAACTGGGGATTTAGCTCTTTAGTAGCCTGCTTGCCTAGCAAGCACAAAGACCTGGATTTGATTCCTGCACTTCCAAAAGAAAAGAAAAACAGTAAAAACTGTCACAGATAGTGAATGGTAGCATCAGAGTTTCCCTAAACAGTGTATCATCAGAGCCATGGTTTGTGACCTGCATATATTTTCTAAACATACTATAAAACTTCATCACCTTATTAGGCACTTGTCATCCTCAAAGAGATCAGTCTCACAAAATGTCACCCCATTGTTTCTTCATTTTTAATCATGATTTTTAAATGTCACAAAAACTGTGGAATTTTATGGAAATTAGTAATTAAAAATCTGAAAAATCACTCATACCTAAATTTTACAAAAAGGATATTTAAATACAAACTGGAGACAATTACATATTTTTTTTGCTCAAAAGATATGTCATTCCAGTTTAACATTTGGAACGCTAATGTATAGTGTTCAAAAAACAATATAAATAATATCAGATGAATGGGTCATGAGAGAAGATATTTTAATTTGGGAGTAAAATGTAGATTAGATTAGATGTAGTAAAACTGAGACATAGTAGATTTCCCCCGATTACCTTAGTAATGATGGTTGCAGAAGAATGGTGGGTGAAAACCTGTTTGTAACAGCTTTGAGAAGGAATAAAATGTGCAGATTTGGAAATGTGGAATATTAACAAGTATACTGAGGAGTTTGATGTTGCAAAAAAACTGACATTTCAGGTTAAAGGTAGAAAGATGAGTAAATAATGTATTTTATTATTTTAATTTTAAGACATAACTGTGTGTTGTGATGGAACTAAAGTAGAACAAGATGAATTAGTAATGATTGGAAAACTAAGATACAATTTCAGGAGCAAGGTGCTCAGGTTACTGAAGGAAAGTGGAATCAATTATACAAGTAAAGAATTTTTGGCTAAGATGGGAGCATACACATTTCACTTAGGCTACCTGAAGAGAGATGGTGAATGTGGAGATAGTTTGGTAGATTTCTTGATTAATAGATAGGGACTGTCCTTTTTATTGTTTTGATTGTTGAAGTAAAGCAAAGCAGGATAACTAGATGTGACAATAAGGGAGAAGATGTACTGAAAGCTGGGGAGAATGAAGATATAAATAGTCAAATCAGGCAAATGATTACTGACAAGTAAATTAGGACAGGTTTTTGGACCATAAATTACAGGTGCCCTTATCAATTTGTTGCTTTCCTGTAGACAAATTCTGCCATTAGGGTAAACTGATATAAATATGATGGATCCCTGTTAAGCTTGTTCTGAGTGAGTTGCATGGAGATAAAGTCAAGGATTAGGGGCACCACAAGATAAATGATTGATGGTTTATGAATCCTCAACAATTTCTGGAGTAACATAATTAAAGTAAATGAATTACTAAGATATGGGGTTATAAAACTGAGATTCTGGAAATGATAGTAGTAGACAATAATAGAACTTAGGGAATGCCCATGGGAATGGGAGACTGTAGACAAATGGAGAAATAGCTAAAAGGAAAGTGGTGAAGAGCTGGAAAGTGGGATGTGGAATTAGTCTTCCATATAAATGCTGAAGCGTTGGAACTACTGAACACGTGTAGGGACATGTGGTTAGTTCTATGCTAAGTTCTGTAGTCAATGAGCAAGAGTGACCCAGGTGTTCCACAGACGATATTATCAAATATGCAGATGAAAAATAGAATCTGAAGATGTGCAAAGCAAAGGAGAAGTAATTTATGAGGAAAGAAAGAGATTAAGCTGTGTGCAAAGAAAAGCAAGGTAAGCACATGTCCACCCCCAGGTCTAGTGTCTCCTGAGCTATAGAAGAGACAACCATCATTTGAGAAGACTAGAGATGAAACATTGTTTCCAATGGATTTCTAGGTTTGAATTAGGCTGAGATAGTAAAGGAACTTGAGGTACTGTTAGGGTCTGTAAACAAGTCAAGATGGCGCCTGGCATTTTGCCAGAGGGAGTGGTTTGTGAAGTAACACCAGCGAGCCATTAAGTGTGGAGATTCCTTATTGGTTGACTGCTGTATCTAGTTTATGTTAATTAAGATAAGCTGTGTGGAATGTATATATACCCCTCCTGTCCTACAATAAAGGGCTCCCATTCCGGCTGTATCAGTGTACACAAGTTGCTCGTCACCTCCCAGGTTAGTTTGCCCAGCCAGCTGGGCTGCGGCAGATGGTGGCCCGTCCGGGGAGCCCCGGGACACTGGGGGGTAAGTGACGAAAAAAAAGCTGCCTGTCCCTAGATAGGGCAAGAGGAAAAATGGCCATTTCAAAAAAATGGAGAGGATTGATGCAGTATGTTTGTGTCTTGTTTTGTCTCAGTATATTGTATTGTCTTTGTGATGAAAATATGGAAGGGGTGTTAAGTAAATTACTAAGGGAAGAAGGCACCCCAGTGGAACCAAGAGCAGTTGGGGCATGTGTTGATAAAAGCCCAGGAACTCTAGTCAGAAAGAAAAAGAAAGTTCAGAAGAAGAAGGATTATCAGGAAAAAAGTTGCAGCAAAAGGCTATTACTAAGTACTTTTCGTTACCGGAGGGTGCATGAATCGGCGTGGTGGCTGCCACATATGAGCCGGTCATGGAGCAGCAAGGACTTTCCAAGTGGCGGCAGCGGGCTCTTCCCCGTCCCCTCCCGGGGAGCAGGACGCCACTGCGAGAGCCCAAATCTAGACCTGACCCGGAGGCACGGTCTCACAGGCTCTTGCTCCCTGTGCCCGGTGGCAGTTTGAGTCGGGGACACTCCCCTTCTGGGGCTGCCCGAGGACGCTGCAGCCTGGCGGAGGACGCACATGGCGCCCCTAAAGTTTGGTCATTTCCAATGTCAATAACTACAATGGTTCTCCCACACCTGGAGGCTAATGAGTAATGAGCACCATTAAGGCCTATTTCAAATGTAAAAAACCTTGAGATAATGTACTAAATTGTTCAGGAGGTTGTTTTCTTAGTGCCTGTTGGAATGCTACAGGATTTTCTTTAGCCAGCATTGCTGGAGTTCCTGCCTTCGTCCCAGTGCCAGTGAGGACGAGAGTGGAAGAATTTCCAGTGTTGCTGAGAACCGGACAAGACTTCGTATCAAGCTAGCTGCCTGCAGAACTTACCTGGACTGTGAACTTACCTGGACTGTGATTTACCTGGACTGTGAGTTAATCTATTGAGACACTGCTTTACCTGGACTGAGACAACAAACTGTAATCTACAACAAATTGTAACTCAGTATCTTTGCTAAGGGTGTCATTGCTGGTATAGTTTTTCCAAGGGCTTCTTGCATGGAGCCATCAATTGGCTTGGTATTGTGACATTTTGTATCCTCCCCTTCTTCTTGTAGCAGATTATTTATGGTGTTTGTGTAAAAACCACTATGGTCATTATTTAAATTAAACAAAAGAGGGAAATGTTAGGGTCTGTAAACAAGTCAAGATGGCACCTAGCATTTTGCCAGAGGGAGTGGTTTGTGAAGTTACACCAGGGAGCCATTAAGTGTGGAGATTCCTTATTGGTTGACTGCTGTATCTAGTTTATGTTAATTAAGATAAGCTGTGTGTAATGTATATATACCCCTCCTGTCCTACAATAAAGGGCTCCCACTCCTGCTGTATCAATCTACATACGCAAGTTGCTCGTCACCCCCCTGGTTAGTTTGCCCAGCCAGCAGGGCTGCGGCAAGGTACCACAGAAGATTTTGATGATGTCAAAATAGAAGTCATAGTTTATAGGATAGTTTAATAGTTTAATAGGGTAGAAGATTAGGACATGGTTGGAGGATGAGTTAGGTTGGGGGTTATGGTCATCTGGGTTAAACAGCGCAAAGTTGTAATTTGGAGCTGGGCATGATTTAGTATTAAGCACCAGTGACTTCAGTTTCAGGAACTTTCAGGAACATTCCTCTGAAGAAACAAATGTATCCATTTGCTCTAGTTTCCCAGTTGTCAGAGATTTATCTTATAGAACATTAATTTCATAGCATTTCTGAGTTCCTTTGTCACTTCAATTGAAAATTTCCAGGAAGAAGAAAAATGATGAGAGATATGGGATGCAGGTATACACCGAGGGGGCAGCGGCTTGTGCTACATGCATCATTACAAGTGGCTGAAACCAGAAGATGTTGCTAAAGGAGATGGGAGAAACCAAGAGAGTCAGAAGCACTTTTTAAGACATGTTTTGTCTTTAAATATGCATGTATCCACACATACATGACCTCACATATAAGAAACTAATTTTTCTTTTTTCTTGAAAAATGCTTCTTGTTACTGTTAGAACAATTTTTATTACTAATATGTTAGGCTATCTATATACATAACTAAAGTGAATTTGATTTAATGACATCTGCACATTTTTTATATATTTCTCTCTTCCAGTTCATTAATAATGTGTTACTTGATGAAAAAATTCATTTTTTTGTAGTCTTCTAAGCCTGCAATATTAAAATTGCTTAGAGTCATGCAGTGAAAATGTTTGGGATTAGTTGATCAATATCTGAGGAGGCAGATTGAGAATTGATCTGCCATTATCTCAGCATATGTCATTGGGAAACGAAATGGAATCATTGCTGAATATTCCCTAAGAGGAAGAAGAGGAGCAGCTTCAGGAGGAGAAAACATGATATACTCTACAATTGGTGCTAATCTCATTGATATGCTGTCCTCTACATCTTCACCTCCTAAGGATTTAGCCTGGGATTCTCACTTTGTAAGTGACACCTCTAAAACACAGTTTATTCATTGATCTCATTTTAGAAAATAATTTCATATTCTCATCCAGATGTCACCACTTGCCCCATTGAATCCTGAAATTATATACTGAAACACACAAATGTAGAATAATTTTGAAATTCTGGCATGGCTTTGTAATAGCATAACAATTCTTACATTGTGTTAACACATTCATTTTAAGGGAACAGTGTCCATTTGATCAATTGGCTTTTTCTCAAAACTATTGATTTTCCTTCAATGAAAGCAATATGTAGAAAATATCAAATTAAACTTTCTAAAATCTAAAAGTTAATATTACATTTCAATATAATATTGAAGATAATGTTACTTTTATATTTACTATCTATTGCTGAGTAATCTAATGGATGACTTTTTGTATCATTTTCTCATATTAATCATTTTTATATGCACACTAGCAATCAATAGTTAAAAACCAAATTTAGAGTCCATTAGCTATTAACAGTTGTATTTGAGTTTGTTTCTTCCTTAAAAACTCAAAATGATAGAATATCTGTTGCTTTAACATGCTAAGTACCAATTTAACTCAACTAAGTTTTAAACGTAATAAGGATATACAGTGTCCAGATGGCATTTCATGAATTTTGCTGATCTCTCTTCTCTATCTAACTGTGGAGGTAGGAACAATGAAAATACAGCCAAAACATTTTGCAGGATATTTCATTTATGCCAAGGAAGGAGTCTGAATGAGAAAAATAATATTAAAAGAGCTCAAGTTCAAGTTTATGTAATAGTCCTTTAGGAAAAGTCAAACAGGATGATCAAGTCCAAAAATTCAGATGCAGTATCTGAAAACAAGGTACAGAGACATAAGTTTTGAAAATGGGGGATATGTAAGAGGAAGATCTGAACCAGGAAGAATTAATTAAAAATAAGGACAATAAACACTAATGATGTTAGTCGGGAGAACACAGTACTGGCAGACTAGTTACAGAATAAACAGGGTGAATTCAAGACCTTCTCTTCCAGAAGGGAAAGTGCTATGGTTTGAATCTTCACTGTCTTCCAAAGTTCTATCTGTTAAAACTTTAGTCCCCAGGGTGGCACTCTCGGAAGACGCTTTTCTCCTTTTGCTTCCTGGCCGTGAGGTGAGCAATCTTGCCATGATGGGCTGTTTCATCACAGGCCCAAAGCAACAGGGTCAATTGAAACCTTCCAAATTCTGAGCCAAAATAAAGTTTTTATTTTTATAAGTTAATTATGTCAAGTAATGTGTTATAGTAACTCAAAGCTAAAATACAGCAAGCAAACAAAAATAATCTAAAATGCTGTCATACAGGAATATACAGTTTTGGCTCCTGAAAAATTTGTCAAAGGTGGCAGGGTTTATGTTTGAGTTTTGTGCAATAGGAAGCCTGTTCCTGTCTTTTCATATATAATTATATATTTTTTAATTAGGGTAAAATTCACATGGCATATAATTGGCCATTTGAAAGGATATAATTTAATGGTACTTAGTAAAGTCATATTATCCTAAATACCACCTCAGCTAGTTGAAAGTTATTTTCTTACATTTTTTTGTGTAGTAAGAGCAGTGAAATCTATCATCAGCAAAGTTTCAGTCACGAAAGTAATCCCTTATAACTGCAAGCTTTATCATCTTCCATTATTTCCCTTTCCTCATACCTTACAATCACCATTCTACTCTCTATTTCTATATATTTGACTTTTTAATATCCTTCATATAAATTAAATCATAATATTTGTCTTTTTGTGTCCATTTCATTTAGTATAATGTCTTTCAGATTTATTACAACTGTTGCAATTGTCAAAATACCCTTATTTTTATGGATCACTAATATTCCATTATCTATACATAGTACTTTTTTTATCCATTCATTCATCAAAGGACACTTTCCTTATCTTGGCTAGTATAAATAATACTGGAATTTATGTAGAAGCAGATATACCTCTACATGTTACTAATTTTATTTCCTTTGGATATGTACGTACCAGAGGACATACGATAATGCTATTTTTACATTTTGGAGATGCCTCCGTACTGTTTCATCACAATAGCTGTAGCAATTTCCATTCCCAGTATCAGTGCAGAAGGGCTTTTATTCTCTATACCCTTGCTGACATTGTTATCTCTTGTCACTGTGAAATTAGCCATGCGAACAATTGCAAGGTATATTTCATTGTAGTTTTGATGCACATTTTTGTGTTGATATGTGATTTTAGTACCTTTCCAGGTACCTGTTAGCCATAGTATACCTTCTTTGTGAAAATTTCCATTCAGGTCTTTTTCTCAGGTTTTAATTGGATTATTTTTTTGCTTTTGAGTTGTAAGAATTCCTTGTGTAAACATGAATATTAACCTCTTGTTATATACATGCTTTGCATTTATTTTCTCTCAATCTATAGGCTTCCTATTCCTTTTCTTGATCATTTCTTTGTTGTACAAAATATTTCTAAGTTCACTATCCCATGTTTACGAATTGGAAGAATTAATATGTTTAAAATGTTCAATACTACCCCAAACCATATATGGAATCAATGCAAGCTCTATAAAAATTCGAATGGCATTTTCACAGAAACAGAAATAAAAATTCTAAATTTCACATGAAATCACAAAAGACTTGATGAGCCAAAGCAGTCTGAATACGAAAAAAGTAAAGGCATCACACTTCCTAAATACAAATTATATTAAAAACTTATAATATTCAAAACAATATGGTACTGGCATGAAAATAGACATATAGATCAAGACATAAACCCAATCATGTATGGTCAAATAATTTATGACAAGGAGACTAAGAAGTCATAATGAGGAAGGGATGGTTTATTCAACAAATGGTGTTGGAAAACCTGGATGAAAAGAAAGAAAAATGCACCCTTATAGCACACAGAGAAATCTGCTCCTCATGAATCATAGACCTAATGTGAGACTTAAACAGTATAATTTATAGAAGTAATCCCAGGAGGAAGCTCCTCTACATTGATTTTTAATGATTGTTTTGGATGTTATGCCAGTTCCTCATGCAACAAAAGCAAAAAATAGAAAAGTAGAAAAAAAAACCATAAAAATAAGAAGTCTTTTAATGAAGGAAAGAAAGACACTTTGAAAGATAGCCATAGAGGGACAATAGCAGGAAGGAAAGATGATATTTAAGGGTGAAACAAAGGCCCAGCTAGATGTGATGAAGAAAGAATAATGATCTGAAATTGGGTGGGAAGGCGGAAAGAGTAGATAGTTATAGCTTATGAACAATTGGAATTTCAAGAAGGGAGGAGCGACCAACCCTAACATTGCATTTTGCATAGAAAGGGAAGATGTTAATAAAGAGTCATCAGTCCCTACTATGGGCCTCTCTGACCAAACAGGGGCCTCTGTGGGTATGGCTGGGTGGACCCAGCACTCTAGCTGCTGCGGTTCCTCGTCTGTGGGAATGCTGGAGGCTGTGCTAAAGAATGACATCTGTACCCAGTAGAGGGGCAGGAAGGGACATTCAAAATGGTCCCCTGACTGCAGGTCATGCTTTATAATCCCGTGGATAGTGTGTACCATCACTAGGAATATTCCAACTGAATGCTAGGGAAGTCTCTAGGGCTGAGTGGATATAAAATGCCACATGAACTCAGTCCACACTCTCAGGGAACCACTGTATTCTTCTATCATTTTGGTTACTGTACTCGAGGGTTCCTCTAACTCTGTTCTACAGCATTATTATAGTCGCCACCATTCAACTTGAAGATATTCATGAAAAGACTTTTTGAGAAATTTCTGTTGTTTTCCTCTGTGGCCAAAGGTATCTGATGGTGTCCTACATATTTTCTTGTGAATCTTCTTCACAGTCAGATACAGATGCATGGGTGGAGTTTTAGTCGGAAGAAGCTGCCAGTGGTCTTCATTTGGACAAAGTTATGCAACTTTCTCTTGACTGAATTACCAAGCTAAAGGCAGCCTAAGTTAATGTGCTCAATAATGAAAGCGATAGTAAGAGCTTCCGGAAAGTCCACTTCTGTTAATGAGGGGATAGAATGGAGAACTATCAGAAGGATTTTTATTTTAAGTATAGCCAGTCTTTGCTCAATGGTAGAAGAAAATCTTTGAAATACACAGAATGCAACTACAGAAATGTTCTCATTAGGTGATCAAATTTTCGAAACATTTATGGGGACCCTATATATTTTTTCATAATAGTAAATCCTGGGGTCCAAATGAGAAACTATAGTGTATTTTGTCAAACCTGCATACAAACAGAAAATAAGCAAAGAACCCAAACATAAGTCAGCACCTTGGATTCTAGGCTCAGGGAATGCATTGCTATTTGCACCCTGACTGGGAGCTGCACCTGCCTTCCCTACAGAAAGCTGATTTGGTCTGAACCAGTAATCAAGGAAGATGGGCAGTGGGTCACAGTCAAAAAAGATTAAGAAAGGTGTCTAGAATATGAAGTCATTGATGGGCTCAAGGCTGAGCTTGGTCACATTTAATCATGGCTATATTTTAATCATGATGAGCAGCACCATCAGCAAAACTAGGAATGGAGACTTTTTACCAGGGAAGTCAACGATTCTATAAAATCACAAACGTGCCTGAAATGACTGGGAATTTGAACAATAATTATGTTGATGAATGCGCCCATAGAAGCTGCACCCAATGAATAATTGCAGTCACATACACAGAAAGACAGACCAGAGAATGACCCATGAAAGTACAACAGAGATGCCCAAATGTCCCTGAAGCACAGAAAAACAGCAAGAACATAAAATCCACCATATTAAGTACTTAAATGACACTAATCTTGCTTTGGCCATAAGAAAAGGCTCAGGAAGTCTGAGATCTCCTCTAGCCAAGCAGAGAGGGCAGCAAGTGCACATCAAGGGCGGGTAGTCCAGCTGTGACGGCTGCTGACAACCTGGTCATGCAGGCTGCTTTTGCTCACGGGACTGATTCCTGTTCAAGTACAGAACAAGCCTAGCTTTTAATGTGAGCAAATATGAGCAGGAATACAACATGGTGAGGCAGAGGTATTTTTAAAGAAGTCTGAGAGAGATCGTTAAATGCATTTGGAGATATTACTAAAATAATAAAATATTAACTACTTTTTGCAATTCCCATAAGACAGTGTTTTTCGAATGGTAAAAGCTACCCTCAAATGAATGTCCCTGACAAATGACCTTTTCCTTTCTTTATGTATAACATGTGCAGTTGTTCTCTCTTATCTGTGGGGAATCTGTTGCAAAACACTTAGTGGATGCCTAAAACTTGGGGTAGTACTAAATCCTGTATATGCTATTTTTCCTACACATGCATACCTATGGTAAAGTTGAATTTATGAATTAGGTATAGTAAGAGATTAAAAAACACTAATGATAGAAAAAATTATGACAATGCTCTGTAATAAATTCAACAGCATCACTACCTTTGTGCTTTGTGGCCATTAGTACATGAAATAGGGTTACTTAGACACAAGCACTGTGATATGCAACCATCAACCAGTTAACCAAGACTGCTAAGCTGCTAAAGGGCAGGTAGTGTTTAACATGAGGATACCCTAGACAGAGAATGAGTCCTGGCCCAGGTGGAATCAACAGGGATAGTTCAAGATTTCATCACGCTATTCAGAACAGCATGCAATTTATAACTGAAGCTTTGTTAATTTCTTGAAATATCAATTTATTATTTTTGAACCACAGTTGACTACAGGCAACTAAAACTATAGAAAGTAAAACATGAAAACACAGAGATGGGGCAACTACCACACTCTTTATTGGGATTCATTCAGAATTTACAATATATGAGCCTTTAAATCTATGTACAATAGGCTTTGTCTGGGAATAAGGTGCAAGCAAATGAGTCAATGTCTTATGCTGAGAAATTTCTCAGTAATTATAGAGCAATAACTTTGCCACTAATGTCTAGCACAACATAAGTTTTTGCCCTCTTTTACCCATTGGGATCTCTATTAAATTTCATTTCTATCATTTGCTCTCCATGTTCTTCACTTAAATTTTCCACCTGGGCTCCCATATGACCTGAGAAACCAAGTAAAGAGCAGGGGTCAAAGAAATAATATTGTTCATTTAGTGTGGTTGGTTTGGAAAACTGAGGAATGGATTCAGACATAAGGAACTTGGCAGGCAGGACAGTTCTAGATTACTCCCATTTCAATGAAAATATTTTTGTTTGTTTGTTTTTGCCCTCATTTATCTGTGGATATCTCTATGAAATTTCATTTGAAGAAAATGCCTAACTATAAAAAAAAGTTCTAGGTATGAACAACCATTTGGAAACTTTGGATATGATCTAACATATACGCCAGAAATGATTCTTTCTGTTTCCTAGGAAACTGTCTCAGAAATTATTAAATTAACTTGATAAAAAAACAATGTTTAAGAATGAAAAAAGAGTATATCTGAGATTCAGTTAATTAGAGATCAAATATAAATTGAAAAAAAGAAGAATCAAACTATTAGCTTTCTATCTCAGTCTGGATTCTACAGTAAGATACAGTAGTGCTTCTGTGCTTCACAGAATATTAAGTAAGCAGAATGACCCTGAGGCCTGATTGAGTGTAACTCCAAGTGCCTTTGGACTTTGCCATAGACCTTGGGACCCTACCCTAGGAGCTCCTTTAAAAGGCATTCTATAAGGATGCACGCAGTACTAAGTTCTATGGTTTTCAATAACACAGAGACGCATACCCAAGGATTCTTGCTAATTTTACATTACATTGTAATGTCATTGACTACACCGATATGTACATAAATAACACTGTTTTCAGTATTAGCTTTTCTTGAAATATAACAGACAATGAGCTTTCTGATTCTCACCAAAGTCCCACTGTAAGTCATGGCACTGCCAGGATAGAAGAACTCAAAAGTACTGTGACAGTATATTAGCAACATACTCCAGCTTTGGAAGTCACGTTCTGCCCTTCTTAACAAATAGCATGTGATTCCTTCCGAAAGCAACACTTATCCCTGGCACAATGTCAGGGACTACCTGGATCTTCTATCTGCTTCAACTGTGCTGACTCACACGACCTTTCTGAAGATATATTTGGTTCATTTTTCTAATATCAAATGTATTCACCCATTGTTCTTAACAAACAAAAGAGAATGTGACAGTTCCCTGGTCTCTGGTGCTGTGAAGCATTTTAGGGAACATTTTTTGCCAAGCCCTTCCTTGCACTGTCATGCCTCCCTTTCTACAGGACTCCACAGCTTGCAGCATCTTATTCTAGCTTCTACCTTAATGAGGAGTCTCTGACCCTGTCCCTGAAAAAGTAGGCTTTTAAGAAAGTAATTAATATTTCTCATTCCTCTAACAAAGCTTCTTAAAGAAACAGTATGCGTTCAAATTAGTTCTTAAAATGCACATTGTGGAAAATTCATTCACATATAGTCGAAGCATGAATAAATGTTAGGTTATGTTCTGAGTGTTGCAATCCTTTTCATACCAGAATATTGAAAGAGAAAATTGTCATTTTCCCCAAACAGATAGAGGCTTCAAAATTTTTAATACCAAAGAAAATAAAATTTTTTTGTAGAAATGTAAAAAATGTGTTATTTTTTTCAATAATTCACACAATATGGCTTTATTGTAAAGTAATGATCTTACTTGAATATAGGTAGAGCAATATTTCCCTTTGTTGTGGTCACTTCTTTGGCAATCTCAACATTCTGGAGAGCGGTCTAGAGGCAGAAATAATAAAAGAAAAAGAGGAAATTCTATGAGCATACCAAATAGAAGAAATGAAATCTATATACTGAAATGTATTCAGTTCACTCATGAGGCAGACATGCATGCTGTATATACTTACTGATATCATGCTGAATTTTCCCACATCTCCTTGTCAATTTCTAGGAATAGCTTAAATCCCTATGAATCATCAAGAGCAGAAATAAGATATTTTCCAAATAGCTAATGTCATAGATTAATTTCTGTGGAACACAGGGTAGGAAATTGGCTTTAAGGGAAATACAAGGGGATATTTGGTAATTGGCCCCAAATTTCACTTGCTAGTAGTTGGCATTTGGATCTAAACTGCGAAAACCAAGGTCTTTAGAATAAGACCTCGATTTTAAATTAGCGATAATATTTAAGAGCCTTCAATGTGTGGAATAGCCTACCGATTTGAAGCCAAGATGTGATGACTTTTTTATGAGACTTAGCTATTAACTCGGTTCTATGTTGGGAGAAGGGATTGACCCTTTCAGAGGTAATGAAGTTTAAGGCCTGAGCTGCAGATTACTCATTCCAAAGGCTAGGATGATGTTTCTGCCTTTGTCACTTAATTTTTAATGATCCCATTTATGTTACTTGTCCTTTCGTGAACTTAATCGTAGTGTTGAAAAAACTCTAATACTTTCATAAAATGTTAGCCAGATGACGTATCTGTCTTTACTATTAAAGTGGTATGTGGGGCTGCATGCATAGGAGTCATTTTGTAACTTAATTGAAAATATACAACATGTTCAGGAGATGATTCTGAGCTTAAATCAGGTTCAGATTCAATCAGATATCTATACATTTTTAAAAATGTCCGCAGAAAAATATGAAGCATAGCCAAGTTGAGAACCCTAAATTAGAAGGAACAGCACTTCTCAGGTATGATAGAAATGATTCTGGCGTAACTTCTGAGGATCCTGCACCCTGGCATAGTCCTTGATTCTGGACTGAGTTTGTGTGACCACCATGAGCTTCCCTTCTGTGATAAGTTTCCATTAGATGACAAAGGGGAGGGGACTTTGTAGCTGTACTATCCCAAATCTGGATTTTTTTTTCCAGTACTAGAGATTGAACTCAGGAGAACTCGACCACTGAGGCACATCCCAAGCCTTATTTTGTATTTAATTTTGAGATGGGGGGTCTCACTGAGTTGCTTAGCACCTCACTGTTGCTGCGGCTGGCTTTGAACTCATGATCCTCCTGTCTTAGCCTCCCAAGCTTTTGGGATTACAGGTGTGTGCCATAGCCCCCCGGCCCAAATCCAGAATTTTCAGTTTACCAATTTGAAGAAAATTATCCTGGGTGGCCTGACTTGATCAGATGGGATCTCTTACAAAGGGTCAGAGAAACATATTGGGACAGATTCTCTTTCTAGCCAGGATGAAGTAAGCAGCAGGTGTTGGGACAAGGCTACATGCCTATGTTTTCTACAACTTAGCAGTTAGGAGCTCAGAGTAAACCTGGACTGGCACATCACAAGAAAGGGGAGACTTCAGTCTTTCAAATACAGATAACCAGATTCTGCTGACAACTTAAATAAGCTCAGTAAAAGACCTTGGGTTCACACCATGAGTGTGATTCAGTATTTTCTTTATTTAAAAGTTTTTTAAAAAATTAGAATTATATTTTAAAGTATTAATTTCACTGCAGTTATGATTGTCTCAACTTCAAATATAAGTTTTTTGTCTTTTTCTATAGTTATTTTTCCATGAACTAATATCTTTAGCCTCCTTCTTTTTTCTTCCTTTATTTTTTTTCTATATACTCATGGGTTTTATTTCTAAATAACCAATATACATCAAACCTCAATGATGGGGAAAAAAAAAAGCCTGCCCATGCATCCCACACCAAGTTTGAGATGTGAAAGTTGTTCCCTAAAGAACAGAATGTTACCCTGAGGCCAGGTGACACATAGTTTCTATGGCTACACAGGGAAATAGATTTTAAAACTGGGTTATAAGATGGCCAAAGTGAGCATTCTCACAAGTGCAGTTAGAAATGAAACTGAAAATCAACAATAAAAGAAGGAAGGAAAAAGCATACATCACTTGGAGAATGAACAATAGGTTACTGAATGATCAATGGGTTATAGAAGACATCAAGGAGGAAATTAAAAAATTCTTAGAGATAAATGAAAACACAGACACAACATATCGGAATCTATGGGACACATTGAAAGCAGTTCTAAGAGGAAAATTCATTGCTTGGAGTTCATTCCTTAAAAAAAGAAAAAACCAACAAATAAATGATCTCATACTTCATCTCAAAATCCTTGAAAAAGAAGAGCAAAACAACAGCAAAAGAAGTAGAAGGCAAGAAATAAT
>NW_026000093.1:3227377-3240338 GCF_001458135.2 Marmota marmota marmota | reverse complement strand
AAAAAAAAAAAAAAAAAAAAAAAAAAAAAAAAAGAAAGAAATAGGACCAAGTGTGAAAAGCCAAGAAATCTCACTGCCTGGATGTCTCGGCTTATGTCTTCTGTTCACGTACTTCCTAGCCTCAATTCCTCAGCTATCCACTCGTTTTCACTTTTATTCATTTTTTTAAATATTTTTATTGATTTATTTATATATGACAGCAGAATGCATTACAATTCTTATTACACATAGAGAACACAATTTTTCATATCTCTGGTTATATACAAAGTATATTCACACCAATTCGTGTCTTCATACTTGTACTTTGGATAATGATGTTCATCACATTCCCCATCATTTCTAACCCTATGTCGCCTCTTCTCCTCTCTGCCCTATCTAGAGTTGGTCTATTCTTCCCATGCTCCTCCTCCCTATCCCAAGATGAATCAGCCTCCTATATCAGAGAAAACATTTGATATTTGTTTTCTGGGGATTGGCTAACTTCACTTAGCATTATCTTCTCCAACTCCATCCATTTACCTGTAAATGCCATGATTTTATTTTCTTTTATTGCTGAGTAATCTTAAAAAATATGGAATGAAGGGGAGGGGGGATAGTAGAGGATAGGAAAGGCAGCAGAATACAACAGACACTAGTATGGCAATATGTAAATCAATGGATGTGTAACTGATGTGATTCTGCAATCTGTATACGGGGTAAAAATGGGAGTTCATAACCCACTTGAATCAAAGTGTGAAATATGATATATCAAGAACTATGTAATGTTTTGAACAACCAACAATAAAAAATTAAAAAAAATATGGAATGCTTCATGAATTTGCATGTCATCCTTGTACAAGGGCCATGCAAATCTCCTCTGCATCATTCCAATTCTAGTATATGTGCTGCCGAAGCAACAAGCAAGCACTCATTTTCACTTTTAAACAAGTAACGGGAGCTCTGCAAAGGTTTGAATGTACCTCTGACTAAAAACAAGGAAACCCAATATACCTACACACCAAAACCATAGACAGTACAAAGAAATGCTCATTATAGCTAATGAAATGATTTTTTTAAAAAGTAAAGAAAGTAGATATATTAATTTATAGAAGATTAAAAAAAGGACAAATCCAAAGTTTCTATCTAATTAGAATACATGAGGAAAAAAAGAAGTTCCAGAACTCCCCACCATGTCCTTCCTTATGTCTGAGCTCCCTGAGGGTCATCTGTCTTTATTTATGCTTTTCTAGGCTTATTATTATTATTATTATTATTATTTTATTATTATTATTATTATTTTATTTGTACTGGGGATTGAACTGCTGGGTGCTGTACCACTGAGCTACATCACCAGCTTTTGTTATCTTGTTTTATTTTTTATTTTTTGTATTGAGGATTGAATCCAGGGGAGCTTAGCCACTGAGCCACATCCCCAGCCTTATTTATTTATTTGTTTGTTTGTTTATTTATTTATTTAATTTTGAGACGGGGTCTCATTAAGTTGCTTTGGGTCTCACTAAGTTGTTGATGCTGGCTGTGAATTTGTGATCCTCCTGCCAAAGTTTCCTGAGACACTGGGTTACAGATATGTACCACTACACCCTGCCCCTGTTGTTTTTAAATATAAGACAGAGACTTGCTAAGTTGCCAAGACTTCCTGTCCAGGTCTTTATATGTTTTTTCTGTATATGATATTCAGGATTTTAAGTTGTACTTAAGTGGGAGAAGGAGGCAGAATGATTTCTACTACAGTTTGCTCAGTACCAAAACTTGATTTTCATGTTTGACCTAAATATTTAACTAGAAAATGTGACCATACAATTTCAGAGTATATGTTTGACTTTTTAAATACATTGCTAATTTCAGTTATTCAAGTTGTGTTTTTCAATAGAAATATATCAATATTATCTGTGTGCCTTATAATTTTTGGAAAATAAACTTTTTTTTTTATTCACTGAAAAAATACAAACATCACTAAGAAAAACAATTTCAGCCTTAAGTGGCAAACAGAAAAATTAAAGAGAAGAAAATAAAATTAATAAAATTTAAAGTATTTTGGAATGCTTATCATGTGTGTGAAAATTTAAGAGTCACTCTTTCTGTTGTATTATTTTTTTAAATAATTTTTTTTAGTTGTACATAAACACAATACCTTTGTTTTGTTTATTTACTTTTATATGGTGCTGAGGATTGAACCCAGTGCCTGACACATGCAAGGCAAGTGCTCTACCACTGAGCCACAACTCCATCCCCTGGTGTATTATTTAATGAGGTAAGTCTTTATCAAAATACTACTTGTGTTTTAAAATAGTGTTTTATCATAGATTTTATAAAACAAAATCACCCTCTTCTACCAAAGGGTAAATTTTTATATATTTTTAAAACTAATCTTTCTTACATTATGAACAATAAGAACTTCACGAATTTGGCTCTTTTTAAATAGAAACTCATAATTTGAAAAACATTATCAGTTTCAGCATTACAAAAACAATAAGAGGATTGGGGTTGTGGCTCAGAGGTAGAGTGCTCACCTAGCACGCATGGGGCATTGGGTTTGATCCTCAGCACCACATAAAAATAAAATAAAGGTATTATGTCTACCAACTACCAAAAAACAAACCTTTAAAAACCAACAACAACAACAACAAGAAACAACCACTGCAATTCTTTCTTCCCTAAACTCACTTCAGCACCCTGTTTTAGTTACACACACACACACACGTATACAGTTTGTGTCCTACAATTATTAGTCTTTTTGTTACAAGATGAAGTGTCTTGTAAATGTTGACAACCTCAAATTAACTTTTTCATCGATGAGTATAAGCATGTATAGCAGAGTGTTATTACATACATGGTTCAGGATTTGTGAGTAAGGGGAAGTTTGTGTACTAAAAAACATTTCTAACTGAGGATGATTTGCAAATATTACGTTTTTTAAAACATTTTCTTCAAGACTGTAACAAATATTTTATGTTATTTATAAAAAAAGTAATAAGTTGTTCAGTGATATTTTATTGACTTTATTACATTTCAGAAGGTATTTTGTAAGATTATTGTGTCATGGCAATGAACTGATTTGTCAGAATCAACTTATACATACAGACAGGGAGAAATCACATCTTTCATGTTTTTATAATCTAAAGAGATTATAAGGACAGTCACAAACATCATTCCTTCACTGTATCCAGATCCCATTGCAATGGTATATCTTAAGAACATGGTCCAGCTGCACATCACTTACATCTATGCTGGGTTTAGTCAGTACTGTGTAGTAACAGGGAAAATATGACAATAATGCAATTGGGGTTCAAGAAGCTTTGCAAATATTCATGACCTCTTAGAGCTTATCCAGTGGTCATTTGAGAACTCTGTAACAAGTTACTCTGACAAAAGACCACCAGTTGACCCATAGGCATTTGAGACCCCAGTTAAGATCACCAAAGATGCTTCCTGGACTCAGAGTCAACCACTTAGGCATGCCTGAATGAAGACAAGAATTTCTCACTGATTCACAGGCACAAGCAATAATAAAGTGATGGAAACTCAGGGTGGCCTTGTTATGCAGTGAACATTAAGTGATGCTTGGTGTAGCAGCAGTGAAGAACTAAAATAATTATGTATGCAATTACATAATTAAAAGACAAGTTCATGAATCTCATACTTATCTAAATCGCTTATATTAAAATTCTTAAGCAACAATCATATATTTGTATATCTCTTTATTACATTCAGAGAACATCATTTGCAGACTTCTGCAGAGGATCAGTCTATGAAGGTTTGGATATCCTTCTGTCTTGGGCTTCCATTAGTGTCATGACAAAGGAAACTTGTACACAGTTAGTGCAAAAACAAAAAGCCCTGGTCAATGGCAGTCCCTGCAGTCATATATACAAATTTATTTCCTATTCCCTGGAATTAATGCAGCAATCTGGAAAAGAGTTTGGTAGTTCATCAAAGTGTAAAATGAGTGTTTAAGAGGCATAAAGTGTTTCACATGTGAATAATGCTGCACAAGATGAGCCTGTATCACTCTTCAAAGTAAAATGTTAAACAGATATTGAGTCCCCAAAATGCTGCATTTTGCAATACCATTTTTATAAGATTAAAATGCAAACATAAGAACAATATGGATATAATAAATACCATCTTATTGACATAAATCCTTTTCAAAAATCTAGAGAATGGGTTTACAATTTTGAGCTACATAGGGGATACTTTTTCTTGATTCTTTCATCTACATACAACTAAATAATTCAAAAAATAATCATAACATAACTCTAGAAGATGAATAACACATGGTTAAATTCCCAGGAACCTAAGATTTTAGGAATAACCTTACAGCGAATCCCTTGATTTTTTTTTTTCTTCCAAAGTATCCCAACTGGATCCCAAACAGCCCTGTAACACATTATTCCCAACAAGTGAAAGATAAAACAATAACAGCAAATGAACAAATAGATCAAACTAAAAACTGTTCCCCTTGCCCAGGGCATCAAAAAAGTGTTAGTGCAGCCAAGACCTCATAAACAGACACCCTATTCTACGTGTACGACAGCAGCGTGGTTTCCTGCTCTTCATACAGATCAGCAATGTCCTGGTCTCTGGCACTGATATTGATGTGGTCCTGAACCAGTCCCCGCCAAGTGATATCTCCATTCATAAAAACAATAGAATCAGTGAAGCCTGACCAATGGCCCATTTCCCATTCATCTGAAACTGCAGTGGTCTGATCTACCACTATCATCAGAGGTATCCCTGCCTGACACTTGGAACAGTAGTATACTGGTCTGCAGCATCAGAACCACCAGGGTCTAGCCAAATCTATGGAGCAGAAGTAACATAATCTGCTGTTACAACAGCTTTAATAGGGTATCCTCTCAGTAATAAGGACAGCAGCAAATCCTGTCTGCTGCAAGGGCAGTGTGGGTGAGACAAACTGACCGGTTATAGCTTTAGGTGCAGCACGCCCATGCAGGAAACTGAGGCAGTGGCATACCTAATTTACTACAGTGCTAGTGACCATGACCACCCTATCCTGAAACTCCCAACCAAAAGCCACCAGTAGCCCAGACAGCATGCATAGGGCTCTGAAGTGCTCAGAAGGGAGTCCAGTTGAGGAAGGAAAATCAAGAAAAACAGAATAAACTTTCAGGGCCCTGGAAATTAAATTATCATTGACTCCACAAGTCACAAATGTGGGCCAGGTCTTACATATTAAAGTTGAGAAGTGGGATTGCACAATGAAAAAGAAGATATAAGCAGTATCAATACTCTCAGAACATATAAAATGTCCATCATATAAATTAAAATAACTCATCATGTCAATCACCCTTGTAAAATGGAATTTGAATTAGCAAAGACAAGAAATTGACACCACACAGATTGATTAAATGGTAAAATACTAAAATGTATTTTTAAAAGTCTCAGCATTTATAAATTCTCTTGAAAAAAATTCAAAAATTGAAAATCTTAGCAAAATAAATAGAAGGTATAAAATAGAACTAACTGGAAATTATGCAATTAAAAATATAACTAAAACTGAAAAAGAAAATCAGATGAACTTAATATTAGAGAGGAAATCAGAGAGAATATAATCAGTAAACTTTAAGACAGAGGAATAGAACTTAATATGAACAACAGAAGTAAAATAGACTGACAGAAATCAAGTCATGGACTTATAGGACAATAACAAAAAGGTCTCAATGGGTACCATTGAAGTTCCATATGGGGAGGAAAGAGTATGAAACTGAAAAAGAAATAAAGAAATAAGGATTGAAAACTTCCTAAATTTGTATAATGTAGGATAAATCAAAAGAAATCTACATAAAAATTCAATAAAATTAAAATTTTCACAATGAAACACAGAAAAAATTTCAAAAGGGCAAGTGAGAGGGAGCATTATCTCCAGAGAAATATACAATCTAATAACAGCAGATTTCTCCTCTGAAACCATGGAAGCCAGACAAGCACACATTTTCAATGACTGAAAGACAAAAGGGAGTCACATGTCAAGTCTATATCTGCAGAAACTACCCTTCAGAGATGAAGGGGAAATAAAAATATATTTAGGATAAGAAAACTTAAAAAAAAAAATAAGGAAAGAAAAGGAAAACTTTGATAACATTCCTAGTATTAAAGAAAGACTATAGCAGGTTCTGCAAACAGAAGGGAAATGCAAAGAGAAAAAATGCATGTATGTGTATGTGTGTATGTGTATGCATGTGTGGGTTTATGTGTAAAAATAAACTTATACACCTATATATACATACACAAATAAGATTTTAATACTTTACTCATGATAAATGGTGATATCAGTAGTTGCATTAAGATAAATATAAATGTTGTAGTACAAGACTAATTACTGACATGCAAAAAAAGCAACATATTCAAAAGACTATAAATAAATCAAAATAGAATTCTCAAAAGTTAGGAATGAAGGCAAGACTAAAATAAACACAGAAATGAAAAGAAGAAAACAACAAAACAAAAAAATGTCAAACTTTAGTGCTAAGCTATCAAAAATCACTTTCAATGTAAATTATCACAAAACATCAATTCAGAGACAGGAGTTAGCAGAATGGACTTAAAATGCAACACAAATCAGGGATAACTCAAATAAAATGATTAGGTAGGTTGAAATTAATACTCCTTTTTTTT
Organism: Marmota marmota marmota; assembly: GCF_001458135.2. Taxonomy (NCBI): domain Eukaryota; kingdom Metazoa; phylum Chordata; class Mammalia; order Rodentia; family Sciuridae; genus Marmota; species Marmota marmota. The sequence continues at coordinate 3,233,702 of NW_026000093.1, read as the reverse complement.
GGAATGGGGATTGAACCCAGGGGCACTTCACCATGGAGGTACTTCCCCAGGCTGTTTTACAATATATTATTTAGAGACAAGGTCTCCCCGAGTTGCTTAGGGACTTGGTATATTGCAGAGGTTGGCTTTGAATTTGTGATCCTTCTGGCTCAGTCTTCTGAGATATTGAGATTACAAGGTGTGTGCCACAGTACCTGGCCCAGTTGAAATTAATACTGACAAAGATATAAAATGTAAATAATAAAAAAGCAGGAGCAGCTATATTATCAGTAAGTACACTCCATAGCAAAAAAATATTACCGAGGAGAAAAAGAAACATTTGGATAGATTGGTGAAGAATATACAGCAGTCCTAATGTGCACATGCTTCAAAAAACAATGCTTTAAAATATACGAAGCAAATGTCAATAGAGTTAATAGGAGAAATACACTAATTGACAATTTTAGCTCAGACCTAAGCACCTCACTCTCAACAATTAATACCAGATAAAATTCAGCAAAGATATAAAAGACTGAATAACTCCTTCAAACAAAAATATCTAGTAGACTTTCAATTACACTTGCCTAAAATCAGAGTACACATGTATTTCAAATATCCATGGAAGGAGCATGAAGGTATCCCATATCTTGGATCATTACATGAATATTAATAAATTTAAAATAAATGAGATGATAGAGATGCTTTCCAACCATAGTAGAATTCAACATAATGAATAAGAGGGAAATCTTCAAAATACAGATATTAAATAAAAGCCCTGCTGTCAAGAAGAAGTTTCAAGGGAAAATTTAGAAAGGCATTAAAACTGAGTGAAAAGGAAAACACGAATCAAAATGTATTGATGCATCCAAAAGAACCCTGAGACAGAAATTTCAGCATTAATGCTTCTGTTACTAAAGGGTCAAATAAAAATACTATGAAAATCTTACACATTTAACAAATTTTAATAAATGGACTTTTTAAAACCCTAAAACACCAAACTTAGCTAAGAATAAGCAGATAAACCAACTAGTTCAGCAACCATTAAATACTTTGTTTACAATTTAAAATTGGAAATTAATTACTAGCCCTATGTCTTGGCTACAAAATTTTTTCAAATGTTTTTTAAAAATTAACATAAATTTTATATAACCACCTTGAAGAAATTGCAAGAATTCATTTTTTAACTTATCTTATAAATAAAGCTATTACCTTGATGCCCAAACCAGACAAAAACAACTCATGAACACACACAGAATACTAAAAAAACAATCATTCTTATGTATTTGAGGGGGAAAAAAACATAAAAAATAAATTAAGAAAATAAATCTAATAATCTATAAAAACAATCACATGAGTCACTGGTCCCAGCATGACCAATCTGATATACAAATGTGAATCAATATTAAGTGAAATTAACCAAATTATATTGTTCTATTGTATGCATCTACAAATACGTAGCAAGAAATTCCACTATCATGTATAGTTATGATGCACCAATAAAAATAAAGTAAAAGAAAAATAAAGAATATGAAGAAAACTAAATTAAAAAATTCTACATTTTCTGTACTTTATTAAGGTAAATAAGAAAAATTACATGTACATATCCACAGATGCAGAAAATTATTTGACAAAATGTAATACCCATTCACGATAAAACCACTTAACAAGTAGGGATAGAGAGGAACTTAGAAAAAGCATCTTGAACTTGAAATAAAATAATTCAAAAAATACAATAACAGATATATAGTTTACCTCATACAATATTGAAAGGCAGAACACTTTCCTCATAATATCAAGAAGACAATGAACTCTAACTCTAATTTGACACAGTTGTTTTATGTTCTAGCCAGTGCAATAAGGGAAAGAGAAGGAAAAAAAAAGATATGTAAGGATTGGAATGGAAAATAAAACTAAATAAAACTAATCAGGAAACATAATTTACTACATAGGAAAGATCAAATTTACTAAAAACTCTCCATACTAAAAACTAAATGTTGGGGCTGGAGTTGTGGCCCAGTGCTTGTCTGGCATGTGTGAGGCCCTGGGTTTGATCCTCAGCATATAAATAAATAAAATGAAAAAATCCATTGACAACTAAAAAACATTGTTTAAAGACTTTTTGTTTTAGTTGTAGATGGGCACATTATCTTTATTTTATTTATTTATGTGGTGCTGAGGATCGAATCCGGTGTCCCATGCATGGGTGACAAGCATTCTACCACTGAGCCACAACCTCAGCCCCTAAAAAATATTTTTTAAAAACTTTGGAAAACTGACAGGACACAGGCTAAAAATACAAAAATAAGTTGCATTTCTATATATTAACATCAAACAAACAGAATCCAAAATAATAATGCAATACTACTTATTATAACCCCCCCAAAAATAAATGTTTAGATATGAACAGAACAAACACAGGCAGGACCTGCATAATGAAAATTATAAAATGCTAATGACAGAATTTGAAGAGAAACTAAATAAGTGGAGGACATACTGTATTCATGGATTGGTATAGTCATGATAGGAAAAATATCAACTTTCTTCAAATTAGTCTATAGATATAATGAAATGTCAGTTAAAATCTTAGTAAGCTACTTTGCAGACATAGATAAGTGTGTCTAAAATTTACTTGAAAAATGGTTGCCCTATAATGGTCAAAACATTTTTGATAAAGATTAGGAAGAAATAATCGTTCCTTTAGTTGATGGCATACTACATAGCTACAGTAATCAAGACAATGTGGTACTGTCAAAGAAATGAACACAGATGAAAAAACCCTGAAATAAACTTATACAAATACATCCAATTCTTGAGCAAATAATCTAAAGTCATTCATAAAAGAAAAAATAGCCTTTGGAACAATGGTCTATCTATTGGATATCCATGCACCTACACCTAAGAAAATAATGACTAGACTTAATTCTAAAAACATGATCCATAAAGTGAAAACCTAATAAACTAGATCTAATCAAAATAAAGGACATTTCCTCTGTCAAAAGCCATATTAAAAGAATAACAACACAAATTAGATATTGTGAGAAAATATTTGCAAACCACGTTTCCTAAAATTTATTGTATCCATAATAAAGAATTCTCAAGACTCAACATTTAAAAAAAACTAATAATAAAATTAGAAAATGGCCTGAATATACAGATATTTCACTGAAGAGAATATACAAATGGTAAATAAGCATATAGAAAGATTTTCAAATTGTGAGTTATTATAGTAGTGTGACTTAGAATCTCAGTGTGATGCTACTGCACACCTGTTAGAACGGCTGGGGGAAACAAAGTAAAACAAATGCTGGAAAGGATTTAGAGAAACTAGATACTCATATACTGTTGAAATGCAAAATTGATACAACCACTCTGAAAAATAGTCTGGCAGTTTCTTTTGAAACTAAAAATAATCTTTCAGTATGACCTAAGCAGTTGCACTCCTGGGCATTTATCCCACAGAAAAGAAAAACTTATTTTGACTCAGAAACTTGTGCATGAATGTTTATGGCAGCTGTGTTTTTGATACTCAAAACCACAAACAACCAAAATTCCCTTCAAAGGGTGAATGATTAAACAAATTGTGATACATACCTACTATGGAATGCTACTGAGAATAAAAAGAAATAAGCAATTGATGCACACAGCAACTTAGAAAAAAAAAACTCAAAAGAATTATGCTGAGTGAAAAATGTCAATCTTACAGCACAAACACAATATGATTTAATTTATATGACATTCATGTAGTGAGGCAGTTATAGAAAGAGAGAACAGGTTAGTAGTTGTCAAGGTCTAGAGATGTAGTGGAAAGATATGTGCAAACATACATGGGTAAAAAGATGGGACAGCACAGTTAAAAATCTTGATTTTGGTGGGAATTACAGAAATATATCCATGTGATAAAATGACACATACACATAAACAGATACATGCAATTTATAACTGAATAAGTGCTGTGGATTGTACCAGTGTCAACTTCCTGGGTTCTCAAATAACGTAATCATGCAAGATGATGAAATGGGCTAAAGAGTAGAAAGGGTTTCCCTGCACATTTCTTTATATCTTTTGAAAATATATAAATATTTTGAAATTTTAATTAATAAAGAAGGAATAATGAACAGAAGCTTTAATTATTATTATTCTTGGAGGAAAATAGTATGTGATATGCTATAGTTTATATCTTAAAGTTCCCTCAAATGCTCCCATGTTGAAGGCTCGTTCCCCACAGTGGCACTGTTAGAGGTGGTGGAACCTGTAAGGCCTAGTGAGAGATCTTCCAGTCACTGGATGTGCCTTGAAGGGGACAGTGGTGCAACAGGCCCATAACAAAACAGGGCCAACCATCCCAGACTGAAACCTCCAAAACCATGAGCCAAAACAAATCCGCTCTCAAGTTGGTTATCTCAGGTAATTGTTACTGTAACAGAAAGCTAGTGCAGTTTACAAGGGTTGCAAAATGCTATATGTAGCATTACTTTTCATTTTTCACTTTTTACACTGGGTAACTAGACTCACAGATACTTATGTGTGAACATTTAAAGCATTAACATGCTTTATAACAAATGCATACATATATACATATAAATACATATATGCACACATGAATGCTATTGAAGCTTTTTTCTGTGTCAACTTTTATAGTGAAACAGTTAAAACACAGAGAAACATGTGCTTTATACTGTGTGTATGTATTTGCATTTCCTCAGATGGGGATACAATTGTTCTCTGCTTTACTATTAATGAAAGGACTAAGTTGTCCTTTAAAAGGCAGCAATTTACCTGAGCATGGTGGCGAACACCTGTGATCTCAGAAGCACAGGAGGCCAAGGCAAGAGGATTTCAAGTTCAAAGCCAGCCTCAGTAATTTAGTGAGGCCCTAAGCAACTTAGTGAGACTCTGTCTCTAAATTAAATAAAAAATAAAAAGGGCCCTGGGATGTGACTCAGTGGCTAAGCACTTCTGGGTTCAAACCCTGGTACCAAAAATAAAAATAAAATAAAAAGTAAAAGGCAGCAACTTAAAGATGAAATAAATTTACTTCTAACTGTAAATCTCTAATTTTGTCGTCTTATCTATATTTAATTTTGTGTTCACAATGTAAAAATGTTTTTTGCTTATGTGAAATATTTATTAATATAGGTAATTTGTGGGGACTTTACATATTACATATAAATATTATACATATGTACAAATCTACTCTTTCCTAAAAAAATGTTTTAAAGTTTGAGAAACCGAGAAACATTAGCCATTATAGGAAATAGATTAATAAACGTTTTAACTTTCCTAAGTTTTATGATTATTGATTTGAAATATATCCATTTGTGGTTAATTAAAATCCTATCTATCTACTTTTAAATGTCTTGTTTTTACAGAATTAAACTATTATATCAGCGAAGTACCAAAGAAGTACATTAAAAAAATAAGTGCTTACATTTCAATAAGTAGGAGAGATAATGTACAAGAATTAGCCCCAGAGTATGAAATTATAACTTAGAATTCATATTCTTTCATTAATTACTCCTCTTTTTTATAATATTTATTCTAAGACGTTTTTTAATTACTGGGTTAAACTATAATCAATGTGAAAATAATTAGTCGCTTTTTCAATCTTTTAAAGTAAAATAACTTTCTGAAACATCAAAACTATTATATATGATCACTATCTAACAATTGTGTTGGGATTTGAAAAAAAAAATTGATATCAAAGTTCTATATTCACAAGAGTGAATATCTGGCATATAGAAAAAGTCAGAATCAAACTGTTTTATTACTGAATTTCAAAGGCATTTTTTTTTAGCATAACTGGATGACTTCAAATTACAGTGTGTCTTTCACTTCAACTAATAGTGCTTATTGGTTATATGCCAAATTTAAAAATGGTCATACATGTTGGTAGTTTTGGAAAAATGCAAAGTTTTTTTTTTTTCAATTCTGAATTCATGCTACAATCTTAAAATAATAGCTGTAAGTGACCGAAAAGAGAGCAGAAAAATGGCACAGAGATAATGGAAGCAATTTCCAAGCAGATAATATGCAGAACATGGTGGAAGAGTGTCCCTGCCTGGGGATAAAAACTATCCTGTAAACTTGTTGTTTCCCATTGTTAAATTGAGCAACACTAAGTCAAGTTCCCCATTTCCAGAATAAAAAACTCTGTCTGGCACAAGGTCTGAATTTTATATCAGCGTACAAGGTAACTCAATAGTGAGCCTCAGTACAGAGAGCACAGAAAGATTTCTTTTTTTTTTTTAATTTTTTATTGTTGGTTGTTCAAAACATTACATAGTTCTTGATATATCATATTTCACACTTTGATTCAAGTGGGTTATGAGCTCCCATTTTTACTCCA
>NW_026000093.1:3114800-3227368 GCF_001458135.2 Marmota marmota marmota | reverse complement strand
TGCCTCTCAGCAGGCCACTGCTCCTCTTCTGCCGGTGGGTCGCAGGCCCGCCTACCTTGCAGGAGTGGTTGGCAGCTCTGCCCCTCCGCGGGCCACTGGGCCTTTTCTGTCGGTGGTCACAGTTCTGCCTACCTGGCAGGCGCGGGGGGTGGGGGGCGGCTCTGCCTCTCAGCAGGCCGCTCGCTGCTCCTGTTCTACAGAAAGATTTCTGGTACATTTTTCTTTCTTTTCTTTTTTAATTCATTTTTCTAAACACCCTTTCCTGGTCCTTGTTTGAATAATCACCACCTGCAAAACTGTTTTCTGTACTTCCACACATCAATTTGCTAAAGCCTCATTCCTGTCACTGCCACACGATCACATACAAAGCTACTCTTCCCTGGTAGACGGTTTTCTAGCATGAGGCAAATGGGAATCCTTGGCTAGAGACAAAAACTAATCTTTAAGTTAAATCAGCTCTACTTAATTAAATTGAGCCATATTAAGCCAATTGTACTGCTCTCATAAACAAAGCTATACCTATGAAGTTCTCCATTGAAGCAGAATATAACACTGGTTTTTGCTAAACATTATAAAGAACTGATAATAAAGTTCAAGAAGTTTTTGGGTCTCACTGAGTTGCTTAGTGCCTCACTTTGCTGAGGCTGGCTTTGAACTCGCCATCCTCCTGCATCAGCCTCCCAAACCACTGGGATTACAGGCGTGCATCACTGTGCCTGGATGAAGTGCTGTTTCTACTTGCACATATACCCACATTGAATGCCTACTCAGAACACAATACTGTTCTATAGTCTGCAAGTGCAGGACAGAAAGAAAACAAACAATAAACAAATTAATAAATGAAATGTGTATTATGGTATACAATACATTATATCCACTAAACTAAATTACATCCCCATATTTCCTGGTAAATGAAAATGTGTCCATATGTGGTTTGCTTAAAAACCTATTGACTCTAAGATGTCTCTTGATTTTGCAGAACTTAACTATATCTCAGTAAGAATGTCTGAAAATTATGACGTTAATATGACAATTGCCAGTAAAAGGTGCATGTTATCTATGTTATCTATAGTGCATGCCTGTCATTTGATACTTATGTGTTCTCTAAGACTTATGTGTTCTTTAAGTTAAATCAGCTCTCTGATAAAAAGCAATTTCTCTTAGAATTTGATACTTGGACGGGCATGTTCATGTGCCAGGTGTTTCATAACTCTACGTCCTGTATCAGTTATGTCAAAGTATCTGAATAGCAGTAGAGTGATATTTTATTCTCCCAACCCTTTTAGGCATGAACGTGCAAAAGCAGCTTTCTGTACGTTTTTACTTATGACCATTTTTTAAAGCCTCGTCAGCAAGTCCATGGTGATATATAGCACAAGAAAAACAATCTGTATCTTTCTATCAAGGTCTCAGAGAGATCAATGGGAGCATAAAAATAGAAGGAAAAAAAAAGGAGAATAACAAGCATAAGAGGTAGATCAAACCCACAGATTTAAATCTGTCAGTTTAATAATTTGTAGTGCTAAATGCTGCAACTGTAAAAATACAGTAATTATCTTGACAAGGTGGGATCCAACAAATTGATATTTTTGAATTGTTAAATTTGTCATTTTCCACTTTGATTTTAAAATACTATTACAATAACCTGCTATCATAATAGCTAATTTTATTTTAAAAAAAATCTCTGAAGAGAAATTTGCAATACTTATTTTTTTTCTGTAAGAAACTTGTACTTTTAACAGGAAAACCCACATTTCTGAAAGAAATTTGTAATTCAGAGGACTGAATAGCAACAGTGGAAGGGACACAGAGACACAGTCCTGTAATCAATATACTATGTAGTTCATGGTTAGGTACATATTTGTCCAAATTTGAAAATGGAATATGTGAGTCCTGATGTCTATGGATGCTGAGTCTGCTTAATGAAAGGGAGGTGAAATAACTGTTTCAGTTGAGGAGAGATGCTTTCTTCCCTGTTGGCAAGATCTGCAAAGAATTTGGAAATCAGGAAGGGCTTCACTGGGTCCTGAAGGAAGAGGGCTGTCTTCTGAAAAGACCCGAGGGCCTGGGCCCTGGGGAATCTGGCCAGCTGAATCTGGAAGCAGGTGGTTAGTGACACCATGAAAATGCACTCAAATGATGAAACCTGAAATTGGACTATTGTTACTCATGTAACCTTCTATGTAACCTGAGCTATGAGAAATGTCATCCCAAAGGTTTCAAGGTGATGTTAGCTGTGTCTTGCAGTCAGAGGTGAGACAAAGTATCACTATCCAAGCTCTCAACAGGCAATAAAAGGAGCATCAACTAAAGCTGGCATGGTTGGTGCACCTCTTGGGCAGTTGGGAAATTCATAGGAACAGTAGGCAGGAATAGAATTATGAGGCATTGAGTGGCTCCATCTAATTGCTATCAGATCAGAATAATTTGGCTTCACCTCTGTGCTATAAATGCCCCTTCCTATCCTGGCTTGCTAGATAAGAGAGAGTCGTGAGGGTAGTTTGGAAGACTGAGAAGTGGTTGATGATAGGGGATGAGGTTCTACCAGCAGCTATGTGGTTCTGATAACCAGCAGGGTCAATTCTTGTGCATCCCTGATTTCCCACTGACCTCAAATATTCACAGAGCTTCTCAGACCAAAATGAAGCTGACTCATTCTATGAATGAAAACGCACCCCTCAATACTCTGTGTTGTCCTCCCAAGTGAGTGACCATCAAGCCAAGCTCTCTACATCTGTCTGCCACTGCCATGATTCATTTCAATACCAAAGCAGTTTTGAAAGCTACTTTTCCTCTACCCTCTCTTTCCTCACTCCTTCCATTAATTTTCATTTCTTTTTTCTTTATTCTTGTAAAACAGCTCAGGCCAGATGAAGGAGGATTTTGATGATAGGCTTTACAATGCACATGGGTTTGGAAAAGATGATTCCCTCTTGATCTGATTTGTGGTCTTTCCTCCTGCACCTGAAATATTGTTGCTACTCATGATCTTTGCAGTGATTTAGTTTTTGTGATCCTTCTATACCATTCCTCTAAGAGCTCTCCCCCCACTATACTAGTATCTCAGGCATATAGTCTGTCTTACCTATGCACTCAAGGATCATTCACTGATTTATATCTCTAGGTCAGAGCTTTCTTTCACCTCCAGATACAGATATAAAACATACTACCAGACACAGTCTCTGAAAAGTCCTGAGGATCAAGACATTGAGACTGAAAGTTAAGTTTTCTCCACCCAAAATGTGGGTCATTCCATACACTCAGTCTCTATCAATGGTACTACCATATGCCCATGCTTCAACTCATGAAACAGAGCTTCACAATTGATCTCCTCCACATATACGTGAGACAGCAAGTTCTATTAAAATGTCCTCTTAATAACCTGTCATGTTTACATATTCTATATGCCATTCCACTGCCTGTGGTCACTGTTTGGATTCATTCTGTTTTCATTCCTTGCTTAGATTTCCATAATCACAGAATACTGATCACAACTCTCAGTCACTTTATACTTTTTGAGTTACAAACATATAAACTTTCAAGGTAAAAATTTCATGTGATTATATGACTCTCCAACTTCCAGTCCTTGTGTGGATCCCCTTTCATTTTCAGAAGACAGTTTTGGGATAGCATTCATGGTCCCTAATCATCTATATCTAGAAGCCTTGACTTCATAATTTCATCTTCTTGATTTTACTGTTCAGAAGTCAGTGCTTTTCTCAGAATGAGTTATCCTCCACACCAGTGTTCCTCTTCATTGGTTGTTACTGGAGGGAATCGTGTTTCCCTTTTCCTTGTAACTCTCAGCCTCCTGTGCTTTTGGGGGGCTTGTTCCTCCTTCTTTTGCTTTTCCAGGAAGGATTCACTATATTCCTCACACTCAAATTCTAGACTCCTAAAGTAATAGAGCCAGCCTGGGTTTCTATAGAACAGTGAGTATCAAATCAGCGAACACATAGTGTGTTCTCAACTTTAAGATACAGAGGACAATTTTTCAGTTATCTTTTCATCTCCCTGACCAAAAAACCAGACAAGAACAACTTAGAGGGGGAAGAAGTTAATTTGAGCTCATTGTATCAGAGGTCTCAGTCCGTGAATGGTTGAATCCATTGCTCTGGGCCCAACGTAAGGCCCTTTTGGTCATGGGGAAAGGTGTTGTGGAGGGAAGCTGCTCCCCTCATGGCTGCAAAGAAGTAGAGAGACAGGAGAAAAGGAGCCTCAGGGTAGATGCTCCTTCCAGGACACACCCCCAGTGTGCAACTTCTCCAGCCCCACCCCACCTGCCTGTAGTTACCACCCTGCTAGTTCATTCAAACTAGGATGGACTAAGTCACAACCCTACCCATCCAATTCCCTTTTACCAGGAAATATGTCTGCATTAACACAGGAGCTTTGTGGGGGATACCTCATATCCAAACCCTAACAGATACCTTATAAAGTAATTATAAACCACACATATTGGGCCTCAGGGAGATTTCATTCTCATGCTGTTCATCAAGGAAATTTCAGTCCATTTTATTTTTCAGGAAAATTTAATAAGGTAGTGTATTATTTTATTTACATTTCACTCATGTAAAATTTAGCACTCTACTTTGAGATAAAGTACAACAAAGAAAAACAGCGGAGCCTTCAGGGTGACTAGGCTAATCTTGGGTAATCCTTATGACCCTTTAAGAAAACTGGAAGATTTACTCATTGGAAAGAGGTAATTATTTCACAGGAACAGCATTTTCTCTCTGAAATTCATCTCAGAAATCAACAAAAGGTTACCAGTTCCCATTAGAGTAGATATTGTTTATATCACTATTTCACACAAAAATTTCAGACATTATTGAAATTCAATTTGCTGAAACTAACCTCATGTGTCAGAAATTCAGCCTCCTGAGGCTTTAGGTGAGTATTGTCTAGAAACAGTTCTCCCAATCCTAAAGATTAATCATTTTTTTCTCGAAAGACCTGGAGCCAACTGCATAGAAAATTAAGTGCAATGCCCAAGAGCATGTCTTTCTTTTATTAGAAAAACCAGCAAACACATTGTTCAATATGTTGTGCTGCATAAATGTCAAACATGCACCTTTCTACTTTTTTCTTGTTCTGAATTAAATGGCTCCCAGCTGATTCCTCATTTAAAGTCTATCAGTAAGTGCTTATTTGAGAAAATTGGGCCTACTTTTCGGTAAGTGAGGAAGCTGCAGGTGGATTTTGAAGAACTGAGTCTAATTTCTTAGTCTACCTGACTAAAAGTACCACAGGTTTCTGAGCCGTAGTGTCCTCTCGAACATCATGGGTCTGGTAAGGCCAACAAGGAGGATGAGTGGAAATGTAGGATGGGAGACGTCTTGAACAGGCATGAGGTTCAGCTGTCCAGTGAAAGTAGCTGATGGAGTCAAACCCTCAGGGGCATACAGATGACTTTCAGTTTTGTTAAAGCTTTAAAAATAACAAATATTTTATTTGGCTTTCTTGACCCACATGTGAAATAATAAAAATCTGAGAATCAATAAGAAGAAAATCAAGTAACACAATGGGAAAAAAATGGACCCAAGACTTAAACAGGTATTTTAGAGAAAGAGAAACCAAGGGGAAGTATTCATCTCAAAGTCTCATAGGCTCACAGGTAATCAAGCAAAGAAAAAAACAACCACATAACACAAAATGATTCACAACCATCAAACTGGAAAAATTCAGATTATAAATGTTTGTGACTAAGAGGAGCAACTGATTTTTACACTATAGAAGGAATGTAAACTGACAAAATCCCTTTGGAAAATATTCTGGCATTATTTATTAAAGTTAAAAATGTCAACATCTGAAGTTCAGTATTTTGATTACCAGATATATGCCCTTTAAAAAGGAAACACACACACACCTACAAAAAAAAAAAAAAAACCTCTAGCACCTCTATTCTAGAGAGATAACAGAATACTTTTTTATGAAAGTTTTTTTTAATAATGATAAAAAACTGAAGAAATAAAAAGTTGTGACTGTGGAATAGAAAATAGAAAAAATGTTTTGTGTGATATTACTGTGAAGGAGTGGAAATGAATGAACTCGGCTGTGCAAATCAACATGGATAACTTGAAAAGTGTCCTCAGGCCTTCCATTTCAGGGTTGAAAAATTAACCAAATTTTGATTTCTTATTTTGCATTTCTAAACATTCCAATAATTTGCTAACTACTGGTACTGTTAATGCTCCATTATCGTACATAGGAATAACAGCTGCTGAAAAGTGTTCATTATCAAAGTCTGGTCCAATGCTCTCCTGGGGCTGTCTTCAGAATCACTTCATAAACTTAAAAATTATTGAGAACCTAAAATATGTATGAGTGCAGTCAGTATATTTTTTGTCCTTGTCCTTTGAGACATACTAAAAATGAAGCTAGATATTTGAGAGAATAATAAATCTCACATAAATTCCAAGATTTCAATACTTTCTAATATTGACATTAAAATATCAAAACAACTTTGGCTAGCATGACTCCTCTGTAGACTGAATGTGGGAATGGGAAGAGAATCATTTCTGCTTAACATTTTTGCATATTCATTCAAATATGCCCATCTTGATACTCACAATGGATCAGGTCTCCAAACTAACATGACTATGCATGGAATTTGTCACCCAAACAAGGAACTTTTAATGGTAGGAGCTATTAATAATCTGTCAGGACCATAGGCACCTACCATAATGATCCTAAAGAAAAAGGAAATTATGTTTAACTATGTTTCACTAGTGCAAAACTGGCAACTCTTTTTTTTCCATTGCCAAATATTTCTTTATACATTTTTGTAAAGTTTTATTTTTGTCAAGTTTTGAGACTCTTAAGCCTGTCTCGATTCTGTGGGTTTGTTTTATTCATATGTATACGTGTGCAGGGTAGGAAATGTACCAGAGCTACAAACAAAGAAACAGCAGTGATTGTGAGAATATGTGAATGATCCTGTTTGCTGAATTCTTAATTTTTTTTTCTTTCTGACTACATGATTTACAATAAAATTTCTAAATGAAAAAAAAAATGGCTTCAGCTAGCATTTGATCTGAAAGCTTGGAGAAATTCTACAAATAAAAATTTCCCTAAAACTTTATCTACTTTTATATTTAAACATTATTCCTTTTTAATAAACTAATAATTATCTTCTTAACAGCATAGTGTGTGGATAATGTGTATTTTGTGTACACTATTATGTATTTCTATAATCAGCTTTACTTTACACAATCATTAAATAATCCTGAAATAAATACTTCATAATGGCATAATTCATATAAAAACAGTCAGAAATGAAGGGCATAGCTTAATGTGTTTAATAAAGATATGAAGTTTTGTAACCAGGCCTCTGATCAAGACATGGAACATTTCTATAGATCCCAGGTACAATAACTATTCTGACTTTTACCATCATAGCTTAATTTGCCTGGAAATCAAACATGAAATAATATTATCTATTTATCTATCTATATAATCTATCATCTATCCATCCACCCATCGATATCTACATTTCTTTAGCATGAAGCACCTTTTTGAGATTTAGTCAAGTTTTTCCTTGTGTATCCTTTGTATTGCTAAGGAGCATCTCATTGTATTAGCATAGTAACATTTGTTTATTCATTCTCTTGTCCAGCAGAATTTTTTTGTGACTTTCAATTTTGAGTATGATAAAAAAAAATGCTGCTGTGAACAATTGTGCTAGTCTTTTCATGAATATTTGTTTTTATTTCTTTTGGGAAGGGATTAGTTGTATCCTCCAAACAACATTTGAGAGTTCAGTTGCAGTACATCTTTGATAAGATTTGGTATTTAGTCATTGTCACAGGTAAGAAGTAGAGCTCAACATGGTTTAATTTCTCCTTACCACATTTACAAGAATGGTCAGTATCTTTTCAAACACTTATTTACAATTTGAACATCTCTTTTAGTGACATGCCCGAAGAGCTCGATTAGCACTCTTGAAAATTTTTCTTTGAGTTTTTTTTTCTACTAATGATTTTTATTATTCTGGATGCATATAATGCGCATATATATATATACACACACATATATACATACATACATATATAACAATGCATATACATAATTATATACATGCATATGTGGGTGTGTGTATGCATATGTTGATTTTTTTTATGTTGAAACAACCTCAGATTTCTGGACTAAGTCTATCTGGTCATGGAGTTTCATTATTTTATGTATTGGTGGATAAGACGACAGTATTTTATAAAACTTTTAGCATGAATGCTCATAAGTCATATACATCAATAATTTTGGTAATTTTTAATTTTGCTCCTGTGCTTCTAATGTGTGAGATTAAGGACTATTCTGGTCTCATAAAACAAATTGAGACTGTTCCCTCTCCCTCTATATCCTGTAAGAATTTAATGTGAGTTTTATATAATTGCTTCTTTATTTTCAAATAGATTTGACCAGTCAACCCTACTGGACCCAGTGATTTTTTTTTAAATTATTTTTTTTGTAGAGGGCATATAGGGAAATTTTGAATCTCAGTTTCATTTATTTAAGAAATATAATGCTATTATGATTTTTTCTTCTTGTCCTATTTTAGCAGGGGGTGTTTTTCAATAAAGCTTTCATTTCATGTGATTTGTCATTTTTGTCTCTTTTTTTTTCCTCCGTCTACCTTTCCTCCCTCCTTCCATTTCTTTCTCTTTTTCTTTCTCCCCCACTTTCCTTCCTTCCCTCCTTCCCTCCTTTTCTTTCTTTCTTTCTTCCTTCCTTCCTTCCTTCCTTCCTTCCTTCTTTCCTTCCTTCCTTCCTTCATTCCATCTTTATTTTTTGGCTTACTGGTGTTTATATCATTCCTATATTATGTTTTGATATCTCCAGAATATATATAGATCCCTCTTTTATTATTAATATCTTTGACATTATTAACTTGTGGGTTTTTTTTTCATTTTCATGCACTGTTCTAGCTAGAGATTTATTGGATTTATTAATCTATACAAGGGTTCAAATTTTGCCTTTATTATTTCTTTTATCTGTTTTTTTATCACTGATTTTTTTTCTCAGTCTTTCTTTGAATTTCATTAAATCTTCTTTCATACAGCTTTCTAAGGTGAAAGCTGAGATCTTTATCACAAATTTCTCCTTTATCACAAATTTCTCCTTTCTCATGTCAAAATTAAAGAGTAGGCATTTTCTTCAAGCAGCTACACCTCACATATTTTAATTATTTTCAAAATATCTTTAGTTTTTAATTTTCCTTGTGATACTGTGTGCATTATTATTTTCAAATACTTGAGGAAATTATATATATCACAGCATTATGTATTACTAAGTGAATTCTATGGTTCCATAGCTTAGAATTTTTTTGCCTAACTCAAAGTCACAGATATTTTATTCCATGTTTTTTTTTTCTATAAATATTTTGGTTTCAGGTGCCTGATATGTTTTGAATCAATTTTTGGATATGATTAGTTGTGTGAACAGAGGTTCATTCTGTTTGAGAAAAGCCTTTGCAACTTTGAAAGCAAAGTTCACAAGAATGTGGGTCTAATTTTTATGCTATTCTGTCCCACTGATCTATTTGTGAGTCTTTCCACCAGTACCACACTGCCTTCATTACCATACTTTGTTTCAAGTGGAATGACAAATCTGGTTTCAGATATTTCATCATGCCTGAAAGGAAAATCTAGCTCCTTTGCAAAATACTTTCAAATTATTTTTAACTAACTTTTTGTTCCAGAGACACTTTAAATCTCAAGAAATGTTTCAAAAATTCCTCTGTAACCTGTGCCCAGTTTTCCTTGATATTACACACTATGAAACAATATAAGAAGTTAACCTCACTATGCTATTATGAAATAAACCATACGCTGTATTCAGACTTCACTTTTAGTTTTCCAAGATCCCTTTCAGAATACAATATTGAACTTTGTCATCCTGTCTCCTGAGCCTTTTCCAATATGTGGTATTTTTTTCAGGCTATTCATTCTTTTCATGACCTTGACAGTTTTGATCAATATAGGTCAGGTAATTTCTATTTCATAACATTCTACAATGTTTCTTGATTTGAGTTAGAAATCATGCTTCCTCATGATTATACAGGGTTTATAGATTTTTGTGAAAAATACCATAGAGGTAGACACACTTCTGATTTCATTAGACCAGGAGGTGCACTATTATCAACATGACTTAGTTTTGCTCATATTCATCTTAATCACTTGGTTAAGGTGGTGTCCATCAGGCTTCTCCGTGCTTAAGTTACTATTTCTCCTTTGATATACTTTATTTTTTTTTTGAAAGTGAATCTCTAAGAACAGCCAAATGTAAGTGATAGAATAGCGGGCTCCACTTCCCAAACCGAATTGTACCTACACATAATATTTGAAATTCTCTTCCCAGTAAGATTCCCCTTCTTGCTACATATTTATTTTCTGAATTATTTTTATGCCAGTATGAATTCATGCCTATTTTCTTTATACTTTAGTTTATAATACAGTTTTGTGTATTTTCTTGCTTAAATTGTCCCAGCACCCCCAAGACCTCCTAATAGCCTGCTTGATTTTTCTCTTAATGGCAAATTTTCTAGTTCACGATATTTATGCAGTTTTATAGATTTTTTCCATATAGTGTAATGTATGTACTATCCACGTACCACACGGAACAATTTTGTCACTTCAAATTTCCCTGTTTGTGTTCAACCATGTCTCATTTTGGTTTTAGATAGTATGTATGCAAATAAGAAAAGAAAAAACTGGACTTAAAAAGTGGAAACCTTTTATTTCTGTGACATACACTGGTAAAAGAATAAGAAGATGACCTATATTCACATATCTTGTTAAATACATTCATATCCAGAATGTCTAAAGAAACCTTTAACCCAACAAAGAAAATAAAGAAAAAACACCCTCAAAAGACCTGAAAACACATTTAATCATAGAAGACGTATGGATGGCAAATAAGAATATATGGAACTCCCAATTTAGGCTACACTGAAAAGCCACTACACAGATTTAGAAAGTCTAAAATTAAAACGAAATTCTTACACTATCAAATGTTGGTGACGATGGGAACACTCACACTTTGACAGTGAGGTGCAAAATGTGCAGTCGTTTCAGATGGCAGTTTGGCAGTTTCTCTTATCAGTAAACATGCTTCACCATACGACCCAGCAGTCTTACTCTTAAACATTTACACAAGCAAGTTGAAAACATATGTTCACATACCCCAAAAAGGAATTCTTTGATTAGAAACGTTTTTTCTTCTTATATATAAAATAACATTATGTATTCATTTTCCTTTCTTTGCAAAATGCTTAAGTTCAACTAAATCATTATGTGTGTGTGTGTGTGTGTGTCTATTTATACACATACATACATATGGCTATGTTTCTTCAAATTTTCCCATAAATTTTCTTTATATTTATATAAAAATATAAAGATAGTTCTTTGTATATTTTATTGCAATTTAAATAAGAATATTGTAATTTTCCTTTTAAATGCATTTACATTTTATTATTCATGTATCATATCCAAAATTGAAACTAGATTATTAAACTATCTACATGACTAAAGTTTTTTGGCAACTTTTAAAAATATATGAAAACATAAAGTGAATTTGATAATAAGGAGATGTGTTATTCTGAAACACTCAGTTTTGTTTACCATTGTCTGAATTTCACTGGATGTGTAATAATAATATTCCAGTTTATATTTCCATTCCTTACATTAGAGTATGTTAGCTTTGGCTTGTCAACACAGTCGCACAGCTGTGCCTTCTATATTTTTTAAGTGGTTTAACATCCCAGATCGATCCCTAGGTACTCAATTGCATTAAATTTGTAACAGGGCTCCCAATTTATATGAATGGGTTTTTTGTTTGACTTTGATCAACAACCAGGGTTGAAAACCACCCACAGCCTCCTCGGTGTCTTTTTATTTGCATAATAAATGACTATGAATGAATTATTCTAAAAATAAAATTTTAAAACATTAACAATTCGGAGAGTTCTTTTCTTTACAGACAAAAGAGCCAAAAATAAAACTAAAATTAAAAATTTCCCCTAGCCTGATGTGTGTGTCTGTTCCATATTTATCTGCTTAAGCTTCTGTAAGATTGGCTGGCAGCCACTGGGTTCACTTGCTTGTCCTGAAGACTCTCTTCAGTGCGTCCCAGTGAGGTTTCCGGCATATCTCAAAGTCCCCTAAGTCTGCTACCTTGGAAGCTACCAGGATTCTCCACTTTGTGACACCTGAATGCACACGTGAGTTTCCCTCATTACTGTTGATGTCATCCTTGTCCCTGAAACACTTTATTCTCTCAGCTTTGGGGACACACATGTCATGGTGTTCCTCACTTGGATATTCTCTTCCTTCCTTTCTACACCTCACCAGCAGGATCTCTGAAACCTAGATCACTGCACGTTTCTGGCACAGGCTGTCTGTTTTCTTCACGTGTTCTCATGTAGTCTCATGGTGTTAAGCACGATTTGGATGTCAGTGGCTTCCAAGTCTTTTCTCATCCCTGAGCTCTATTTCAGATCACCAGAGCTGCTTACCTGCTTACCTGACAACAGTTCAAGTATTTCACAATTACTTCAAATTTAGGAAAAACAGATATATACATCCTTTCCCTTTAAAAATAATAAAATAAAACTCTTCTGCTCCCAGTAGGAGATATTTAGAGAGATAGATAGATATAGATATACATATATTTAGATATATATGTACCTCCAATATACATATATATGTATATATATAATATATATGAGCAATTTCATCAGTAATTTGTGAGCATATATATATGTATGTGTGTGTGTGTGTGTGTGTATATATATATATATATATATATATATATATATATATATACACACACTACACTTCACCCAATTGCTCAAGTCCCAAACTACAATCTCTTTTCCTACCACACCTCAACCACAATCCATTCATACTTAGTTTTGTCTCTGTAGTATAACTTGGAGACACATGATTCTTTCTTCACCACTACCTCCACTACATACTTTCATTATCACCTTCTATTTAAACGCCTGAAAAGAACTTTAACCACTGTGCTTAAACCACTGGTCTTTATCTCTTTCTACCCTCTGTTTTACTAAGTGCTATTTTTTTTCTAAATGTGATTAGTTTTTTCTTACTTCAGGGCATTTTATTGACTTCTTCCTATTGCCTAAAATATTCATAAAAACACATGCATAGTTGACTCCTTATCACACCTCAGCTTAAAGACCTCCTGCTCAGAGGAGCACTGTCCCTACTTACCTAACCTTGGCTTTCCTGACCTCTCAGTCCTGTCATTTCACTCAATTTTATTTATATTTTCTTATAGAAATTGCTACTATCTGGAATTACTGTCTTCATTTGTATATTTCCCACTTACTTGATTTCTCTCTTTGCTTTCATTCTGTACCTCCAATATACAATACATACTAAACAATGTGTTTTAAAATGAGCAATTTCATCAGTAATTTGTGAGCATTTCAAATTTAAAAATATACATGCCTTGTACAGCATACATTGAGGTAGTTTTGAAAGTTATAATTCAAAGTAACATTTTATTTAATTGACAAAATTTTCTAGACTAACATTTCTAGACAGTTGGAAATTTGCCAGTATGATCATAATAACCCTTGCTTTCTGATGCTTCTCATTAATTGTGGGGCAGTGTTGGTCTTGTTTCCACACAGAGGAGAGACAGCAACTTTCAGTGCCACGTTCTTGTTAGATGTCTAACTTGCCTCGTACAAGAGAAATTCCAGTTGTAATATTGGAATAAAGGTGTATGAGATCACTGACAATTAACAGCATAGAGGAGCTGCATTCCAAGTCCTGCTTTAAGATTTTGATCTTGAATCTTTCCCCCATTTTCAACAAAACAAAAACTGTATTGAATGCAGGTTTTACTCAGGAATATGTTACAGAGCCACTCTTTTAGTTGTACTAAAATACACCCTGAAATTAAAGTAGACCAAGTATGGACCATCCAAACACTTTCGTTTTCCCTAGATGGCGTTTACACATTGTCTGCTAAGTAATTTGTATCTCCTTGCATTTAAGCAAACGTATACATATGCGTCCTTAAAAATAGGAGAATACCCACCCAACACAATATGATATGATGAAGTGTCCATAAAGATGCTTTTTAAAGTGCTATTTCTAACATGAATAAGCTTTTGGTGCATAGAATCATTTTTGCTTTATCACTTATTATCACCCTGCGTGGAAACTGGTTTCTAAAGTCACCAAGTCCATTTCTAAAACTTAATGTTTCTCTAGTCAGCATTTCGGTATCACAGGAGGAAAATTAATAATCACAACTTAAATAATATAAAACTAGCAAGGCCAAATCTAAGAAATAGTTAAGAAATTTTGCCTCTGACATAAAGTAATGTTAGAATTAAGGGTATTAGAAGCAAATAAACAAATTTTCTATCTAATGAAATATTCTCCCAGATAGAGGGAACTTGGTTACAATGACATTGTTCTAGGTAATGGAAGACATTATGATTAATTTTTATCATGTTTTATTTTGGAAAAATTTCAGTGAAAAATTTTAAGAAGATAAAATATACCGTATTAGCCTGTATTTATATATTTATCATACTTTCATGGAATAAAAATTCAAGTCCTTAGAAAATTTTACTTCATTTACCTTCAACTTCATTAACAAAAACATAGTTTTTCTCAAGTAAGTATGAACACAAAATTATAGATCTTAATTTTTTCTGGGTACTTTTTCTTAAAGAAAAGAAGAACAAACTTCTTTTACTTAACAAATCCATCAATGCATTCAATACAAATATTCATAGAAGTGGAATAATATTTATAAAAATGAAAAATTTTTATTTTGTTGTGATCATCCATTGTGAATCTTTTTTTAATGACATTATATTATGAACCATATTTAAAACTTCATCTTCCCTGTGGTCTGGGTTTCTGTAGATGAGAAACAGAAAATTTCTTTTTTAGTTGCAGGTGGACACAATACCTTTATTTTATTTTTATGTGGTACTGAGGATCGAACCCAGTGCCTCACACATGCTAGGCAAGCACTCCACCACTGAGCCATAACCTCGGCCCCAAAACAGTAAATTTCATGATTGTGTTCTCAAAACTATTATGGGTATTTAATTAATACCTTTTCCAGATAAATAAATTTAAAAATGCTTAAATTATAATATTACAGCTATACTATGACATTATAAAGTTATAAAACAAAAACATAAATATGAAATCATTATTACAGTGACCCACAAAATAAGTCATAACATGTAAAATGAAACAAGTCAGCTATAGAACAATAAGTATAGTTTGAGGTAATTTTGCAATAATACAGTTTACTATAGAAAATTTATGTGTAGGTAGTATAATATTTATATCATTATATGAGACTAGATATAATAAACATATGGCATTATGTCTTTTTATTTTCAATATTATTGAATTTTTAAAATACATAACTATGCATTATAAAAACTTAACTAAATATCGCTAGTCAGATATGTCACTAACTTCTTGTGTTCCCCTGATTCTTTCTTTATATAACTATCTAGTTTAGCTTTAATGCAACATGTAATTCATTTGTTTATATATACGTTTCACCCTCCATTAAGCTATGAATTCTCTAAGGTGTATTTTATAACATTTGCTTTTGTTGTTGTATACCTCAATGATCACACAATCCATGATGTTTTAAGTACCCAAAATGTTCAGCTTTAAATGGATAAATAATCACAGTCAAATGACAAACCTTCCTAATACATGCCTCACTCTGCAGAGTTCCCTGTCTCTTATTGCCAACATTCAGGTAGGTTGGATCCTTTGGCAGACACAAGTTTGTTCATTAATCTTTGGGAAAATTCTAATTAAAACCCAATGGAATGCTATGACCTTCTTTCTGGAATTACTACAATTAAAAACAAAAACAGAAATAAAACAACAAAAAAAAAACACAAAATAAGGACACACAAGGTTGAAGAACTTAGTTGTTGCTAATAGAGATTCAGAGGTATCTTACAAAGTTAAATGTAGTATTCTTATCATAAAAGCCAGCAATACCAGTCTTACATAGTTAAATATGAAAAATAAAATATATGTCTGTTGAAAGAGCTACATAAGCATGTCTATAGCAATCTAATCCATAATCACCTGACTAGAGGCTTTTCAACTGCTGTGTAGGCCTCTATTGCAGCTACGAATTTACTCTCACAGTTTCATGCATCATCTTCTCAGGGACAACCTGCAGGATTTTGACACTACTACACTTCACTTCATTGTCTAAATCTTCCTTTGAATTCTCTGTAGAAGCCTTTATAACCCATAACTCCAGCATCTGCATTCCTACAAGAATCAACACCTTGTGGACAACTCCAAGTTCTGTTGCCAGCTCAAGTAGTAGTCAACCCTTCTTTGGATCATGACTCCATCAGTCTCTGAGTTCCTGGGCAGCTGAGCACAGTGAAACAAACCCTGGGCAAACTACTTTCTGGCTACCTTGTGTGAGCAGTTACCCCAGTCATTTCTTCTGAAATAAGTTTTCGCGTTTATACCCTTGAGCTTGCAATGGGCATGACCTTGCTGATTTCTGAAATGACCTCAAGTCATACTCTCTACTGTCTTGGTTCAGAGTACTAAGTTTTTCAAATCTTTTCTCTTTGCTTTCTGTTCCCAATTCACAGGACCCTTGACTAAATGTTGATAGTAATACCCATGCTACCACTTGAATGTTATGTGGCCTTGCAATTTCCCCTGCCAGATTATTTATTCTACCACCTTTAAATTTAGCCTCACAGAAAGTACCAGATCATGGGCCAAAATGTGAACAAATTCTTCACCTGAGTATAACGTGAATGGCTTCTAGTCTAGAACTCAACAGAGTCCTTTTTCCAATCTGAAACATCATGAGCATAGTCTTTACAGTCTGCATTCCTATCAGCATTCTAGTCTTCTGAACTCCAATCAAAATTACCAGTGAAGGTCTCTCCTTACAACATTCTAAGTCTTCTCCAGTCTTCTTTTCCAAAATCCTCCTGCAGATTGCTTCTGAACCACATGGGCAGATAGTCATTACAAGAACCCCACTTCTTGGTACCAGTTTCTGTGTTAGTCATCTTTTCGTTCCTGTGACAAAAATACCCAAATATAACAACTTACAGAATAAAAAATTCATTTCGGGCTTATGGTTTCTGAGGTTCAGAACAGGATTTGCAAACCCCATTGCTCTGGGCCTGAGTTGAGGCAAAGCATCATGGGTACCGTTGGAAAAGGGCATGACACATTAAAGCCACTCAGCTGATGGCAGCTGGGAAACAGGGAGAGACAGAGAAGAGAGGAAACAGCCATGGACATATTTAGTCTAAAGCCACACTCCCAGTTACCCACCTCTTCTGGTCTTTCCTAACTTGCCTACAATTACTACTCAATGTCTATTCAACTGTTAATGGATGGATCCAACAAATGGACTGACTCACTGTTGATCTCAGAGCCTTAATCACTGCACAAAAGCCCCATCTCTGAAACTCCCAGCTTCTGGGATCATTCTTTCAATACATGAGCTTTTGTGGGGACAATCACAGATCAAAACCATAATAACTGGTCAGCAGAGAAACATGTTTTCATACATCTAAATATAGTTTATGTTTTAGGAGGGCTGGAGTAGACTCAATCATTAGAATTTCTAACAAATCCTTAGGTGATGTTAAAAGTGCTGATTTGGAAAACAGACATTGAACATTATGGACTTAAAATATAATTAGTAAAAAGCTTAGGTGGTCACTCTCCTAACCTGCTTTTTTGACAGCAGCACTGGTGCATATAATATTTGTAAAATAATGTCTATAAGATAAAAACAATATTCCTGCTTCCAACACAACCATGTTTTGAGGACGACATATATATAAAGAAGTAGGTAAGATGGAGGTATCAAAATATGAACCAGATCCTTTCAATATTTAACAGGAAGGATAAGATTTCTCAGACCAAGCCTGTATTTTTTTTACATGTGTAAGTGCAAACAAGTTGCACACAATTCAAACATACCCCACACATACCATATATATACTCACATATCCACACCATGCTAGATGTATGAACTTAAATACATACTATGCATTGACACACACTCACCTTCACACAAAGCACACATACATAAATGCTTACACATGTACACATGAACAATACAACATACACAGTAACACACAGAGACACACACTCACACACATGTCCAAGATGAACAAGGCAAATCACAGGAGGAAATATAGCTGAGTAAGGGAAAATAGTGTCTTGCATTTTTTTATTTAACTTTTTAAAAAAATATGTTTTAGTTTTCAATGAACCTTTATGTTTATTGATGTATATGCGGTGCTGAGAATTGAACCCAGTGCCTCACACATGCTAGGCAAGCATTCTACCATTGAGCCTCGATCCCAGCCCTATGTGTTGTATTCTTTACACTCAGAAGACTGTGAGTGTGGATATAACTTGGAAGAATACAGAGACAGAGAAAGAATCAAAGAAAGGCAGGAAACAGCCATAGATATATTTAGTCTACATCACTATGAGAATCTTGGGTCCCCATAAGTTTTCTTCTTGCTAACTACCATAGCCATAGTTGAATTAGCCAGGACATCTTTCTTTAAAGGTAGGAGACCTGCTTCTCATTTCCTTAGAACTCCCAGCACTGCAGAAAACAAAGATTTGCCTCACTGATGCTTACTACTTGGTTGATGATTTTTGATTAAGTGCACTGGGAACTTTTATATAGTACACTATATTAATTACATCATGAATTGTGTGACATTTACTCTGTGACTATCAGAATTTTTGAATTACTTTCTTTGCAATATGAAATAAAGACATAAAGCTTTCCTGTGACGTGTAAAGATTCAGGCATCAACTGAACTACTAAAGACTCATTCAAACTATGTTACTAAACTATTTGAGTGTACTCATCACTAAGAATCACTGGATTTTCTTGCAAAATGTTTCATCCCCTTTAAATTCTAGTGACTCACTCTTGGTGTTAGGGCTTTGTAGTTTTGCCAGGTAATTGGGGAATGTGCACAGTGGGCACATGAAAGATAATTAGCTGTTTCTTCAAATAGCACCATTGTGGCATCCATTAAGATAATTCCAGAATCCTATAAATGGAGAGGGCTTGTTCTTCTTTCCCTTGCTGAACTCTCCAAGAGCAGCCTATACCATGACATAGCTAATGAATCTGTTCTAGTCTATTAGGTTGTCACTAATGGACTCCTAAGAAAATAGCTGTAGCCATTTTAGCATATATTTGGGGAATTTTTGGAGTCACACATAGGCAGATGTGACAGAGGCGTTCTGTTTTCTACATTGATGACATCTTCTCATATATTGATTGAAACCTTTCTGGGATAATTATTCAACATTTGTTAAAATTTAAAATGTTTGAAACCTATTATTAAGTCAGTCCTCATTTTGTAGTTACTTAAGGAGATAAGTCATATATAGATATTGTGCATATGAGTGACCACAGCAATGTTTTAGTAAAAAGTAAAAACAAATTTCATATGTACATAAAATGATTTGTTAAATAAATTGTAATGTGTACATTCAGTAAATTATTTTTCTCTGCTTCTGGAGAAATATATATATATATATATATATATATATATATATATATATACACACACACACACACATATTTATATATGCAAAAGAATTAAAATCAATATGTTAAAGAGACATCTGCCCTGATGTCCATTACAGCACTGTTCACAACAGTCAAGACATGAAATCAACTGATGTTTCCATCAGTGAATACTAAAAAAATGTGTTATATATGTATATATATGCACCACATTTTTAATTATATATATATATGTATATATATATATATATATATATATACACACACACACACAAACACAAACACACACACAATAGAATTTTATTTAGTCACAAAAAGAGTGAAATTTTGTCATTTGTACCAACATGAATAGAACTAGAGGATATCATATGAAGTTAAATATATCTGGCACAGGAAGACAAATACCACATATTAACTTTATAATGTGGAAGCTATAAAGTTGATCTCAAAGAAGTAGAGATAAAATAGTGTTCTCAGAATCTGGGAAGGATGTGGGGAAGGAGGGATTGAGAGAGCATTGCACAGAGGTACAGTTGGATTGAAGGATTTAGATGTAATAATAGCACACTAGTATAACTGTGGTTTATGACAATAGAAGATGTCAAAATACATAGTAGGAATTTTCAATGTTTCCAACACAAAGAAATAATACATTTTGGAGGTAATAGAAAAACCAATGACCCTGATCTGGCCATTACTTATTAGATGTATGTTTTGAAAAATAACACTGTATTTCATAAATATTTGAATTTTTGTGTGTCAACAAAATAGTTTCTAAAATTTTTAGAAATGGATACTTCCAAATGGCAACATCTTTGTGCATAACATTATTACAAGTGACATTTACTTTATTTTTCACTATTTTTCTGTCATTTACAATTTTTTTTAGATTTTACTCTAATAAAATGTTATTATATGGCCATAAGTTTTAAAATTTATAAAGTAAATATTATGCATTATGTGTCAGCCAAATATAGTGTTCAATTTAATTGTTCATTGTTCTTCAATATCCCTCCTCATTTGGGAATCCCAACACCTTAAATCATGAATGGTTACAATCAATACTCACTGACAAATATCCAATGTGTGGTCTCCAAAGCAAAAATGGTTTGTGTGAGCTTCTAGGAGCATTCCCATCAAGATTGGTATACTTTTAGTGGCACTGTGTTGATTATTTCGACAACAGGCTATTGGAACAGATAATTCCAATGCTTTCTTCATCAGTGGTAAAATATATATGAAAATTTGTGGGTGTGTGTGTGTGTGTGCATGTGCACACGGGTCATTATTCCAAGAATGTTTTGTGCCCTGAAGTTCATAAGATAGTTACATCAATGCCATTTTCAAAGTTAGTATAAAGTCACAAATTGTCTTTACATAAATAAATTAACCTCCACCAGATGTTATTTAGATTTAGACAATAGAATAATACTTAAGCAGAAAATGGATTGATTGGGAGAATTATTGGCTTGACCTCATAAACAACAGCCAGACAATCATTCTCAGAAAATAGATTATAGCTGGGGGCTGTGGTGCACACATACCTGTAATCCCAGTGGTTTGGGAGGCAGAATAGGTGGATTGTTAGTTCAAAGCCTGCCTCAGAGATTTAGCGAGCTCCTAAGTAACTCAGCAAGACCCCCATTTCTAAATAAAATACAAAGAAGGGCAGGGGAGTGGCTCAGTGGTTAAGTGCCCTTGGGTTCAACTCCTAGTATGGAAAAAAAAAAAAAAAACCATGAAAACAGAACAACAACAACAACAAAAAATAGACTCTAGCCTAAGAAGTGACACGTGGCTGATGTGTTAGTATGAAACCATGG
Source organism: Marmota marmota marmota (assembly GCF_001458135.2). Taxonomy (NCBI): domain Eukaryota; kingdom Metazoa; phylum Chordata; class Mammalia; order Rodentia; family Sciuridae; genus Marmota; species Marmota marmota. The sequence goes on along the minus strand of NW_026000093.1, from coordinate 3,205,952 downwards.
TCTTGAGCAGGCATCCTTCAGTGGGGTCACTTTAGCCCCTTGTTGTGGCCCAGGTTGCTAAGGACAGGCCCTCATGGTTTACTTACTGCCATTTCCTCCATATCACCTTCAGCTCTGATGTTCACATGGTAGCCCCTAAGGCCATTCCTTATAAAATAGCCCACTGTCACTCTCTACTGTCCTCATACGATTTTGCCTATTCTCCACAGCACTAATTGCCTCCTAGCATAGTATCTACTTACTTGTTCACTTAATGTGACTGTCCTCAACTGGGAGATGAATGCCTTAGTCACTGAGTCTTTGTTTTGCTTAGTGCCAACTTCCCACACCTCCCCCAAGCCTGGAACACAGAACACAAAATGTGAACAATTGTTGAATGAATGCGGCAGTTGTGGCCATAGGAAATCACAGTTGTAAGTTAAATATATCACATCAATCCTATGAGATAATAGGGACTCGGACCTGAAACCTATCAAGAGAATGAAGATGAATGGGCAGATTTAAAAGTTTTATGTTAGGCACACCTTTTCCATGTCTTCATTATTTTTATTGTTTCAATTGAAACAAAACAATTACATATATTTATAGGATATGATGTGATGTTCTGACACATGTATACATGGTATAATGATCAAATCAGGATAACTAATATATTGATTTCTTTTAGAAAACAAGAATTTTCTAACTCATCTTCTCACTTTAAATCCTGGTGTGAACATACTTTATATACAGAGTTATGAAAAATCGGGCTGTAAATGGGTAATGATTAGTATAATGCATTCCACTATTGTCATGTATGTAAAAAATAAATAATTTTTTAATAAATAAATAAATAAATCCTATCTTAGACCATTTCCTCCTCCACACTTCTTGGGAAGAATTTCTAGTTACAGTCTATTAACACTGCATATGAGATTATGTTTCAATTGAGTAACAAGGGAAAACCTTGTGGCAAACACTTTGTTAAGTCAACTTTCTGTTATTGTAATGTTGTGGTATGAACTGATAAATACAATCAATAAAAGTATAAGTTATAGGTTACAGATTAATAAAAAATAGAGATTATAAATATAAGATTTTGATAAGTGAGATAAGACAATGAAAAAGCAAGAACTGTTATAGACAGGCCTAAGACTCCATTTTGCTGCCTTTCTGAGAAACTGAAATGAAAGCTGTTTTCTTATTTAAAAAAAAATTATTTCTCTACTTTGTACCCCACAAATTGTACCCTACTCAGATGCAGTGGTAGTCCTGGTGAGCTACATCCTGGGTTTGAATGCCCTGGGGGTCTACATGACTTTGAAGTAGATTCTCACCCTAGGACCCTCACCCAAATTCAGGATGCAACTGTCTAGCACCTGCTTGAACCTGGGACTGAGGTCAACTGAACAAAGATAATGCTTTTTTTGCTTCTGTTTATCACTTGCTTAATGACTGGAAAATTCTAGTCCTGCCTAGTGTCCACAGGTCCCACTTATTAATGTTTTAATTTCTGTGATTGGCTCACTTACATGACAATAAGCAAGTCACTGAGTTGTGGTTGTTGTGCTTACATTCTCCTTAGATGAACCAGGAAGCTGCCGCCCTCCCACAGAGCTTGAGTCTCTGTGGTGGGTGACAGTCCCTGGCCAGGCAAACAAAGCTCTCTTTTGAATTGAAATTCGGACTTGGAGTGCTTTGTGGAGCAGTCCCCATAACAGTAACAGGACACCTGAGATGCTCAACTTAAAATAGGAGAAGTTTATTTTGGCTCAAACTTTAGTGGCCCATGGTTGGTTGACTCCACTGTTTGGGGGACTATGAAAAGGCAGTATGTCATGATGAGGAACGTGAGGTAGAGCCACTCACCTCCTGGCCTTGAAAAACAGGGAAAGAGAAAAAGAACACCTTCTCATATCCCTTCTGAGATCACACCACCAATGGCCTGAAACCTCCCAGGAGGCTCCACCTCTTAAAGGATCCCCCCTCCTAATAGCATCAAGTGGGATACCAAGTGTTAACACACAGACTTTTGGAAGATTTTCCAGATCCAAACTGTGGCATACCCTAATGCAGTTTCCCACCCCCAAATGTTTTTAATTTTTAAAGTGCTCTCCACATATCCCTTTCCAAAGAGCAGTCAAGTCCCTAATACTATGTCTTTTGCTACTTTGAAAATCTACTGTCACTCAATACTGAGTTAAAATGTGTTTGTTTCAAAGGTCCTCCCCACCTCTTCCTTATTTGGTAGTGCCTTCTTGAGCTCCCAACCTTGTACCTTGTGTGTTCCCTGTCAGAGGCCTTAGTAGTCACCCTGGGGCTTACTGTTCTTGAGCACAGGGATAAGTTACAGTTTTCTCTGTGCCACTGGCAGCTCAGATCTAAAATAGCATTTAGCAAATATAATATAAAACCAGTGATCCAGGAAGGAAATGGAAATTTGGGATGGGTGATAAAAGAGATAGGAAGGAGAATGAGGGTAAAAAAGAGGGACATAAGAGGAAAAGGAGGGAGACTAATTGAAATTGCGAAATAATCATGGAATAGTCTTCCTGGAAAATGTAAATGATAAAGAACGAGTTTCACATAACTTCAAGGAGAACTTCTGACCATGTCAATGTAGATAAAGAAAGATATGCTACATGTATGTGATTAAGAAAGATAATTAGAAACTTAGAAAGAAAGATTGATCAATGTGGTAGAATCTATGGTCAAGGAATTAATTTTTAATGAAAGATATAAAATGAAAATCTATTTTTATAATTGAAAAATATGGAAATAATTCTTGAAATTTGTAATTTAAAGGTAATTAGTGGGTTTGATATAGTTTCATTTCTAAAGAAAATGTGAAAAAAAATCTCATTTACAAGTGTCCTACATTATTTTATATTTTTATTTTGTCAGAGCAAAATCATAATAAAGAAATTGTAAAAGGATCTGAATCATTGTGTGAAATTTATTTAATGGGATAAAACCTCATTTTCCCATAAATGGCTACTACTAATAACAAAGTATTTCTTGATCCCCATTGACCATCTGGTATATCTTAATGGTAGCTTTGAACCAATTTTTCTATTGGTAAATACACAAATAAAACTAATAGTGACTTAAATAATGGCAAAAGCCTATAAACTGTAGTTCAGTTACATTCTTCTACGTGATGCTGCATTTTTAACTCAACTGCTTATTAACACATGATGGGATGCTATTTAAGAAATTTTAGGATTTTGATCAGAATCAGATTCAAATATTGATGCATATAGAACAAGATGAATGTCAACTTCCTTCAGAACACTTTGGGAACTGAGTCTTGGCAAAGGGATTTATGACCGTGAAGAGATCAAGTCACTTTTGATTTTTTTTCCTTGTTGACAGGGAAAGGCTTTGAAAGAGCTCAGCTCTTCTCATTCTGCACATGCAGCGGGCAGGAGGAAGCCGAACCTCACAGAAATGTTCATTTCCAGGCTGACTCCTGGGGTGACATAATTGAACCTGTGGAGCTCTTTCTCACTTTCTCACTGAGATCACAGAAAACAACCAATTCTGGATCAGATCTATGCCTTTTTCTTTTCATTGTAAATAACTTGAAAGAGGACTGAAAATTACTCCCAAAGCCATTGAAATAATATCATCAAAGCCATATCTGTTTTTTTTCCCCCACAAGGAACGTTCAAACCTGTCCCCAGCAAATCCCTCCATCTATTCTCTGAGTCCTGAATTCTTCTAGGAACCACATTTCATCATTTATTGAAGCATATTTCCTCTTCTGTTACCTTTAACCTCTCCACACTACTTTTCCACCTTAAATACTTAGTATTTAAGTATATCTTAGTATGTCTCATTCATATATATATATATATATATATATATATATATATATATATAATGTACTCTATCAGCCATACATTTCCCCTATTATTCTCTCTCTGTATTTACCCATAGCAAAGATTATTAAAATTGTTGTTTATACTTACTGATTACATTCCCCAGAAATGACATGAAATAGATTTTGCTAAGTCTGGAAAGCCCACTTACCAAATTTAAAGACTATCCTTCATTAAAATCTCTTCCCTAAACTAATACGTCTGGGACACTTGACCTCACAATCCATCATCGTTAACATTTCTTCTTCAAATATGTATTTTCACTTTTTGTTCAGTGTTATTGCTCAAAATTTTGACTTCCTGTTTTATCTATTTTAATATATTTACTTTTTATGCTTAATATTTTACAAGGGATCATTCAAACATCTGAAATTCTTGGTAGACAGCATTACTTTGTATTTAAGTTTTATTCTGATTTCAGTAACAGAAGTTTCTTTTTTGCTCTATTTGTAATTGTTTGTTTTGAGCAGTGAAATCATGCCTGGTTTTCTTAATCATAAGATTCCCAAATATGTGAGTTGAGGATGGTTTCTTTACAAAACAATTTGGAAACTTCCAAGACTGCATCATTTCTCCTTAGGGTGTTATATAGATTTAGACCCAAGTATTCTATAAGGGCTAGTCCATGGATAAAATTACTGTAAGCAGTATATTTTACCCCATTCAGAGTCTTGGCCTGGATAGTCAGAACCCCATGTTCCCAATTTTTCATAAAAGACTAATTTTTTAAACGTTTTTAACCATGTTTTTTTGTTGCTTTTAAATCTTGGCTTTAGACTAGGTTTGATTAATTTTTTTTAATGATCTGTCCTTCTGCCTTCGAAATGGACAATGAAGAGCCAGGCTTTCCATAAAGAAGAATGAAATCACGCATTTGCAGAAAAATGGATGGAACTGGAGATTATCACGTTATGAGAAATAGGTCAGACACAGAAGATAAATGTCATGATTTCTTGAACATGTATAGACTTGAAAATATAATATGGGAGCGGTAGAAGAACTATTACTCTTCTTCAGGGAAGGATTCCTGAAGGAAGAGGGAGAGAGGCAAGGGAAAGTGTATGGATATGTTTACCATCATGGAGAGGACAGATATGATGAGAATACAATATACACACACATGGACATGTCATAATTTGGAGCTAAGATACAGCAAAGACCAAAAAAATAATAATAATTAAAAATAAAATAAAAAACAAGGTCAGTCTTCCTTCTTTTTAAAATTCTTATTCATAATAAATATATATTTTTTAATTCCTGTGAAAAACATAATATATTACAACCAGATCACCTACTTTGTTGATAAGAAAGATACTCACTAAGAAACTGGTTTCACCTGCTTGAAGGTAACTTTCCTGCACATCTGAAATGCTGGCAGTAGGTAGGCAAGCCACAGGGGCTATGGGATTGACTTTCATCACTGTCACAGGGTATTTAGTGGAGAGTAGGGACCCTAGGCTGAGAAGCAACCTGAGAAAAAACTGCATCTATTGAAGTAGGAAGTAAGAGAAGACAAAAGAGGAAACCCAGAGACCCTTGGAGGCTAGTCACAGGGGGCCTTTTATCCAAACTCACATGGCTGTTAGGCTTTTTTTCAGGAACAGCAGGGACCATGTAGAGTTATTGAGCAAGAGAAGGTCACTCTCACTTGGTGGCTAGTGTCAGGAAGAGGAGGATCCTGCTGCTTCTGGTCAACCTTTAAGTCCTTGTTCCCTCTGTCCTGAGGCTGGAGGCTCCCATTGCTGTCTTTAGAACTGCCAGGCATGGAGGGAAGAAGGAGTATCCAAAGATCAGAGGAGAAGTGGTCCCTGCTATCCTTCAGCACCTGCTCAACCACCCCAGTCTGCATGTAATCATCTTTGATGGAACCATCCTCATCCTCATCTTTATCCACTTCTGGGTGGTTCGCATTTCTTGTTTTGGGTAGCGGAGGCAGAATTTGGCAGCAAGTGCAAGGAGCACAGAGAAGATCACAGCCCCCAGAACAACCCCTACCAGCATAGACCATGCCCAGCCCCCAGTGCCCAGTCCAGGGGTCATGGATGACACTGTGGGGAACTCTGAGAGCCACCCCCACCAGGGTTTAGTCTGCCTTACTCTTGGAAGAGCCTGATGACATCACTGAGCCTTGACCTCTATCAAAGGCCTCTGTCCACACCACTTGTGCACAGAAGAAAACAACCTGAGTACTCTGAAATTGGAGGTACATTCCTAAGGGCATGAACACTATATAGAAGAGGATGCCAAGGTCCAGAAACTCACTTAACCAAAGCCCTAGGATTTGAACCCAGGTGTCTGACACCACAGCCCAGTCTGCTACGCTGTTTAGCTCAGAATGGGACTTGGAGGCAGAGGCTGGTTCTGACTCACAAAAGTTGGACAAGAGCAGTTGTTTGGAGCCACCTAGACACAGGGCAAGTCATATGAGAAGGATGCTAGTGTCTGCCCAGGTCAGGAGCCCCAGACACAGCCACAGCAGCCCTGCACCTCTGCTATTGAGTTGGGAGCCACTGCTATAACATCTCTACCCTCCTCAGGCTTTCTTCTGCTGTTATGTAAGTCCTTGAAATATAAATTAATTTTCTTCAAACTTCTTTTACCTTCCAGTGCAATGTATTGTGCTCTGAATAGACTAGCATCCCATATTTAAATAAATTATATGAAACATAAGCAATGATAAGGTAGCACCTTGCTCAGGTTTTGTTGCTGTGACCAAAATACCTGACAAGAACAATTTAGAGAAGAAAACATTAATTTTGGCTCACAGACTCAAAGGATTCAGTCCACAGTTCAGCTCTAAGCCAGAAACATCTTAGGAGAAATCATGGCAGAATGGCATGGCAGAGGAAAGCAGCTCAGCTCCTGGCAGATGGGAAGGAGAGAGAAGAAGAAGGAGAAGGAGAAGAAGGGAAAGAAAGAAGGAAGAAGGAAGGAAAAAAGAGAAGGCAGGGACAGACAGTCCTCAAGGCCACACACCCATTGACCTACTTCCTGCAGCCATACCTCACAGCCCTACAGATTTTAGCACTTCAATTAATCCACTGATGATGTCAGAGCCATCATGATGCAATCATTTCACCTTCTAACATTTCTGCATGGAAGACTATGCTTTCAACATATATTTTTTTTTGCAGGATGTTCCAGATACAAACCTTAACCCAAAGGGGATTTCTTGGTTCATTTATTTTGTGTCCCTAGTACTTAGTGAAGTACTTGGTACATAGTAGGTGTCCATAAATATTTATTGCATGGATAAGTAAGTAATGTAATAAGTTGAGATATATGTAACTTTGAAGAATTAAGTTGTCATTAATTTCACCTTTATCATATTAATTCTTTATCAAATGATATTCTAATACTGTTCGTGCCAATTCTTAGTCACATTGTATCTCTAAGTAATTTCATTATCTTTCTGACTGAGGTAGTGATGCATAAGAATTAAATAGTCACAATTTATTAAGATGAAATATGAATGCAATAAGCATTTGAAAAATTGAATATATAATGATTTAATGATAAAATAATTCAGAGATGAACATGCAGATAGTTTGAAAAATTTCCATTTACATTTGTTTGTAGTTATGACTAAAACTTTCTTCTATTGCACAAAGGACAAGCTGAGCATTGCATTAAGAATATACTCTTCAGCATGCCACAAGGTACGTTCAATTATTTCCTCCACTTTATTGAAGGTGTAACAAGAAACTTGTCAGGAGCCATACCTCCATTAAGTCATGATAAATCCTTAGGGTCAAGAACTGATAACAATATGCATTTAATTTATTTCTATGGACATCAGTCTGGACATTTGAAAGAATAAATGTACTTATTATTGCTTTTATATTCTGTGAACTTTTGATGTCTTTGTTACAGGCATGAATGTCTTCACAAGTGTTTTTATTATATAAAGTAAAATTGCATTTAAATTTCTACAGTCTTATATAAAGACAGAACCTTGTGTTACTGAGGATACATTGAAAGATATCAGGGTGTTTGCTTGGTACCCCCCTGTCAGAGCATCATTTCCTCCTCTTTGTGTAGGTGCATGTTCATACACCATTCTCTTTTACTGTCAGTAATGGAAAGAGAAACAGCTGAAGAGTGTGTGCTGATTCTAAGGTAATCAAGTAGCTTCTCTGTGCAGAATACACACACACACACACACACACAGAGAGAGAGAGAGAGAGAGAGAGAGAGAGAGAGAGAGAGAGAGAGAGACTTGTGTGTTGATATCTCATTAGAGAGTAATTAGAGTTCCACATTAGAAACTTAATATGCAGTGCTATCCAGTTTAAATGATTTAAAATTTGATTTCTCCCATTTGTTTGCAGTATAAGATATTTCTTTGGGTCCTCTTCACAATCTAATGACTAGTTTAGAATGGTAATGATGCATATAAATTTAAAAGCTACCTATTCAGGACAGAAGCTATGTTAGAAAGGGTGTTTAGATGCAATGGTGTGTGGCCATACTGGGGAAGCCATCATCAGAAAAGCAAAACAATTGGACTTACAGAACATATTTAAAGGTAATCCAATAAAAATAAATGAAGATAACATTTTCTTTATTGACTAGAAGATGTCCTAATGGATATTAGGTTTGGGTATTCTGGGATGAAGTGTTATTCAAACTAGTCAAAATATCATTAACAGTGATGAAAACTCACCATATGTCTTGAATGTTTAAAATTGGGCAAACCCACATCTAGACCAAGGCTTCTCTGCACACATCAGGGGAAAATTGCCAGATCCTGAGATAGTTAGCACTGAAAGGATTCAAGCCCTGAGAAAGGCTCAGAGATTCCTATAGCTGACACTTCCACATTCTTGTCTGGAGGACCAGAAAGACCATTTTGATGGAAAATTCCTACACAGGCCACCTAGTATAACTGAATCTTTTGCCTAAGTCTTTCAAGATGTTTTAATATATTGCTAATTAAGTTTACAAACTCATTGTTACTTCACATTTCCTATAGTATTCAAAAATATATTTTAATGCAATATCAGTAAAACATTATTACTTTTAAAAGTAGCAGTGAAGCTGGGCATGGTGGTTCATACTCTAGTCCTAGCCACATGGGAAAAGGGAAGACTACTTGGTCCCAGGATTCAAGATAGACTGAGCTCCATCTTGAAAAACTAAGCAAAACAAAATAAATAAATGGCTTTCCAAAACGCTTATCTTAGATAATCCACAAATATCATAGTCTGAGGAGTGGCCTGAAACCTCAGTTCCTACCTATGCATTCAGAGCATTCCTGTCCACCATCTCTCATCATTCTTTTCTTTCTGATTTTTAAATTAATCACCATATACTGAATCAGGACATAACAAACTTTTTGTGACATTTACATGAAATTTCTCTATCTTCACCATCCCATTTTCCTTATTTATCAGTCAACCTAACTATGCAAATTTCTAGTCCTGAATGCACAAACTCTAAAGAATTAAATTTCCTTGATCCCAGGTATAATCTTGATGCAGTTTTCAATTTATATGCACAATACATCCAAAATCTTGTACTCCATCTCTTTGTTCTATCTGGTTTTGACCATCATTATGGACTTGGACCATTTCTGATCCTCTTTGCTCATGGATATATATATTTTTTTCTCATGTACCTTTCTAACCAGATACTATGTCAACTATTCCAGAAGTTTCTTCACTAATAATGTTGGTTTCACAATCTTCCTCCACAATACTGGGATATGTTTGCAATAGATAGATGTCTTCAACCTCTATCTTTTGAAGTTAATGCCCGTCTTTTTCAATCATTGCCAAACTTTTTGAATATACTAATACAAATTTTCATTATTGTTTTATTTGTTACAAATAAGCTTTTAAAATCAAATATATGTACATTAAATGAGACATGCTGGAAAAAACGAACTAATTGTCTTTTCATTTGAACTTAAATCTTTTATATTGATTAGTGTTATAAATTAACTAAAAATTATGCAATATGTTGCAACTCATTTAATTTGGCCAGCATGAGCCCAAAGAACTTGGCTTGGATTTTTGCACATTTAGTCACATGCCATTTTCAAAACTTAAAATCACCATTTTTGGGTTTTTTTAATGGAGTAATTTAGGTAAGTGACCTCTCTGAATATTTCCACGTTCTGTTGCTGCTCTTTTACCTCCCTTTCTTCAGACTAGTCAGGTATAATGACCCAAGCAGGCTGCTGCAGACTAGCCATCAGATGATCACACAATAATGTTCAAAACATGGCAGCAAAGAGTCATGTGAATAGCCAAAGACAGCTCTTTTTATGATTCTTTGTTCTTTATCAATGTTTTGTTGACTGGAATTGGATGGCAATTACATGATTTTTTTATGACCAATCACTTGTACAGATAATGATATCATATGTTAAAGGCTTGGTCACTAGACCAGTAGATTGGGAGCCAGTAGAACTCTATTGGGAGCCAGTAGAACCTCTAAAAGGTAGTGTCTAGCTAGAGCTGTTGAGGTCTCTGGGGATAGGCTGTCAAAAGAGATAGCTGGACCCCAGCCACTTTCTTTTCCTCTCTCACCTGCAGTTCATGAGATGAGTGGTTTTGCCCTTCGAGGGCTGCCTCACCACAGGGCTAGAAGCAGTGAGTTCTAACAAACATGGACTGAAAACTCTAAAACTGTGAGCCAAAGCAAACCTTTTATTTTATAAGTTGATTATTTCATATATTTATTATAATAAAAAAGCTGACTACCCCACTTCCCAATCCTCTCCTATGCCTTCTATGTGCTAAAAATGAACATTAGAAACAGATTCAAAATATTCCATGATCTTCCATGACTTCATTTATTTTGTCCTCTACCTGTCTACCTTCATATAAAGATGTAACTCAGAGACATTCCAGGTTTTCTTCCAGGCCACTGCAACAAAGAAAATATCACAATAAAGTGGGTCACATTAAGTTTTTGGTTTCCTAGTGCTGATAAAAGTTATGTTTATACTATATTATAGACTATTTAGTGCGCAATGGTGTGATCTCTTTAAACATCTCTATCAAAATCTTTATTAATACCCTATTTAAACCATACTTCACTGCTAGCAATGTCAATAACCATTTGAGCCTTCAGTGAGTTATAGTTGTCTTGCCTTGATGTTGATGACTGCTGACTGATCAGGGTAGGGTGAAGGTGAGATGGCTGCAGCAATTTCCTAAAATAAAACAATGATTAAGTTCTCTGCATCCACTGGCTGTTCCTTACATGGAATATTTTTCTAGCCTGAGAGACTGTCTGGTAGCATTTTGCTAATAGTACAATTTTTTTTTCCAAAATTGGAATTAATCCTCTTAAAACTTGACACTGCTTTATCAATTAAATTTATGTAGTATTCTAAATTCTTTGTTGCCGTTTTAGTAATGTCTGCAGCGTTTTCACCAGGATTAGATCACATCTTATGAAACCACTTTTTTTTTTCATCCATAAGCAGTCACTCTTCACCCCTTAAAGTTAATGAGATTACAAGCAATTTAGTCATATCTTCAGGCTTCACTTCTAACTCTTGTTCTCTTACTGTTTCTACCACGTCTCCAGTTATTTTTCTCTACTAAAGTCCTGAAGACCACGAAGTCATCCACATGAATTGGAATCAACTTTTTTCCAAAGTTATATTCAAGTTATTTTGACCTCTTCTATGAGCCATACACATTGATAGAGACATGTAGAGTGGTGACACTTTCCGGGAGCTTTTCAATTGACTTTTCCCAGATTAATCAGAAGAATCCCTGTCGATAGCAGAATATCCTTATAAAATGCATTTTCTAAATAAGTCAATTGTGTTCCTTGATCCATGGGATACAGAATGAATGTTGTGTTAGCAGGCATAAAACAGTCTTAATCTCCTTGTACATCTCCATCAGAGGTCTTGGGTGATGGGTACATTGTCAATGAGTGGTAATATATTAAAGAGAATCTTGCTTTCTGAGCAGTATGTCTCAACAGTGGACTTAAAATATTCAATAAACTATGTTGTAAACAGATGTGCTGCCATCCAGGCTTTATTGTTCCATTTATAAATCATAGGCAAGAGTAGATTTCGTCTGATTCTGAAGGTCCTTAGGATTTTCAGAATGGCAAATAAACATAGCCTGTCTTCAACTTGAAATCACCAGCTACATTAACCCCTAGTAAGTAAGGGAGTCAGCATACCCTTGGATGCCTTGAAGTGAGTCATTGACCTTCCTATCTATTTCTGTAAGTCCTAAATGGCTTCTTATTCCAATAGAAGGCTGTCCCACCTAATTGAAATCCTCTTGTTTGGTGTGAGCACCTTCATCAGTGATATTATCTTGAACTTCTGGATAATTTGCTGAAGCTTCTGCAGCAAGCACCTACTGCCTCTCCTTGCATTTTTAGGTTAGGATTCTTAAATGTCATGCAACAATCTTCACTAACTTCAGACTTTTTTCCCCCAGCTTCCTCCCCTCTCTCAGCCTATATAAAGTTGAAGAGTCAGGTCCTTTCTGTGGAATAGCTTTTCCCTTAAGGGAATGATGTAATTGATTTGATCTTCTAGCCGGACTACTGAAACTTTCTCCATAGTGGCAATAAGGCTGTTTCATTTCCTTATCTTCTGTGTGTTCACTGGAATAGCAATTTTAATTTACTTCAAGAACATTTCCTTTGCATTTACAACATACCTAATAGTTTGAAGCCAGGGTTCTAGCTTTTGGCCTGCTTCACTATGATTATTTATTTCTACTTTTTTTTTTCCTAGTTCTTGTCTTAAAGTGAGAAACATGTAACTCTTTCTTTTACTTAAACACTTGTAGGTCATTAGAAGATTATTAGTTGACCTAATTTTATACTATTTTATGATTGAGAATACAGGCCTGAAGAAAGGGAGAGCGGTGTAGGAACAGCTGGTTGGCGGAGCAGAATGCATGCAACAAATTTATCTATTAAGTTTGTTACAGTTTTATATGGGCATGATTCTTGGCACCCCCAAAATATTATAATAGCAATATCAAGAGCACTGATCACCATATCAGGCAGAAACATAATGAAAGCATTTGAACTGTTCTGAAAATTAAGTCAGGAAGACCACAAACCTTCAATGTGTAAAAAAAGATGTGATATCTGCAAAATGCAACAAAGTTAAGTACAATAAAACAAGGCATGTCCCTCTTTGCAAATAGTTCTAGAAGAATAACTTAAGAGGTGATGTCTTCTACTTATTAAAATTAACATTTACTATAAATCAAAAGTAACAAATATGACGATTTACTGAGTGAAATATGTGAATATCATACTTGTATTTATATTAATGTACTCACAAACTCTAAGAATTTAAACTGCTGTATGTCAAGTACGCGTAAGAAATTGCTTTGCATTCAGAGTTGCATAATCTGTCCAAGGTTACTTTGCAGGTGGTAGATATGGCTTCAAAAATCACTAACACTAGAGTCACACTTTGAGTATTTCACATATGGCATCTCATTTCATTCTAAAAACTGTAAATTTAGTAGTATTAGACCGATTTTATATCACAAAATGGTGCTTTCGAGATATTAAATAGTTTAACCAACTTTAGAGCTGTTTAAGTAGCTGAGATTCAACATACATGTGTCTGACATGATAGCCTGTGTCTCTAATGTATAGTTTAAATGGGCTGCTAAAATATTACTTCCTTTGAAACATTTCTTAGTTCTCTTAATGTGCCTCTTACCCTCAGTTGACCATTATACAGAGCACTGCATTCAAGACACACAGCAGAGTACAAGGTGGATACTGAGAACACCATATAATGAGTACTTCGCTACTATTGGACCAGCACTTAACACAGATATGATAGTTATTTGGAATAAAATATAGTAGATATTTAGCACATCATATCGTGGGCCATATGCTGTATATAGCCTATCATATGATGGACACTTAGTACATGTTACTAAAGTACTTAAAGTTACATATGATTAGCATCTCGTGCAATTATCACATCTTATCATAAGCATGTAATGCATCATTCAATGAGCCCTAAACATACAGTACATCACCAAACAATTAATAGACGACTTGAGCTCTGTGATAGCAAGTTTGCATTTTATGTTTCTATCCTAGAGATTACATATTTTATAGTATAAACAGTGAATTCAATAGTAGAGTACTTATTACTACGGTTGTCTTAATAAAGTGAAATTGATATTTAAATATTATCATTGAAAATGCATGTTCTAATGCTGCATATTTAAACTTACTAGTCATTAATTAACTACATATTTGAGTGATTACTATGCAACACACTCATAAGTAAAGAAAATCTGATGCTATTTTAAGAAATAAACAAAAAAAAAATGTCTAGGACCAAATTAGCCTTCTTCTTCAATTTAGTTAATGCATTTTGAAAATAATAATCATTAAGTCATCCTGAGACTGTTTGCAGGATGGGAAAACAAGAGGTGGTCATACCTATATTTAGAATTTCACATGTAATAGCTTCAAATGATGGCTTGTATTCTTAGCCAGGACTCAATTTTCCATTTAGAGGAAGAAATTGATTACTGAGTTCCTGACTTTAAAAATGTGTTCACTCCCTAGTGCACCTACCATCCAAATGAGACTCTGCAATTTGCTTTTTATGCTCCTGATCTCTTTTAGGAATTCTAAGCCAAAAATGAAATACACCCTTTAAGAATAAACAGATGGACTCTTTAATTGAATAGCAATTGCATCAATCTGAGTACTTTCAGGTATGGCTGAAGATAATTATTTATCTTCAGATGAATGAAGATAAATAATTATCCTATAGTATCATTGATGAGATAGTATGCCACAAAAATAAGATTTGTATTTGATATTCATTGGAAGCAACTGTGCACCAGAAGAAGAATTTTCAATCCATTTACAACCCCTTTAGCAAAGATTAATCCTTGGAAAACTCCATGGGGTATTTTACCCTGTTCTCATACTTTCTCAATTCTAGCGATCAGCTAGGATGACTGGGGCCAATTTCTTTGGAAATTTGGCAACAGTTTTCTTCATTATTGCCTAGCACAAATGAAAAACAGGAAAGCCTTTCGGAGGTAATTTGGCAAGTTAATAGGACAATTTTCTGCTTTATTCACCAATAATTTTAAACTATGTCAATAATTTATAATCAGATGATTAAAAATAGAGTTCTAGTGTCTATTCCAGTATGGTAGTTAGGGCTATGTTGCTTTCAGAATTTTATGTTTAGACGTCAGTTCTATTAATGCAGAGATTTAATTAAACAAAATGTATATATTAGAAGCATCAGACCAAATGCTATTTTATGCAGTCTATAAAATATTTCCCAACTACTATTTGTCACATCCATGCTTAGGCAGAAATGCTATTCGCAAAGTAAGATGTTCTTTTAGTTTATGAGAGATGACATAACAAAGCAGCACAGATGAGTTGGCATAAACAATATCAATTTCCTCTCTCACAATTCTGGAAATGAGAATTCTAAGCAAAATGCCATGAGGAATGGTTTCTCTTGAAATCATTCTCCTCCCTCCTTGGCTTACAGACTGCCACCTCTTCCTCTGTCTTTATATGGTCTTCCCTCTGCATGTGTCCGTCCTGACCCCCTCTTCTTAAGAGATACAAGTCACATTGTGTTGGGGCCATCCTCATTTAAATTTAGTTTCCTCTTAAGAGAACCTGTCTCCAAGTATGTTCACATTCTCGAGCAGTGAGAATAGAAGTTCGGCATGTAAATGTGAGGTAATAATTCCGTCCATTATAAAGTTTTGTCATTGTTGTTTTAATACCACTGAAAACTCTGTGATATATATATATATATATATATATATATATATATATACACACACACACACACACACACACACACACACACACACTCGTATTCAAGCTCAAAAGAAAATCACTTTTGGAAATGGGATATCCATGTTTGAACCCAGACTGTGGTATTTACCCTCAGTGTGATGTTGGAAATGTCACTTATGAAAAAGAAAATGATTTGATGACCTTTGAACATTATTAATGGTTACTTATGGATTATGTAGCCCTTTGTGATATAGGATTCCTTATAAGTCACTACTTCATAAAGAGCTGTACTTCTCAGCCACATCAAGCTGTGCATGATGTTAACTCTAAAATCCTCAAGTTCCTCTCCAGAGGATTCTTATAAGTCTTGGAAAAGACCTGGGAAATGTTGTCTAAAATGTGTCCTTGTATCTCTGAACAGTAAAGTTGAAAATACTCAAAGACACCCCTCTGGGCATTACTCTTAATTTAGCTTTCTGTGCCCCATTTCTTGTTTATTTAAGTGTAATGCAATAAGGGTCACTAAATGTTAAAGAATAACTACCATGATCAATAGTATGAATCTTAAATAATTGACTGTTTTTCTTGAAAGAGAATTTTCCTTTGGTTTCCACAATACTAATATTTCCCAGTAGGAAAAAAAAAATAACTAGTGCTTTGGACTTACAAATTAAAGGCTAATTGTATTCTGGCAGGAAGCATTTGCTTAAAAGTTATGAGAATATATGAATTAATGAGAGATTATAATAGGAATCCCTTAGCAATCTGAAATTAAATCATTTTGAAAACATGTGAGAAAACATTAAACTTTTGCTTTTTTTAGGATAAAGATAATCCTAAATACCTAATCACTTTATATGTCTTGCAGCAATGAATAAAATTAGAACCATATCACCTTCTTGCTATTGTACAGATGGTTTCTCTGCTCATCATTAAGAATTCTCAAAAGACCCATCCAAAAATCTCATCGTTTCTCCTTTTAGGAATACTGAAATCAGCAAACACACTCATTTACTCACATTCATTCTGTGAACACTGACTTATCGGTGCTTTTATAGAGCAAGGCGGTTGTGGTTGAAGCTCTGAGCAATATGACGATTACCCTCAGCTAACACTCTATTCATGTAAAGCTCTCCAATGCCTAGATAAAGAATGGCAAGTCAGGATTTAAAGGAGTCACATGACTTCTTATAGGATGAAGCTACCATCCAAATGCATCTAAGATTTTCACTAGTGAGCTAATTTTTACACTCAATATTGATGACCCTATCTTGCCACATGCTTCCACTTGGCTTTTCTATTTTTGCAATTCTAGAAGTGTTGAGCCCCATGAATTCATCGATATTTTGTTTGGCATGTAATAGACAATAAAGTTTGGCTAAATCAAGGAACAGCCATCTCCATGTTTTCAACAAATAATACAAACTCTCTATCCATTCTTCAGGTTGGATCTCCTCCAATTCAATTTCCCATAACTCCTGATATTATATTTTACCAGATGTACCTCTGGAATATATTCTTTGGAATTTATTCTTTTTACTACTTCTATTCTACCTCAACTAGGAAACAGTTCTTTTAAACAAATATTTTTGTCACCATGAACATAGGCTTCCCTCTATACAAGACACTGTGCACTTGAATGTCAACAATGTCAGCATTTATCCTGAGTTTCATCCACAAACCCTACCTTATTTAGTTATTGACACTGTAGCCCAAATTATCTTTCTAAAATATAAAACTAACGAGTCACCCATCATTTTTTCTTAAAAGCCTTCAAGCTCTACTGATTGCCTTGATGATGAAGTACAGACAGCTTAGCACCCTTATAAAGCATGCGCATCCCCTCCTACAGGGCACAGCCTACCTCTTGGCACTCCCAGCTGTTCACCTGACCTTACAGACCTGCTTTAACTCCTCTTTCTGTACCTCTCCCATCCCTGCCCTTCTCCAACTGCACAAGCATACTGTAACTTTCTGCCTGGAATAAGTCAGAAAATGTTTACCCATCTTCCTATTTCATTTGCAAAATGAGCAAAAGTCAAGGGTGTATTGGATGCACCATTAGCAAGGATACCTTGAAGATTTTATAATTCTCTGATAGAAGCATGTATTAAAGAGATTTGGGAACACTTGCCTACATCTTCATGGACAAAATCTGCAGGGGTGCGTATCTGAGTGACAGTTGCATTAAGTCAGATTTTTATTGCTATGACCAAAATACCCAACAACAACAACAACTAAGAGGAGGAACAGTTTATGTTGGCTCATAGTTTCAGAGGTTTAGTGCATAGAAGGCCTTCTCTGTTGCTCTTAGACACAAGATGAGACAGGACATCATGGCAGAAGTGTGTGGTGACACAGCACTTCTCTACACAGGGCAGCTAGGAAGCAGGGAGAGAGGGGGAGTGACCACAGGGAACATGAAACCTTCCAGAACACACCCCCATGACCCAACTTCTCCAGTTACTCTACACTTGCCTACCCTTACCATCCAGTTAGTTTATTCAAACTAGGATGGGCTGATCAGGTTACAGCTCTCAAAATCCAATCATTTTACCTCTGAACACTACAGCATTAACACAAGAGCTTTTGGGGGACTCCTCAGATCCAAGCCATAACAATAGAGGAAACTCAGTGGCCCTAAGCAAGGGCAATATCTACTGAAAGCCGGACGTCTTGTTATCATGGAGGTGAGGTGAGCATAGACGTACCGGCCTACCTGACGACTTCACTGAGGCTTAGTCTCCATTCCAAGATTTTGAGCACTTAAATGCATCATTACTAACAGATTTCCATCTGGAAACCTTGAACATGACATTTAGATTTAAGATACATATTCTTGCCTTATTACATTTGTTCACTTTTCTTATTTAATTTCAAAATGAAACACTGCATTACTTCATGATTTAAAATTAATTCTACTTTGTTGTTTTGTTGTTGTTGTTTAGTTATAATGTCTTGGTTTAAATCCTGGACAAATTCTACATCCATGTTACTTGTTTTTTCAACTTCTAATTGTTCTAACATACTCTTCCTAATACAAGTAAATAATTTTATGTCGTTTAATTTGATTGAATCATGTTATTCCTCACACCTACCTAACAGCCTTCACTACCCTCCAAACCACAAAAACATAATATCTGTCAGGCATCTTGGAATCTCTTTTTGTATATAAAATTTTGTGTGGGCAGAAAAGCAAAGCTCAATGCTCAGAATGTCCTTGGTTTCTGTGTATTAAAATATGAAGAATTTTAAACATCAGAACTTCCAGGGACCTGAGAACCATACAGATAAAAAGCTTTATTTTATAAATAAGTAAACCAAGACTCAGAGTTTGTAATCCAAGTTTGCAAAAGTAATACATGACAGTCAAATCAGAAGCATGGAGCTTCCAGCACCCAGGGCAATACATTTTACTCTAATAAAATGCTATTGTATTCAGATGAAAAATAATAGTACTAGAAGGCCATTTTTATGCATGTTGTAAATGTGTGTTCTTTGACAATAAAACTGGAAGACATTCTATTATTCTTACATAACAATAAGCCTGACATATAAATATTTTCCTCTCATTATCTAGTACGGTCTGATGGGTTCATAAAAGGCAGGCAGAAAGAAAATGACACAATAGGGAACAGAAGCTCATCTCAGTGTTTCCTGGTGGTCAGATTCTCCTGCACTGTTTACATGGTCACAGCCAGCTGCCCTGGTACAGCCAGTCGTCAGCTGCATACATACCTTTGTTCCTATCAGGTAGTCAACACCAATTCTTTACCAGTTTATTATAGCCCAAGGAATTGACATACACTTGTAGATGAAAGGAAACACAGGGGAGAAAAATGTAAAAATATGGATATGAAAAGGTAATTGATAGAAAGTAGGGGGTTCTGAAGAAAATTCCTTAATTAGTAGTGATGGTGATGGTAATAGTTGTTGCAATAAAGCAGATGGTAAGATGAATGGTAATAGCAATGAGAGCTGTAGTGGTAATGGTAGTAGTAGGAGTGGTCATGAGAGTCACAGCACAAATTGTGGTGGTGGTGGTGGTAGCAATCATTGTAGTGTGGTGGTGAACTAGTAGCAATGGTGTTAGCAGTGGAGGTGGTACTAGTAGTGGGACTAGTGATGGCGGTAGTGGTGATGATAGTAGTAATGATCTGAGTAGTGTCAGTGGTAGTAGAAGTAGTGGTGTGATAGTAGTTAATATCCTGTTTTCAGTTGAGAAACTGTATTTTTTTTTTTTGGAAAGATTAAATGAAAGTTTAAAAGCTCAAAAGTTTTAAACTAATAAATTTAGCAGCCAGAATATTTATATGCTCAAAAATATTGATCTTTAATAATATGAGCTCACAATATAATAATCTTGAATTGTCAACAGTAAAGTATACTACGTCAGTGGTGCAGTGGAAGTAGCAGTGGTGGTAATGGTAGTGGTGATGGTAATTATGGTGGTCATAATAGTGGTGGTGGCAGTAATAAGAGCACAAAGAACACTGGTGGCAGCTATTTCCTGGGAATTTACTAAAGGTCAGGATTATTCAAACCCTTGCAAGTAGTGATTAATTTGTATTTTTCTCAAAATAACCCTGAAAGGTAGGTACTAATTCAATTACTTTTTGACAAGAAAGTATAGCACTGCACGCAGTTCTGAGCAGAGTGTCCAAGGCTTTGCATTTGGAAAATGGCAAAGCTACAATCTGAACCCAGCAGAATGGATGCAGTGCCCATGCTCCTAGCTGTTGTGTCTCAAGGGAAGGTACTGACTGATCATCCACAAGACTGATGATGAGTAATTAATTGTTAATGAAGAAATGAGAAATAGTTTTATAATCCTGGCAATTCTGAATCCTATTTGTGGAAACGTGTAATGTGTATCCTATCTAAGCATGTTTTTGTGATTATTAAATTTTGAGCTCATAGTATTCAAGGATTGTTGGAATAACTTTCAGTTTATGGCTAGCACCTATCAGCTACGAGCAACTCGGAGTGCTTGAAGAACCTACGTTTGTTCAGGCCTGATAGGAACGCCAGCAGGATGGGGTGCTCTGCTCTAGCGAGCCACTAGTGAAACCACATTCTCAGCACTTGTGGTTAGCATTGCCAAACTACCAGGCCAGGAAACCAATAGTCAGGAGCTTCAGGGCATCAAACCCCTGACTCAGAAGGCCCACTCCCCTAGGGACAAAGACCCTTCCAGACAATACAATATTTAGAGCTTCTTCATAGTGCGGTTACATTAGGCATAAGATGAATGGCTTATGGATATTATCTTGCTTATATATGATTGATGGGAATGCCCCACCTGAACCCTATAACGGTTGTATGCATTCCAAAAATAAACAAGCTACTGGATGTAGGCTAGATCACCACCAGCCAGTTTTCTCAACAGCTCCTGGTGTCTGTGTGTTGACTCTGTGTCTCTGCCTCCCATGACTGAGGTAGCCGAGTGACTAATTAACCACACCAGTGACCAGAACGACCACTAAGGATTAATATTTTTGAGCATATAAATATTCCGGGTGCTAAACTCATTGGAGTTGGACCTTTGAGCAGGTTGTTTTAACTTTCCAATGCCTCAGTTTCTTATCTGAATGGGAGATACTAACTGTACTCCTATCATAAGCTTGTTTTGTGAACTGATTTGATTCAAGGACATTAATTTAAAAAAAAATTAGGGCTAGTTAGTTAAAGGGCAGCTATTACTATGTGTTCACATGTTAACTCATTTAATTTTTACAGTATTTATGATGAATCAATAAATGTGAAGGGGGATTCAGTAAGTAAATTGATAAAGTCACTCAAGAAGTAATTAGTTGAACAGGGATTTAAATCACTGTTTCTTTAGCTGTTAAATGCCACCTTCTTGCCATTGCATGACAATCTTTCTTATTAGATTACAACACAGCTTTCCTCACGTCTAATCTGTCCCATCCATCCCACTCACCAACAGGATCCCTGGGGACCAGCCTCATCTCCAGGGCTCCTTTGAGCACAGCAGGGTGTCTGACAAAACTTGATTAATCCACGGAAGCCATTCCCCAGCAGTGTCAAACTGAGAGCCTTCCTGAAATTTTTTCAAATCGCAGCAGAAAAAGAGAATCCGTCTTTTCTGTTATGGCAGTGAGAAAATATAAAATTGGATACTTTCACTGGCAATATTTTTCCACTAAGTAGAAAGAATCAGTGAAGAAAAAGGCAGGGAGGCCAACCTAGAAAGAAAATCAGGAATAATGAATGAAAAATGACTTCTGGAATGTTCATTTTTTCCCTTTCAGTTGTTTCGGAGACTCAACTGTGTGCTTCCACTCTCAGCAGTTGGAGAGTTTAGCCTTCCGTTAGTTTCTGTGAGTCATTATACACCCCACTATTTCCATGAGCCAGCTAGAGGTTGAATTCTGTCACTCAGACAGAACACAGAAACCTCTAATGCAACACACAGTTATAAATTGTGCTATTCCGCTTCCAAATCTTTTAACCTAAAGAGATTAATTTTTGTTTTCTAAATGAGCATAATTTTAATAGTAATCGACTAATGATGCTTAGAATGATAATAACAAGTTGATACATTTTGTCACTTGAAACACTAGCAATGGTAGAATTTAAAACTGAATATCATGTTTTAAAAACTGTAAAGGAAAAATGAAAGAAAGCAACATTAGTTTTTAAATCACAGGTTTTTGATTTTTCATTCAAGCCTCCCAGGGTTCTCTGGAAACCTAATGAAACAGAAGGAAGATGAGGGTCCTTCACTAAACTTCTAGCATTAACACTTTAATAATTCATTAAATTATTATGTGTGGATATGAGTAAATAACTGAATTCCTTTTTGCTTCTATTTCATTATACACAGTGTGCAAATAATGATAATATCTACCTCATTGTGATGCTGCACAGATTATATGAATCTCCATATGGAAAATATGTTAAAACACTAAGAATATCATTCAACACAATAAATCTTTACTCATGTTATTGTCATTTCCTAAGTATGTTTAAAATAATATATTAATGTAATTTTAAAATCACAAGGAAATAAACTGTTGTTTCCTGCAATTGTATTAACTTCTGGTGTCACTGAAACAGGGTTCTATGTTTTTGGTCAGAGTACATCGACAATGGACTTCTAGTGGTTCAAACACCTCTGAAGTAGAAAATCCTAAATTGATTAACTAACCATACTGTCCAAGTTATGGATATGCAGTCTGATTCTTTATTAGAAGTTGGATAATTTTTGTTTGTTTGTTTTGCTGTGCTGGGGTTCGGACCCAGGGCCTCCTATGATAGGCAAGTGTATTACCCCTGAGCCACACTTCAGCCCTCAAATGGATAGTTCTTAAGTCACAAATCTGCAACACAGAGAAGCAAGTAGGTGTTTCCCGGAGAATGTGAATTCTAAATGCAGTGTGTTAAATCTGGAGTAGTCAGGTTTTTCCCTTCTCTGACTAATACCCACATTTGATGGATCTTATCAAGGCACAGCATATTTTATTCCCCAGCGTTGACAGTTATACATCTAGTTAGTACTTATCAGATGATGAAAAGAAACCAAAATATAGCTTGATTTCAGTCCTGATATTAAAATAAAAGATCAAAACAAGAAAAGAAAATTTAGCTGTCTTCCTAATTTCAGAAACTCTTCAGTTATTGGTAAATGTTCACTATTCTGGGCTACCAGCACAGGATAAACAAATAATTAGACCTAATGACCTAAGAGAACAATCTGAGTGCTCACTCAAAATTCAGTGAGAACTAATTCTATGATGCTAATTAAAATGTTTGGGAAGATTATTTTGAAATAAATAAATTTTGTGATTCAGACAGAATTCCAAGGAATAAGATTTTTTTGAGAGACAATAGGATTGCAGTGTGACCTACCCTCCCCATCTGTATCCATTTACCAGGTTGCCCTAAGACATTGATGTCTTCATCTATGTGAGTTAAATGACTTACATTTTATATTCTCCATTAAAATGTAGAGAATTACACCAAATACTCATGTAAGGATTTGGCCTTAAATTAGCATTAATTCTTCTTGTTTTATGATTCCAGAAGGTCCTGGATATACTGAAGAATCACACACATTTTGATCATATAGTATAAATAAGTTTAGCCTGCTTATTTTATCATGTGCTAGAATATAATGTTAGACTATAAATTTATAAAAAAAAAAATTTACATCTGTTCTTAAGTTAAACTTTTTTTATACTATAATAAACCCAAGTTGTTTGCATACCCTTTGTAAATAGTGTCCTAATAGGTATTTGAATATTTGCATGCATATATGAAATAATGACAAATTATTTATTCATCTGAGTGATTAGAACTTTTCAAAGCATAAAGACTAGAATATGTTTCTTCCAGCATTTATGAAAATTGTTTTACAGTATAAACCCTGATATAAAATTATTAAATATAACATTATTCACAGTATTCCATGCCTAATTTTCCAATGGAAAAATGACTCCAAGCAAAAATAAAAAATAATAACTTTTCAAATGTTCATAATCTCCAATCTTCTTACCATGAAATATAAACTTTTCTATTCAATAGGAGATAAATTTTTAACTAAAAAGGCTGAAATAGTTGATTTCACATTTCATAGTTTTGCAGGTTATTCCACTAATGACATGACCAAGTAAAGTCATATGTAAATTTTTGGAAAAAAACAGAATTCAGAAGGTTACTGAAATATGACTTCTTCATCAGCAGAGAAATTAGAGCAGCAATCTCAGTAAGCCTCTGACTAAATGTTCATAGAAAGTGCATTTAAAATCAACGCATAGTGTCTGCAGATACTATGTACTAAGAACCTGTGTCCTAAGGTGTACTAAGAATCTGTATAACCAATAAGATAAAGGGATAACCACAATTTAAATAGAAAGCTTCACATAAGCATGCAGCCAAGAGGCATGGTATTCCCATACAATGAGAGTACACATTCAAAATTCTTGACAGTTTTCAAACTTGAATGAAGTGGGTGAAGACTGAAGATGGAGATGTGGTTAAGAGTTTCATCCTGTGGGAATATAAAGTCCATTCCAATAAAAAGTCATTGATTTGTAAAGACCTGGCAAAGTAAGCCAAAGGGCAAGTAAGAATAACAGAAATACAATAAATTCAAGAACTAAGAGTGGAGGTGGGCAGAAAGCAGAACTAGTGAGAAGTCAGGAAGAAAGACCGATTTTATGCTAAAAAGTGATTTTTGGAATAAAATCCTATTTCACAGAGTCATGGGGAGCATTACATTTTTAAAAAGTCACTTGCAAAGTGTAAAATGCTAGATGGTGTCATTTATAATGAAGACAGAGAGTATGAGATCTGAAAGCTGATATTCTGAATTTGACCAATTTAACTACTGGAAGTCACTTATGTCCACCCACATTCTATTTCTTGTAATGTGAAATCGGGATAAAATAAAAGACATATGAAAGCAATTAAAAGAGTGTCATGTGCATACTATAAGCTCAGTTACCTATTTTTTTTTAATGCTGCACTATGACTATTTTGCATGACCTCAAGATTGGGCTAAAATGATTGACACTTCATTTCCTAGGTATCAAAATTCTTCCCTATGGAGGGAAGAGAGATGCTTTATAATGAATAGTGCTGAGCAGCTGAATACTGATAGGCAATAAAATCAACTAAAATAAGCCTTGATCTAAATTTCATACTTTGCAAAATATCTCTCTAAATGGCAATGGACTGAAGTATAAAATATAGCAATATAAAAGTATTTTTTAAATAAGAGCAAATATTTGAAATAAAGAACAAGGCAGAATTGTTAGACTTGAGGCCTCAAATTACAGTCCAGAGAAGAAAAAATCTATAAATTAGACTTCACTAAAATTAAAACTATTGCTTTCCAAAGAGGATGTAAAAGGAAGCTATAAATGAGAAAAACTGTCTCCTCTTTCATACATGCACACACGCGTGCACACACATACAAACACACAAAGACTCTTGATTCTCTCAGTCCTCATGGGTCATAACTTCTTAACTGTGAATCATTGCGATGATAACTTTCCTGAAAAGGCCTTTAACAATCATAAATCTCTTGCTCACCTTGTAAAGCCACACCATTAGTAGTATTCAATCAGGATTCCTCTAGAATTATATCGGACCACCTTGATTTTACAAGAAAATATCAGATATGAACTGACTGATTTCACTTCCAATACAAGAGCTGAAATGTGACCTTTTATTATAGGTCCAATACATTTCCAGTAGTATTTACATCTAACAATTCATTTTTGTTAGCCTATTTTTTTTATTTTAAAATTTTTATTTGACAAAACAATTGCATATATTGAAGCTATACAACATGATGGTTGGATACATGTAAATGTTGCATAATGATTGTCCCATTCAAATTAATACAACTCTCACCACACTAGCTATACATGAAGATACTTTCCACCTCAGAACTGAAACTTCCTACCTGTTGACCAACATTTCCCTGTTTCTACCTCCTCCCAGCTCCTGATAACCACTGTTATTATTCTCTCCTTTTAGGAGTTCAGCTTCTTTAGATTTTTATGCATAAGTGAGATTATGCAATATTTGTCTTTTTGTGTCTAGTTTATTTTACTTAGCATAATATCCTCCAGATTTCAATGTTGTCACAAAAGACAGGATTGTCTCCCTTTAAACTAGTTTTATCATGTTTGTCACTTGTGAGAATGAGGCACATTCTTTTACTTGTTGTTTTAATATAAAAAGACCTAATAGTTTCGACTGTTTTCTAGATAGCTATATTACCAAATTGTCTAAATAATCAAAATAAAGTTCTTGATTTTCTAGGTGTATAGTCATGTAAAAGAAAATAAATAATCACATCACTTATCCAAGGTAATATTGTTTGCATTTTTCATGAGTATTACTATTAAATGTTCTGCAAAAGCTCATGTTGAAGGGGACAGTGCTCAGAAGTGGGGCCTTAGGGATGTGATTGGATCATAAGAGGTCTGATCTGCTTAAAGGATTAATCTGTTGATGGATTCATACAATAATTGGTTTGGGGAAAGGGGCTTTGTAACAAAAGGTGTCATAATCTTTCTGTCAATCTCTGTCTCTCTGTCTCTGCTTCTTACCTGAAATGAAGCAAACAGCTTTGCTGTAAAACATTTGAATGCTACCCACCATGATGCTCTGCCTCAACAAGCAAGTGGTGAGGAACCAAGTGACCATGTACAGAAAACTGTGAAATTGTGATACAAATAAATCTTTTCTCTTTTAAGTTTATTGATCTCAAGTATTTGTCATAGTAATGGAAAGATAGCTAAAACAATGGATGACTATTATTCTCTCAAAAATAATTCATCTGAAATACTTTAATAAGGAACATATTTGCTATTCACTTTAGAGAGATGGTAATTATGATGTACTCTCAGTCTATTCCAAATTTCACTTTAAAAGAAATGACTGCTTAATGTTATCAAACACAGTCTTCTTAGATTTTTATTATATGTTATGTGAAGTTGAATCATAAATGATTACTTAGAATTAAACATTCAACCATATTGCATAATTATTTTGGTATACCTTTATTTAAAATGATTAGAGATTTTTACACTTGAATCCATAGATCCAACTGGTCTGCTACTTCATTTTATGCTATCATACTAATTTTCTGGTTTGAGAATGATATTGATTTCACTTTTTCTATTTTAACATATTAAAAGTTGAGTAATCTACAAATGCCTTAAAACAAACCTTCTTGATTAACTGCATTATTCTTCTAGTATAACTTTGGATTTAATTGACTAATGTTACAATTATAATGATTATATATATATATTCCTATGTCAAATTATTTAATTTTAGTCATAATATATCAAATTATTTATAATATATTACATATCTTAATAATGTCCTGGCATGAAATATGTGTCAACTATCTTTTTTGCAATCTCAGATTCTTTGGACATTAACTTAATCATGTGTTCTTTAAAGGTTAACACTTGTGTTTTATATCTGATATTATTGAATTATTATTTCCCAATATTATTGAATTATTCAAGTTTTCCACCTCTTTTGCAATGTATTTTGATAAGTGAAGTTTTCTTAAAATGATCCTTTTTCTTTTCAAATCAATTTCCATAGAGTTTCTTATATTGTGACTATATTGTTTTGGTATAAAATATTTTTTTATATTGTCTTTTATATTTTTTTATATTGAGGTCTTTCCTAAGCACTGATTTTTAAAATTTTTTCTTCTTTTTTACTTTTCATTTCTATTATTGGTATTTCATCATGGTACTATCATCGTGTCCTACCTGTTATTCACAATTTCCATTTCCTGGGAATTTTGCTTAAAACTCTGAAATATATTCTCTACCATGACTGAAAAAATACTAATACAGTTCTGCCTGTGGTTTATTTTTACTCCATTTTTTTATTAAAAGTTTTATTGGTTTGAATGTTTCAGCCTGCTTGGGCTTCTATTATCAAAATACTACAAATAGGGTAGTTTAAAGAACAACAACAAAAAAATGATTTTCCCATAGTTCTGGATGCTGGAAGTCTAACATCAAGGTACCAGCAGGATTGATTTCTGATGAAGGATCTCATCTTGGCTTATGGACCGCTATCTTCTCAATGTGACCATATTAAAAAAATATATATATACACACATATATATATTTATATTTGATAAATATTTATATTTTTATATTATATATTCATTATATACCATATAAATTATATATAAATATATATATATTTGTGTGACCATATAAGAATTAACATATATTATATATTATTTATGTTTAATATATATTTTTATATATTTATATTATATTTTTTTTCTTTTATAGATACAAGGAGAGGGGGGGAGAGAAAGAGAGAAAGATGTATGAGATGAATAGGCAAAGAAAGAGAGCAAGTCCTGTAGAGCCTCTTATAAAAAGATTCTATTTATATTTCACTGTATTCTCACTCCAAATACCACATTTAATCTGAAGACTACTTTCTCTGTGGTCCCATCTCCAAATTCAGTTATGTTGGTGGCTAGGGCTTCAACATATGAGTTTCGGGGAGAGATATTTCAGTCATATATAAAGAAGGTACAATATTTTATTTGTTAAGTAATCCTAGGGAACATATGTCAGGGAGAATAAGACACAATAAAAAATACTTTATATGCATTTATTGGCATTTGTAGTGTAAATTATAGAGGCATGTTTCTTCTAGGAGTCCAGAGAATCATCCTAGATTCCTCCCCCCAAAATCTTTCTAAAAGAATTTTTCAAGCTACAACCTGCTGGTAGGGTTAACAGATAAAATACAAGATTCCTAATTATGATTGATTTTACATAAACAAGTACTTCTTTAAGACACTTAATATCAATCAACAAATATATGAAAAAATGCTCATAATCTCTAGCAGTTAGAGAAATGCAAATCAAAACTACTCTAAGATATCTCACTCCAGTCAGAATGGCAGCTATTAAGAATACACACAACAATGAGTGCTGGCGAGGATGTGGGGAAAAAAGTATACTCATACACTGCTGGTAGGACTGCAAATTGGTGAAGCCAATATGGAAAGAATATGGAGATTCCTTGGAAACCTGGGAATGGAACCACCATTTGACCCAGCTATCCCTCTCCTCGGACTATACCCAAAGGATTTAAAAACAACATACTACAGGGACACAGCCACATCAATGTTTATAGCAGCACAATTCACAATAGCTAAACTTTGGAGCCAACCTAGATGCCTTTCTGTGGATGAATGGATAAAAAAAATAATGTGGCATATATACACAATGGAACATTACTCAGCAATAAAAGAGAATAAAACCCTGGCATTTGCAGGTAAATGGATGGTGCTGGAGAAGATAATGCTAAATGAACTTATCCAATCACAAAAAAGAAATGCCAAATATTTTCTATGATATAAGGAGGCTGACTCATAGTGGGGTAGGGAGTGGGAGCTTGGGAGGAATAGATAAATTCTAGATAGGGAAAGGGGGTGGGAGAGAAAGTGGGGGCAGGGGATTAGCAAGGATGGTGGAATGTGATGGACATCATTATCCAAAGTACATGTATGAAGACATGAATTGGGTGTCAAAATACTTTATATACAGAGATATGAAAAATTGTGGTATAAATGTGTAATAAGAATTGCAATGCATTCTGCCGTCATTTATTTTTTTAATCAATAAAAAAGAAATAAAAAATAAAATGTTACAATTTATGTAAAAGTGGAATTTAAGTATCTGTCCTGCCTTTTTATAGTCCAAATAATTGAATGACAAATCATTTTTGTTGTTGATTTATTTAGGCATAAATCTTAACTTGTTTTGTGGGTTCTATCCCTTCATGGACCTTTCCTTAGAAATGAATCTTGTGTTTTATACCATGTTTATTGCACTGAAAATCCTTTTTGCACATTTTTTCCTCAATACTGTTCTTTACAGAACATTAAATTCCATCCCACATTCCATGTGAAATTATTACATAGAATAGCAAATATTATTCTTGCTACACCAGTCTTTGAATTGCCCTCTGAAACACCACAATATAACCTGTACTATATTTTATGGCATTTTAAAATTCTCCTGAAGCAACTGGTTTTCTTCAGGATGTCAATTCAAGTACATAACGGTGCCTTGTACATTGGTTTGTTGCTGCTGTTTTGAAAAAAAAAATTAAAATGCTGTACTTTGCTTCAGTGTTTCTTGAGGAGAATTCAATTGAGTTAGGACATGGTGCTGGCCCACTCATTTGGAGACAGAAAACTATCCAAGGCAGACTTTTTATGAGTGCTGTTAGAGGCTAGGTTGTCACTATCTAGAATCTCTTACCTTTTCATGACCTTAGGCAGTTAGGATTTGATTCATGGAGTGAACAGTGACTCATCATTTTTAGTATTACTTTGGGAAATGCTTATGGCAAAGTCAAGGAAACACATATTTATCAATGTAAATTTTTGCAGGATGGAAATACTATATTATATGTGGAATACACACATGAACACACACATACATAAATTTTCACATTTATTTCTTGTAACAGTGATTTGTTCTTGTTAACATCATGATTCCTAATTTATGTTACATTAGCTTTATTTAAAAATAAAAAAAGTCCTCATTTCTGTTACATTCTACATTCTTACCTTTAAAACAATTCTTGAGATGACTTATTCCTAAACCTTACAGTGTGTACATTAGTTGTAGATATATTAAAGATACCACAACTAATAAAAGGTACATAAAAATATTTTATATTATAAAAATTGACCTTTAAATAACCTCTGTGTGGGAATCAATCTGTAAACCAATTAATCTCTCTGTCTATGGTGCAAGTGTCTTATCTAGAATCCTGATAAAGAATGGGGGGAGGGAGGGTCTATGTATCCTTCTTATTTGGTCATTACACTTTCTCCTAGAAACTTAGGGTGGTCTTAGGGGTTTAATGTCATTTTGGTACTTATCGATTTCAAGTTTTCCTGGCACCACTTGTTGAAGAGGCTATCTATCACCATGTATTAAAATTGCTATCTATCACCATGTATTAAACTCAATCTCTCATGTGGCACAAAACTCAATTCAAAGTGGATTGAGGATTTAAGCATTAAATCAGAGGTCCTTCACCTAATAGAAGAAAAAATAGGCCCAGATCTATATCATGTTGGCTTAGGAAATGACTTCCTTGACAACACTCCTAAAGAACAAGAACTAAAATCAAGAATCAACAAAAGGGATGATATAAAACTAAAATGCTGCTTCACAGCAAAGGAAATAATCAATAATGTAAAGAGAGAGCCCACAGAATGGGAGAAAATCTTTGCACCTGCACGTCAGATAGCACAAAACTTAAGGATATATAATGAACTCAAAAAACTTATCACCAAAATAAATAAATAAATAACCAATCAATAAATGGGCAAAGGTACTGAACAGGCACATCACTGAAGAAATACAGTCAACAAATATATGAAAAGCAATATCTCTAGCAGTTAGAGAAATACAAATTAAAACTACACTGAGATGCCATCTTACTCTAGTAGAAGTAGAATAGCAATTATCAAAACTACAAGTAATAATAGATGTCGGCAAGGATATGGGGAAAAAGCTACACTCATACATTGTTGGTGGGACTACAAATTGGTTTAATCACTCTGGAAAGCAGTATAGAGATTTCTCAAAAAACTTGGAATGGAACCACCATTTGACCCACTTGGTTTATATGCAAAGGATTTAAAATCAGCATACTACAGGGACACAACCATATCAATGTTTATAACTACACAATTGACAATATCTAAACTTTGGAATCAACCTAGGTGCCCTTTAACAGATGAATTGAAAAAGAAAATGTGGTATATATACACAATGGAATATTACTCAGCAATAAGGAAAAATGAAATTATGGCATTTGCAGGTAAATGGATGGAAATAGAGAATATTCTGCTAATTGAAATAATCCAATCCCCCAAATCCAAAGGCCAGATGTTTGCTCTGATATACAGATGCTAACTTACAATAAGGGGTATAGGGAAGAATAGAAGTACTGTGGATTAGACAAAGGGGAATGGAGGGAATGGAAGGGGAACAAGATGAAGCAAACATTACTATCCTATGTGCTTATATAATTACATGACCAATGTAATTCTACCTCATATTCAAACAGAAAAATGAGAAGTTATACTCCATATATGGATAATATGTCAAAATACTTTCTACTATCATATAAAAATAAATAAATAATACATGTTGACAATATTTAGAAGATGAAAATATAAAATTTGTGTAAGAAAATTTATTTCAATGGACATTAATAACACTATTTTCACAAAGAGTAAAATTTTAAGTTTTAAAGTTTCCTAATTTTATTAAAGCCAACTTTGGAGTCCTGAGTTCTTATTGTCAGGAGTTTACATGAAACTTTCAGTTAGGTGCCCAGAAATAATCAACTGTGTTTGTCTACACATTTGTTTGTGCCTCTATAATTTGTTATTGTGATTGCACAATGTAATATTTTAGAAACATATATAATTTGTTCAAATAACCATGAGAAAATGTAGAATTGGGTCTAAATCATTTATGAATACTTAAATAGATATAAGTAAAGTGAATTGTCAAGCAAAAATGTTATCAAAGGTAAAATAATAAAACAAGCTTGAGAAACTCATGAAAATGCAAAAAGGGATCTGTATTTAGATTACTTTTCAAGAACGTAAGTATCTTTGTACTTACCAACCTCCCAAATGGAAATAGTATATTGAAGATGAAAACAGTTATGAGGGTTTTTTTTTTCTGGAAAAAAAAATCAAGACTAATCATCAATGTTTTTTAAAAAAACTTATTCTTACTTCAAAAAATTGTCAAGTAAATGCATAGTGTGTGTCATTTTTAAAGATTCTCCCTTTACCCAATGATCTCAAATTTTTAGCAATTTTGGTTCATGTACTATAGTGTGTATATGTTTAAGAGAAAAACACTATTTAAAATGTAAAGAGTGTGTGGGTTCTGTTTAAAAACTAAGAAAAATAGTTAAATTCTCAAAGAACTGCAGAAGAAAATTCTACTCATGTAGTGAAGAATATCATCAAGAATAGAAATCTATCTATTCCTAAATATCGCCCCTATGAAGGTAACATAGAGTTTGGAATTCTACCATTAGAGACATATAACTTTTATATGTTTCAACTCAGTGTAAAATGTCACCAGCCCTAGAGCACCTTCTAAAACCTCAGATGTAGTGTGTCCCCTTCCTCCACAGGTACATGGCACACTGTGAACTCCATGAATAACACTAGTGTGATTTGAACACTGTTTTATGTTACGCTATAATGAATACCATGTACATTGTTAGATCGTGAATCTATGCACAACCTAGTGCACTGAGCCTTCCCCAAATCATATAACTATAAATAAGAAATTGTGCATTGCCATATATTACGTAGATTTCATTATAAATGAGCTTATCTAAATCTAAATCCCACACTTTCTCACTATGTCACATAGCATTATAGTACTCACTCTTGAAATGCAATACTTATGGGGAGAATGTTTTGTTTATTAAATGGACTGATGTAAATTCGTTTGTCAGATGGTCTCTTCTTGACCAAGAACATAAAATCAGTAGTAATACTCTGACCTCATTATCAGAAAGAGGCTTAAACCATTTAATAAATATTATTGACAGATTATGAAAAATCAACCTAAGAACATCCCGTTTGCTTGGGATAAAAGCTATATTTTTAAAAATATTTTTAAAATTGTTGATGGACCTTTAGCTGAGCTACAACTCCAACCCCAAAAGCTATATTTTCACTTATGTGAAATTCTTAGTCTTGTAGTATTTATGACAATAATTGTAGAAGAACTAGAAAAAGAAAGAATCCAGTATCTTTTTATACAACAAAAGTAAATATTTACAACTTTCCAAATATTCACATTCAAAAAGTTGTATAAAAGGTAAAGTATGCCAAGCATAATTATTGAAACAAAGCTGTGATATATAAAAGTCTGAACATCAGGTAATCTATTTATTTTTTAAGATTTATTTATTTATTCTAATTTTTTATACATGACAGCAGAATGCATTTCAATTCATAGTACACATATAGAACACAGTTTTTCATGTCTCTGGTTGTACACAAAATAGAGTCACACCATTCATGTCTTCATATGTGTACTTAGGGTAATGATGTCTATTTCTATCCACCATCTTTCCTACCCCCATGCCCCCTCCCTTACTCTCCTTCCCTTTTACCCTATCCAAAGTTTCTCCATTCCTCCCGTGTTCCCCTCCACCCCCATTATGGAGTAGCATCCACATAACAGAGAAAACATTAAGCCTTTGGTTTTGGGGGATTGGCTTACTTCACTTAGAATGATATTCTCCAAATCTATCCATTTACCTGCAATTGCCATGATTTCATTCTCTTTTAATACTGAGTAATATTCCATTGTGTATATAACCACAGTTTCTTTATCCATTCATCTACTGAAGGGCATCTAGGTTAGTTCCACAATTTAGCTATTACGAATTGTGCTTCTATAAATATTGATGTGGCTGTGTCGCTGTAGCATGCTGTTTTTAAGTCCTTTGGTTATAGACAGAGTAGTGGGATAGCTGGGTCAAATGGTGGTTCCATTCCAAATTTTCCAAGGAATATCCACACTGCTTTCCAAATAGTTTGCACCAACTTACAATCCCACCAGCAATGTATAACAAACATATAAAATTTGTTTTGACTCTGCTAACTGCAAAAATTATGACAGGCAGAAATTCTAAGTTTACTGACTTTCAATCAGAATTAACATATTTGTATTTTTTTTCTCCATATTCTGAAAAGTATGTGCAAACATAAACTCTACTTCTAACTCTCCCTGGCTTCACAATCAGCTAAGGAAAGAACAGGTATTTCTCCTCATCAAGTCATAGTTCCTGTTTGAAAATAAAAAAATCCTAGAAAGAAGAAATATTTGGGGTATGGCACACATTTCACTAAAGACAAACAATTAGAATGGTTTGCTCTTTAAATTATCCTAATACCAGATCCATCTAAGGCTATTAGGTCCTAGCAGAAAGTAATCCTTCAACATGCAATGTAACAAGTTCATAATTATTTCTCTATGTAATTTTAATTGAATATTATTTTAATAATTCAGATTAGTTCCAGTAAGAATTCCTTATTTTGTGTTTTATAGAAGTGGTTTGCCCTCTTTCATCTTCATACCTAAGTGCATGGAGAATTTTTTCATCTATTTGTAGCCTGAATGGCTACTTTGACTATAGTAATAGGCCTTGGAATAAAAGTCAATATGACCCACATGTGTGGATCATCTTGCCAAATATTACTCCATTCCTCATGTACTGTTCTACTAAAAACCAATCAAACAAACAAACAAAAAAACACTTATAGGTGGCTATATATTCAGAAAAAAATCCCCATTCAAAAATTTACATCTTATATTCCAGTTCATAAATGTTATCATGCCTTGCTATATTTCTGTACATACTTTGTAAATTTTCACAGTGAACAATATTATACATGGGGAAATACAAACTGTTCATTCACTAGAAACATGTCATTTACAGTTCAGTTTTTAGTAAGATTTCAACATGGATGTTAGAAACTCAGGGTAAGTCTTTATTGAAGGGTAGAATAATTTGTTTCTCAATATCTATAATGACAAATCCTCCTATCACCTCCTTCACAATTGTACTCACCTCCTCTATCCTACAAATTTCTTCTGTTTTGCAGAAGGCTAATGTTTCCCAGAATTACACATTGGTTAAAATATCCAGTGGAACAAACTCAAACTATTATAATTTTAAAACTGTGCTGAAATCTTTCATAATTGTTATTTTTTCCTTTCCATTTAATCTAACCCTCAAATTCAATATTTTAGAATATTGTTGATAGAAATTGGCATTAACATGGGCAGTTGGCTTTTGCCCATTTCTAAGTCATCTGATTTTGGAGAGGCAACATCGCTAAATTATACTTCAGTATGAAGATATAAAGTGGTAAAATAAATTACAGTGAAATTTTCATGTTTAACAATTACTTGACTATTTTTTTTAATCTTCTTTTTGTCCTTAAAAAAAAAAAATCCTGAAATGAGGGACTGGGGTTGTGGATCAGTGGTAGACAGCTCACCAAGCACGTGTGAGGGACTGGGTTTGATCCTCAGCACCATATAAAAATAAATAAAATAAAGATATTGTGTCCATCTACAATTAAAAAATAAATTTAAAAAAAGTCTTGTGCATGGAATTATTTCTTCAATTTAGATAAGTTTAATAACAAT
Source organism: Marmota marmota marmota (assembly GCF_001458135.2). NCBI lineage: Eukaryota > Metazoa > Chordata > Mammalia > Rodentia > Sciuridae > Marmota > Marmota marmota. The sequence continues at coordinate 3,169,552 of NW_026000093.1, read as the reverse complement.
AACAATTACATATTCACATTTTAAAAGAGTTTACATATAATATACTTTTTTCATCACAAATGTCTGAGATAAGCTCATGCTAATTTTGGAGAGCTTGAAAAAATAGTACCAAAAGGAAACGTGACCCAAAGTAAAGATACTGAAAAGCAAAATTTGTGATATTAATCTCCATTCAGAGATTTTTCTGCTTTTTCTTTACTTTTATTTAAAGACATCTAATAGAAATAAATAAAACTTATATATCCAACTATGTCATAATCAGATTGTCTTCTGGATTTTTTATTTTCTTTTATTTCAGGGAAGACACTGGGGATTGAACTCAGGACACTTTATCACTGAGCTGAATCCCCAGCTGAATCTATTTATTCCTTTATTTTTTTAATTATTTATTTATTTATTTTTAGGCAGGATCTTTCTAAGTTGCTATGTTTCTGAGGCTGGCGTAGAACTTGGAATCTCCTGCCTCCGTCTCCCTAGTTACTCATTATCATACCACAACACATATTCACTTTTCACATAGAGCATTTATGTGTGCATTTACTTTACTGTGCTGCCATACGTTAAAGTCATTTTTTGCCTCTTCTCTGATTTGGAACCAGCTTTGTCACTGTCCACAATGAGTTCCTCCAGATCTTATCCATGAGAAAGTTTTCAGTCCTTACATAAATAAAGTTCTATGCCACATTTATACCAAGTAATCCTTCCTCTTAACTCATTTCTTCCTCTAACTTATTTTGACAGTTCAGTGCCATGATCTTTTTCCTAGTTCACTCATCTTTCATTTTTAATATCTTTATTACACTTTTCTGTCTTTGATCCTTCTTAGATGTTGATGTGGCTTCAGTGCTGTTTATCTCTCTATTTTACCTCCTCTGCAAACTGAAACCCACTCACGGTTTCAGCAAACATCTAGATAAGACTTGGAGATAAGTACCTTCAAATCATTTTTTTCACTAAATTTCGACTTCATCTAAAATATATAAATAAAATAAAATAGAACATATACCCAGAACACTTTTCCTTGATCCTCTCCCAAGTAAAATATATATTATCCTCACAAGACATGCAAGCTAAAATCTTGAGTTTTATTTAAGGTTCTCATTTCTCCTATATCTTGCATCTTAATCCTCACAAAATTCTGTTCACATTTATATCTCCTTTTCTTTTAACTTTTCTACCTAAATGTAAATGAACTCTTTGGAGTCTTAAAAATTATTTTCTGGCTGATGAAAACCCCTCTGACTATTCTGCTTATAATCATTCAGGAATGATGTGATTGTTCTACTATGGCTAGTAATCATGCCTCACTGTGACTCTATTTTGTTGGACGACTGTCTGCCACCCTCAGGAAAAAACCCAAACTCTTAAACAGTTCATAGGTTTTCCAAGATTTGGTCACTGTCTACTTTTTCATTGTCACTTCTACACTTTTTTTCTCCATTTGTGTTAAATATCTGATAAGTCCTTTAAGGGGATATGTTCTTTCACTTCTGTTATATTTTAGATCTGAAATGTTTCCCAATGCTCATGTGTTGTAAAGTGGGTCCCTACTGCATCAGTATTCAGAGGTGAGGCTTTGGGAGGTGATTAGATCATGAGGGTTCTGGCCTCCTCAGTGGTTTAATCCACTGATAGCTAAAGGGACTACTGTGAGGTTTGGAAACTGTAGTCAGATGGGGCATGGGTGGCGAAAATATGTCACTGGTGACATTCTTTGGGGGACTAAAACTTGTCCCTGGACTCTTCCTCTCTCTATATCTGTTGCCTGGCTTCCATGAGGTGAAGAGCTCTTCTCCACCATGAGTTTCTACTGTGATGTTCTGTGGTCACGGCAGGCCTACAACAATGGAGCCATCAGACCATAGACCAAAACTTCGGAAACCATGAACCCAAATAAATCGTTCCTTCTCTAAGTTGTACCTGTCAGATATTTTGCTTCCAGTGACAAAAAGTTGACTAACCGAACATCATGTAACAGTTCCAGGGGTTTATAATCAAATCCTGGAGATTTCTTCTCCTTCTCCATGACTTAATCCATTTTACCACCTGTGAACAAACTTCCCTGGCTTCTTAGGTATCATCCTCTTCTTGGTTCACCTAATTCTGAGAGAGGTTTAAATGAAAGGATCTCAGGAAAAACTGATGTTCTACTCCTGCCCTGAAGTCAGATCCATGTGGAAATTGGGTTATTATTTCATTTGGCCTCATAGAAACCCCCTCAACTGTGAGCTGCCCTTATTTGCCCAATTACTGGTAAGGCTTCCACACCCTTACCACCTTCATATTAAAAATATTGAAAATCTGACTTGTATGGTAAATATTTTCCAACATAAGACAATGGTGATGGTTGTGGGACAGCGAATATGCTAAAAAAACAATCCCACAGAACTGTAAAATTTAACGGGTGAGTTTTAGACTATGTCAAAGTGAAATTGTTATTGGAAAAAATATATGATCGCCGGCTTCATCTGATCTTTTAATGAGAATTCCAGGGATTTTTTTTTGTGTGTGTAATATTAAAGTTTGAGAAGTACTGTGAAGGATGGTAGAGATTTGCAAACCTCTTACTTAGGTGGACTATTACTTAATTGGATTCTCTACCCATATATGGCCCTAGGAAATACCTGTGTGAGAGAATGAAGAGGGGGTCCAAGGTATCTGGAAGACCTTTAAGCCAATGAAGAAGAGAATAAATGCAAGTCTCCTAAACACCCAGGTGAGCTGAAGAAGTTCATCAATGATTTCAGGGTATCTTCAGGCCAAAGTCATCTCTTTGACAAATACCATGTTTTCCAAGCTGAATCTTCCTACTAACACTCCTTCAACATTAGTCAATGCCTGGGAGTAGCCCTTGGGATTCAGACCTCACCAGATGGGTCCTATATTAATTGTGCTCCTTAAGTAGGAGATCTTAGAAACATTTCCATAGTTGTCACATAGATTTTGCTAAGATGTTTCATAATCCTACCAAATCTTAACCATCTAGCTTTATTATAACATGCTCATGGACTTCAACAGGCATTTTGTTTATGTCCTCCTGTTTCTTTTCACTGATGTAGATTGAAGTGCCAGCCTGTTCCCATGACAGGGGACAGTGCTGAGCCAGGTCCATAAGGTCTCTGCCATTGAAGGTTAAAGGACATAGAACAAACTCATGCAAGTCATATACCAATTAAAATTTTGTTGAGTGTCACAATAAAAAAAATAAACATTTGGTGATATTTTTTTGGAATAGGAAAAGGAGATAATCATTGAGGGTTTCTGTTTGCTTAATTTTTCTTTTAGATCTGGAGTTCCTAGGTGACATTTTATGTTTTGTCATTGCTATTTGACACTAAGTAGAAGTCTGATTATAATGTGTATTTCACTAAAGTTGAACTTTGTATTTTAATTAAATTTTAGAGAGACTTCTAGAGACTCAAATAGCAGAAACAATTTTAATTTAAAAAAGAAGTCAGTTGTCAGTTTGTTATCCTGCTAATGGATTGCCTATAGCTTGACTTCCCTTCAATTATTATGGAAAGATACATCAGCTAGAGTACTTTCAAACAGACACATTATCTTAAGTGAAACATACTCAAGAAGAATATAATGGTGGTATGTATATACACACATGATCACACAAAACCATGCAATAGAATATTAATTATGCTTTAAAAAAGAAATCCCATGTCTTGGAGTAACATGGGTGGAACTGGAAGACATTATGATTATTCTGAGTGAAAAAAATTAGAAACAGAAAGATAAATACTTCATGATCCTACTTATAAATCCATATACACCAATACCTGGAAATAAAATAGTAGAATGGTTGTTACGAGAGGCCAGAAGTTATAGAAAATGAGAAACAGATGTACAAATAGTACAAAGATGTAATTATTTAGGGTGAATAAATTCAGACATCTAATTCACAGCTTGAGGACTATAGTTAGTAATAACATATCCTGTGCTATATATTGGAAATTTGCTATAAGATTAGATTTCTGGTGCCCTCACCACACAAGAAAGAAGAAAGATAAAGCTTAAAGAGTTAAAAAACAACAACAACAACAAAACTTAACAATCTGAGTAGAGAGCTATGATGATTTTGAGTTGTAACATTATGCATATGTACCTCAAAACATCATATTGCACACCCCAAATATATATATAGTTAAAAGAAGAAATATATATGTTCTACTTATTTTCTACCTCAAAAATAAGAAAAATATATTTTTATTATTAAATCTTGATTATCTATGCCACTATCCTCATTCATCTTCATGAAGTCTTAATTTATTTTGTAAACATATTTGGAATACTTATATTAATATGAACATTTCTTTTTTTAATACCTTTAAGGGTAATTGTTAAGTAACATTAATCTCTAAGTAAAATTTTAAGAATGGCTCCTTGTGTGATCTTAATTGCAGATAAGTTATTTTTCTATTCTTTCATTTCCTTCTCTGTGTTCAGTGAACTTCATTAATGTACTCTTTGCATCATTGTATTTGAGGATCTAACCAGTGCAATATGTGCAGTGATAAAATAGCTCTTCTTAATTATCTGTAATTGCTGCCACAATATCCATCTGCTCTTCTTTGTTACTCTATTCAATATGATCTGAGAGGAAAGGGAGCAATGGATTCCAAAGTTGGTGCACAGGATGAAATTTGTTCATTATCTTCCTCTGTCCATGCTAATAATTTAGAAACAGAACGTGACCCAGGTTTATAATTGCAAATTGAATATCAGAATTTCTTTTCTCACTCTGAAAGTAGCAGCTTGGGTAAAAGGTCTACATTTTCAAATGATTAGCATGGGGGCATAGCTCAGTAGTAGAGCATTTGCCTAGTATGATGAGACTCTGGGTTCAATCCCAGGCACTGAAAAAAAAATATTAAAATGACTTTCTGGAAATGAACCTCTCTAAACCTGCTCTTAGATTTGTGAGAAGGTAGTATAGAAGCCATCTGATCCCCATGAGAGGATCCAATCCAGAAGAGAAGATGAGAAATGAAGAGAAAGGAACTGGATCCAGTGATATCTTTTGAGGACCCCATGTAAAATGAGCCTACAGACAGTGCAATCCTCACATTATTTCTTATACAAGTTATAAGCTGATTATTTCCTTTTTTGTTTAAGTCAATTTACTTTTATGTTTATTTTTTACATTAGTAAACTCTTCATGTGGTCTAATTTTTAAAATATAGTTTTAAATTTTAATGAATACATCATAATTGTACATATTTATGGGGCACAGCATGACATTAATACATATATACAATGTATAATGCTCTGATAAAGATAATTTGGCATATCTATTACCTCAGACATCCTTCTTCATGTTGAAAACATTCAATATCCTATCTACTACCTATTTTGAAATATTCAGTTAACCGAATATTCAATTAACAGAATTATCACATTGTGCTACAGAATATTGGAAGTTATTCCCCTTATCCAACTATACCCCTGTACTGCCAATCATCCTCTTTTGATCCCCCTTCCCAACACCTTTCCCAGGCTCTGGTGACCACTGTTCTGTTCACTACTTGTAATGAGATGGATTTGTGTGTGTGTGTGTGTGTGTGTGTGTGTAGGCTGATTTAGAACTGGATTTTATCAATTTCAACTGAAATAGCCTGAGTAATGGGCAAGGTTAATGAAATTAAAATCTTGGATCAAACATCTTACAATATGAAGATAGGAAAGTTATGTCCAATTCATTCTACATAACTTTCCTATGTTCATATATGAATTCACCACCAGTATAACTCCACATTGTGTTCAATCACAAGAATGGGATCAAAATTATAATAGGTTGCACTCAAAATATATAATAGAATAAAATATATAATATTTCAAAATACATCAAACTGTCATGTATATCTAAAATAAATAATAATAATAATAATAAAGCTCTTACAATATTTGGTGATAAACAGTAATTTACACTACTGGCAAAGAACTGTTGGAGGTGTCATAGTATTGTCTGGTGAGCAACCCAAGGAACAAGCATTCTGGAAAACTAGTCTGACTTCTCAAAGGAAGTGACATTTGTGTAGGCTTTTACAATATGAATAAGAATTTCATCAGGAGGAAATCTGAATGAAGACATTATTGGTAGTGGAAGACATGCTAAATATAGAGCAAAAATGACACTCTGTTCCTATTTCTTTATTTCACAGATTGTAAGAAAATGATGTCCTAAGTGATAATTTTAAGCATAATTTTATGAGTTTGCTGACTAAACTTCCTATCAACTCCTATTCACCAGTCATGCAGAGGAAGCAGAGGAATGCAAATAATTAGTCAATGTTTATCCAATTTATTTGGCACTGGAATTCTGTGTTTAATTTTCACTTATTACCTGAAAAATAATATCTTGGTTCTGGGAATAATACTATAGATTTTTTTAGAAGACCTTCTAATTATCTTTTAAGTATACTACTCTTTCCATGATTGTCTTTCTGATCATTTGGATTTAAAACTTAACAATGAATATTATCCTCATGACTTCTCAATAGGGAAAACTTACCAAGTTGGAACAAATATCATCATTAACTTAATTAGAATATACTCATAGACTATTCTTTTCCATAAAAAAAAACACTTAAATATTTTAGAAGCAAGAAACAGGAAATTATCACCAAGAAAAGGTAGAATTTTTAATACTGTTTTGTTACCATATAAAGATGTTGGAGACTATTGAAGCAAAATCTGTACATGATATTAACAAAAAAAAGTCATGACTAAGAATTTCAGGCCATCTAGAACTACGAAAATGCTCATTTAAGACACCAAAGCTTAAGGATACTCAAGCAGCACTCTTGTTTCAATCAAAGTCAAATATGACCCTTTCAGAGGAAGCTCTAATCCCCAGGAGATCACAACTGAGAGAAATATTAAATCTACAAAAGAAGAACCTGAAAATGAGCCAAGTATTTTTGAGTCTTTCTAATACATGTCTTGTTCACAAAAGTTCAATCACAAAGGGCATTAAAAAAAAAAAAAAAAGACATGTCAATTTCTCACTTCACAAAAGCTACCCAGAACAAGAGGCTATAGAACCACAAGCTAAGGCTGCTTTTAATCTTGACAAGACCTTCCTTGAAGGGCTAACTGAAGAACAAATAAAAGAACAATGGCCCTGCTTAGAATTGTGAACAAACAGAACATACCTGTTCAAAAGAGAGTCCTAAACTCAATGGCCATTTTCAATCTTAGTGTGCCATCATGCCTTGCAATGTTACCTAAAAGGTTACCATTTTTTATGTCCGAGTCCCAGTCCCTCGCTACTTCATACAACACATAATATTCTTACAGGCTTTAGTTTAATAAAGTGGAATTATTTGTATGTTTGTCTCTTTCCACTGCTTTCAACTAGGACCAGAATTTCAACCACATGGGCAAAGAGCACAGAGATCCTTGTTTATTGTCATGAACACACTCAGTTTATACTTAAGATTGGCAACCACTTAGATCCGGGCCTGCCCCCCTTGAATGACTTGAACAGTGTAAATAAAAACTTTAAGAGTATCTTCTAATTTGATCCTTCTCTTGGCATTTCCTATCTCTTCGAATTTCACAGATATTTATGTGAACTTTCAAGCAGAAAGCTGGCTCCCACACTATAAATTTCCTCTTCATCATGCACAACACTAACTCATTACAATATCTGATTGTTTTCCTATTTTTCCCTTCTACTCATAGCCTTGCCTCCAAATCTTTATCAAGTGAACTATTTCAGTGCATAATTTTTCCTAATTAAAAATTGCACATATTTTCCCAATGGTCTCTCTGCCTCAATTTCTTTCCCCCATACTCATGACTGTCTCCACACTGACATCAGAGTGAGGGATTGTCACTCAGGGTTTGATCATGACAAACATTTGCCTGTAGAGTTTCTACCAATTCTTTAAGACTCAATTCAAACAACAGAGGCAGCAGTCAATGGTCTCTCAACCAGAGTGTCCCTCTGCAATATTATGCATGCCATTTGTCTTAATCCTCAATAAAAATTTGAAGAATTGTGTGCACATGGTTGCTTGGTACCCACATCAATCCTTCCTTTTGCAGAGAACCACAAGATAATTGAAACATTCACCCATGATTATATTTTAAAAAGGTGTCTCCTCATTATACTATTCCAGAAGATTGCAGGCCCTTTTCAATATGGAGGTTTTAAAAATATAATTTCCAAGGTCCTAGCATCATAGGTTCTGATTTTGTTGGCCCAGGGTGGGACTTGAACATCAGTGTGTTTTATATCCTTTTACAAATTCCTAAAGTGCAGCCAAGGAGGAGAGAAATCGTGAGTTAATGGGCATGTGGGATTCCACAAAGATATTTTTCCTGGACAGTTCATGACTGAATGAGCTAATCAGATGAAAGGGAATGATTGATATACCCAAGTTCAGGGTCAGGTTTACTTCGTCGCCTGCTGAATATGAGCAGGAGGCATGTAGTACAGAGGACAACACAGCCTGAGACAATTAGGAGACCAGCCAAAAGAATGCATCAAACAGCAAGAGGATAGAGAAGAAGAACGGAAAGAAACCAAAGATTTGAGGCTATTATTGAGATGCTGATTATACTTTGTACAAAGCCTTGTCACTGATGTTTTACCTCTTGACTGTCCCAGAGAAATGTCGTCTAAATGAGGACAACATTTTGCTTAAAATTTTCAGCATTCCATTCCAGGCCCATAAGAGTGATCAGTACCTTTGGCCTCCAATGTAGAATATGGAAGGAAAGAAAGAGGGAAGGTGTTCAGTCTTGTAAATTGTTAAATTTTAAAAGTACATGGCAACTATTGAGTTGTTCAGTGACTGATAATTTTTCTATAAAGGAGTGTTGAGCAGGGTATAATGGCACACACCTGTAGTCAAACCAAGTCAAAAAGCTGAGGCAAGAGGATCCCTTGAGCCTAGAAATTTAGACCAGATTAAACAAAAAAGCTGGACTCCCTTTGAAAGAACACCCACATTAAAAAAAGAAAGAAAGAAATCAAGTCTAGGGACATAGACCTTGGGTTTAATATCCAGCACTGGCAAAGGAAAAAAAAATTAAAAAGGTAAAAAGAAAGAAAATGGAGTGCTCTAGAATATGTTTTTAATATTTTAAAGTTCCTATATATAGTTTTAATAATGAAACAACAACTTATTTTTAAAACTAATATTTTTTGTACATTCCTCCACAATTTATGACATGGACAGTGGGATTTCCAGAAGATGATATTAACTAATAAATTCCTACTCTCACATCATCTAACTTGGGAGCTCACTTCTGAAATATTGCAACCATAAACAGATTCACAATCAATTACAATCTCAAACATGTAACATATTATAATTATAGACATATTAATAATTAAGAATTTTAAATATTTTAGCACAATAGTTTACTTTTATTTATGTCATAAAATAATTGAAATAAGGACTTAAAATTGATTCATCAAAGATCATGAATATCATGATCATTTAGATTAGGCCAAATAATAAAGTTTACTTAATCATTTTGTACTACTACACAATATTTAAAACAGCATTTTGTCCAAACAAACCATTTAGCACTGGGGTTACGTTTAAGAGAGGGGTATCAGTGTATATATTCAACTTAGAATGAGTATATCAATAAAATATGTGCTTATGGCTACAAAAATGAGATTCTTGGAGTTTAAAGAGGTTAGGGATAAAAATCAGAGTACCAAATTAAGAATGGCCAAGACAGCATTAAATTGGCATAGTACTTTTTTTCTAGTAGTTAGAGAACAAGAAAATCATAAAATATTATTTGTATAACTGAAGATTCATAACCCTGAATAATAATCAGATATTATGAAATTACTGACTGGGCAGTTAGACAGCAAGATGAATTAAACAATGAGAACCATAAGGAAAGATAGTTCCATCATTTTAGCAGTTAATATTTTCTAAAAAACAGAAATACATCCTGACACAGATTTGTATCTGTGTTAGAACAACTAAATATTAACATGCCAATAAAATGAATTATTGCAGTAAATGATATGATAGTTTAAATAACAGGGTAGCTTACCTGCTTCATGCAGTATTTTTGATGACTAGAATCTATTAGTAAAAGGATTGATTTATATAAAAATCACAATTTTAAAATGCAAATGTGTACATTGACAATGAAATCAGAATAGGTTTCCAGTTGCCTTATTTATAGCCCCCTTTATTATCAGTCCTTTCTCTCATTAAAAGATTGTGATTATATTTCTTGTAGGCATCACAGGATAATCAGTGAGCACAAAACTGACTTCAATTATTGACAATGAATTTAAAAAGGAAAATGACTTTAACGTTTTGCGTAAGCACCTGGTATTACAATGTTGTTTTGACTTTAGGTACAAAGAATTTGAAAAATATTTCCCTTAAAAAATCAATGCAAAAACTGTGCAAGGGTCAAAATAAGCATTTTAGTGTTCTAGAGTGTGACTAAAATTGTATAACCAATGTCAAACTAAGAACAGTGAGAATCTTGCCCAACAGTCTGTGACAGTTTCGTCCCTGGTCGTCCCAGAGCATCCTCAGTTCTGTTGATTGGATGGTTTTCCCTGCATAAGGAAGCCACCCAAATCAGCAGCTTCACAGCTGTTGTGAGAAAGAACTCACTGCATGCCAATCATTGTCAGTCAGTTTGGCAATCTTGGTGTCAATCTAAAAGAGAGCTCAATAACTCTGCTAGCCTGTGTTGAAGTCCTATTGGAAACAATGAGTAGACTGCAGGGGTCTCACAGATTTAACAGAGAGCTTCAGAAGTTGAGAGAGTCAGGAAACACAGAGGACTTGATAGTCTATCCACCCATCCCTGGTGCACGCACAGTCAAGACCACAAGGGCTAACACACCCAAAAATCCCTGGCAAAGAGAACCTGAGCACACACACCTGAAATGTCCATAGGAAGTAAAAACCATGGAAGCTTCAAAGAGAACTGACATTTGAAATCTCTTGCCAGGCATATATTCATGAACAGAAAGAAGAGACCTTCCTGGCTTAAGGTCTTTGAGCATTCGTCCTTAGACCACCTTACTATGAATCCTAAGCTACTCAAACACAGTGAATTCAGTAGATTGCCACCAAAAAAAAAAAAAAAAAAAAAAAANATATATATATATATATATATATATATATATATCTCAGAGTCAATAAAACTTTTGAAGTTAAAAATATACTGGCAAAAAAAAGTCTCAGGAGGAAGAAGCTGAAGGGAAGGAAAAGCAACTCAAAATAATAATTGAAAACATTTTAAATATTATGGAAAAATTCAGTGGGTAGATATGGGGCTCAATAGGTCTCAAGTAGAAGAAGGACAAAGAAGTAACATATCTACACACAATAGCGAAAGTGCTGAAAGCCAGAGAACAAGAGAAACATTTTATGGAAGAATGAGATTGATGACCAATCATATACAGCATGATTAATGCCCAACTTCTCAGAAATAGCAAGCCAAAAGGCAGTGTGTGACTGCATTCAAATTTATAGCAGAAAAGATTTGTCAATCAAGAATTTTATAACCAACAAAAGTAATCATCAAAAATAAAGAGTAAATAAAAACAACTCTCAAAAAAAAAAAAAATAGAAGAAGACTGAGGGCCTATGCTGCCCTGACTTATAAGAAATACTCAAGAAAATCCTTCAGGCTGAAAGATTCTACTTCAAATTGGCAGAAATTAAAACTGGTGTAAATGATAAATATGTGGATAAATATAAAAATAACAGTATTATATAGTTTCTCTCTTCTGTTAACTTATTTAAGTTAAATTAATGTAAATTAATAATTGTGACACCATATTTTGCAATTTAAGCAACATAGAGTATAATATAATATATACCAAAAAGAGATAGGAGATAAAAGGACATATATCTGAATATAATTTGTATATTTTACCAGAATTAAACTACTACTATAATTCTGCAATAGATTGTGACGACTTAATAGGCACAGTGTAATCCCTAGAACTTGAGTAGAAAAGCTATGTTCCTTAGAATAACCTTAACTGTCACCTATTTTTTTTTGTGTGTGTGTGTGTGTGCGCGCTCATGTGTATGTGTTTTCTTTTTAATTTTAGGGAGGGATTATAATGAAATATGAAGGAATAAAGTTAGCAAAATAAATCGAAACCTGTCCATCAAAATCTATAAAACATTGGTAAGATGTATTTATTATAGAAGATCAAAATAAATATGGCAATATCATATGGTCATGAAATATTGTTAGTAGGGCAATTCCCTGCAAAGTTGTCTATTAATTCAACATAGTTTCTATCCAGATCCTAGAAGGCACTTACAGAATCTGACAATAACAATATGAACTCAAAACTCATGTGAAAATGCAAAAAAATGAGAGTCTTTAAAGAATCTTTGAAAATAACAAAGGTGGAAGATATACCCCTCTCCGTTTTTAAATTTACTGTAATGGTACAGAAATCAAGATGGTGGTATCATCTAAAGAAGTTATAAATCAAAAGAATTGTGTGACTTCAGCAGTGTCTTTACATTTATTTTCAAATGGAGTTTGACAAATACGTTATGACAATTCAATGGGGAGAAGAAATTCCCTTCAATAATTATGTATTCATATACACATATTTACACATAGATATTAATCTTTATGTGAGCATATATTTAGATTTATGCAAGAAATTCCTAATTAAATAAAAATGTTTATAACTTTATTTCACACTATGAAAAATAATCCAAAATAGATCAAGGACAAAGGTAAGAGCTAAAAATATAAAATAAAACACATACACACATACACACAGGAGAAAATTGTGCGATTTAATCAAGCAAAGTTTCTTAGACGTATATGGAAAGGTCTGGTGTTGAGCATAGGGATTGTCTCCAAATGGGCATGAGGAAACTTTTTTAAAAGATGGAATCAATATAAAATTTCATTGTAATTATGGTTGCAGAGCAATATAAATCTACTAAAAGTTCTGAATTGTCCATTACAATGAGTGAATTTTATCTTATACCAATTTCTTTTCCAAAGAAACAATAAATGTGTCCCAGTAGTAAATGAGAATGAATTAGTATAATTTGCTTAAGAAAACTAAGCCTAGAAATACAGATTAAAAACTCACAGAATAACCTGAATGGTTCAAGGTCACTGACAAAACATCTAAGAATTTTAATATTTTATGACACATAATATGTAAGTTTGAATATGTCAACATTTACTCTTGATTTTTATTCACTTCTAGTTAATTTTTCATTTTGGTTTAATGGTAATCAATATACATTTGTGGACCCTTTTTATAATCCATTTAAAGTTATTCTATAAAAAAAACAACAACAACTTTATTCTTGACCTTTCCATAGTATTGGCAGTCATATATTTTTGTTGAATTTGCATTTTTTCAAAATTAAACATTAATAATATATTAATGTATTATTAATATTCACAAACCAACTTCAAATAATTTTGGAATTTTGTGTTTTCTTTTTTTAAATATTTTTTAGTTGTCAAGGGACCATTATTTTGCTTATTTATGTGTGGCTCTGTGGCTGAGAATGGAATCCAGTATTTCACTTCACACTCTGCTACTGAGCCACAACCCCAGTCCCTTGTGTTCTCATTTTGATACACTACTTAAGGAACAATCATTGTCAGATGATAGAATTGATAAAGAAAAGATTAGCTCTCACTTGAATTGACCTATGGTGCTTGCCAACCCATGTTACATTGGTGACAGCTTCTTGACCTGCTAGAAAAATTTCAGGGTCAAAGAAGCCTGTGCAGATTAGTAATTATTGAGTAGATAGGCAGTTAGCTGACCAATTAATTACATGATGCTCAAGAATACCATTTTAAAGTTTCTTTAGCAGTGTGGATGACACATATACTTTCTCTAAAAGTCCTCTCTAAGTACCTAGTCAATTCAAGTATAGAATTAAAGGTTTTGATATTACATATGTCAGCCCCTTTGGATATACTCTGTAAAGCAAAATGTCCAGAAAAAGCTATACTGAAGTCCTAATCACTAGTATTTATAAACTTTTTGGAAATAGTGTCTTGCAGATGGAATCAAATTCAGATGAGAAACATGTGTTCTAATCCAATATGGCTAAATGTCCCCTTGAGAAGAACAAAACGCCATGTGAAGATAGAGACACATGGGAGAACACTATGAAATGACAGACAGAACCTAGAGTATTGCAACTGCAAGCCAAGGAACACTTGGGCTTTCAAAGACTAGGAAAAAAACATCAAGAATCCTTGCTTAGATGACTTGGATGGAGTATAACCCAATCAACTCCTTGATTGGAGGTTTCTAATTCAGAACTTTTGAAATTCAATTTCTGTTGTTTGTAAGCCCAAGGTTGTGGGTAAGTTTGTAATGGTAGCCATGGAAAATACATATATACTAAGATGTCAGCATGTGGGTATTCTTACAATAGATATCTACAGATATGAATGTAGTCTGGAAATTGGGTGATAAGTAGAGACTGGAAGCATTTTGAGCCTAAAAAGAGAAAAAGTCTAGATTGCTGGTAAAAATATGGATGTTAAAAGCAGTTATACATAAAAGAATTGAAGAGAAAATTTTCAATACTGTTTTAGAGAATATAAATATCATGATGAACAGAATTTTTACAGAAATATGGGTATTAAGGGTATCTCTAAAGATGTCTCAGATAGAACTGAAGAACTTTTTATTAAAAAATGGAAGATGGTATACTCCACTGGTTTGTGGAAAGCATAACCAGTAGGGCAATAAATTTGGATATTTAGATGAGAAGATTTCCAATCCAAGTGTGAAAAGTACAGACTTCTTTTTAATTTCTTCTTATACAAAATGCAAGACAAAGTGATAAATTGAGGAACCACTAAAAAGATGAATTGGAAAATTCTCAGCATTGCCAGAAATTCTCAGCATGCCCTGAAACTGTTCCAAGTCTGCGGCAGGGAGATTACTTCCTGAAGAAATTAGATGTGTTATTCTTGATTCTAACCAACCATCTTAAGAAGTCAGGATATAGATATAATTTTCTGTAGAATATTCCCTCTTGTTTGATGTATTCCCATCATGTGCCAAGGAGATGAAAAAGGTTTGTTTGTTTATTTATTTATTTATTTATCTGTTTATTTATTTTTTAATAAGCAAAAGCATTGGACTGGATTGGAAGTTACAGAGATGGGAAGAAATGAAGGAAAAATACTTTGTACCTCCCTTTTATATTCTGCCAAATTCTACCTTGCTATCTACATAAAATCATGAGGCTGAGCCATGATGCAAAGACCTGGGTCAACAAGACCTCTTTGTGTCAAGAAGGCAGGGCCACACCTCAGTGGGCCAACAGGATGGAGTGCTGCCCTTGTGGGCCAAGGGGACAGGGCTGTTGCACCAGTAGGATCAAAAGACAGAGATTTGAAATACAGATAATTTTTCTTAGGTCATACAATTTAATGAAATTTTCCCTTCTAGCTTTTAGACTTCTTCTAATTTCTTTCTTATATAATTGAAATGTCTACCATGTGCCAGTTACACTAAACCATTGCAGAAGCAGATACCTTCTCTGATTTCAGTGATAGGAATTTTGCAAGGAGATATCACATTTCAAGTATCACTCAAAACCAATCCAATGATGATTTAGAGAATAAAATTTTTGTACTTTTGAGTGGATTATATCGCATTGAGATCTCAGAGTTAATATAGGATTGGGCTGTCTTTGGGGGATATTGGGATGGGGTGGATATATTTTTTAATTAGGATAAACATGAATTTTGAAGAGCAATAAAGCATACTCTTCTGGGTTGAACTCTGTCCCTGAAAAAGATATATTAAAATCCTGAGCCCCAGAATGTGTGAATGTGACCTTACTTTTAAATAAGGTGCTGTAGATAAACTTTTGGCGATATCTTTAGGTATGCACTGTGAGAAATAGAAACTCTGGTGATCCATTTACAGCATATAGTATTCAGCCTTAATTGTATCCAATTATAGCCATTTTAATTTAGCCCTTCCCTTTGCCGGCCTTAATTTTAAAATTAACCATTTGCGTAGATTGTGCCTCTGAGTCCTCCAATCAAGGAAAAGGGCAGCACTGCATTAAGTTTATAAACAGGCAGACTGCCTTCCCAATGCTTGCTAGCCAAGTTCCCTAGCAAGCCAGTCTGGCACAAGTAAAGTTTGCCTTACCCATCCACTTTCAAGGAGGTTTTTTGGTTTCTTGTGGAACCTCAATGTTTATAACATGCACTAATTCAGCAAAACTGATATATTTTGAAGATGAAACCAATGTTCTGTGAAGATAGAAATACACAGAGAACATAATAGTAGACAGCAAATAATAGTAGACACAAAACTTGGGAGTGTTAGAGTCACAAACTAAGTAACATCAAGGATTGATGCCCATCACCATAAGCTGGGAAAAGTCAAGGACAGATTTTACCCATATATTTAGAGGGAATATAGCCTGCTGATACCTTGATTTTGGATTTCAAACTTCTTAACTTTGACAGAATAAATCTTATTGTTTTAAGTCACCCAGTTTCTCTATTTTGTTAGAGCAAATCTATGAAACTTATTCAGACAACTAACTAGTAAAAATGAAGGATGCCTGGATTGTTCGTTTTTCTCTTATCTAAAAGATTAAGTGAGAAAACTCTTAAATATATGAACCAGGATTTATAATTTTGTACATTTCTGTAGTCTCTTCCAATTGTAATTTGTAAAATGGAATTAAATTTTCCCTATAACTCATAAAAGTAATGTTATTTTTAAGTGATCATGTGGTTTAGGATTATGCAAAGTAATTCACATATATTTTCATCTAATAATCAATAACTCACTATGGTAGTTACTATTATTTCTGTCAACTATCACAGGAGATCATAAGGAATAAATTTTTTGACTAAAGGAAATAAATCCATGTCTGTCCGAATCCAAAATTCAACCTCTTAACCACAAAGTTTATTTGAAAACTGCTGTTTAATTCTCTAGTATCTGGTTTTCAAAAATAGATTTAAAAATTAGTTGGTACAAATAACACTTGAGGACCTATTTTTCTATGTACTTGATGATGGTATGTTTCTAGGATCCATATAAAAATTGGAAGGAAATAATATTTTTCTTTGGTTAAAAACGAACAAATATATCAACTCTTACCATTTATATGTTTTATTATTGACATTTATTACTTTATAATTTGGAGTGCCCCAATTTTTATAAACTGAAATTTTATATTGCAGAATAATTATTCTTCACTGTGTGTGTGTGCTAGAATGCTATCCTAAAATATTAATTTCAAAATGTCATTATGTCTTACAATAAGTTTGTATGCATGTGGTGAATTAAAGATGGCCACAAATTTGCTCATGTTGTCCCCTAAGGTATTGGGAACTAGTCCCCTCCACTCCGTTTTGAGGAATCTTTCTAACCACTTGGCCAATTGTGTACAGAATAAGCACGTTGTACCCAGATTTAAAACAGCTGTAGTTTCTACTCCTTTGTTACGGAGCACTCTCCATGGGAGCCATGATGTTCCATGCAAGAAATGCAACCACTCAGCTAAAGGCCAGCATGAAATTTCTGAGTCTCCTTAAAGAGAGTGAGGGAGAGAGTTCAGCTTCCATCCATCCCCAACATGGAGCCAAACATGAGAGTAAAGACTTTTTTGACTTTTCAATCCAGCTGACAAAATATAGGGTGGAAAAATTAGCTAGCCAATGCTCTGCCTGAATTCTTGGCCCACAGTTTCATTGGATAATAATAAAATTGTGTACAAACCATTAACTTTAGTTCCTCCTTCATTATGCAGCAATACATAACCTGATCAGGATATTCAATTGCATTTTACATAATGAAGTCGAAGCCATTTCCATTCATTTTGTTTTTTGTTTTCTATCCCAAATCTCTGACCTGGAGGTTCTGTCCAACCTGGTTTTGTGCAATTTGGCTGATAAGAGTAGTCATTTGGCTTCACCGGTAATTTGCAGGTGCTTCATGGATTTGTATGTTGTCTGATTTTGTGCTTTTATTTCTAAAAGGATTTTAAAAAATACTGATTAAATTTATGTTTGCATCTGCTTACAAGAAGGTCACAACATGCTTTTAAGATTTAGTGCATGATAAATTTTCAGAGTAGTTTCCAAAATTTAAAAGAAGTTGGGATAATAAAAGCTATTTTGTTGTTGTTGTTGTTGTTGTTTTGTTTGCTACTATTTTTAAATTATGGGAGCAAGAGTATAAGAAAAACTTATTTCTCATCTTAATTTCTGTAGAGAAAAAAATAATTTTTACAAATGGCTTCTTAAATATTTCCCCTTATTTGAACAATGCCTTTAAACTAATATCTGTCTGATATTCCTTAGTAAACATATGTATTTTTCTTTTTGTGATTTCATGAAAAGATTGACTCTCATGAAACATCTTATTAACTGTTACAATGATTATACTTTTGCTATCATATCCATTAATTCTTCATTATTTGTCAGATATCTATTGAATGTTCTCTGTGTTTGGGATATTTTTCCCGAGGTTATAGTCCTGTAAATAGTCACAAGAGAAGAGACAGACAAGTTAGCAAACACCTATTTCCCAGACAGGTGTGCTCCCAGAGAAGCAACCAGGTGGCACAGAAGCATCAGCCTTGAGTCTTGGGGATAGAGTCTTGGGTCTGCTGGGTGCAAACTTGTAGGAGAAGGAGGCATCAGCCCACCTTGAATGAAAGAGTCCAGAGTACTCGGAACAATAGGTGTGGAGGAGCATCATGCACCAAGTGGAACTTGGAGCAAAGAGCAGGGCCAGATCCAACATGGACAACCACACCAGGGATTCATTGTGAGTACCCTGGGAAAAAGTCAGAAGAGGAGGGAGAAAGCAGAGTGGGCTTAGAAAGTGAACGATTCTCTGATTTTGAAACTGTATATTCCTGCTGGAAAGAAAGAAAAAAATAATCATACTCCTAATTCCACGGCTCAGAGATAACCACTAATATCCACATGAAAGTATTTGTTTTCAAGATGGTTTCAATACACAATTTTTAAAAATTAACAATTTCATATAGTATTTTTTTAAAAAAATTATGAACAACTTCCTGACCTCTGTGGAAAATGTTTTTTATGATTACTGAATTATTTTTATTGGTGTTCTGGTAAATGTTGTGTTGAAGATTTTACAACCATTATTCTGGGGAAAAAAAGTCCTGATTTGTGGAACTTGGAATTTTTTTGCCAAGAAAACACTCCTTCACTGGCTAGTTTCAAATTCAACAGGCTACTGAACACATAGTTGGGAAGACAAGTCCCAATGGGCTCTCCTGAGTGGAGTAAGCCACTTGAGCACACGGTTGTGTTTATTTTCTGTGCTATAGGTAGCCTTAACTTCATTTCACTTTTTCTGTTATTGGATACTTGATTTCCATACATTTCCTTTTATAAACAAGATCTGACTATCACCTTGACATGTAATCCTGAGAGGAAGGTGCTGCTTAAAATTTTACAATTTCTGACAATTATCTACTGTCTGGAGATAACAGATAATTGCATATTATAAGTAAGATTGACTTAGATAATTTTTCCATTTTGTCAAGAATTGTGTACTGCAATGAAGAGATTAGACGTGATGTTTTTATAAAATGTATAATTAAAAAATGTTATAAATAATAGTAGTTGTAAATATATTTAAGAAAGACACATGGGGAGATGACTGACAAGGTAGAAGTACAGGGAAGGGGGAATTTACACTATCAGGACAAGGGTTAAATAATCCACTGGCAATTCAACAACAGCAAATATTGAGTACCATTGTATATCATGGCCTGTTTTCACCACTGGGTGAAACCAGTGGGGAGGGGATTACCATAACTGAGTATCCATTCTGATGGAAAAGGCAGATAATAAATGAGAGATCCCTAGCATAGAATGTTAAAAGTGCTCCTCACTACTTTTTCTTTATCAAAGGAGGGGTACTAGGATTTGTTCAGGCTGCAGCTGAGCATTTGGAGCACTTGAAAGCTGACCACATCCTCAGGACCTCTTTGTATGTCAAACACCTTGGAAATACTTGGCAATGATTTTTTGCTCAGGAACGTGACTGCTGTGGTTTGGCTTCAAAGCAGTGATGAAGAGAAGAAGTTGTAAGTAAAATAGCAAGAAAGGCCGCAATTGGAGGTGATGCCACCACAGTTCACAGCTAGAAGATAATTCCTGATGGATATAAAGGGCAGCCCTTCTACAGCTACTCTCCACTCCACCCACTTGCCTCATTGAGACAGTAATGAGAATCTCATCAAACCTGCAACTTGGAAAGTCAGAATTATTCTCATGTCGACAATTTACCCAGGAACATAACTGAGCATTTCCTTAGCTTCTTTGATTTCCTACAGCAAAGTTTTGCTTGTTTGTGTTTTTCCATCAACGAAACCCTCATATTTATTTTACACAGTTTCCTAAGCATTTTTTTCTGTTTTCTGTTGTGCTTGGAATATCTGGGTGTGCTTTGATATCATTTGTTGTAAGTCAATATGATATTCCTAGAAGGATCTCTGGGAAAGAATCAAAATTCTTTGTGCATTAACTGTGTATGCACCATTATCCAAGGTCATCAGTGGTAAGTCAGTGAGCCAGCAAAGCACTAAGGAGCAGTGTCTACAAGACCACATGCTGAAGACATGGGGCCAAAGAAATGAAACTCAGGATGTGAATTCTCAAAATCTGGCAAAAAAAAAAAAAAAAGTGATCAGCTGTAGGTTTTTCACCAGAGATAACACAAGAGTAAAGATTAAGAAAGTAGCTTTTGAAAAGAAATAAACTGAAAACAAATTGTTAAAGGGACGATTAAAAAGGTTTAACAAAATGTAAGAGCAAGAAGGGTAGTTATAGAAACCGATGAATTGCACACTGAGCTAAGTAAACAAGCCCATTTGAAATAAAATTCTGCATTAGAAATGGAGAAACCTGAAACAACCATATGGCCTGCAATTGTATTTCAACTAATCTTATTTTCTTAATGGCTTAAAGGTAAATTTAAAGTTAAATTAGGTTCAGAATGCAATTGGGAGTTAAATGATGTGTAAATTAATAGTTCAATTTTTAAAGTAATGGTATTAGTTTAGATTTTGAAATAAACTGGTGAAAAACCACATATGTGGGAAATAAGAATGCTTTAAACTTTGTAAAACTTCATGGGAGTTGCACTGAAACCTAACAGGTTGACTAATGAAAGCAGCAGCAATACTAAGTGTAAAAAAGGCAGACTTTGATGTCTTTTGTGAGAAGGCACATTTTAAGACAAGAGATGAATACTAACAGAAAGGCTTCCTGTGTCTATTAAAGAAAAGATGTGGAAAAGAATTAATAAAAGAATTATTAATGGTTAAAGAGATTTAGTGTATTCATTATTACTACAGTCAAATTAATCATTATTTTTTCCAACAAAATTTTCCAAGAAAGTCCATCCTTTTCTTTATTGTTTTTGTACATCTATGTGAACATTTTTCAATGAATTAGTTATTAGGTACTAGAAAACACTGGGGAACAGGTAGCTTGACAGGTATTATAGTACTATGTCAGAGTATAATGGGGACCATCTGTCCATATAAACAAAGACCATGCAATTAGAGAATTTCCATTAAATCCTTTATTATTTTAAAAATGAAGCTAAAGGCAATTTCTATTTATCCTTCACTGTGGTTTTAGAGCATATGGAGATAGAATAAAAAACTCATTTATATTTGTTTGAGGGTCTACATTCATTAGTGTATCTGAAAATCTTCTCCTTGCTATAGCAAGCATTTAAGCAATCAAAACTGGAGGAGGAAGAAAAGATAGGGAATTTAATAAAATATTTTTAAAGTTGTCACTGAGTTGTAAGTGTTATTATTACTAACCTTATTTCCTGCAAAGTTTTTACTCAGGTTCTCACTAACAAAAACAATAAATAAATAAAATTTATGCGAGTTGATAGGTGAGTTAGTTGGCTGGATTGTGGTAATAATTTTACAATGAATTTATATTTCAAAATATTACATTATATGACTTAAATATACACAATGTTTATTCATCAAATGTGCCTTAGTAAGGCTGAGAGAGGATCAAGGAACCAGTATGATGGGGTAATTATTTTAAGCTGAGAAAGTAACATGAAAAAGGGTTTCTATGGACCTATTCTTAAGGTCAGAGCATCCTTGGAAGCCAGCTATAGCTTGAACATTTTGATGATGGACGTATATATTTCAGCTGGTCAAATGCAAATTCCCTTGTTGTATAGTGCTTTTAAGATTGGTTAAGCAGCTTATTTAAACACATCAACTCATATATTATTTGTAAACTACCAGGGCACTTATAACAAAATGCACAACAGTCTATTTACCCAATGGCCATACTTTCTGCAATTTTATTGAATAAGTCCACAGTGTTTCCTAAAATAAGTTTATTAATAAGAATTTTAGAGTAGTCTACTAAATGCAATAAAAAAACTGATATGATAGAATCACAAATATTTCTTAAGGGTTATATATGATTGGAACCTGTTATTTTTGATAGAAATGCCTCTGAACTCAATTCTAGTAAATTAGGTTTCCAATTAAAATGCCATTTTATTTATTTAGTTTTTATTTGTTCATTTGTTGGCTGCTAGATTTTTGTCATTTAAAATTATTACTGTTTTTATTCTGCGAATAGTTAAACAAAAATTAGATTAGAAATGGGACACTTTACCTCAGCTTCTTTCTGGCAGACTGAAAGACATTTTTTTTTTTTAATTTCAGAAAATCCAATTTCAATTCATCACATTTGATTAGATATACAACACAACCCAAATCTTTTATTTGAAAATCACTTGCCAATGTGCAGGATTGATTATTTTACTGAATCATGATATTTTAATAAATATTAAGAGGTTAATAAACTAAAACCTAAATCTTGCAGAATTTTCAAAAGCATTTAATTACTTTATCGCTTTATGCTTCTTCATAAAATTATTATGTATTATAAACTTTCATTGAATTACTATGTGTGAGACATTGTCCTAAGCACTTAAGTTTGGTGGCTGGATCAATGTTCTAATATACTCATGAGAAGAAAATGAATAATATATGTAAGATACTATACACTTATTACTATAGTCAACAAGACATAGTGGTGTGGGTGAGAGCATTGAGGGATGGAGAGTATCTTAAACATAGGGGTCAGAGTCACATCCTGTGAAGTTGACAAATGAGCTGAAGCCAGAATGATTAGGGGAAGTTGACATGTAAGGGTCTGATCAATCTTGCAGATAGAAGAATTGGAGTAGTCAGTTATCCTAGCATGAGCTGGACCACTCCAGGGCCAGAAGATGTACACACAGGAAGAAGCAAAGTCAGAAGTATGGCATAGGAAGATCATGCATGGTCACAGCAGGAGCTTGCAGTGATGAGCCACTGAGCTTGGGAGCACACTCCTGGCTATACAAGATGACTTTTCTAACTGGTGGATGGAGCATTGTGGTGTGATAGAAGGGGAAAACACTAAGGAATACAAGAAGGAAAGTCAATTAGGAGGTACATGCAGAAGTACATGCACAGAAGGACGATGGCTTTAATGAATTCTTTCCCTGGAGGCAAAAAGATGGAGATAGTTTCAGATACACTTTGAAAAAAGAGAAGAAAGAATTTCCAGATGGAGAGGAGGAAGGAAAGGAGGGAGAGAGACATCAGTTATAATGACTAAATTGTGAACCTCAAATACTGGGTTGATGTCATTTCCAGAACACTTCTGTTTTAGTCATGTTACATTTGGTAATGCTGAGAAACTCATGAGTAGATAATATCTATTGAGTGAACAATTTGTGCCAAGCGCCGTCTAAATTTCTTTATGTATATTATTAAATTTAATATTTTTAACAAATCTATGAATAGTAGATACTATTTTACCAACATGAAGACACTCATAGAAAGGTTACTAACTTTCCCAAGTTTATATAATCAGTAAATTGCTGTAGATCAAATTTGACTTAATCTCCCTGTCAAGGTAGGTAAATTTATAGGATACATTTTGATGTATGCACTAGTATTCAATCCCAGGGTTAAATTAGAGTAGATTTCTGCTTCTCTAGGAACAAGATTGTCAGACTGTTTTCTAAGAGATATCAAGGTTGGAACCATTGAGGATGAATATATCAAAATCTGGAATCAGTATCTCAGGTCTATAATCTCAGATATCCAATTTAATCATCAGATTAATTTTTAGAGGTTGGCTCAGTGGATGTGCTTGGGAGATGGATGGATAAAAGCATCAGATGAAATACTGAGAATTTCCAAAGCATCCATTTTGGTTGCATAGTGCGATGATGATTTGGATATGCTATGTCCCCTAAATCTTCTGTGTTAATGGAGGAATGGTCAAAGGAGACTGATCAGATTATGAGAGCTGTAACCTAATTAGCCCATCTTAGTTTAAGTGGACTGGGTAGTACCCATTGCTGGGTAATGCTTGAGTGGGGTATAACTGGAGGATGTGGGGCCCTAAGGCTGTGCCCTGAGGGTCTCATCTTTCCTGTGGCTCCTTCTCCCATCCCTCTGTCTGCTTCCTGTACACCATACCCCGTGAATTAGCAGCTTTTCACCATACCCTTCAACCATGATGTTTTTCCTCACCTTAGATCTGAACCAATAGAGTCAGCCATCTATAGACTGAAACCACTGATACTGTTAGCCACAAATAAACTTTTTCTCTTCTAAGTTGCTCCTGACAGATATGTTGGTCACAGCAATGCAAACCTGACTAAAATACATAGGCATGCATTTGTTTTTTTACAATGGGAAGTCATTGTTTTGTGCCTTAGAAGACAAATGATAAAGAGAATTCATGAAGATAGAAAACAGCTGAATGAATTATATGACTCAAGTATTAAATGTCATCAGACCACAACGTGAAGACAGTGTTGCCAAATAGGATCAGGGTGCTTTGATCTTCTGGCCAGTGACTACTGAAATCAAAGATGTTGGCTGATCTCCCCTGAGAGGGCACTGCACTTTTGATTAATGTCTCTCACTCTGACTTCACACTTATGAGCAAATTCCTTCTAATTTAAGTACTCTTTGTATGTAGACATATTTTTTATCAGATCACATTATAGTTGTACAGCCACTTTCTAAAAATAATTGTTTCTCTTTCTTTTGACTCTCAGTGTATAATGGCTTACTAGTTTAACACTAACAAGTGTTAAGTGTGAACTTCATTGTAGATTCAAACTGCTGAAAGTATATGCCGAGTTTGCTACTGATATCAGCGACTTCTACTTTTACAGATCTAAAGCCAGCATTTCCTGATGAATCTATTTTATTGCACAAGGATCAAGAACACAAACTCCACAGACTATTTGAATTCACTATCCAGAAAGAGAGCTTCCAAATCCTACTGGTAACAGTTCTCATTTTGTGAGCTGACCTGATGACATTTAGCACTTGAGTCATCTAATTCATTCCCTTGTTTTCTTCTCTTCATGTGTTCTCATTTGTCTTCTGAAATACGAAACAAAAGAGTGACCTCTCGTTGGAAAAATATAAATGCATGGTCATGCAAACATAAATATTGTGTTTACTTTGGAAATATTCAATGTTTTCATTTGCTGCTTTTATGTTTCCACCTCACAAGTTTGTCTACTGTGGCCAAGACGTAAAAAAAAGTCCATCTACTCTCAGTTTGATAATAAAATTAAGTATCTGAGATTATGAAGCTGAGGTTTTGACTATAGACTTTGATGTATTTACAACTATATTGGTGATTGAACTTAATTCCTCCTGGAAAACAGCCTGACAATCTTTTCCCAAGAGAAACAGAAATCTACTCAGATGTCGCCATGGGGCTGAATACCAGTGCATATATTTTAAAACACCTTATAATTTTACTTACATTGAGAGAGGGATTAAGTCTAAGTCTTTCGTTATTAAGTCATTAATATATTGGTGGTTAAGTAGCTATTTTCACTACCTAATCACCAGTTTCCTTATATTTAACTTAATGCATCATGTAATTAGGTACACTGTGATGCAAATATACATAAATTACACATGCAAACAAAATAAGTAACATAAAGGGTATGCAAAATATGTGTAGACTTCATTAACATTTATGATATGTAAATTTATGCATTAAACCATTGTTTGTGAACAAATCACCTATGTTCCTAAAATTTAGTGCTGAACAAGACAAAAAACAGAATCTACTAAGATGAATCTAATTTTGCTGACTATGAAAAACTAATTTCAAATTCAAAGACATGCAGACCGAAAGTAAAAGAATGGGAAAAGATTTAATTTGCAATAGGTAAAATAAAGCAGGAGTGGCAGCTTTCATATTAGATAAAATAAATTTCAGAACAAAGAAATTTGCTAGAGGCAAAAGGGGCATTATATAAGGATGAAAAGATCAACCCAGCAGATCAACTTAGAAATCTTAAATGTGTGTGTATCAAACAGTAAAGCCATAAAATAAATAAAGCAAAAACTGACAGAGTTGAAAAAGCAAAAATAGACAAATATATGAATGAAGTTTTAAATTTGGTCATCCCAGTCTGATACAACCACTAAAAAGAAAATCAGCAAGAATATAAACAATGAGAATTCAATCAACCAACCAGATCTAGTTAGCGTATGTAACATATCCTAATCAATAATCCAATAACAGCAGCAACAACATAAGCATTTTTCAAGGTATGCAGTACTCACCAACAGACCACACCCAGGGTCATGGAACTTATCTCAAAAAATTAAAAGAAATGAAATTTTTTAAGAGTAATGAAATCCAAGCAAATATAAGACCACAGATAATGTCTGAAAGTTAAATCATATACTGAAAAATAATGCACAGTGAAAAAGAACATCTGAAAGGAAATAATGATTACATGAAACTGAATTAATATGGTTACATAGAGCATATTATAGTACATGGGATGAGTCTAGACATGTACCAGACACATACATACAAACATAAGTCAAACTGTGGATCTGAAAAATATCTGTTGATTATATCCATGTCAACATCTTGGTCATTTTGTTGTACTACAATTTGAAAATGTTAAGTTAGGAGGGAAACTGGGCAAAGGGCATTCAGGATCATTAAATATTATTTTATGGCTACATGTAAACCTGTAATTACTTCAGAATTTAAAGCTTAATTTAAAAATTCAAGGGAGTTTTAGAAATAACCATAGGGTGTGCATGAGGACAGGTTTTCTAAAGTCTGCTCTGCCATTTGTTTAGCTCTGCCACCTCAAAAATTCACTTTACCATTCTAGTATTCCCTCACAGGAAATGAAGGAATTTAGATAAAATGTGAAATTTCCAGTCTATTGGGTAGTAAATAATTATATCACACTGTAAAACATTTTATAGCTACTTCTCCCCACCAGAACCACTTTATGAGTTTATTTAGAAACCACTAATGGAGATTTTTACATTAAAAAAACTGTGTGTTTCTCCCTTTATTAATCTCCTAAATCTTTATAAACTTGAAAAAGCATAGTATTTTGTAAAAATAGTATTCGTCCATTCCATAGATCATGCTTATAGGCTCTGTGGGTCCACATGTCCACTGCTATCTGTAATTCCTCAACCCCCTCTGGGTCCACACTTTATGGTTTGCAAATTTAATAAGATAGGCTAAAAAAAATATCTCAGAGGTCTCTTTCAGACCTAGAATTCCAAGGAGAAGCGTTAGATTTTTCAACCATGAAATTCTTAATAGCTTTTGACTTACTACTAACCACAGAATTTGCATATGAATCATATTTCCCAAAATGTGAGAGTGCATTATCAAATTACATGCAAATCACACCTAATAGGTTACAAAGCACAAATAGACTGTGGCCACTATCCTAAAGACATATCATCAGTCACAAATGTTTTCTATTAGTTCCTAATTGAAATAATATTGAGTTCTAGAATCCTGAAATAGGATCTCAGGATCCTGAGAGAGGGTCCTGAGATCTTATCCTTTCTATAAACAATATCTATGAGGGAAAGGGATGCAGACTGGGTGCTACTGAGTAATAGTGATGTGCATCATCTCAGTTCACAAGTCCTGTAGAGTCTAAAGACAGAAGGGGACAAAGTTCATGTCTCTGTCTTAGCCTATGCACATAGTACCTTGCACAGTACTATATGTCTTAGGTATTAAATCCTCAAAGAAACCCTCATAACTAGACATCACTTTTGTTGGACAGATACCCATGCTGATGCTGGGAAGGGTATACAGTCTGCCCAGATGAGTACCAGATGCTGGACTTAACCTTAGCTCTGTCTTGATATGAAGCCCACACACTTTCTGCTGCACTGTGGCATTTCATGTAGTTGGAAAAGTTAAGAGACAAAAACAAAACGAATAAAGAAAAACCAGAAGTTCTGAAAAGGAGAAAAAAAAAAGGGAAAAATGAGCATACTCAGCAAAGGCACCCCTTTCCACCAGATCTAATCCCCCATTCTGTCTTCATGCATGTTGGTCCCTGTCCCTGATCTGGGCTTATCTTCAACAGCTGCGATTTCACTCAGCATGGTCCTCCAACAAGACAGATGCCTGTGACAAACTACCCTACCTCTGGCTAGGAGAACACCGCATCCTAAGAAAGGCCAACAATTCCTCCCAAAAAGAAGTTAAAAGGAGAGAAAAGGCTAGGGGGAGACTTCAAGTAATCCAAGCAATCAGTTCCAAGTAACAATCACAATGCTAGATGTCTCCTATAAATTATGTTTCACTGAATCACTACAGAAATACATGATGAAATATGACTTACTATTTTAACTCTTGTGGCAATATACTTGCATTAGATATAATAAATTATAGGTTAAACCTGAAAATGTCAGTAGATAATGTGGTTGCTCTCTGTAAACCCAAGCCTGTAGGCTCAGCAAGGATTGGCTTGCTCATTTGTCTTGCCCTTGTTCCTGACGTATACACAGTATAAGGCACTGCTGTTCCAACAATCTCCAATTGCCTCCATTGGGACTCATTCACTGATTTTTCCTATTTGACATTGGTGGAAGGTGAAACCCCTTAACAATAGCTAACATTGACTGAAGTATATACCATACAACATTCTAGGGAAAAAGGCTTGTGGCCCCATTTCTATTTACTAATGGTGTGACCACTTGCCTAGAGTGGTTAAGAAACTGCCTCGTGTGGTTTCCAAACAAATTTGAGCAAAAGAGATGGACTCCCTGAACCTGACAGTGAGTGAAGTGAGTGACTCACCTACGTATCTTGAAATATGATCCCCAATTCTTGATGTCATCATTCACCGTGGAATTTTTCATGTGTTCTATAGCCAGCCCAGATACTTAAAAAATAAAGGAGAATAAAGTTTCCATAGTGATCCGAGAAGGAAACTGATGTAGCTTCAAGTAAACTGCAGGTTTTTCTCTTTCAGACAAAGTGCCTAAGGCTAGTCCTAGCTCCAAAATCTCTGGGCCTGCTCAGCTTTGACCTTTGTGGTTGAGCTTGATATCGTATATGTAAAACACATTTGTTAGGACACACAATCTTTCATTATTCTGTTCTAACTCGACCACTCTTCAAGCCCAAGGACACAGAATCCTCAGACTAAAGCAGGTGTACTGGGTGAACCAAAAGGATCGTGAGGATGATAGAAATTCATGGTTTAGCTATTGTGAAGTCAAACAATATAAGGCTATTTTCAAATCCAGTTTGACAATCCAAAATACATGTACGGGAAGGCGATGATTCATTTTTCCTTCCCTTTGGAATTTCTTCCAAGCCCTTGAAAATAGAAAGGATAGAAAAAATGGGGTCAAACAGAATTGTCTGTCATGGTACATTATCCATTGTTTTCAATAAAAAAAATAAGAAAATATATTTTCTAAAGAAATTAGAGACTATTAAAAAATCTATAAAATAAAATGAAATCAATTAAAATAACAGAATACACTGATGTTTTCACTTCTCTACCATTTGCATAGAAATAGTGCAAATAACTTGTTTTTTTATGAGAGAGGAGAAGATGAGTTATGAGTTAAGACACACTTCAGAAATATCCTTTCTCAAGATCAACTGGGGGGGGGGGATGGATAAGATTAGAGAGAGCAATGCTGCCTCCTAAATTAACATGCTCCAGAGGACATTTCTTTTCATCTTCAAAAAGTCCTATAGTGTCATGATGCCTTCCACAGATCAGAAATCAAGACTCAGTAGATACTAACAAATGTGCTCACCAAGGGGGGGGGGGAATCTATATTATCCCCTGTTCCATTCTTTGGAGCAGTATAGAGCCTCCTGTCCTGGGCTTCTTCCCTGTGAAACAGGAAGCAGCAGAAGAATAAGAACATTAACAGGCTCTTCAAAGTTTATTGAAATCCTGGGAAGCATCTTTCAGACAGTATTCCATTTATTCATACAAAATTATTTATTGAGCACAAAATTTAACCTTCCTGAGATAAGGCTGATTCCTGTTCTCTCAAGAGCTAACATCCTAGAGAGGGACAGAGAAAATGGAAAATAAATTCATTATAAATTCTTACGAGGGTGTATAAACTCAAATAATTCTGAGTATTCAGTTAATACTGGCTGCCTGGGGCCAAGAAAGCAGTTTTTATAGTTTGCATGTGAGGTGTCCCCCAAAAGCTAATGTGTAAGACAGTGCAAGAAATTTCAGAGGAGCGGATGATTGGATTGTGAGAGTTTTAACCCAATCAGTGAATTAATCCCTGGTGGGAGTAACTGAGAGGTAACTTGCGGCAGGTGGAGTGTCTGGAGGAAGTGGTTAATTGGGGGCGTGGCTATGGGGTATATATTTTGTATCTGGAGCAGGACTCTCTCTGCTTTGGATCACCATGATGTTAGCTGATTCTCTCCACCACACTCTCCCGCCATGATGTTAAGCCTCACCTCAAGCCCTAGGGAATGAACTGGCCTTCTCTGGACTAAGATGTCTGAAACCGTGAGATCTCAAATAAACTTTTTCTCCCCTACAGTTGTGCTGGTTAGATCCTTTATCACAGCAGCAAAAAAAAAAAGCTGACTGAATTAGAAATTACAGTCTATATAGGAACGAATGAGTATGAATTATGAAAGTACTGGAATGTTAAGAGGGAGGTTGGCAGCCCATTTAATTAATTTCAGAAATGGTCATGTGATTCAGCCCTAACAGAAAGAACTGAGGCAGCAACAGTAGGCTGATGGGGGAAAGCTATTTCAATACTGAGATATAAAATGTGGATATTATGCTGCTCACTGGGAGCCACTGTTCAATGGTTTGATGAGATGGACTATTTTGGCAATGGTATGAAAAACGATGTTATGGAATTGGACAAGGGTGGTTGTTGTGAATAAAGAGATAATTGGAGAAATGCAAAATGTCTTTAGAAGGTAAAGTATGCATAACTTGGTGATTGATTGGGTGTAGAATATAAATGAGAAAGAGCAGTCAAAATAATGTGAGGCTTCTGGATTGGAAAACTGAACAAACACAGCATCATTCACTGAAAAAGGAAGCACAGTGGGAAGGAAAGAGATGAGTCATGCTGTCTTCAAGTGGAGTCCATTAAATAATTCTCTTTACCTCAGGAGAAGGCCAAAGCAGAAAATTTAGAGTTGGGGCTATCCACAGAAAGGTGACAATATGCTTCCTTCTCTAATGGATAGTCAATTTAACAGAAAGGTAAGAAGATGGAAACAAGAATGAAAATCTGGGCTGCTTAAGGTGTCTGATGCAAATCCCTAGCAGTGACAAGGAATCTTGCAGCCTTTCATCCTTCACCTGATGATAATGCAGTAGTGTAAGTGCTTTAAAGATTGCTTGAAAAAGATAGTATGGAGTTAGAATTAGAGCAGTCATCAGAAAAATTAAGTTTCTCTCACACTGTGTGTTGTGTGTGTTGGGGGTATGATGTCCTAGATAAAGAAATGGTTGAAGTACATTTCAAGAGGTAACAAATGAATTAATGAACCAGTTCATGTTACATGAGTTAAAAAATCATGGCAGTTTAGAGACAACTATGAACTATTCCAGGAAGAGGAATACACACACACACACACACACACACACACACACACCCCATATATCTGTGTTTTTACAAAACAGCTCTAGGGCTGGGGTTGTGACTCAGTGGTAGCACACTTGTCTGGCATGTGTGAGGCACTGGGTTCAATCCTTAGCACCACGGAAGAATAAATAAATAAAATAAAGGTATTGTGCCATGTACAACTAAAAAAACATTTTTTAAAAAATAACTCTTATTAAGATATAACTTTTTTAAATATATCATCTTTGGAAGTCTGCAATTCATGATTTGTAGTATATGCCACGGCCTGTGAAACTACCCTCACTCCCTAGTTTCAAAATATTTTAATCACAAAAATTCTGTACTTATTAGCAGTCAGTCTCCATTCACTCCTATTCTTAGCACCTGGAAACCACAAATTTATTTGTATCTCCATGGATTAACCTGTTCTGCACATTTTATATAAATGAAATCATAAAATATGTGATCCTTTGTCCCTGACTGCTTTCATTTAGCTTAACGATTTCCAGGTTTATCCTTGTTAAAACACTTGTTATTCATATTTCATTCCTTCGTTGTTGACAGAGAATGTTCCGCTATATGTTTATATCATTTTTTGTGTGTATCCATTCATCAGTTAACAGTCATTTGGATTGGTTCTACTTTGTAATTATTCTGTACTTATGAACCTATTGTCAAAGTATTTTTGTGTATATGTCTTCATTTGCCTTGGGTAAATATGGGATATATGTTCATTTTTCTTAGAAAAGGAATTATTGACTCATATGAGAATTACACCATGAAAGTTTTAAGTTTTCCCAAATGGCTGCACCGTTTTACACCCCAGCAATGTATGAAGGACCAACATTTATTATCATCTCTCATTTAATTGTGGCTGGTTTTTATTTATTTACTTATTTATTTTGGGGTACCAGTGATTGAACCCAGGGGTGCTCAATCACTAAGCCACATTCCAGGCTCTTTTTCACTATTTTATATTTTATTTACAGAAGGTCTCACTGAATTTCCAAGTGCCTTCTAGGTTGCTAAAACTGGCTTTAGACTTGTGAACTTCCCGTCTCAGTCACCAGAGTTGCTGGGATTACAGGCATGCACCACCATGCCCAGCTCAGTACAGTTTGGGTATTTTGTGTGTGTGTGTTGTTATGACTCACTTGTCATATCATTTTGGGGGAGAAATGCCTATTAAATCTCCTGTATTTATTTATTTATTTTTTGGTGCCAGGGATTGAACGCAGGGGCACTCCAATACTGAGCAACATCCCCAGTCCTATTTTGTATTATATGTAGAGACAGGTCTCACCGAGTTCCTTAGCACCCGGCCTTTGCTAAGGCTGGCTTTGAACAGGAGTTTCTCCTGAATCAGAGCTGCTGGGATTACAGGGATGCTCCACCATGCCTGGCTCAAAGCACTTTTCATTCTCTTTTCATCATGATTAATGATGTCAGGTGCTTTTTTGTGTGTTATTATGGCTCATTTGTTTTACCATTTTGGGGGAGAAATGTCTCTGGTATCTTTCAAGTTGATTTTCTTTTCATGTTGAAATTAAAGGTTTTTTAATACATCAGAGGTATTACTCCATTATAAGAAATATAATTGGCAAATATTTTCTCTAATTTCATGAATTGCTTTTTCTCTTTCTTGGCAGTGTCCACTGAAGCACCGATTTTTTTTTTTTTTAATACGAATGAAATCCTGCTTATAATTTGGACGTCACAGGTAATGATTACCTAACTTAAGGGCACAAAGATT
Organism: Marmota marmota marmota; assembly: GCF_001458135.2. Taxonomy (NCBI): domain Eukaryota; kingdom Metazoa; phylum Chordata; class Mammalia; order Rodentia; family Sciuridae; genus Marmota; species Marmota marmota. Next base: position 3,135,823 of record NW_026000093.1, on the reverse strand, counting down.
GACTCTTACATTTTCCTCTAAACAGCTTTATAAACTTAGCCCTTCCATTTAAGTTCATGCACCATTTTGAAATCATTTTTATATGATGTAAAGTAGAAAGCCAACTTAATTCTTTTTGTGTGAATATACACGGTTCCTAGCACCCTTTGATGGGAATTCTATTATAAATTGAATTTGGTGGGCAACACTGATGAAAATCAGTTATATTTATATGCAAAAGTACATTTCCAAGTCTCAATTATACTCCACTGTTCTATATATGTCTATCTTTATGTTATTATCACATTATCTAACTATGGAAGCTTTTTAACTACTTTTGAAATTGGGAATTATGAGTCCTCCAAATTTTCTCTCTTTTTTTTTTTTTTTAGGATTGTTTCAGCTCTTCTAGGTTTCTTACATTATCAACTACCTGTCAATTTCTGAAACAGATAAGTAACAACAACAAAAATGTGCTGAGTGTGTGAAAAAGATGGCCTTGTTTTTTTAGAGCAACTTGGGAATTATATACATGGTAATAATATTAAGTCTTAAAATCCAAGACCTTGGAATAATTTTTCTTTTACTTAGTTCTTCTTTAATTTAGTTCAAAAATATCTGATTTTCAGAGAACAAACTATTATAAGTTGGATTGTGTCCCCCAAACTAAAAAATCAATAAGTTGAAGTTTTAATCCCTAGTACCTCTGAATGTGACTATATTTAAAATTAGGGTCCTTGTAGATGTTATTAGTTAGGATAAAATCATGGAAGAGTATGGACCTTTAATCCAATATGATTAGTATATTTAAAAGAAGATGACCATATGAAGACAGAGGAATTATTTAGCTTTAAGTGAAGTTGGCAAATAAAGAAACTATGAAGAGCCAAGGAAGGATCACTTTATGTAATTAAATTTATGTAATTAAACATTCATTTTGGACTCCTAGCCTGCAAAACTGTGAGGTAATAAATTCTGTTATTTTTGAACCTTCCAGAGTATGGCACTTTGATATCGTATCCCTAAGAGACTCAAAGTTTGCACTTCTTTTGTTAAACTTATTCATAAGCTTTTTATCAATGTTAACTGTGCTTAATTTTATTTTTGGAGTCCATGATTCTATGTGCAGAGGCACAACTGACGTTTAAACATTGAATTTATATACTGCTCTCTTGCTGACATTCTGTCACTTCACGTTTTCTGTGTGTGTGTGTGTATGTGCATTTGTGTATGAGTTTTCCTACATAATGATAGTATACTAGATTATAGTTTTTCTTCTTCCTTTCCAAAATACATGTACCTTTTCTCTTTTTCTTACTTTATTGCCTTGACCTGAAACTTGATTACAATATTAGAAACAAGAGGCAAGACCATATATCTTTGTCTTATTTCTGACCTTAGGGAGAAAGTTTTTGATCTTCGATGATTTAGTAAGATGTCAGCTGTTGGCTTCTCAGAGGTGCTTTTTTATCAGGTTGAAGAATTTTTCTTCTATATTTTTGAGTAGTTTTATCATAAAAGGATATTGGAGTTCATCAAAAATATTTTCTTCATATACTGAGATTGTTAAGTGGTTTTACTTTTATTCCATGGCTATGTAAAATTAAATTATTTTTCAGATTTTGAACAAACCTTACAATCCTGGGATAAATATGGTGTTGGATTCTGATTCCTTGTATTGTGTTGTAGACTTGTGTGTTCTATATTCATAAAGAAATTTGACCTGCAACTTTCTTTTCATGGAGTATATTGTGCTTTTGTATCAGGATAATATCATCTAAATAGAAAAATCTTTTATTTTACTCATCCTTTGTATTTCTTTAAAAAATTGTAATGGTTGGTAATATTTATTTAATACACACTTGGATAGTTACCAGTTAAACATCTGGACCTAATATTTTATTTGTGGGGAGGTTTCATTTACAATTCAAACTGTTTACTTTGGAAAGAACTTATAGGTGAACATATCTAGCTGGTGTTTTCTGCTTTTAAAGGTTATTATTTATTGATCCAATTCATGTAACAGATATAGACTTACTGAGAATATTTTTTCATCTTCGAGTTTTGACAAAACTTGTTTTCTAAGGAATTCATCCATTCAATCTAGATCATTACATTGGTGTACATAGACTTGATCATAATATTTACTATGATAATTACAAAATCAGTAGTGATGGCTCTTCTTTCATTTTTGATATTAATAATTTGTGTCTTCTCTTTTATTCTTAGTTATTTTTCTTGAAATTAATCAATTTCACTGATTTTGTTTTGAACCAGATTATGATTTTGTTATTGTTTTTTTCTTTTCTCTACTAATTTCCTATTTTAAATTTAATTCAACATATTTTTAATTTTTCTTGAGACTTATTCTTGGATCATGTATTCTATAAATGTTGATTTTTAAAGTTGAATTTTTTGACTTTTTACCTATATTTTAGTTTTATTGTGGTTCAAAAGCATACTTTACATGAATCTTTATACTTTTATATTTGTTACGATGTGTTTTGTAGCCAAGAATATAATCCATTTTGATGACTATTCCAAGTGAGTTTAAGACAAATGTGTATTCTGCTGTTGCTGGTTAATATAGTCTTCAGATGCCAATTATATTCATTTGATTGTGGTTTTGTTTGGTTCAATTAAGTGTATTCCCTGATTTTCTGCCTATTTTTCTGTCAATTTTTGAAGGATAGGTGTTATAGTTTCCATGCTAGGTGTACCCCAAATGCTCATGTATGATACAAGGCAAGAAAGTTTAGAAACAAAATATCAGATTATGAGATCCTTAACCTAATCAGTGCATTAAAACCTGGATAAGGTTTACTTAAACTGAAGGGCATGTAAATAGGGTGTGGCTGGAGGAGGTAGGTACCTGGGGGCATGCTTTGTGGTATATATTTTTGTTCCTGGTGAGTGGAGTCTCTCTTCCTAGTGCCAAGTTCTGAGCCACTTTCTCCACCACACTGGTTTACCATGATGTTCTGCCTTGCTTCAGGCCCCAAGGTGTTAGCTGTCTAACTGAGAACTCTGAAACTGTGAGCTCCCAAATAAACTTTTCCTCCTTAAAATTGTTCTTGTCTTGTCTTTTGGTTGCAGTAGGAAAAAGCTAACTAAATTGGAAATTCGTACCGAGTACTGGGTTCATTGCTATGACTGACCTGATGATGTGTTTACAATCAATTGCAGCTTTTTGGAATTTAATGGGAGGAAATTTTTAGTGGATGATACTGGTGGGAGTTCAAAAGATCAGAATGCTGATGGTCCTGAGGACCCTGAAGGTGGAGCTCATGAGGTTTCAGAGGATGAGGAGGACTCTATTGGAAACTGGACTAGAGGTCATTAGTGTTACATTCTGGCTAAGAAGGTATCCATATTTTTGCCCATGTCCTATGCTGTGAGACTGAATTTGAAGATGATTAACTTCTTAATCTTGTGGAAAAAATTAGGCAACATAAAATTCAGGTGTCAGCGTGGATATTGCTGGCAGCTTTGAGCCAAGTGTATTGTGATAATCCAGAGCAGAAAGCAAAGCTGAAAGATTTGAAAAATTTACTGTTTGATTAGGGAACTGTGAGTAAAATTAAACTATGGTTGTTAAAAAAAGCCACTAAAGAAACACAAAATACCTTATCCAAGAGACAGTAGGAAAGATAGCTTGAGGGCATCTCAGGAATTGGCAAGACCATACCCATCTCAGGCTTCAGAATATAAACTAAAAAATTAAAAATTCTTTCCAGAAGACCAATGGGGGCACACTGCTTGCACAGGGAGGCCTAGGAAGTTGTTTCACCATGACATCCAGCCACTCAGAGGCTGCTGCTTGACATGGTGGCAGACCTTGGTGTCAACCACAGGGTGCTGGTTTTGCAGGAATGCAGAATGTGGGAGTCAGGGGGTACTGGAGGCTTCCACCAATATTTCAACAAAAGTTCCCTGGAGGCCAGGCAATGTGCAGCAGGGCTAGAGTCCCTGTAGAATACCCCTAAGGCAATGTACAGGGATGTGAGGAGGAAGCCAGAACTGGAGTGGAGACGAAATTAAGAAATATCAGCAACATGGGGTGTCTGCCAAGGAAAGTTGCAGGAATTGAGTAGGGACAAGCCAACACAGAGGCCATGTGGACCGTAACCAGGAAAGCCATAGGGGCAGAGCTACACAAACCCTTTGGAGAGAATGTCCCAATGCCATGTGCTCCAGATGTCTGACATAGAAATGTAGTACTTGTTTGTCCATCTGGATTTCAATCTTGCTTTGGTCCAATCCCTTCTTTCTATGTCCATGTTTCTTCCTTTGGAATGGAAATGTTTACTATGTGCCTTTATATATTGGATACATGTAACTTGCTTTTGATTTTTACAAGAGCTCATGCTGAGAGTTTGCCTTGTGTCACAGAATACTTTAGACTTAGAATTTGGGGCAATGTGGGATCTGTTGAGACTATGGGGACCCTAAAACATGGACTAAATGTATTTTATATTGTAAGATGGAAATGAGCTTTTTTTTAAGGGCCGGGCATGGAATGTTATGGTTTAGATATTAGGTGTCTCCCCGAAATCTTATAAAGTTGAAATGATTGGGTTATGACAATCTTAACCTAATCATCGAGTTAATCTCTCCATAGAGATTAACTGGTAACTGAAGGCAAAATGAGTGGGAGTGAAGGAGGTCGGTCATTGGGGGTGTGTCTCTGGGGTTTACATTTTTGACCCTGGCGAGTGGAAACTCTCTCTGCTTCCTGGTGCCATGTCCTGAGCTGCTTTCCTCCTCCACACTTTTCCAGAATGATGTTCAGGCTCATCTCAGGCCCTTAGGAATGGAGTCCGCTGTCTGAACTGAAACCATGAGCCCTGCCCCCCCCCCAAATTATCTTCCTTAAAATTGTTCTCATCAGGCCTTTTGTTGCAGCATTGAAAAAGCTGAATCAAAAAAAGGAGTAAAGATCCACCAAATATAATGTGCATTAATCCATTTTTTTTCTTACTATTCTATCAGTTTTTCATACAAATTTTGATGTTATGCTTTTAGGAACATAACACATTAAGGATTATTATGTCCTTGGGTTAAATGAGCCTTTTATTATTGCATAAATTCTTCCTTCATCTCTGATTAATTTTCTGGCCTTGAAATCTGTTTTGTCTGAAATTAATATAGCCACTGCCGCTTTCTTTTGATTAGGGTGAGCATGGTGTGCTTTCTCAATCCATTTACAAAGCATCTAAGTCTTTATCAAATATCAATATGAATACACTATGAAATGTCTTCTTAGGTCTTGTGTCTTTATACACTGTTATATTCTCTATCAATTGTTGAACTTAGAATATTGACAAAGTGATAATTGATGTGGTTGGCCAAATTAATATTATATGTTACTTTTTACTATTTTTTGCTCCTGTTTGCTTTGTTTTTTATTTTTTTTTTTTTTTTGGTCCCTGCCCTGTTTTTACTGGATTTACTTGGATATAGTAAATCTAGTAAATGAATATCATTTCATTTTTTTATTCTCTCTTAGAAATACCAATTTTAATATGATACTTTAAAACTATTTTTAGTTATTTAGAATACTGAAATTCTGTTTCTTTGTTTTGTGTTACAAAAATGTAATCCCACATATCAGGTAATTTAAAAGGAAAATAAATTTATACCCTATAATTCTGGAGGTACTGATATCTGGTGCTGGCCTTCTTGCTGCATCATAACATGGTGGAGGGCATCTCATGGCAAGAGAATGAAAGAGTCTGCAAATTCAAGTCTCTCTTCCTATTCTTAAAAAGCCATTAATTCCATCATGCTCATTATCTCATCAACTCTTAATTATTTCCCAAAAACCCCTCCTGAAAACATATGAATTTGGGAATTTAATTTTCAACACATGAATTTTGGGGGCAGAAGTTCAAAGCATCAAAGTTCTTACCTTCAAGATGGGGTAGAGAGGGAAGATGAGAGGGAAGGGGAGGGGGGATAGTAGGGGATAGGAAAGGTAGCAGAATACAACAGTCACTAATATGGTATTATGTAAAAATGTGGATGTGTAACCGATGTGATTCTGCAACTTGTATTTGGGGTAAAAAATGGGAGTTCATAACCCACTTGAATCAAATGTATGGAAGATGATATGTCATGAGCTGTGTAATGTTTTGAACAACCAATAAAAAAAAAAGAAAAAAAAAGAAATTGAAATAATATACTGTGTGAATCAGACACTGAAATTGAAATGCAAATAAATTCCATTAAAGAGACACACAGTTGGCAATTATCACTAATAATAATTTTAAACAGATAAAGTGATAAAAGTTAAACACAAAAAAGAGTGTGTTATATTGCCAGTGTTTAGCTAATATATGTTGACAAACATGAACCAAATGGCACAAAAATAAAGCTAACGGATTAACTGAAAAATTATTTTATTATCATTTTCATTTAATAACATATGCTTTGTTACTATCAGCCAACTCTTTTTTTATGTTATGCTTAATGTGCTGCAAAAGTAAAATCTAAGTATTTAACAAGTGTTTTACAAGAAGAAAAGGCAATGAGCAGATTATAACAAAATGAATAAGCACATCTGTAGGTGAGACAGAGGTAAACCTGGTACAGGTAACAACACACACAGGGATAGTGGATTCCCTAGGGCTCTTTATATGGTAAGTAGCAGTTGACAGAGATGAGTTGCCAGCATTTTATTTCAGGTATGCAATCATTGAACTATACACCTTAGACATATAATTTGTTTTTAATTTTGTCTCTTAGTCTAGTAAATCTTCAAGTCTTCAAATATTTCTAAACCTCCATATATTTTTAAACTATTTAGTCCCCTTAATTTTATGAAGGATCAATTAAAATTCAGACAAATTAAAAAAAATTTTTCTAATGCTTATTAGCTGATTGTGTAGGGGAAATTATTCTACCTAATTAACAAAATATATCTCTGCAATATCCTTTCCTGTGAATGTCAAAATTAAAGTAGCTTTATTTATATTTTATTATACTCATTAGTATAATTTTGTGATTGTTTTCTCTGTGTTGGGTTCTGAAGCAAATCCATTACATGTGCTCTTTCATTTAATCCTCAAACCTGTACCTTGAAATGGGCTTTATTATTTCAGTTTCAAAGTTGAAGAAAGACTGACTCTATAAAGTTATTGCTAGCAAAAGGAAGTTTCTCATATTTGCTTAATTAAAAACAGATCATCATAAATACTTGTTAAAAAATAGACTCCATTTGGAACCTTGAAGGCTTGTAGAAAGTGTACCTTAGCCTGTTCTCAAGGCTGACATGTTTAGAAAACACTATCTGAGCATCACTGCCCCACTACTTTTGAGGAAGGAGAATGGGAGGAAATTTTATATTCAACCTATTAGATGCATTTTAAAAAATAATAGTTATTTGGTTAAAATCAAAGGACTAACATGTTTGCCAAAAGGTAATGATTTCTACTATAAATTTGTGAAAGACAGTATTCTGGACATGTGACTAGACTAGCTAATCTAGACTAGCTTTTTAAGATTACCAAATATCTTTTAATTTTGACTTCTTTGCATCTAACTTTCATCTCTCATATAGGTTCAAAGGCATTTTGTTACATATTTTTAACATTTCATAATTTTAAAGTAATTCATGTATAAGTAAATGATGATATTTATGACTTTTATTTTGAACTCATTTTTTAGCCTTTTATCATATGTTCTAAGAAAATGTATTACTCCTTAAAGCTAGAATAAGAGTGAGCAGACTAGAATTTATAAAACTCAAAGAAAATCACTTAATAATATAACTGACACTTCAGATTTCTTTGGAACATCTGACTAGGAAAAAAACTAATAGAAATAAACAATTCTAAATGTATTTTATTAAAGCTAACAATTTGGCTATAAAACAGTATCAGCCTATACTAAGTAAAAGTAAAAGCAGAATAAACCAAACTACATCAAAATAATCAGACACATGGGAAAATTGTAAATGACATAAAAATCAAACTAACACAGCAATGGAAAATCATCCCTTCTTTTTATATAAAAAAGCACAAACAAAAACAAACTGCCGAGAGTATTTAACTTTGAATGCTACCTAATTTGCTTTATTTTAAGTTTACATAATTGAATTCAGTTTAGTGATTAATTACTCTTGCCCCGAGACTTAGTATTGCTTATACTTACTTTAGAATGACATGTACTAGGAATATGGATCTCCGGAATAATATATTGAAAAGAACATAACTTGCTACTTATTTGATGAAGGATGAGAAGTTAAGTAGAGGAAAGATATGCTTCTTTGTGACTGTCTTTTGAAAAATAACAGCTTACACCTATCAGGTAATTTTCAGAAAAAATACTACATAGATATGTAGAACTACCCTTATATATGAGAATGGAAAAAAAAAGATCAAAGAGGAATAGTCATAAAAACAGAATCAAGAACTCTTGGAAATAACCTACTTTGGAGTTCAGCGAACTATATCTCCAAAACCAAAGTCTATTCTGCTACCTATTATTTATGATCTACAAGATAAGAATGATCATTACTTTTATAAAATCTGGAAAAAGGTATAGAAATACAATTTAGTAATAAGTAATACTGTATAAAATTTAAAATTCAGTTTCCATAGATACATTTTCCATGAATCATAGCAAAATTGTTCTAGTTCTGAACTAGAATCAGGGCCCAGGTAAACTGACCACCTGTGGAACATTGCCACTGTGCCCCTGCATCTCTTTTGTCCTAATATAATCACAAATCTATGGAATTTAGTGTAAGAAGGAAGTATGGAAATTTATAAATCACTAAAAATTTACTATATGCATCCATTTTTAATGTACATCAATTTATCTAATTTGATCACTACAACAAGTATTTATGATAATTTTCATTATGTCTGCTTTGGAAAAATAAAAGCCTTATAAAGTAAAGAAAACCCCAAGCTAGCTAAGGGGTTTAGGTAGGAGGCTAACACAAGCCTTTTCATTTCCAGTACCTCTGCTCTGTCCCTGCACCCTGTTGTCTCCTGACAGGTCTATTCATGGCCCACTGGCCTAGGAAGACAGACCGCATCATAAAGACTGGTGCCCTCAGGTTTATTCTATTATCCATTTATCTACCTGTCATCAGTCTGTAATCTATCATCTATCTTTCTCAACCAACAGCATGAAACACAGTGTATAACAAACAGTGCTTTACAAATATCTTATTTAATCCACTGAGAAATTGAAAAATGTAAAATAAAACCAGTTCTTATATCCAGAAGTTCTTGAAGAATCAATTATTTTTTCTGTTCTTCTCAATATCCTTCTCAGTTAGTTTTCAATAATTAATTTGATAAAATGATTTTTTAATTAATTAAAATTTTAGACACACAAGTTTCTGGATATGATTTTTTTTTTTGAGGATACAATAAATTATCCCAAAGCTATACGCTTAGACATCTACATAAACCTGTTTCTCTCAACCAAGAGTGAGTTTCAGTTTACTTCAAAGCTATTGAAGAAGTACAAATTCTGGGCTCTCTGCCACAATTTCTGAATCATAACGGTGATCCTAGGTGAGGTCTGGAAATGCTGTATTCCAAGCAACAGTGAAACTCACATGCACCAGTGGAAAAGCATCAAATTAAAGCCCAGTAGTTAACTAATTTCATGGAGGACACGGGTATAATTTTATTTTTAAATGTTTTCTTTAAACCAGGTTAAGTTTGGAAAACAAAGAACATATTCAACAGACTCAGGATTTTTAATGGATATATCTCACAAGCAGAAATTATGTTTAGCTCTAAAAATATGCCTGGGGAAATACCTCCTCTCTTTTTAGCTACAAATGTTGACAGTCTCATGACCTATCTAATAATTCTTGGTTAAAAGATTTTATAACCATCTGGGAGCAGTGACATACGCCCAGTGGCTCAGGAGGCTGAGACAGGATGACCATGAATTCAAAGCCAGCCTCAGCAAAAGTGAGGCACTTAGCAACACAGTGAAACTCTGTCTCTAGATAAAATATAAAATACGGTGGGGATGTGGCTCAGTGGTCAAGTGCCCTGAGTTCAATCCTTGGTACCCTCCCACACAAAGGAAAAAAAAAANTTTTGATCCCTTGGTGGTAGTTCAAAGATCCTGACTAGAAACATTCCTTGGAATGTTGAGGATATGGATAATCCATTTTCCTCAAGAGGTGGCTTTTCCCTTAGCCATGTTTCTTTTTGAGGTGTGTGTTTGTGTATGTGTGTGCATGTAGTGTGCTTACCTTACTATGTTGTCATCTTTTTAGTATACTCCTTGACAAAGTAGGAATACAGTTTAATACAAAACAACCTTAATTCCTCGGCTGAAGCATGAAGCATTCAATGCATCCATTTCTATATTATATAAGCATGACTCAAACATCAGTCTCTGGGGTGCCTTAGTTGTTGATCTGGGAATGGTCCTGTCCAGACCACCTACAGCAGTTATAGCCAAAGGAACTCAGTTCACATTAGAATTTTTTTTTCCAATTATCTCCTTTGAAATCATTTTATTAGTCAGACCATTTTTTATAAACTCCATGTGAGTAAAGTGCAAGGAAGTCATGTGCAAGTTTCAGTTACTTCTTTGTAAATTTTGCCACACATAGTATACATTTGTGTCAAAAATTCTAATTCATCTTCTTTCTGTGAAAGAAGTGATTCTAGAAGACTTGAGGGTTCCGTAAAGGGACACTATGTATGAAGATAATTTTCTTTAAGAAAATTCAGATTTAGTACCAGACTTGCTAATATAGACTCTACTGATAATGCAAAATATTTATCTTAACAAGTTCTTCCTACAAATTATATTTTGCATGTTAAAATTTGATGAAGTGAAAAACTGCTATCTTCATTCTTTTAGAGCACGAGAGGAAGGGACAAAAGAGAGGAAAGTAACTTTGGATAAAGCTAGTAAGTACCATAATTTTTAAAGTAAAAATACTGAGTTAAAAATAAATCCACCAATGACATATATGCAGACACAAGTCAAAGTCTTCACACTGTCTTAATTGCTGAAGAGAAAATTATTGTCAAAGTAGTTTAAACAAGATTTTATATGCGTATTCAAATTTCAGAAAGTATACATTTAAAAAGATAATAATATATGGAAATAAAATTATTTGTTACTTCTAAATATACTTATTTCAATCTATCCACTGCTTAGGTACCATAAATGAAGAGTAAAAGTAATAGCAACATTTAAAATAGAGACAGAAACATTATGATATATTAGAACTGCAGAAGAGAGATTTAGCATGTCCTTTGAATTTAATCAAATTAACAAAGTCCAATAAATTTAAAGTACAGAAATCATTAAAACACCCTTTCAATGAGTTTTTAGAGTGAGAACATATTATGCATCATAATTCTATTCCTATATGATTTTTGTTTTAATTTATCCCTCATTTTTTGTAATTGGGATGTAAAGTGAAAACAGATATCTACCTGATAGTAGTAGTAATGCATTTATCAAATTCTGTAGTTCTAATACATTAATCTTTGGTTCTTTTTCAATATAAAGCATGATTCCACAAAAAATACTGAGAAATTAAATTATTATTATGAGTTCTATTCAGAATAAAGTTTTAGTATATATTTTTTTATTCTGTGGAACCCAATCATTAATTGAAATCACACGGGTTTTCCATTAAGTGATGAAATGTCACATATAAGGGAAATTCTATTTTATTTCAAGGAACCTTGGACAAACACAAGAAATAATATAATTCAGAGAAGAAGTATAATCACATTCTAGAGTTTTCATTTCTATAAAAACTATAAAATGTGTATTTTTAAAATTCAGGCATTTAGTCATTTATAGGGATTATCTTTTTTTCTGACAAATTTTAAATAGCTTTTAGTAGTTTGACAAATGTAAATCTCTTAGAGTTCTACAACATTATACCAAATTCTGTGGTCTTAAATCACCCCAAGACGAGTTTCAATGAGATTTTAATCTAGTCCAGTGCAAACAACTTTTAATTGTAGTCATCACACAAAACATGTAACTGATACCATAGTAAAAGGACCAGCGTCTTGTGGGAGCACACACCAGAAAAATTCTACACCCTTTTAGGAATGAGGAGGACTTTCCTGATAAAGGCTGATTTAACCTAAGGTCTGAAGGATAAATAAAGAGATGATCAAATATGATACAAGGGCATGTGCAAGTGTACAGGAACCCAGGAGAACGGGGCACCTCAAAAATATCAGAATTGCAACTGGAGCATAGAAAGTAAGAAAAACAGTGATGAGAGTAAGAGTTGGAAAGGTCATTGGTCAAAATATGGAAGAGCAGGTAGGGACATTCACACTTGAACAAAAGGAAAATAGGCTTCAGTGTGTTAGTCAAGAGACATGTCATCACAATTGCATTTTGGAAAGTCTCTTCAACTTCCTCTGGGGATAATAGTTTATAAGTAAGATTTTCAAAGTACTAGCTGACACCCAGGGGAGACATAGTGGCAAAGGAGACCAGAGAAATTGCCCTGGGAATGAAGGGATGAACAGATCTCAGAGAGTGCCAAGTGGTCAAAGTCTATTTAGTTGTCTTATACTGAGGAAAAGGAAAAATTGACCACCGAGGAGATTATCTTATGTATAAAGACAGATTACAAAGACTAGAGGAAAAGGCTGGGAAAACAGGAGAAGGGTATGGAGTATGGTAGGATGGGATTCAAGTACAGTTATGAATTTGATGGCCATTTCCCCTAGGAGCAAAGTCCCCTCTTCCCCAATAAAGAATAGTGACCGATAATTTTATTTTCCACTTAGCCAAACTCATTAGAAAAAGAGATCAGTATGTATCCCCACATGAGAAAGGTTATGAAATACTAAATCTGGATGCTCATCCATAGAACACTGGCGGTAATCAGAAGGGGAGAGAGATTATGGTCCCTCCATGAGCACAAATATGGTTCCTCGTCCCTCGGTAGCTTTCCTGTGTCTACTATGCCTGAATAAAGGAAGTATAGGATACAAAAGATGTGTAAATTTTTAATGCCACACTTATAGTGATTTAAAAAAGAAAAAAATAATCTTGGCCATTAAAGCTTCTATTAATCTCATTCTCTTTTAACCACAATTCTTTTATTTTTAACACACAAAACAATTCACATTTTTGTCCTTATCACTTGGGCTTCACAGTGACACACTGATTTATTTATTTTCACCAGAAAACATACTGTAAAGTCACAACTTATTGTTAATCTTATAATAGTAAATGCTTAAAGCCATTAGTAATGTTCTTGTTGTTAATTTACTACGTACATATTTATTTATTGAAATTTTCAAATATTCATGGAGAATGGTGTACTGGCCTTGCCTATAGCCACTCTTCCTCTCTATGGCTATCAGCACTGGTCATTTGGTCCATCATCTCCCTCCTCTTCCCTTTATTGTTTGTTGAACTTGAAAGTGATTCTTTGGTACTATTTTATTTAAACTAGCAATCTCTCATTGTTCATGACTATCAGGAAAGGTCATTTGTGAACAACAATATCATGAAAATCCACGATAACTAGTAACAATTGATTAATACCATCAAATACTCAACTAATTTTTGTAATGTTTTTCTACAAGTCTCATATTTCTTTTTTCATCCTCATCTAAATCAAAATCTAAACAAGGTCTGCATATTGTGTTTGTTTGCAATATCATGTAAATGTCTTCTTTTTATAATCATCTCCTTTCCTTTTTCTCTCATGCCAATTTATTAGTTGAAAAAAAGAAGGTTGCTTGTCCTGTAGACAGCTCACGATGTAAATTTACCTGAAATATTTACTAATCTCTTCATTAGCTTTATCATGTCACATTTCTCTCCTAAGTTTTTAATTTTTTAAGCTAAAAGCACTCCAAGTGGCCACTAAACAAATTAAGACCCATAGTGCCATTTAAACCTTTTTAATTTATACCAGTTATAAATATGTAAATTATAAATGCTTAGTAAGACAGGTAAATGACAAATGCTCAATAACAGGACTTGTTGCTATGATGAGTGTCACAGCAAAACACAAAGTGATATTTGACAAATGATATTCTGCTATAACCAAAAACACGGTGTCTAATATGATGGACTTCATTGTTTGGCACAAACAGCCATAGCCAATCTCCACCTGAAGTGAAAGGTGAGGTGCTTCTTGATCTCCAGGAGAGGGTGAAATGTCAGCCTTGACACATAGGGACCATAGGAGCAGCACAAGTGTAGACCACAGTGGCTCCTTCAGAAGTGTTCAAAGGACACTTTCTGCTCTTAACTTTTCCTCTCTTCTCCTCTGATTCATAGTCTGCACAAGTCCTTGATACAACAGGACTTATCTTGGTTCTCATTTCAAAACCAGAAGTTCAATATGGCTCCCAAACCACAGGGCACTCTGCCCCTTGATGTTGTCCATGCAGGTATGCAGAGTCTTCACCCTCAAGTGCACAGTGGCTCCAGTCTCGGCAGACTGCAGGAGAAGTCCTCCACTCTGACACTCACTTTTCAGTTAACAAAAAGCAAGTTTGGTGCCTTTGAATCATGACTTATGGATTATGGTTTATATTTATGCTCTCTAAATTACTAGAAAATATATAACACAAATATGACTTATTTGACATAAAGCAAACCACAGAAATTAGAAAATTTGCATCCATTATATTACCTAGAAGAATCTAATAACAATGGTTGATGTGGATAACAGAGATTATATTCAATAAATCATCAATTATTAAAGAATGATAGATCATTAATTAAATAAATGAATGAGGAAACATTAAGGAAGATATTCTGTGCTGATTTATATTTTCATAAGTTAGAAAATTAAATAACCAAATTCACATATTAATGGTATATTAAGTGAGGGGACATAATTATCAAATTAGTTAATTAATTCATAAATTTACAGATGGATGGATTGTTTTGGAATGGCTGTGTGATAAAGGAATGCTATCAGACATGTACCCCCTTCCTATTGTGATGCCCTGCGCCAACCAGCAAGGAGGCCCTCACCAGATTGGTCTCCTGTCTCTGACTTCCCATGTCCAGAACTGTCAGATAGAGATATCTTTTCCTTATACATTACCCAGTTTCAGCTATTCTGTTATAGCAACAGAAAATAGAGTAAGACAATGTGCTCATTTGATTAAATCTGAATAAAAAGGATTAGTTAAAATGTTCTAATTAAAAGAACTTGCCTTTGTAAATCCCCACTTTAGATAAGAAAGTGGCCTCATAATTAAGCTGTATTTTTTTTTTTTTTACTTCAGGAGTTATCAGATAAAATGAACATAACCAAGTAGAGATTAAGGTAAATGCAAAAAAAACTGCTGTGGTCATTTAAACAAAATGATACCCCTTGTTAATAAATTTAACACTTTATTCTTCCTACCAGTAGCCACTGGACTCCATGATGCATAATGCACCATGTTCCAATGTTCCAACTGAGAGCCCTGAGGGATTTGCACCAAGCCCCTTCCAAGGGGATGACAGGTACCAAACCCCACATAATCTTCTATATGATCTGAATGATTATGATCAGCCAATTGATCAGCAGGAGACTTAACACTCAAGTAAATAAATATACTGTGCAGAAAACACTCTTGCCTAGTAGGTGCTGGATGAGCAAAAGTCCTGACGCCATCACAAGACATCATCCACAAAGTTATCAGCACTGTCTTTATTGACAGCTGTGTATATATATGTATTTATAGCCCACCTATATCCAGAAGTCACTTCCTCCTCCTGGTTTATCTCATCCTCTTTGGAGGCTACCCTCCTGACTTATCCTTGGGTTTTTCTTAGTTATGAGTCCTTAAAAATCAACAAGAAATTTTTTAGTAGACTTTTGTGACCATGTGAAACAAAACTATCACCTGCATCATCAGAATATTGACATGTGTTGTTGGACACATTCATAATATTTGTATGTATATTAAGACAGTATATTTTAATCTCTGTGCCAAATCATTAGGAGAGGAAATAGAAATCGAGAAAGTATTATATATGATAATCACAAAAAATAAGTGAAATTAATGTTTGGGGCCTAGTGGAAGGAATTTAGGTCCTTGGGAGCGTGCCCTAGAAAGGGACACTGGAACTTAGTGCCTTCCTCTCTTTCCATTTGCTTCCTGGTCACCATAAGGTGAACAGACCTCCTCTGTCATGTGTTCTTTGTCACAATGCTCCACCTCGCCATAGGCCCCAAATGATGAAGCCAAGCAACCATCAACTGAATCCTCTGAAACTGTGAGCCTAATACTACTTCTCCTCCTTTTAAAATTGATTTATCTCAGATATATTGTCACAGTGATAGAAAGATCAACACAACTTACATATCCAAACGCTGTTATATTATTCAAATTTATCAATTTTCCTAAAAACAACTCCCAGATAAGGAATATAAGTTCTAGAAACTAGCTCAATGTTGGTAATTTGATAAGATAATTAATGATTTTGCCCAAGGATAAGCAGCCACTAATGGGGAAACCCAGAAGTCAAACCTAGAAAATCAGGCTTGGAAACTTCCTGTATATAGAACCTCTTTTTTTAAAAATGAAAAAATGAGTATTAGAGAAGGAGAATAAATTTAATTCACATCATCGAAAATAACCTGAAGCACTGACATTCTAATTGTTCCTATATTTTTTATTAGCAAGCTTGCTATTGACTCCACTTTGAGAATTATGAACCAGATAAGAACTCCTGTTTCCAGGCCCCTGCCCTCAGCCTGGCATTCCAGGCTTTGGTTAGAAATGCAGAATCTGAGGCTCTACCATAGACCTGCAGAATCTTCTTGTCTATTGTAACAAAATTGTCAAATGATTCATGTGAGACAAAGGTTGGGAAGTATTGGTTTATTAGACACTCAGTAAAAAAAAAAACACATGAAAATAGCCTATATTAAAATAATACCTTTGTAAAAGTATTTTAAATAGCAGCCAACTGATGAAATTGTGGAAATATGAAAAACGTTCATCATTTCCTAAGCTTAAAAAATAAACAGGCCGACTATGTGACTCAGTTATCACATAAACTTAATTGAGAAAGACATCCAGACTCCTAATGCTGAGATGCAAGAATTATGAACATCACACATCAGTGGTACAAATGAAGAAGTTGTAAGTTTTTCAGTAAACAGATGAACTTAGATCACTGAAATCTACATAGCTTTCATGTCTCAAGTTTGTAGGTTACATAATCACCACTGTTTTGTTCTTACATAAATTCTTGTGTATTTCATAAGTTTTTAGTCTCAGAATAATCTGTCAGCTAATGAAAAATACCTATTGTTAGAACACGGTTTTAGTCAAAATAAAAGGAATAAAACATAGCTCTTCTACACGCATAGCAAATGCGTGCTTTGACTGAAGAAGAGCTTGGTTTTAGTCTGTTTACACATAAAAAAATAAATATATATGTTTACACCTACTAAATCATTAACTATGACATATGATGAGTTTTATCATCAGCTCATGGTGGTCTAAGCACAGTGCAAGGAGCCAGGGACACCTTAGCACATTGGATATTCTTCCCATCTATGGGGAGGGTGAGTCTAGCAGGGAAAAGGAGAAGGGAACATGTCAAGATGATAGAATCTAGAACATGTGATGTCAAGGATGTATTCTAAGAATAACTTATCCTAGACAATGGGAGTGTCACAGAGGAAAACAAATCTATGGGGAAGTTTGACAAATGAATTAGCATGAGTCAGGGCAGATCTTTTCTGGGTTTTAAGGCAGGGAAGAAAGAACAATCCCAAGTATTGAAGGTGACACTGGGTACAGCACAAAGAAAGCACTGAAAAGATCTTGCAAAAGCTGAAGATATCAGAGTCATTTTTTTCCTGCCAATACAATGGTGTTGATCTGTCAGGTCATTCTTTGAGTGTTCAAAAATACTCAAAGACATTTTTCAATGTTTATGAAGAACATTTTGTGAAATGCAATGCATTTATATTATTGAACACTCAAATGTAATAAATTTAATTAATTTTCATTCATATAGCTGCACTTTTCCATCATTTTTCACCATTGTAAATCATCCTGGGTGGATTTGTCATAAAGAAAAAGCTGTGCATCAAGATATTAAATTTTCTAAATTGTGTGATGCTGATTCTTTATAACCTACCTTTTCCTTTGCTTTTTTTCTCCCTCACAGGATCTCAGGAAGAAACCTAAAACTGGCCTTCACCAAGTTGACCTCTAGTTCGATTATGGCATGTGCGGGCCAGACTTGTACATCTGGCCTCTCAGTTAACCCAGATCTTTTTCAAGAAAACTCCATCTGGCCCTTCTTCCTGTCAGGTTCACACTGAGCCCAGTGATGGATGTCCTCTTCAATTCCACTGTTCCTTAAACAGGCTTGTTTGCAACTTGTCAAGACTATACATTGGACAGTCATCTCTGAGGGTCTCTGATACTGAGAGGGCATCAAGATCATTTTCTTTACCTGAATTTGAAATCCTAACTGACAAATGGTATTGAATGAGGAACTGAAAAAAGAGGACACACTGACTTTTCCTAGAGGTCCAGTCCTCATTTCTACATGAAGAAGACAAGTAATTCTAAACATCGTTAAAATATTAGATTTGAATCTCCCTAAAAATGTGACATTTTATGTTATCTCCATGGAAAAGGATCCAGGAAGGACATTCATCTGGGCCCAAAGCTATACTTCCTGAAATGAAGGAAAATAGGATTCATGACCCAGGCAGTAGAAGAGGTAAGCAGCTTCATTATAGATCAGATGTGAGAATCTTGAGAAGAACAAATAGAGGTCACAGAAGTAGGAGATTCTTTCCAATATTACTGGGGAGTTAGGTCAGGACAATATGACTCACTTATCCAACAAATAAGTTAACTCTGTGGTAGGAACTGTATTCCCCTGAGAAACTGTATTCCCCTGCAGAAAATTCAGCTTTCCTTAGAAGAGCAAACGAGGCTTTGCCAATAGGCAACTCAGGAAGATCTTTGATGTGATGCACCAGGTGGCAATTCAGTGGTAAGTCATTCTGCACCTGGAAACCTCCTTCATCCCACTACTGGAAATTGGGTTGAGGGGCACTGGCAAGCCAGGGGGTGAGCCATACCAATTTGTATCATGTAAGCCTAAGACATACAAATATTGATTTCAGAAAATGCTGTTCACTTCTAGAAATCTAGACTGTCCAACGTGGCATAAAATAGCAGGTGTGGGGCAGAGACTCCTACCCATCAGAAATTGAGACATTGACCCTCTCCATGTGACTAATCTCTGTTCTTACTGCCATAGGAATTTCAAATAAAAGAATTGCTTGATTTTAAGATGTGATCTTTATATTTCTTAAACAGTAAAAACAGCATTTCCAGGAGCTTAGAAAACCTTATTTGTTTTCTAAGTACACTAAGTAAAAAAGTCTAAGTTTCATCAATATTTCCTCATATCTTTTTTGCTTCTAATGAAATAAATATAGCAGTCTGATTTTTATTAAGCCTAGAATTTGCTTTAAAGCTTTCTTCTCGTGTTTTAAAAGCATTTAGGCAAGATGGTGCCATTGATGAATTTATATGGCTCAAGAAAGAAAAACATTCTAATTTCCTCCCAACTCCATATGCTTAGGGAGATGTGATTGATTGTTCCAGAATGTTATGCTAACTCTTTATCAGACAAAACCTTTCATCCTTTCCAACTTCTTCTTCCTTGGGTTATGACTTCTACTGTCAAAGAAGGTAAATGATTAATAATTAATAATTTTTTCATCCAAATCAAAAGAGAGTTTGCTGAAAAGGCAATTTTACTTCTTACTATGTACCTTTTCCCATCCTGGCTTTTAACAAATCAACTGATGAGATTGTAAATCACCCTCCACATTCTGAATGACATGGGGGAAGTTATGGGCTGAGTCATGCTCCCCCCAAATTTATCAGTTAAAATCCTGACTGCCATTGCCTTGGATATGGCTTCATTTGGAGATATGGCCTTTAAAGAGGTGAGTGAATTAAAATTGGGCCATTAGTGTGGGCCCTGTTCCAACCTGACCAGCATCCTTATAAGGACACACAGGGACACCAGGAAGCATGAATACAGAGAAAACATCAGGTGAGGAAACAGCATGAAGGTGCCTACCTCCAAGCCAAGGAGGAAACCAACCCTACTGGAATCTTGACCTTGACTTCCATCCACCATAACTGTGAAAAAATAAATTTCTTTTAAGTCACCCACTCTATGGACTCTTTGTTATGGGAGCCCTAGCAAACTATTATAAAAGACATTGAGCATATATCAGTTTTATTATTGTTATTACTAACAATTATAAATTACTTTTACATGGTACAATGCAACACAGTTTTTGAAGCAGTATCATCTGAAACATTTCATTTGATTTTCTGAAACAGACCCACAACTTAAGCAAATGGAAGAGGAAAACTGAAGTCCAGTAAAATATCTGTTAAGGGAATTTTGAGTAGTTATCTCAAGAAGACAGGACAATTCTGATTAAGGATTATTTGAGATGGGTCCATATTATTGGTAACTTCAAATTCCATACAAAACTCTTAGAATTCACAAAGTCACAGAATAAAAGATCAACAATCAGGAGCTGGGGTTGTGTCTCAGTGATAGTACATTTGCCTGGTATGTATGATGTACTGGGTTTGATTCTCAGCACAATAAATAAATAAATAAATAGATAAATAAATAAATGTCCATTGACAACTAAAAACCAATACTTTTTAAAAAAGGATTAACACACAACTACGACCATTGATTTTACTTTTATATTTTAATAATAAACACATAGGAATAAATTTAAAATGTAAGCCACTTACAGTTTCTAAAAGAATATACAAGTGTAATTCTAATAAAACTTATTCAAGTATTGTATTTTGAAACCATATAGTATTGCTGGGGGAAAAACATTGGGAATATCTAAGTAGATAAAGCTTGGATTGGAAGACTCAATATAATAAAGACATCAATTTTCCAAAATAATCTTCACCAAAAATTTACCTTGATTTTTGGTAGACATAAAAATTATAATGTACATATTATTTACTATATAATTTTCATATATATATATATATATATATATATATATA
>NW_026000093.1:3086744-3109923 GCF_001458135.2 Marmota marmota marmota | reverse complement strand
GTGATGAGGGAGGAGAGGGAGAGGAGGAGGAGAGGAGAGAAAGTGGGGAGGGGGGTGGGTGGAGGATGGGAAAGGCAGCGGAGCACAACAGACACTAGTATGGCAATGTGTAAATCAATGGATGTGTAACTGATGTGATTCTGCAATCTGTGTATGGGGTGAAGGTGGGAGTTCATAACCCACTTGAATCAAAGTGTGGAATATGATATGTCAAGAAATTTGTAATGTTTTGAACAACCAACAATAAAAAATTAAAAAAAAAAATACACACTGGAAGAAACTATTTTTGAATCAAGTATCTACCAAAGCACTTTATTCCACAACACATAAAGAGCTATCAAATTTCAACATTTTAATAAAATCAACCCAATTAGAAAATAGACAAAAGACATGGACAGACACTTCACTGAATAGTAAACCCATAAAAGATGAAAAGATCTTCAACATCCCTAGTTATCAGGTAAATGTAAATTATGAAAGCAAAGAAATATGATGGCAAATCTATTAAAATGACTGAACATTTTAAAAACTAATGGAGATATCAAACTGTCAAGAACTTAGACAAAACTGGATCTCCTAAAAGTTGATGGTGGAATCGTAAACTGGTATAGTCAGTCTGGAAAATATTTAGTCAGTTAGGTATTAAAACAAAAACAAAAAACAACAACCAAAAACTAAACCTACAAATGCCATAGGACCTAGCAATGAAATAATATATTTATTTGTAAAAGCCCCAAACTATAAACAAACTAATATCTCTTAAAACAACCACCACCACCACCACCACAACAGCAACAACAAAACCCAAAGGTTGAGTAACAGCCAACATAGTACATATATACCATGTGCTATGTTGGATGTTATTTGTCTTCCAAATGTTCATGAGTTGGAACCATTGTCTCCAGTGTAGTATTGGTGAGAGGTCCTTTTATGGATGGGTCCTACTGAAAGGTAATTGGGTTGCTGGAGGTCACTGCCTTTAACAAAGAGGCTCAGTTAGTTTCCATGAGAGAGGCTATTATAAAGGAGAGGAGTCTGACCCCTTCCATGTTCTAGCTACCTGTCTCACTATGTGATCTCTTCCTCAAAAATGTACTCCTGCCATTTTGATGTTGTCCATCATGAAGGCTTCACCACAGTGGGGATAATGCCAGCATCATGCCCTTAAACTTCCAAAATAGTGAGCTGAATAAATCAATTTTATTCATAAATTACCCATGGCGCAGGCATTTTTTATAGTAGCCAAAAACTATTAATGGCATACCCCATAGAATACTACTCAAGAATAAAAACTAACTATTGATATACAACTAGTTTGATAATTTTAAGACCATTATACTGAATATAGAAAGCCAACTTCTTGGCAGAGATAATGAAAGCCAAAAGATTTTCCTATGGTATTTGTAATTAATTTAATAAAACCTTCTGCAATTGCTGTTTTCTCATTTAAAAAAAAAAGAAAAAAGGAAAGAAACCTACACTGTGCACATTGTTATCGAACTGGTCAAGTGGCTCAAATTTAAAAGTAGGAAGAAAATCTTAAAGTGAAATTATAAAAGCCAGCAGACAGAGGATCAACAGCTTCAAAGTCCTAAAGGAAAAAAAAAAATCAATAAAAATATTCTTCAAAACAAAAGCAAAATAAAAGCATTTTTCTGTTAAACAAAAAAAAAAGATTTACAAAATAGAGGGTGTGTGTGTGTGTGTGTGTTTGTGTGTGTGTGTTTGTGTGTGTATTTGTTCTTTCTTTCTTTCTTCTATTTTTTTTAAGTTCTCTAAATTTGGTTTTGAGTACTGAACTTCTGGATTCAAAGCAAAACCCTGAAGGAATCTTGGAATAAAGGTTAAGCCACAACAAACAATAAATATGCTACAGAGGAACTGATGAAAAATCAGATTATGTTTAATAAAGACTGAAATTTTTCAAAATAACAGAGAAAAATTCCCAGAGGGATAATTTGATTGCAGGGAACTGGAAAGGGGACAAAACTGGATTGACCAGGAACTGAAGGGTTGATGGCTATTGAAACTGGATTTATTATAATCTCTCTACTTTTGTGATCTTTTTCTGTTGAAAATATTCATAATTTGGTTTTCCTCCCTTTTTCTTTTGGTTAGTTTTGCTTAAAGGCTTATCAATCCTGTTTATCTTTTCAAAGAATCAACTTTTTTGTTTTATCCATCCTTTGTATTATATTGTTCTCTTATTCTCAAGTTCATTGATTTTGTCTCTAATTATTTCCTTCCTTCTACAGGTTTTGGAATTGGTTTGTTCTTCTTTTTCAAGGGCCTTGAGATGCATTGTTAGGTTCTTTATTTAGGATTTAGATAAGGTTTTCTTATCTAGGCACTCATAGCTGTAAACTTTCCTCTTAGACCTGCCTTCACAGTGTCTGAGAGGTTCTGGTATGTTTTATCACTATTCTCATTTGAGACTAAATTTTTTTTTTAAATTTCTTCCTTGATTTCTTCTATTGCCTATTCATCATTCAAAAGAGTATTGTTCAATCTCCATGTGTTTATAGTTTCCATAAGGATTTTTGGTGTTGATTTCTAATTTCATCCCATTATGATCTGATGAGATACAAGGAATTATTTAATTTTTTTTGGTATTTTCTAAGAGTTGATTTGTGGCCTAAAATATGGTCTATTTTGGAGAAATTTCCATGAGCCACGAAGAAGAAATTGTATTGAGCTTCTGTTGGATGATAAAATCTTCATTGTTAAAAAAAATAAAGAAAATTAACATCAAGGTGTTATTCCATATAATTTCATTTATGTAACATCATTGGAAGAAAAAGCACATGGAGCACAGATTGGTGGCTGCCAGAGGTATGCGGAAGGGTATGGATATAGATATAATCTATAGGTATAATTTTTGTTAATAATGGATTAGTTCTGTATCTTCATTTCAGGGCTCACAATGTTCCAATGTCAATTGTCCACTTTTTTTTTATTCTAAGTAGTAATCATTACAGAAAACTAGGCATAGTTACCCTGGGACTCTCCATACTATTTTTGCAATTTCCTGTGAGTTTATATTTATTCCAAAATAAATTTTTTTAAAAGAATGATGAATCTTTTAAGGGATGAGATGAATTGAGAGACTATAGAATAGGGAAAAACTTATGAATTCTATTGTCTGAGCAATTGTTATATGTAATGAATTGTATTGGATGGCATACTAAGCAGCCTCTGCTGCTGTTACAAAGTCCACCAACTGTGGGACTTAAAATGAGAAAATTATTCTCCTGTATTAGTCCATTTTTCCACTGCAAACAACATAATTTTACAGGCTGGCTACATTTATTAAAAAGAGATTTATTTTGTCTTATGGATCTGAACATCTAAGATCCCCCAGGTTGCATCTTCTGCCATTAGATCTTGAGGCAGCACAGAGCGTCACATGTAAAATTCAGGGCCTCATGTGTATATGTGGGTCTGTGGCCTTGTCTTTCTCTTTATAGAAAGCCACCAGGATTCAATAATGGGGTGTCCACCCTGATGATCTTATCTAATCCCAATCACTTCTGAAAGGCTTTACCTCTAAACATCATAGTCAGGTTGTGTCTACACCCTTACCACCCCACAAAGGGGAATAAATTCCAACAAATGAAATCTTTGTACCAGGGAAACTATTTTACACGCTGCTGTAAAACCTTTAATGTATCCTTCCACCATCAAAGAACCCTTTTCGATTACCATTTTTGTTTGATGGGTTTATTTTAAATGTATAAATGACATGATTAGTAATAATTGATGATCTGTCTCTTACTCATGTGTAGGAGGAATTCAAAAGAGAAGAGATTAGCAGAAGCTGGTGGATGGCCAGGAGAATGATGCAATCTGTAGATGAAAAACACTGAGGCCTTGAGCAACCAGAATGGTGACTGGAGGGGAAGGAAAAATCTATTTTTAAGCAAAATCACTGCTTGTCCATTCACTGATTTGTACATTCATTTTAATATTATTTTATCGTGGACACTGCAACATGCTTTATCATTGAAGTAAAAAAATGTATTTTTAAAAAATTTAAAAGTAGATATGTTAAAAACATTTTTTAAAATTCATTTTTTTACAATATTTCATGCAGAATTTGTTCTTTTCAAGGGAATGCAAGATGACTGTTTTATACACATATATGATATTACCTAATTTTCAAGATATGAATCCGCTCCTATCTGGAGCTTCAGAATTTGGGTGAATTTTCTTTTTGTGGTTGGCTTTGCATTTCCACTGAATCATCATTAAGGTCATAAATTTCACCCAAGTGCAACACTCTGCACTTGAGATGCAATAGTTCCAGGCACAAGAGTTTGGAAAACTCTTATGAAGTTAATTGGTCAATAGGGAGTTGGAACCTTCAGCCTTTATCTCATTATCAAGCCTCTTTAACCAAACAAGCTAACTTGCCCAACTAGGGTATTATAATTAGAGCAGGAAAAATACTTTAGGTTGTTTTGTATACATACATAACATGTAGTCCAAGACAATATAGAATTCAAATAAAAAAGTATTTTCTAGAAAAAGACTTGAAATAAATAGCCACTATCATCTGCACATATCTAAAGACATTGTTTAAAAATCATCTGAAGAAAGAAAAATCATGTCTGATAAGATATACATGTGCTAAAAATAATGTAGAAATGGGACTTGGGAATGATATAATATAGCTTTAATATCATAACACAAACTGAATGCATATTGATTGAAAGTGGCACACAAGGGGTCAAAAAATCTTTATAAACATTTGAACTTTTTCAGCATGGAACAATTTTAGATAATTTATGTTCTTCTGAAACTCATTTGTATTCTACTCTAAATATATAGCAGCCTAAAGTTTGAGAAAATCTGGGCCGAAGACCTAAATACAGAGCTCCAAGGAGGATTGCTGGCTGCATCCAAGCTGTTATGTAACCACTAGTCTAGCATTTTATCAATGTGAGAAATGGAGTTATTTGTTTCACTACAGCCAGTAAGATGTACTCTCTATACAAACATGTAACCATGACAGGAAAAATTGCAATGTATTGATGAGGAAGTTATTTCCTAAGAAACAATAAAATGAAAGAAGAGTTTAAAGATGGTTCTAATGTTTTTACCATGCTGAGATTGCCACAAAACATTGAACAATGAACAATTAGCAAAAATATAAGACTTTTCTTAATATCTGAAAACTTCAATTGCTGTCAAAAGGATTAAAAAATACCAGCATAAATCTTTGTTACTATAGGAGTTACCAAAGGCATTTCTTTTCCCACCTAGCTTTTTTCAATGTTCTTCTTGAATAACTACTGTTTTTGATTTATTACATGTCTCTAAGTATCATTATAAAAATAAAATACACTTCTTGTACTGTTAATATCACCTCCTAGAACTAGACTGCTTACCTTCCATTAATTTTTTGGAAGGGCATATTTAATATTCTAAGCTAATAACTAACTTGGTAAGCACAGTTAAATGCATGGTAAAGTCAGCAGAGAAAACATATACTTAGTAGTTAGAATTTGTGATGAATTAGAATTAAGATTAATGATAAAAGGACATTTTATGGATGACTAAAATTAACAAAAATATACCTTATTAATGAGAAACAGTATTCTACTTTGTACCAGGGAAACTATAGGGTGAATATACCTTTATATTTAAAATGATCATTGAAGCTTTCATTTCTTGGTATTTTAATAATATTTTTCAAAATGTTTGCTGTAAAGAAATGTTACCAAGAAATTATGTATAAGAGATTACATTTCAGTACCCATGACTAATATTACTAACATATTTTGGCTTTTGGACAGAATATATGGTAGAGAGTAATGGGGTGAAAGTAACAGGGAGTAAGTTATTTTTATTTGGTTAAAAATAAGATTTCCTAAAAGAAATCTAGTACACATGACTCTGCAAGTTAACTTTAGTGAAGTGACTAATGTCATCTTGCTTTTATATTACATAACCATTTCTTTTCCTAGATCTGGATTCTGTTTGCCTAGAAATGTGTTTCTTAAACTTTACTGTCATCTCAATCACCTGGACAGTCCTTAAAATAAAGAGTATTAGATTATGTCAGAGTTTTTTAATTCATTACTTCAAGGTGGTGACAGATTTTTAATTTCTTTTTTTCTTTTTCTGCAATACTGGGGATAGAGGGGCTGGGATTATAGCTCAGCGGTAGAGCACTTGCCTAGCACATGTGAGGCACTGGGTTCGATCCTCAGCACCACATAAAAATAAATAAATGAAGTAAAAATATATAAAAACAACAAATACTGGGGATGGAAACCAGGACCCTGTACCAATGCACTATCTCAAAGTCCTTTTTGTTTTTATTTTAAGACAGGATCTCCCTTCATTGCCCAGACTGTCCTTGAACTTCTGATTCTCTGCCTCAGTCTCTCATGTGGCTGAGATATCTGTGCACAACCACACTTGGCCCAAAAATTTAATTAATGACAATCGTGCACTTGGTTTCAGGATCACACAGAAAATAAGTGGTGACAATTGTAAGAATGACCTCTTCTTCTAGCTACAGCTTACACTGCCTCAAGACTAATAGTAGAAACTATAACAGAACCAACTTAGTATTCAGGAGCATTTGCTGACATACACATAAACATACTTCCCTGGCTTAAGAGATATGTTAATTGAATGAATCCTAGAGCCTGAAACCCAGTGGATTTAAGACCACCAATCCTGTGAACCAACAGCAGAGCTCCTGGTGGGTGGTCTGGAGGCAGCTGGCCACAAAGTCCCTCAGTGGAATCTCTTGTTGATCATTTGAATTTCATGGAAAGCTGAGAGACTATAAATTAATATTATTATTATTGCTGTTGTTGTGTGCTAATACTACTCATTCTTTTATGTTACATACATTGACTTATTGAAGATACTGCACATAAGGGAAATTGCATTTTCTGTACTCGGAGGCAGCGAGAATCTTTGAAGACACAAAAGATGTTGAAAGAGAAAAGAAAGGACGTTTCAAAGTAAGTTGTATGTTCCAAATGCTTAGGGAATCATCATTATCAACCCTGTTAAATTTTCACAGATGAAATCACATTTTCTGAAACTCATATTTGTATACATGCATAAACATTTTTTTGACAAGATATAAAACAGACTCTAAGATTTGCCCCTGCAGCTCACATTGAAGTTTTACTGTTTGTCAAAAGTTGTCATCCAAGCCAGGTGTGGTGGTGCATGCCTGTAATCCCAGCGGCTCAGGACGCTGAGGCAGGAGGATCACCAGTTCAAAGCCAGCCTCAGCAAAAGCAAGGCGCTAAGCAACTCAGTGAGACCCTGTCTCTAAATAAAACACAAAATAGGGCTGGAGATGTGGCTCAGTGGTCAAATACCCCTGGGTTGAATCCCCAATTCCAAAAAATAAACAAACAAACAATAAAGTAAATAAATAATAAGGTGAGTAAAGTAATCCATAAAATAGTATCATTCATAAAATAGTGCCCTCTTTGTATCCATTTGACATCTTTTAAATTCATGAATCTACAATTTCTGAGGAAGATATAAAAATTATTCCCCCCTCTAACTTTTCATATTCTAATCCATTGATAAGATTCTCTTTTGCTCAATCAAACTGATGTATACTTCTAGAGAAAACGAGTAGCTAATGAACTATTGACTCAGCCCGATCCTAATTACTCATACTACTGCAATAACTCATGAGATTCATTACTACCTTCTCATCTTTTCCATCTGTTCCTTTCGTCAGGCATCTTCCCAAAGGATACCAACCAAGTTTAGTTTTTCCCAAGCTCCAAAACAACTTTCACTTCATTCTCCTTCCACTGTTAATCATGTTGTCCTTTCACTGACAGCCAGAACTCTTAGACTGGTGCTGAGGCAGGTACTCTACCATATGTTTACAGAAAACATCACCTATTGGATTTCTTTGTATGTTTGGTTTTTGTGTTAGTCCGTTTTCCATTGCTGGGACAAAATATGTGGGATGATCCATTTACAAAGAGAAAGGTTTTATTTTGGCTCACAGTTTCTGAAGTTTCACTCCATGATTGACTCAGTCACTTTGGACACTGTGGTGAGGGTGCATTTCATAATGGGAGAAAATGGAGGAGGAAATCAGGAAGCAAAAACGAAAGAGAGAAGGAGCCAGAGACCCACTATGCTGAACTTCCTCACTCTATGCCCTCCTCTTAAACTTTCTATGACCTCCTAATAGAGCCACAGGCTGGTAAACAAGCTTGTAACACATTATCTTTAGGTGACATTTAAAAGCCAAAACTAAACATTTTGTTTCCACTCTAATGGCTCCACTCATGTAATTAACTCCCATTTGAAAAATTCTGAAATAAATTACCTTTTCACCGAGACCCTAGAGCTCAGAGATTTAAAAAAAAAAATCTAAAATCTAGAAACTATAATCTAGACTCCTTTGAGAAAGAAATGACAAAAGTTAAAAAGAATGAAAATGGCAGAATTCAAATAAAGTTGACAATATAGAACTAAGGAAATCAATAGGAAGAAAATTCTTGGATTGGAAGATTAGAGCTATAATTTATAACTATCCTCTGCAATTCAATTCTGGAATCATGGAGATTTGCCAGAGGGTAGCTTGTTGTTTTGTTTTGTTTCATTTTTGTTTTTCCAGTATAGTTAGCTCTGATGGAATCATACAGAAAGACCTTAGCATTACCCAGGATTTCATGGACATAATACCTAGAACTGTGGACAAGGAGAGTCTGCACCTACCAAAATGATTCACTGAAGCAGAGATTCAGGTGACCTCTTGTCATATCCATTGCTGAACAGCATTCCACGTGATTCTCAGCCAGGCAAGAGGCCACACTTTGAGAAACTCTAGGTTTTGCCAAATCTAAGATTTTAGATTAAGACAAATAATCCAGTGGTTGTAGAGGTTCTCCTTTTTCCATTAAATTTCTTGGAAACAAGGGGACTATCCACAACACAAGTAAATTCCTTTTTGCTTTACAAAGAGAAGAAAATAAAGTCAAATTCCCGAGTGCATTGGGTAGTCCATTAATAACCTAAGAAATAAAAGCATTTTTGCTCTTCTCAGTATCTGATCATTTCAGAATATAATTGATCAACCCGTACAGGGGTATCATCTCAGCATTTTCACTCCCTGCTTTCCAGTGAACAAGTTCCTTTGTAAGAGGATTGGTAGATCCAAAACATAAACAAACAAATCAAAATAAATACAAATCAACTGACACCGATTAATGTGTCCAAATCAATTATACAATAATTATTATAAGAAAATATCATCCTGATAAAATGTATTTTAAAGAGAATGCAATCAAAAGTGTATTACTTTTCAAATGACTGCATTGCACATAGTAATGTTTATTATCTGCAAAGGTAATTAATAAACTCAGCTTGACTGTGTTTGCATTAAACCTGATGATTTAAAAGTGAAATGAATCACAGGCTAGCAGCTGTGTGGGAAGCCTTGTTCCTGCCTTTTTCCCAAGGAAACCTAGTGTAAATATGTCAAAATAAACTCAAAGAAAGTGGAGGTATTTTATTTATTCACTCAGTATTGTGAGAGACTTTACCTTTTCTAATTAGATGGGAGGGAAAGGGAGTAAAATAGGAGAAAGAGAATATAGTTTTCCATCAATGCAAAGTATTTTGGTTTAGATTTTAAATTTGCCAATGAGTGGGAAGAAATAGCCATCCCAGGTGACCCATTGAAAACTAAAAATGAGGGGGATTCTCATGTTGAATGATAGAGTGCAAGAGCACAACAGGTCTGTTTTCCCTTCTTTATCTAAAACATGTAAGAGATCATGGATTTTGCTACCAAAACTGACAGATGTCAGATTTCAGTATCTCAATCACTTTTGGAAAAATATTATTTTCATAGCATCTCAATTTGGCAAGTGCAGCAAATCCACATCCATGTTTAGAGAACACTTTGGGACGCCAACCTAGAGAAAAGCCATTCAAACAACAGTTCATACAGATGTATTCATGCTCCATAATCATTCCCTCATTATCTTATTGCTCCTTATTCTTAACATATCCCAGGTATTTGTAATGATATTTGGTTTTGTTTATGTTTTATTGAGTGTACGAGTTCACTTCTTTTAGGGTTGGTTCCTCCTTTGAATTAATGGGTTCATCAAATGTATGAAATAGGATCCATGGTGTATAGATGAATTAATGGCTATATAAATGTATGATAAAAAATTAAGGGCTATAAAAATGTATGATAAATGTATGAGTTAAGTTCAGATAAATTTTTCACAGATGTTGAAAGCAATATAAACTGGGGACTTTGTTGGGAATAAGTGGAAAGTATCAAATAGCTTCTTGGAATTTCACTCAACAAAAACACATAAAACATTTCACACACCTCTGCACATGATTTGTTATATGTGTGTGTGTGTATGTGTGTGTGTGTGTGGCTATCCCAGACTACTGCTCTCTCTGAAGACTAAAACAAGAAAACTTACAAAATCATCTTCCAAAATGTCAGAAAGATAATAGAAACTTTTTGTAAAACTTTATTCATAAATATTTAACATTCTATTAAATTCACCCATTGCAGTGTTTACATTAGTCTTGGTACTAAATTTTCAGGGATATGTAACACTCTAATATTAGAACTTTATAAGCAACCCAGAAAGAAACCCCATACATATTAGCAATAGTTCTTCCCTGCATGTCCCTCGACCTTTGCCCTGACTCAGCCTTGTCAATCTACTAATCTACTGTCTATCTCTGAGTATTGCTAGTTCTGTATATTTAAGACAGGGTATTATTCAATATTGGCTCTGATGTAACTACCTAGGTCCTTCAGTGAGCATGAAGTTTTCAAGTGTCTTGCATGTTATAGCATGTGTCATTATTTCATTCCTCTCTATTGCCAAATACTATTCCATTACATGGAAATGCCACTGTGGATTCTGTTTACTACTCATCAGTTAATCAATATATCCTTTAGGATATATCTGTTTGGGGGCCATTATCAATAATGCTGCTATGGACTTCCAAATACAACTTTTTTCATGGCCACATGTTTTCCTTTCTCCTAGATATGTACCTAGGAGTTGAATTACTTGTATGATAATTCTATGTTGCTTTTTTTGAGGAGATATCAAATTGCTTTCCTCAAAGGACTGCAAAAATTCACATTTTCAACAGTGAGGCAAAAGGAATAGCTCCACATCCTGGGCAATACTTGTTATTTTTTCCTCTTTTATTATATTGATCCTAATAGGTGTGAAGTGGCATCTCACTGTGGCTTTCACTCACATCACATCAGTCTCATGTGCTTATTGGTCTGACATATGTACTTATGTATCTTCTTTGGAGAAGTTTCAAGTAAAATATTTTTTCCATTTTAAAAATCTGGGTGATTGTCTTTTTGCTGTTATTAGCATTCATAGCACTCTCAATATTAGATCCTTACATACACGATTTAAAAATGTTCTTCCATTTTGTAGGTTGTTTTTAATATTCATGGTATTATTTGACATGCACAGTTTTTACTTTGATGAAGTCCAATTTATCTGTTTTTTTTTCTTTTTTATTCTTTTTTTTTAAATTGGTGTCATAGATTTAAACAAAAAGAAAGAAAAATTTCTGGCATAGAGTCAAGATTTATCTTACATTTTCTTCAAGGAATTTTATAGTTTTAGAGCTCCTACATTTTAGATCTGTCATCCATTTTGTGTTGACATTTGAGTTAGGTGAAAGATGGATATCCAAACTCATTCTTTGCATGTCAATATCCAGGTGTTCTAAGAATATTTGTTAAAACTATTCTTTTCATATTGAATGATCTTGGTGTTACCATGCTGTTTTTGTTACTATTGCTCTATAGAATAGTGTAAATTCTGGTATAGTGATATCACCTGCTTCACTCTTCTCACTAAGGATTGCTTTAGCTATTCTGGGTCTCTTGTTTTTCCAGATAAATTTCATGACTGCCTTTTCTATTTCTATGAGGAATGTCATTGGGATTTTGATTGAAATTGAATTAAATCTGTTAGTGCTTTTGGTAGTAAGGTCATTTTGAAAATATTAATTCTGCCTATCCAAGAACAAGGGAGATTTTTTCCCATCTTCTAAGGTCTTCTTTAAACTCTTTCTTTAGCATTCTGTAGTTTTTGTTGTAGAGTCTTTCACCTCTTTTGTTAGGTTGCTTCCCATGTATTTTATATTGGCACCAAAATAGAATGGTAGAACAATGGCACAGAATAGAGGGCACAGAGACTTACTCACATAATTATAATTATCTTATATTAGACAAAGGTGCCAATAACATACATTGGAGAAAAAATAGTCTTTTCCAAAAATGGTGCTGGGAAAACTGGAAATCCATATACAAAAAAAGAAAGAAAGAAAGAATGAAAGAATGAAAGAAAGAAAGAAGTTAAACTCCTATTTTCACCATGCACAAAAGTCAATTCAAAGTGGATCAAGGACCTAGGAATTAAACCAAAGACACTGTGTCTAATAGAAGAAAAAGTAGGCCCAAATCTCCATCATATTAGATTAGTCCCCAATTTCCTTAATAAGACTCCTATAGCACAAGAATTAAAATTAAGAAGGAATAAATGGATTGACTCAAATTAAAAAGCTTCTCAGAAAAAAAAAAAAACAATCAGTGAGGTGAATAGAGAGAGTCTACAGCTTGGGACCAAATTTCTGCCCCTCACACATCAGATAGAGCACTAATCTCTAGGGTATATAAAGAACTCAAAAAGCTAAACACCAAAAACCAAATAACCCAATCAATAAATTGGCCAAGGAACTGAAGAGACACTTCTCAGAAAATGATACATGAAAAAAATGTTCAACATTTCCAGCAATTAGAGAAATGCAAATCAAAACTACTCTAAGATTTCATCTCATTCCAATCAGAATGGCAGCTATTAAGAATATAAATAACAATAAGTGTTGGTGAGGATGTGGGCAAAAAGGCACACTCATAAATTGCAGGTGGGACTGCAAAATTGTGTAATCAATATGGGAAGCAATATGGAGATTTTTTGGAAGACTGGGAATAGAACCACCATTTGACCCAGGTATCCCACTTCTGAGTCTATACCCAAAGGACTTAAAAACAGCATACTACAGAGACTTAGCCACATCAATGTTTATAGCAGCACAATTCACAATAGCTAAACTGTGGAACTAACCTAAATGCCCTTCAGTGGATGAGTGGATAAAGAAAATGTGGCATACATACACAATGGAATATTACTCAGCAATAAAAGAGAATAAAATCATTGCATTTGCAGGTAAATGGATGGCGTTGGAAAAGATAATGCTAAGTGAAGTTAGCCAATCCCAAAAAAACAAATTCTAAATGTTTTCTTTGATATAAGGAGGATGATTCATAGAGGGATTAGAAGGGGGAGCATGGGAAGATTAGACGAATTCTAGATAGAGTAAAGGGGAGGAAGGCGAAGGGAGAGGAGAAGGGGATAAATGGAGATGGGGATAAATGGTGGAATAAGATGAACATCATTACCCTAAGTACATGTATGAAGACATGAATTGTGTGAATATACTTTGTACATAACCAGAGATATGAAAAATTGTGGTCTATATGTGTAATATGCATTGTAATGCATTCTACTGTCATATATAACATATCCAAATAAAAAATAAAAAATATCAATTGAGAGTGAATGTGAAGATTTACTTTTGGACAATTCTATTGTAATAATTACATATTTATTCTTATGCTGATCTCTTAGATTCTTTATTATTGTGGCTTTTCAATAAGAAATCAGGGAAGGTGAGTCCAACGATTTTCTGAGTCATTGCCATTCTATACAGATTTTATAATTGAAATAAACTTCCTTAAACAAAATCCTTGCTAGGATTTTTATCAGGAATATGTAAAATCTGTGGATTAATGTAAAGTACATTGCGATCTCAATAATATTGATTCCTATGATTGATGAATATGTGTTTTCTGTCCATTGACTTATATTTTTTTTAATTTCTTTTAAAAGCTTTTCTGTTTCACAGCAAGCCATGTGCACTTGAAAAAAAAATGTATTCTACTATTGTTAAGTGTTGGGTTTGATAAATATCTTTTAGGCTTACTTGTTTTCTATTGCTGTTTCTCTTCTATTTTCTTGTTGACTTCTGCCTAGTTTTTCTATCCATTATCAAAAGTATATATTGAATCTCCAAATAAAGTGTTGATCTATATCTCTCTTTAATTCTGACAGTTTTTGCTTGATTAAATGTTAGACCTTTTTCTAGATGCATGATTACAATCACAAATGTTTATAATCATGTGTTTATAATGATAGACTTTCTGATTAATTGATCTTTTTGTTATAATTTTTTTTTGCCTATAGTAACATGAGCTTTAAAGTCTATTTGCGTAATATTAGTTTCTCTATTCCATCTCTAAATTTTACATTGCATATCTTTCCATTCATTTATTTTCAACTTATTCGTAAACAGCAAATTTCTGAATCACATTTATTTTTTAACCATTCCACCAATTTCTGCCTTTGCATTAGTATACTTAATCATCCAGATTTAACATATTTATAAATAAGATTTGCTATTTGTTTCCTATATATTTTATGTCTTTTGAATTTGTTCATCCATTTATAGCTTTTAGATTAGTTAAATAGATATTTTCAAACATGCTTTTTAAATTATCTTGTTTATTCTACTGTGATTTTTAAAGTCATCGAGCATTTTTAAAATTACTGCTTTATGCAGTTGTTTATGAAAAAGCACTACAAGAAATAAGTAATAAAAATACATTTTATAAGCCTTTCTTTACACCAGTACATGTGGCCTTACACTAGCATTTGTCCTTTTGTCTTCCTAGGAATATTAGAGCTTTTGGGTATTTGTTGTCATTGGGTACTTCTAGGGATTGCCTTTTGTTCTCAAGCCAAGTTCTTGCTTTCCTCAACTGAAATTCCAGCTTTTGGAGTCTCAGATGTTGCCAGCAGTTTTCTATTGCTCCTTAATAAAGTGGGGTTAGTCTTTTAAAAATCTGTCTTCCCTGAGTTAAGCTCTGGGTCCAATCAAATAGCTGCCACCTTCTACAATTTACCAGGGGGCTGCAAATTTGGACAAAATATTGACTGTGCTCTGGGTATAGTGTTTTTAATGAAGCTTTGAAAATAGTCATGTTTTACCCCTGATTGTAACATTTGTGGCCTTTTGTACATGAAGGATCAGAAAAGCATGGCAGAGACTAAGGTCATAGTGCAGTTGAGTATTTACTCTTAGATAGATGGTCTTCAATTCCTTCTGTAGCCTTGCTTAATTTCCAGAGAGCAGAAATGGTTTATTTTAGGTGTTGTATTTTGTGTAGGGGAAACAGAGCTAACCAAGATGCCTACTCTGCCATTCTGAAATGATTTCTCCAATGTAAAGTTTTCAGGATCTAAATACATCCAATGTATAAAACTCCTGGGCTCATAATTATATTTGTTTTTTTTTCTCTGTATAGTTTTCTACAATGAAATATATTAAATATATGTAATGTTTTATAGAATTTCATAAAAGCATCAATAAAATAAACACAATATATTTACCTGACTTCTATCTTGAGAATTACCTTCATTTAAAATTCTATTGATAAATTACATATATATTCAGCTGCACGCTGAAGGTTGTAGGTTTAATAAAACAAAACTTTTACGAAGCAAAAAAAAAAATTGATAAATTAACAGAAGTTTACAAGCAAATCTTCCACAGAGCTTTTGATTTGAGAATTCATAATGTGAATAGAAGTCTATCCCAAGTCTCTTTTGCTATTTTTCCCTTGCTAATTTTTGCAGTCTTCCACACATTCAATGAGCTCTTTATCACTCTGTTAAAGAACACTACTGTTTCTTTCCACCAAGATTTAACACTTGTAAGATTACAGTATGATGACTTGTGAATCAGTTATTCATTCATTCATCCAACAATTATTTATTGAGCAGAGTTCTTGGGCTTTGATTCTGATTTTGCTCATTTGGGGCTTTTTTGATACTGAAGGGACTGTCCCTCTGCTCTAAGAGTTCACAAACATTTAGAGAAGATAGACAATTCACCTGCATTTGCGAGTGGGCCACCTTCCATTTGAAAACCAATCCAGAGTCAATAAGCAACCACCTCCTTTACTGGGCTTTCACCTTCTGGGACACTATTTTCCTGTCCCAATTACCCCAGGGCCCCGTACCAGAAAACTAGGGACAGCCCTTATGCCCAGTGCCCACGAAAACTATGAGAATTGCCCATCTTCAGACTCCTTACACTTCCTTACCTGTCCCTTCCTGCAGAAACCCCAGTTAAAACTGGTGTCCACAGTCAACCCTCCATCCACATCTCTGCCTCCTGACCAACCCGAGCACTTTCCTCTGTGGCCCCTTGCGGTATAGCAGCCCCTTCTTAAGAACCTTGGTTCACAATGTATATTTTCAGTGACAGCTATATCCTATCCATTGGCCTCACCTAAGCTGAATAACCATAAAATTATGTTTTAAAACCGAGCCTAACATTATATTGATTTAATAATTTAATTACCTGATTCTCCAACCTCAGCCTCATTGTGATAAGACAGAATGATAACCCATCTGAAATTGTAAAGTTGGTACTTTATGTATTAGGGATCATATTCCAAAAATCCCACGCCTCTCCGTATTTTCAACCATTTTTCAGGTCCAAAGGACACGGATGATATCAACCACATTTCTGCAGAATCCCATTGCAATCCACTCTCAACTCCCACACTCCACTAAAACACAAATGGGAAAAATAAAATAAAATACCCTTGGTTGCGGTCTCTTGCATGAAGATATCATGGGAAAACAGGAAATAAAATCTTGGCAACAACCACAGGAGAAGACCAATGTCCTCAAGAGGTATAAGTAAATTTTTAATAAATAAATAAATAAACAAAAGCACATTTGTTCCTAGATGAAAATAAAATGTGTGTAAATTACAACTCCTATTTGGCCAACTTCATTTACCATTTTGCCACAGGTGTATTTAATGTTGATCTTAAGTGTTTAACACCCTGGATTTACTATAACCAAACAGCCACATGAGGAATGGATCTTGAGCCATGACATGTCCTCCAAAGTGAAAAAGTGAAGATGATGAATTGCTTACAGCTCTAGTCTTTGCCCATGAAAGGAAGAACTAAAATTCACTGACATTCAAGTATTCACGGCTTCCAACAAAATGGAGGTCTGCACCAAATATATAAATTAAAAAAAATAATTAAAAAAATTGAGGTCTGCTGTTTTGATGTTCTCTGTGTATTCTCAGCATCTGGCTCTCAGCAATGTATTCATCTTTTGGTGTCAGAAAAAAGTCTTATTTCACAAAACATGTTCCTCCCCATCGACATTAAGCAATTTGCAATATCTTGCCCAAATTAGAATCATAGCATAATCCCCCCCCCCAAAAAAAAAAAAAAAAACATAGAAGAGTCTAAGACGCTCAAACTTTTTTCTTTGCTTTGGAACAATGGTCCAAAATAACAATAACAACAATAATAATAACAACAAATTTAAATTTAGCCTCACTGCATTAATTTAACATTTAACTGGCAATAAAAGAATACTAAAAAAAAAAGGTAAAATTAACTGTTTAATGTTAAATAACTTCATCAAATTCCCCCCCAAATTCTGAGTGTCATTATATCTTTGGCGAAAATTAGAAGGAAGCGTGTTTAAAAATATTGAAGAATTTACAATGCATTTTTGTATTATATTAGCAATAAATCTCATGTACTAAATGTTTGCTTTTTAAAATTGTTATTTTCCCCCACCCAAACTCGTTAACCTGATACAAGATTTGCTAACTTCTTTAAGGTAAAAAGGTAATAAATATCAGAGCTGGAATTTATAATAATGTCTGTCATGTTCTATTTCTCCAAGAGATGATGAGACAGATTCAATCACAGTCAGTATTTATTACAGAGCACGTTTCATTTCAAAGCAGTGTCATATGCAGTCCCAGGCACGTGCTAGATTTTTACATTGAATGGAAAAACTAGATATATGACAGAAATCATTTAAATTTGTGTCTATTTTATTCATATTCAATAAGTCAAAGTGGCATATGTATTTTCAATTTAGTGAAAATATTTCACTGTTATTAAGACAAATGAGAAGGAGTGTGACAATAGGAAGCCATAAAATATATACAGAGTAATAGAACTCTGTTTTTGTTAAGGTAAGGAGAGGAATATGAAACAATAGCAAATATTTAAACTTATTTTCATACACACCCCTCCCAGGCACACACAAAAGTAAAAGTAAAAGAATTGTTTGTTTAAGAGAAACTTTTGTCTACAGATATTGCAATGAACCAATTCATATGCATCTAGCATCTTCCTCACTCCCCACTAGGAAACTTAAAACCAAACCAAAAATTATTTCATACCTGAAAAAGAACAGCCCATTGAAAACTGTGGTTGATAACAGTGTGAGCTGAGGTTTCCTAAGTAACTGGAAGATTCTGAAAATCTGTACAGGGAAGTTTTTAGTAAAGGTAGTTTTTACTTAAAATTTGCCAGTTAAGACAGTTTCTCAGAATTTAAGGTAAAAATTTGGCTTCATTATGTTGAATTAGTGAATTTGTCATTCTTTGGGGGAAAAAAACTGCATTCTTAACAAGATACAACCTCTTGGTATATGCATTAATAATTATATAATCAGATTTTGTATTATAAATAGTTTCGAATTGTATGTGTTTATCACTCTAAACATTAACAAAATACATAAAATTTAATTGCATCAAGTAGGCAAAATCACTAAATGAACCAAGAACATCCCTCTCTAACTTGTGACCACACACACAATCTCTTACAACTGTTTGTGCTCACTTCCTAATTTGTAAAATAAAGAAAAGGTCCCATAGGAACTTTGAAAGACTGAGTTATTCTAAGGCATATATTTTGAATAGTGTCTGGCACAGTTGAACACGACTGTTATTATAGATGGATGTTGATTAAATTTAATTCCATACTAGTACAAGTAGGCCCATACTGAAATCTTAAATTTTGTACCTATTGCAAATTTTCTTTTAAAAAATAGAATGAAAATAGAAAAAAAAATGTAAGCTTAATTAAGAAAAGTTGATGAAAAGAAAAACAAAGAGCAGAGTCAAGAGATAAATAAAATGATAGCATCTAAGTATTGTTCATATTATACAGATTCTTACATAAGTACATCATGATTAACACATTGCAGTATGTATTCATTATTAAGCTCAAATGAAACTTTTGTTGGTTTTGGAAGATTGGCAACAACCCCTCCCTCCAAAAGAGTTCAGGTACTATTTTCTAGATAAATATAGACAAAATAGATAAAACTGGTTCTTATGCCCTAATATATAAAGATACAAAATGGTGCCACAAAATCCCAACAAAAATACTTAGCCTAATGTTCAGGGTATAGAGCTTTCTTAAGGTAATATTTATGTAAAAGGTGACAAACGTATGTCCAACTACATCCCCATGCCTTTTGAACTCAGGAAAAGTAATCAAAATCTACCAAAACAAATACAATGGCTAGAGCAGTAGTTACATTGGAATTCCTAAAACAGGCATAATGTGAACATAGAACAGAGAATTCTGTTTACTCCCAATATTAAAATTAAAATTAAGAAAATCAAGGCAACTAAAATCAAATAATAAATGTTAAGTTGGAGCTACATACCATGTAAGAATCAGTGCCCAGCCAACAGGTACGCAAACTGTACAGATTCAGGTACAGAAATAATTTGACATTTGAGTACTTCTCAAATAATAACTCATAAAATTCTTACAAATAAACACGTGACACTCAAAATGTGATAAAAATGAATTGAATTCTAATAATAAATAATTACAGTTGGAAATTGATTCTCTATAGGAGGTAAACTTTGGAATTAAAGAATGAAACTAAAATTGCCTGAAAATTATTCAAAATAACTACTCACATGTTGTGAGAAAATGTCATGGTGCTCTTTAATCCACTGATTTAATTTTGCAACTGTGGACAAGCACCTAATTAACAATAGGAGCTGCATATAGCATGCATTTAAGTAATGCATCTACATAAATCTTAGCATAATCATTTTAAAATCTTATGAGAAATCAAATTTCACTTGTTCTAACGATTCAGCAATATGGCAAACCAGGTGGTTGACACATCATTTGATTTACTGAGGCATGTTGTAGGCAGAATTATATAAGCATAAAATTTCCTAGTATTATCTGCTAGGCAGTTGATGGAATGTTTCATTATTTCTCCATCCATCCAAATATTCATTCACCCATTTTCCTACTTACCATATCAGAGATTATTTTTAAAAAGAAAATAATAATGAACTTTCTTTCAGAAGAAAGACAGGACCTGATCGCTAAAATAAACATTATCCCCTGAGGATGTCTAATAAGAGAATATCATAGTCATCGGAGGTATACCCAGACACTATAGTAAGAAATATGCATGGAACTGGGTGTGGTGGTGCATGCCTATAATCCCAGAGGCATGGGAGGCTGAGGCAGGAGGATCAAGAGTTCAAAGCCAGCCTCAGCAAAAACAACTCAATGAGACCTTGTCTCTAAATAAAATACAAAATAGGACTGGGGATGTTGCTCAGTGGTCAAGGGCCCCTGATTTCGATCACTGGTACCCCCACCAAAACAAATAAATGTGCGTATATTAGCTCATCTAATCCTCAAAGAAGCCCTTGACGCAGGTAT
Source organism: Marmota marmota marmota (assembly GCF_001458135.2). NCBI lineage: Eukaryota > Metazoa > Chordata > Mammalia > Rodentia > Sciuridae > Marmota > Marmota marmota. The sequence goes on along the minus strand of NW_026000093.1, from coordinate 3,089,237 downwards.
AAATATGAACTCATTTTTGTATGAGTAGCAGCACAAAGGTTCAGGAAGTTTCTTGATGTCACTTACGTACTGGGAAAGAGTTAATACTTCAATCCAGAAATATTCACTGCAGAGCTCTTGCTCTGAATAAGCATTGCTTTTGACATAGATATGTGCTATCTTTTCATAAACAGAATTTCTGAATTTTTTTTTTCTGTTCTTCCCAATTCGTCCCAAGGAAAGCTGAGATTCCCTGCAAAATTATTCCACTCTCTCTAGCTCACCGTGATTTTTCTCTTCCTGGAAATTGTACAAAAACCTATCATTATTCAGAAACCAGTCACAGCCTGCCACATGGCGTATCTGAAACCAGTTCTTAAAGCTATCCATATCCAATGTTTGGCTTTTGCTTTTCTCGTCTTTTAAATTTTGTCTAATCAACTCACAGTCTGTTGAGTCCCTAAATCTTCCGAACATATCATCTCCTCTAGAAAAATGCAATGTCACTGAAGGGTAAGGGAAATAGCTAGGTTGTAAAATGAATTAAAAGTTTTTCAGTCCACAGAATATGGTGACAACTATATCTCCTTGCTCCTCCCCAAAAGCTCAACCGTAGACCCTGGGGAAAAAGTAAGACAAGGGAACGAGAGACCTGAAAAATAGAAGCTGGGAGGGGAACAGGATACACAACTGGAAGGACAGCTCAGATATGGGGTACCACATTCCCCCAAGCAACACAGGGAGGACCCCCAAGCCAACATCTTCTGAGTAAGGGGCTCAGGTCACCTCTGGATGTAAGTAGAGCCCACCTCACCACGCAATGTGAGAATGACCAGTCAAGAGGACTGATCCCAAACTTGTCAGAATTAAGTTGCTTCTAGAGAGGCTTTTTCCTTGGTCAGAGGCTTCTCTTTCACTATTTTTCAGGGACATCGACAGGGACAAGTACAATAAAAAATGCCCAGATCTGGAAGACACTTAGTCCCTAGGGCCTGAGTCTCCCCTCCCCCATCCAAGGACACCAAACTCTAAGGAAGTACCTGGAAGAGTAATCCTGCCCCAGGACCAGCCCTCTCAGAGGTGCCCACAGGGTCCTGCTTCCTCCGTAGGCAAGGGTATCCCTGCACAACACTGACCAGCAAATATTCTTAGTCACCATTGGCTAGGCAACCCTTCCCCAGTGAGGGCACAAGGCACTTGAGTTGGGTAGCTTCTTTTGGGACCTCAAGCACACTAGCAGAGACTAGTGGAAACCTGGTGGTGCAAGCTAAGCATGGACACCAAATTAACACCATACACACTCAAGAAGTTAGACTGTCCATGAAATCAGACAATCCGTGCACAAAACTAATTCAGCACTGAATCAAAACAGGGTGAGTGCCTGCTTATGTGTGCGTGTGTGTGTGTGGGGGGGGTGGTGGTATGACATAAATATATGTAAATTTGTGTGTTATATATGTTACATATAGTATATGTATAATGTATATATATGTATATGTATGTGTGTGAGCTTTGTAACATAATAAGCAAAGAGAAAGGATGCAATAAAAGCTGTTTCATTGAGAACCAGGAAGATTAGAATGTGAGAGATGAAAGGCAATCATCTAATGGCTACAATTAGATGAATCACCTATTGCAAACATCTGACAGAAATTTTAAAAGCAAACATCATACACAATTTTTCAACAAGCAACTTCAAATTCTCCTGAAGCAAACGAAAAGGAGGAAGTCTCAACAAAGAAGTAGAAGTTATAAAAATGTAAGTTATAGAAGTCAAAAGTAAAATAACAGAAAAAAAAACCATAATAGGCTAGATGGGCTCAGTTTTATAGGGGAGATGATGGAGCATGGAAGGAAGGAAGCAGAAGCCCGGTCTGTTCAAACTTCAGAGAAAATGCTAGAAAAACAGTGAGCATGGCCTGACACCATCAAACAATTAAATAGATATTATTCACATTAGCAAGAAAATCACCTGGGATATTTTGTATCAGAATTTCAAATATTCATGAGATAATATCTGAACAGAACATCTGGATATCTGAATCAACACTTTTGTTCTAGTTCAAAAATGATGCAATAAGAAAAATAAAATAGAGAAAGGGGGACGGGAAGATGGCGGCGAGGGGAGTGCATTACCCCCGTGTGCTGCTTCACTGTGTGGGAGTATGACAAGTCAGGACGGCTAAAGGATATCTTGTTAGGAATTTCCAGCAATAGTGGGGTGCTCCGGAACCTGGAGGAAGGATTTCCATCGCATGAGGATCTGCTACGGGGACTCAAACGCGAGAGGTTTGTCGCACGGAGGGTAACACGGCTTATTCAGCAAATCGCCCCGCGGCTAGAGTCTGCAGCGCGCGCTGGGATAGAGACGCAGGGTTACAGCGCTGCAGTTTCTGCCAGCCGTGCAAGCACCGTACTCAGGGCTGAATTCTGGGTTCGAGACGGGGGAAAGGAAGCGGTCCATCTCGGTTCTCCACACCGGTCAGACCACAGAGGAGGCCAGCAGCCACCATG